>NW_012267237.1:281306-292071 GCF_000151885.1 Dipodomys ordii
AGGTCAGGGCTCTCCGGTGTGGAGGAGGTGACACGGGAGGGCAGGTCAGGGCTCTCCGGTGTGGAGGAGGTGACACTGGAGGGCAGGTCGGTCAGGGCTCTCTGGTGTGCAGGGGCTGTGTACCTCGTCGCATGGGGATTCCAGTCCCTGAGATGTGGCAGAGGCTGGAATAGAGGATCCCTGAGACGAGGAACTTTCTGGCCTGGGCATGAGCAAGTGGAGTGTGCTTTCCGTAGGCCTGGGCCCTGGGGCCCCGAGAGCGGCACAGGGCCCGTAGGGCACCTCAGTGCCACTGGATGAGAAAGCACATCCTACACCTCCCTCTGTCTGTGACTTTGGTAGAAGGGATGGATGAAGCCCCACGGCAGGAAGGCGGCGGCCTTCCGAGGCCGGGGCCCGTGCTTGCCCTGGCGTTCTGAGAACTTTTGATGAACAGGAGCTGGAAGCTTGCTCCATCTTCTGGCTCAGGGCTTCGTGCTTTCGCCTGAGTCTTTTGGACCAGAGAAACCCCACTCCGGTGTCATTGCCTGTGTGTCTGACAGCTGGCCCCACACACCGTTCACACACACTCGTGAATACACATTCTTCCCCTTCAAGGTCTTCACAGCAGAGGTTGCGTCCAAGAGTGATGGTCTGGCTTAACCATGGCCTCCAGGTGGACACAGCTAGGAGGCCCACCCTGGGGACACACCCAACGGGAGCCACTACACCACACCAGTAACGGGGTGCAGTCTGCCACCCCTGGTCCCGGGGCACCGCTCTTGGTCCCTCTGGAGGGGTCAGGCGTCTGGGGTTGAATGAGCCCTCTCTGGCTTTGGGTCACTAGGCCTCACCACCGCCAGCCTGACTATCCACCACCAGCTTCTGAGTTTCTGCTGTTAGCCTCAGATCATCAGCTTCTGACCAGTGAGCTTGGCACACTGGGCCCCAGTGGTGCCACCGCAGAACCCACCTGTTCCACCCCTGCCCCTGGGCTACGGGCTCAGGCCAGTGTGTTCAGGTGGCCAGGCCCCGTGATGCCAGTGGAGTCTCCACTGAGTACTGATGCTGAGGTAGCTGGGTTACCAACTTTGAAGCAGCAGCACTCTGTGAGGGAGGAGGGCTTTGGAGGCGGAGTCTTCACCATGTCAGGTCTGAATCATGACACTGTCAGGGCCCCAACTCAGCATTAGCACCTGAGCCAGATTACAGCTCAAACTTCTCAAGTGGAAGAACAAGCAGGTAGACGTGGGCATTTTACTGACCGGAGCTGAGCAGGTGACCCGGGCATCTCCCGGCCGGAGCTGAGCAGGTGCCAAGCCCTCCACGCCCGCTCTCTGTGGCCAGTGTCTACACTTCTTCAGGAGCCATTTCCAAGTGCTGTTGCTGCCCTGTAGACACTCAGGCTGAACGTGCTGTCTGGGATGCGTACACAGCCAGCCACGCTCTCCCCGGCAGACTGCTGCTTGCACGCACACAGGACCCAGGCGGCGGCCCCTCGAGTGATCTGGCTCCAGGAGGTCCAGCCAGCTGCCCCTGCGCCTGCCCGGGCTGCGGCTCGCGTGACTACACGGCCGGCTGCTGAGCGGTTGCTGTGACAACCGCTCCCCGGGGAGCAACTTGGATCAACTGGTCTGTCTGTGGGCCAAGGAGGAGGCGTGAGAGCGGCTGGAGAGAATTGTGCCCCCCCTTTTCTTCCTTCTTCTGAGACCTTGACAAAAATAATCTTTGAAGTGGTTGCTAGCTACTTTTCTGCCATGGGACTGGAGGGAATCAGGGCATTCAGAGCTGTGCCAGGGCAAGCCCAGCCCCTCCGAGTGCTGGCCTCATGCCTCTTGAATGGGCAGGGAGAAAGGGCAGCAGTCCACTGACCACTGCCATGGCCACCAGGCCTGGCCTGCACCGACCCCTGACCTTGGCTTGTATAGACTGCTAGCGTTCACTCAGGCCAGCCACTGGCCCTGACACCTGTGCTGACCATGGACCCTCACCTGAATTGCCAATGGCCATCACCTATTGTCACCACTGCCTTTCCCCTATACTGACCACAGACCTTCACCACTCACCCTCCTGCGTGTTAACTACTGATCCTCATGTCTGCAGACTGCTGACACACACGTGTGCCGACCACTGACTAACACATGTTCTAACTATTGATCCCCAAGTATGCTGATCACCGGCCCTCATGTGTGCTGACCTCTCACCCTCGTTTTCCCTGACCAGCCCCTCATGACAGGAGGCAGTAATTAAACATAGATGTGATTTCCCCCCTTTTGAAAAGGAGCAGCCATAATCTCAGGGCCAAATTCTTTTCCACTTGGAAAAGTGATCTCATTTTCCATGTCTCATGCTGGGGGTGGGGAGAAAAAGAAAAGTTTCAGGATTAAAAAGAGAGAGGGGGAGAGAAAACCAACCAGCATTTACGATGCGCACTTGAAAGATGGCTCCACATCTGTAAAAGAATTTGGCATGATGGTTTGGACCAAAAAGTCAATCTGATATTAAATCCATATGATTCCACAAACAGCATTTTATGGTCTTAAAAAATCTGCCTTGTTTTTGCTTGTGACTGATCTCATAAAATCTTTTTTAAGAAGCCACTTTATACGCTCATGTCTTGAACATTTCTTTGAACTATTAATAGTAAGGCATCTCCAGTATGTGGCAACCATCGGGCTGGGGCAGCCCGTGGCAGGCCGGGTGGCTTGGCTCTGATAGGGAGGTGGGGGTTTGGGGTTCCGGGGAGACCCCCACCCTGGCTCAGCCAGGTGCACGCCTGTAGCTCCCCTGTGCACCACCCTGCCCCCGTGGAATGCACCGGACTCTGCAGACTCTCCCATGTGTCCTGGTTCTGTGGCCGGCTGTGGGACATGCCGCGGGACTCTGCGTCAGAGTGAGGTCTTGTGTTCTGACTCTCCCGCCTCATGCCGGTCCCTGCCTGGGTACCAGGCCCCAGGGGCAGAGGCTCAGGGCCCCGGAGTGGCATGGACAGCAGCCAGGGGCAGATCGTGGAGGTGCTTTGGTGGTTTGGAACCCCCTCATTCTGGGACAGAGGCACTAGCTCCTGACCGTGGCGAATGGTGGGCTCATCACTGGTCCCCATGGGTGCTGGACAGACAGGCTTTCCTGACCGTGCACCTGTTAACCACAGGAGCCAGTGTCCCCATGTTCTCCTATCACAAACTAACCCAGGACTCATCACCTGGTAATGCTGAGCACAGGGTTGAAAATGCCGGCTGCTGCCACCCGTGTGGATATTCTTCACTGGATCAAATGCTGGCAAGATAAGCACTCCAGGATTTCCCACGGGGAAGTCCTGGAAGTCGGTGTAAGGAGAGCAGCCGTTCAGTGCAGGTTGACAGTGCTGGATGCTGGCTTCTTTTCATAAAAGTTTTGAGGGCCAAGTGACAGCCAAGCCTCACAGCAAGATTCTGAATCTTGAGAAGAGCTAAGTACCTTCCTTCACAGCTCTTGCTTCCGGAAGCTTCCCCTGCTTGCTCTCACCCCCATACAGCATTCCTTAACCCCGAGGGATACCACATTTACTATTTATTAATTGGTAAACAAATAAAAAGGCAAAATAGTTGCTTGTCAGTGGCTCACACCTGGAATCTTATCTACCGAGGAGACTGAGATCTGAAGCTCACGGTTCAAAGCCAGCCTAAGCAGGGTAAGAGTCTATGAAACTCTTTTAACCACTGAAAGCTAGAAGTGGAGCTATGGCTCAAGCTTTAGAGTGCTAGCCTTGTGCACAAAGGCTCAGAGACAGTGCTCAGCCCTGAATTCAAGCTCAGCACTGGGTGAGGGGACGCAAAATAGCCCAATAGGGCATTATCAACCTAAAAACCTTCTTCACAGCGTGATCAGTCAGAAGTGGAGAGGCAGTCTGCAGAGTAGAAAGAAACACTTGCAAACCATGCATCTGAGGAGGAGTCAACAAGAGACTCAGTAGCAAGAAAACAAATGCCTGGTTAAAAATGAGCAAGGACCTGGAGAGATGGTGTCAGAAAATATGAAGTGGCCATGAGGTATATAAAGACATGCTCAAATCACTGTTCATCGGAGAAGTATACACCCAGACCACAGCGTCTCAGCCTAGGAAGAATGCTGCTATCACAAAGAAGAGTGGAGAACTGATACAGCCGTTGTGGAAAACCCTATGGAGGTTCTTCCAAAGACTAAGACAGAACTCAACATGATCCACCAACCTCACTACTGTAATTCCACCCCTCAAAGGACATGAAGTCCGTACTCTGCACTCAGAACCTGCAGCCAAACGCGATCCGCCCAAGTGTTCCTTACCCGATGAAGGTGTTTAAGATGTACTTACGTACAAGGGACTACAATCGTGACAGGAAGTCCTGCCATTGTAACATCATAGTTGGGACTATAGTAAACAAGCAAGACCAAAATAAAATCACTGCAGGATCTCATTTACATGTGGAATCTGAAAAGTGGGACTTGCGGAAGTGGAAAGTAAGATGCTGGCTGCCGGAAGTGAGGGATGGAGGGAACAAACGGAAAGAAAGTCTCACGCGTGCTGCAGTATGGAGAACCCCTGGAGGCATTATGCCAGTTACAGGGGGAAGGCCATGCAGACCATTAGCAGGTCCAGGAGGAGTCAGACTAACAGAGGCAGAGGTTGAATGGAAGTGTGGTGGGGAAGGGCATCAGCAGCCTTGGTGTTAAATGGGGAAGTGAAGGGTTCTAGAGACCTTGGTGATGGCTGCTGGCCTGTGTACTCAAAAGGAGGAAGATTATGTCTTTGATATTTTGTCACAACTTCTAAAACTTTTTTTTTTTTTGTCGGCCATGGGGCTTGAACTCTGGGCCTGGGTGCTGCCCCTCAGCTCTTGGGCTCAAGGCGAGCGCTCTACCACTTGAGCCACGGTGCCACTTCCGGTTTTCTGGTGGTTCATTGGAGATCAGAGTCTCACGGGCTCAGCTGGGCTTTCCTGCCCAGGCTGGCTTTGAACCGGGATCCTCAGATCTCAGCCCCCTGAGTAGCTAGGATGACAGGCGTGAGCCGCCAGCGCCCAGTTTAATTAAAAAGTAATTTAAAAGTAAGCTGTCATTGGAAGACGCTCTGTCTTGGTACAATGTGTGGGAGAAACATGAGTCCCCAGGGGCCTGACTGCAGCCTGGTTACAAGTTTCACCAAGGAGCGCTAGAGAAGCCCTCCAAGAACAAACCCCCCCCGACGGCGGAGGTGGGGGGAGAAAGCCTTTCACTCTTAGGCACGAGGTCTCCACCGTGTTGGCCGTGGTGGGGGGAAGTTACCTTCCAAGCTCACTGTGGAGCAGGCGTCACGGCGGTGGATGCCGGGGGACAGGCTCCCCACACTCCCAGGCCGCTGCTCCTAGTCTAGCATTGCTTTGGCACTGTCAGGAAGAGAGCCGTTTCCTCTGTGGGTCAGCACAGGTGACGAGTTTGGCCTTTTGTTCAATGATATCAGCACACAATCGTGAAAGTCCCACGGTCCCCCCTTCCTTCCCAGAACTGGGGCTTGTTGGGAACAGAGCCTCGTGAGGTAGGAGCCTGGGCGCAGACTTGCACATGGCCCCTGAGATGTTCCAAGTAGACACTGCACTCTCATTCCTTGCTCACCAGTGGGACTGTGCAGGAGTTAATGTGCCAGACACAAACCTGGTTGGTTGCTCTAGGACTTTCTGGTGGACCAAAGGTTAAACAGGACACATTTCACCTTTACAAACCTGGGCAACAGTGGCAGACTGTGAGGAGGAGGAGGGGGAGGACGAGGAGGGGCAGGAAGGGAGGAGGAGGGGGAGGAGGAGGCGGTAGCGGCGGCTGGGTGAAGAGCCAGCTGTAGTGTTCGACAAGCTGTACACGGCCCCCCTCTTTTGGTTCTAGGGCTGCCGCTGGTACTGAGATTCTTCACTGAAGCTGCACGACTCCATAAACTCTAGATTCCCCTGTGCGTCCTCCTCACCCTGCAGCTTTCTTCTCCAGGGCATTTGGGGAGGTTACCGCAAGAGCAGATAGGAAGTGGGTGCAGGTCTTTCCAAGGTCCTGCAGAGGAAAGTCACTTGAGAACTGTTGTGGAATTTCTGGTTTGTCTCTGAATCAGCCATGCCTCCTACCCTCCTGAACCTTCTGGGCCCCAAACACTTCATTTTCCACAGTGAAAATATTATTTCAGTTTTTATTTATATTTTGTGCCCGTCCTGGGGCTTAAACTCAGGGCCTGAGTGCTGTCCTTGAGATTTTTTTGTGCTCAAGGTTAGCACTCTTATCACTCGAGCCCTGCCTGGCTTTGAACTGTGATCCTCAGATCTCAGCTTCCTGAGTAGCTAGGATGACAGGCGTGAGCCGCCGGCGCCCGGCTTAAGAAGCTGTATTTCAGAATACTTTATTCAAGTTGTAAATTTGTTTGTATAGAAGTCTTTTTCCTACTTCCCCTCTGTGACCCTCAGGGAATCACTTTCTGACATTTGTCACTGTAGATGTTCTTGTACTTTATATTCTTTCTGTCTAGTTGCCTTTACTTAACACATTTTGGATATTTAGTCACATTTTCATTTGATTAATAGTTTTGTTGTAATTTACATAGTTTCATTGTGTAATTGTTAAATTGGTGGGTATTTTCTGAATTTGGATTATTATGAACACAGCTGTTGGGAGTGCTTTGCTTATATACTTTTGTGCCATACCTGTCTTACCTGGGTAAATACTAAGTGTGAGATTTTATTAACATAACATTTGTGCATGTTTGTGGAAGTGTGATAATGAAACACATGCACACACGCAATGGGTCACAATCAAGAAGAATAATCACCATTTTCATCTCTGAAACAATGGTCACGTCTCTGTTTACGTTTTCAGGGAACTGAGGACAGATTCATATTGGTGGAGTGGTTCGTTCCCACATTCACACTCCTGGGCGATCTGGCCTTTGATTTAACCTGTGTTGGCATGTGTGAAATACCATTTTCCTGTGGTTTTAGTTTCCATTTCCTGGTGATTATCAGTGGTCACCTAGGATACATTTTCATGTGTGTACTCGGCACAACTCTTACTCTGTAAAATCAGTTTTAAAAATTTATTCAAATGTTTCTGTCAATTAAAAAACTAGGTTTGGGAATGCGTACATGTACGTATGTGTACACCGTGCGCTACTTTAAACTCAGAACCTGGGCACGACCTGAGCTTCTTTTGTTCGAGGCAAGAGCTCTACCATTGGAGTCGCAACCCCACTTCTGGCTTTTTGGTGGATAATTGGAGATAAGAGTCTCATGGATTATCCTATTCCAGCTGACTTCAAACCAGGATCCTCAGAGCTCAGCCTACTGAATAGCTAGTGTAACTGGTATGAGCCACCAGCTCCTGGCAAAAACACACATTTTATAATTATTAGAGTTTGAACTCTGGGCCTGGGCGCTGTCCCTCAGCTCTTCAGCTCAAGCGAGCACTCTACCACTTGTGCCACAGCACCACTTCCGGTTTTCTGGTGGTTTATTAGAGTTCATTGGAGATAAGATTCTCACGGACTTTCCTGCCCAGGCTGGCTTTGAACTGAGATCCTCAGATCTCAGCCTCCTGAGTAGCTAGGATGACAGGCATGAGCCACTGGCACCCGGCACAATTTTTAACCTTGAAGCCATGACCCCCTTCCTCTGTGACTTGCTGGTATGGGCCTGTTATGAAGTAGGAATAAATTAGAGGTGGGTGTTTGATGTGGCCGCAGGCGGGCTGCTCCAAGTTCACACAGAACATCACTTTTAGCATTTTAGGTAACTCACCTTCGTGTTCTTGTTTTTTCCTAGTCTCTCAATGGCTTTGCGCTGGTGGTAAGTGCAGAAGGGATGATCTTCTACGCTTCGGCAACAATCATGGACTATCTGGGCTTCCACCAGGTAATAGAACAGAAAAGCCTTTCAGTGCATTGAACGCTAGGTTCCTTCACCTTCACATACATACGCTGTCCTCCAGGCTTGAGAAGATCTGACATCAAGCTTTCCAAATCACGGAGCTTTAAATATGTCTTGCAGCTGTCCACAGTCCAGCTGTACCCACAGCAGGGCACTGTACAGTTTCTGTGCACACTCAATGATCTAGAAGCTTCTGGGTGGGATATGACTCTGTCTTGGACTTCACGCACTCAGGATTCTATGGACAGTGCCGGCCTGTGTGTATCCCATGTCTTAAACCGCAGATACCGAGTACCTTGCGAGATAGTTAGGCTTGCACCTAAAATAGACCACCTTTGACACCATCTCCTTTGGTCATAGATCAAAGTAGGGTCAGAATCCAGAAGAGGTCATTTTCCTTCCTCCACATGGCCAGCACAGGCATGGTGTGACCCAGGAGTCTGCAGGCCTCACGGTCTTCTCCTTTTAGCCCAGAGGGAATGGGCTTGGTGCTGGGTCTGGGGAGGCGAGCTATGCAGAGAGCTTGACTCTAAGTCAGAACTTGCTCTTAGTTCCTTAGTGCTCCATTATTCCCCTCCAAATGTTAGAAGTATAAAGCAGCTTTGCCTTTATTGTAAAGTATTTCCAAATACCATTAACTCAGGCATTGCCTCTAGTTGATGCAAACTATTTCACCAACACGTGAAAACGGCCTCTGTTTCGTTTCCATGAGCGTCCTGTGCCAGATGCCTCCTGGAAAGGCCAGAGCCAGTCCCTTGCTGTCCCAGCCCAAGCAAGGCTCTGGGATTTATGTGTGTGTTTTATGCCTCTGGTGTTTATTTACGGAGGAAATTACCCGTTCCCTCACAGTCTCCCTGAGTGCACCAGCTTGGTCTGAGAAGACTGACTCTGAAGGCAAGATTAGTAGACACATACACATTTTTGCACAAAAAAAGTAAAACACCGTGTGCAATGGCTAATGCCTATAATCCTAGCTACCTGGGATGGTGAGAGGACCACAGATTCAGGTCAGCCTGAAGACACATGTAAGGGGCATTTGAGAGACTCCATCTCAACCAAAAAAGCTGTTTGGTGTTGTACACCTGTCAGTCCAGCTATGACCAGGAGGGTTAATAGGAGGCTTACCATCCAGACCATCTCCAGAGAAAAAGAAAGCAAGACTCTACCTCAAAAACAACCAGAGGAAAAAAAACTGGAGCATGGCTCAAGTGGTTAAGCACCTTTCTACCAAGATTTGAAGCCCTGATTTCATACTCTAGTAATACAGAAGGAAAAGATAAAAAGGCACTTGCTAGATATCCAGTGTGTAGAAGATGTCAGTGCCCTTGTTTTGATTGCCACGAACCGTGGTTCAAAGCCCAGACCAGGACAGGCTTTGCCTGCTGGAGACAGGGTCACCTGATTAGCTATGTGTGGTTCTTTCCCTGTTCTGGTACTTCACTCTCAATTACTTCTCCTGATGTCCCCAGGAAGGACACAGGTGCTCAGACTTGCAGTGCTAGCTATTTTAACATGAGAATTTGTTTCCACAACCTAAAATACCAAATTTCACCATCTTTAAAGCTATCGCATGGCCTTGCTAGGTCCACCTGCTCTGCTGGTCCCCCTGCCTCCCGCTCCACGGGGCAGATGGACATTTAGGTAAACCCAAACTCCTTTCACTAACTAAGCAGGGTATGTGGAGATGGATGAGGCTCTGAAGGAGGCCCAGCAATCACAGCCTCCAGAGGTGCAAAGCTTGGAGTCAGTCACGAGAAGGTGTGGAGTCTGGGGCACTTGTCAGCTCCAGGAGTTCTCTAATTGAAGCTGTGGAGGGGAAATAACATCTGCCGCAGGATTAAGAACATGGAATTCTGAGCAATGAGCCCACAAAGAGACACACAGCACTTCCCCACATAATACACTGCCAATCCAGACACACGGGAGATGTGCCGTGTCTGCAAGACCCCCGATAACCACGGGCACATCGCTGTCTTCAGATCAGTTTAGAGAGCTGATGCAATTATAACAAAAATCGAGCACCCTAAAATATCCACAGACACACAAACGCTAAGGAAAAGAGAAGGAAGCAGGAGGCGTGGCTGTGGAGTCGGCAGACCAGAGCTTCTGGTGATTCCATGTCAGACTGTGTGAGGCCGGCAGATCCAGCCCTGATCAAGGCTCACTGACAGCCATCTCTGGGATGGGGCGGAGGGAAAGCGGCCTTGTGAACACACGCTGCATGATCTGGATCCAAGGGGATCCTGTCTCCTTCACACCATCCTCAGAATAATACCAGCTGGAAGACAGAGATTGCTGGAAGCTAGCAGAGCAGTCAGGGAGCCTATGAAGAAAGAGTTCTCAAGTGTAGCTCAGTGGTCTCAGCCCAGAGCTAATGGGGAACAAGTGAGGAGGACCGCCCGAGGGCTCCGGAGACAGCCCAGCAGCACACAGGCACACCCACAAATGTACACCTACACGCCAATAGCTTTCTTGCTTGCCTGCATTACATGCAGACAAAAGCCTTAGTAAGAAGCCACTGCACCCCTACCAGGATGGCTAAAACAAAAAGAACTAACAGTGCCATATGTTGGTGAAAATGTGAAGGAGCTGAGGCATGCTGCACCACCATGTGTGAGTACATGCTGCACCACCGTGTGTGAGTGCATGCTACACCACCGTGTGAGTGCACACCACCGTGTGTGAGTGCACACTACCATGTGTGAGTGTATGCTGCACCACCGTGTGTGAGTGCACGCTGCACCACCGTGTGTGAGTGCACACCACCGTGTGTGAGTGCACACTACCATGTGTGAGTGCACACTGCACCACCGTGTGTGAGTGCACACCACCGTGTGTGAGTGCACACTGCACCACCGTGTGTGAGTGCCCTCTACACCACCGTGTGTGAGTGCACG
>NW_012267237.1:292501-297035 GCF_000151885.1 Dipodomys ordii
CTGCACCACCGTGTGTGAGTGCCCTCTACACCACCGTGTGTGAGTGCACGCTGCACCACCGTGAGTGCACGCTACATCACCATGTGTGAGTGCACACCACCGTGTGTGAGTGCACGCTGCACCACCGTGTGTGAGTGCACGCTACACCACCGTGTGTGAGTGCCCTCTACACCACCGTGTGTGAGTGCATGCTGCACCACCGTGTGTGAGTGCACGCTGCACCACCGTGTGTGAGTGCATGGCTGCACCACCGTGTGTGAGTGCACGCTGTACCGTGTGTGAGTGCACACCACCGTGTGTGAGTGTACGCTACACCACCGTGTGTGAGTGCACACTGCACCACCGTGTGTGAGTGCACGCTACACCACCGTGTGTGAGTGCCCTCTACACCACCGTGTGTGAGTGCACGCTGCACCACCGTGTGTGAGTGCACACCACCGTGTGTGAATGCACGCTGCACCATGTGTGAGTGCACGCTGCACCACCGTGTGTGAGTGCACGCTGCACCACCGTGTGTGAGTGCATGGCTGCACCACCGTGTGTGAGTGCACACTGCACCACCGTGTGTGAGTGCATGGCTGCGCCACCGTGTGTGAGTGCACACTGCACCACCGTGTGTGAGTGCATGGCTGCGCCACCGTGTGTGAGTGTACGCTGCACCACCATGTGTGAGTGCACGCTGTACCGTGTGTGAGTGCACACCACCATGTGTGAGTGCACGCTGCACCACCGTGTGTGAGTGCACACTGCACCACCGTGTGTGAGTACACACCACCGTGTGTGAGTGCACGCTGCACCACCGTGTGTGAATGCACGCTGCACCACCATGTGTGAGTGCACGCTGCACCACCGTGTGTGAGTGCACGGCTGCACCACCGTGTGTGAGTGCACGCTGCACCGTGTGTGAGTGCACAGCTGCACCACCGTGTGTGAGTGCACGCTGCACCGTGTGTGAGTGCACGCTGCACCACAGTGTGTGTGTACGCTGCACTGTGTGTGAGTGCACGCTACACCACCGTGTGTGAGTGCACGCTGCACCACCGTGTGTGAGTGCATGGCTGCACCACACGTGTGTGAGTGTACGCTGCACCACCGTGTGTGAGTGCACGCTGTACCATGTGTGAGTGCACGCTACACCACCGTGTGTGAGTGCACACCACTGTGTGTGAGTGCACGCTACACCACCGTGTGTGAGTGCACACTGCACCACCATGTGTGAATGCACGCTGCACCACCGTGTGTGAATGCACGCTGCACCACCGTGTGTGAGTGTACGCTGCACCACCGTGTGTGAGTGCACGCTGCACCACCGTGTGTGAGTGCACGCTACACCACTGTGTGTGAGTGCATGGCTGCACCACCGTGTGTGAGTGCATGCTGCACCGTGTGTGAGTGTACGCTGCACCGTGTGTGAGTGCACGCTGCACCACTGTGTGTGAGTGTACGCTGCACCGTGTGTGAGTGCACGCTATACCACCGTATGTGAATGCACGGCTACACCACCATGTGTGAGTGCACGGCTGCACCACCGTGTGTGAGTGCACGCTGCACCACCATGAGTGCACGCTGCACCGTGTGTGAGTGCACACCACCGTGTGTGAGTGCACGCTGCACCACCGTGTGTGAGTGCACACCACCGTGTGTGAGTGCACGCTACACCACTGTGTGTGAGGGCACGCTGCACCGTGTGTGAGGGCACGCTGCACCGTGTGTGAGTGCACGCTGCACCGTGTGTGAGTGCACGGCTGCACCATGTGTGAGTGCACACTACACCACTGTGTGTGAGTGCCCGGCAGCAGTGGGAAGGTCAGCTACCACCGAGGCCCCATTCCAGGCGGTGACACTGTAACGTGAACTGTATCAAAAGACAAAGCACCATAGGAAATGTCAAGTGGGAGGCGGGAGGCGTGCACGGGAAGAACGCGACCCCAGAAAGATGAGACATTTCCAGTCTAGTCTCGACGGCAGAGCCCCCCAGCTCTCGGTACCCCTTCAGAGTACAGTTCAACCAGTGGAGAAGGGCACGGATCGCAGTTCAGGCACCAGAAGGGCGTCTGAGGGGTTCTGATGCCCAGCGCGCAGAGCCCAGGCCCCGGGTAACAGCACCACACTGGGCCTCGTCTCTGCCTGTTCCCTGGGCTCTAACCACTTCTTCCTCTCCTGACGGGCCACAGGCCTGTGCTGCCTCCTGCGAAACGCGTCTGTGTGACACATGTGGTCCTGTGGAGCTTAACCACAGCACTATAAGCAGCAGCGAGGATTCTGGGAAGCAGCAGCAGAGCTCACTCCGCACAGAGGAGCTCAGGAGTTACAATCTCAGCGGGCGCCCTTTCTAAGGTGCTGATTCCTAAAGGAATGTTCTCCCTTCTAGAAGAATCTTCTGTCGCTGTAATGATCACTTGGGAATGATTTTCACTAGAGATGAACCTGTTTTGAAGCCTGCCCAACTGTTGGCTACCCGGCTTAATTCAGAATGAGAAAGGGTTTCATTCTGAGAAAGTGGAGGGCAGCAGACCCTGGGCTGGGCCTCTGAGGGAGTTTACGGAGCCCAGGGCCTCCACTGCCACCAGATGGCGGCCTCCCACGCGGACGCGGTGCCCGCAAGGCTAGCCTCCAGCCCTTCTGAGGAAGTGGACCGTCCGAGGAACAGAGAGGTCTGAGTTGGTCGTCCTCAAAGCCCTTGGACTGGGCAGGCCAAGGCATGAGGCACGGGGTCTTGAGACATGTAATGATAGACAGCCAAGACTTCAAGATCCAGAGCGGCCTCAGGAAAGCAGGTGTCCCCAGGTGTCGGTGACTCTGGGGACTATAAGAGCGCACCTGGCCTCGAGCCGTGACTGCAGGAGTGCTGCGTGGCTCGTGCGGCCATGTCCTTCCAGGATGAGCTCACGGTCAAGGCCAGCACAGAGCCTGCCTCCCCACAGGACACAGCTCTTCATAGCTGTGACTTGCTTTTGACAGACAGACGGTGAGGTTCCATGGTCCTTACCAGAGCAAATCGGGGCTACGGGTAAAAGAACTGTGTTTTGATATTTTAGACAGATGTAATGCATCAGAACATTTATGACTATATCCACGTGGATGACCGCCAGGACTTCTGCCAGCAGCTGCACTGGGCCATGGACCCCCTGCAGGCCACGCGCACGCAGCCACCACTCCCCGAGACAGGTGGGCGCGTCTCCCCTCTCCTCTCTGGACTTCACTTTTCCTGCAGGCCTCCTCCCCCCACACCCACAGCCCTCCTCCAGGCGGCTGTTGTGGCTCTGGGAGGGCTCTGGGGGCGTTCATTTTCTGGTTGACTCCTGGCATCACCAGGACAGACTCAGGGTGCTCAGTGTAATGAGAAAAGGTCTTGGAGGCTTTGGCCCAGGATGTCAGGGTGGACCCATTGCTTCTAATGGGAAACAGAACACCATGACCAAGTCCCTGGTGGAGAGAGCTTCTTACCCCATGACAGGGGACAAAAGAAAGGGAGGAGCATCCCCGAGGCCAAGGCCTCCCGCTAGGCCCACTTCTCAAACTCTCCTCCACCGTCCAGTACCGCTGGGTGGGGCAGAGCCTGCAGCGCTTGGGCCTTGGCTGGCGTTGAAGATCAGCCCATAGGGCCTGCATGTCCAGTCACTTAAAAACTCCCCAAGGCTCAAAATTTATCTAAAAATCCCTCCAAAGTGTTGTCTTGGGGTGGTTGTCCTTTGTCCATTGTCTCTGACCACGTGTGCAAGCTGCCGCAGCAGGTGGCTGGGGGGGGTGGCAGAGGTGGCCCTGGGCGCTACCTGGGGCTGTGCAGAGAGCTCTTCCTAGTTCCTTCACAGAAAGAAACTCTCGGAGAAGTTTCTACCATCCTCATGGAATAGGGCTAAGCAATGGGTCCGTATGCACACAGGCAGCGGTTCTGAAAGCAGTGCTTTTCGCTGAGCCGTTGGGTGAGTGACGCCGTAGGCCAGGTGTTGGTCGGCTTCATGCTCCATAGCCACTCACCACCTGCTCCTCCCATGGTTATGTCTCCCCACGGTACCACCTCCTGGCCTCCCTGCCACCACCCGCACTGACTTGGCAGATGACATCATGCCGGGAAAGCTGCTCAGAGCCCAGGAAGACGGCGCGGGCGTGCCCCCGGAGTACGCTGCCTTCCTGACACGGTGCTTTGTCTGTCGCGTGCGCTGCTTGCTGGACAGCACCTCTGGCTTTCTGGTGAGTTGGCAACCCCTGGACAGGCCTCAGCAGAGGCTTCTGGACACTGGAGCATCTCCACTGTGTGAGAGGGAGGCTGGCAGAGGCTGAGCCCCCATGAGAGGCTGGCAGAGGCTGAGCCCCCATGAGAGAGGCTGGCAGAGGCTGAGCCCCCATGAGAGAGGCTGGCGGAGGCTGAGCTCCCATGAGAGAGGCTGGCGGAGGCTGAGCCCCGATGAGAGGCTGGCGGAGGCTGAGCCCCCATGAGAGAGGCTGGCGGAGGCTGAGCCCCCATGAGAGGCTGGCGGAGGCTGAGCCCCCATGAGAGAGGCTGACGGAGGCTGAGCCCCCATGAGAGAGGCTG
>NW_012267237.1:297344-301444 GCF_000151885.1 Dipodomys ordii
CGGAGGCTGAGCCCCCATGAGAGGCTGGCGGAGGCTGAGCCCCCATGAGAGGCTGGCGGAGGCTGAGCCCCCATGAGAGGGGCTGGCGGAGGCTGAGCCCCCATGAGAGGGGCTGGCGGAGGCTGAGCCCCCATGAGAGGCTGGCGGAGGCTGAGCCCCCATGAGAGGCTGGCGGAGGCTGAGCCCCCATGAGAGAGGCTGGCGGAGGCTGAGCCCCCATGAGAGGGGCTGGCAGAGGCTGAGCCCCAGTGACAGGGAGGCTGTCACGCCCAGGCTGGCGAAGGCTGAGTTCTGGTCACAGCTCCAGCACACACGCTAGCAACACTGGGACTTGAAAACTTGGGAAACCTGTCACAGATCAGAGAAATGAAAAAAAAAAAAAGTATTTGAGAACTCAGCGAGTGTTTCATTGGGGTTAACGGTAGCTTTCCGTGACAGCCCTCTTCTATCCGCGTCCCGCAGCGTCCACAGCGGACAGGCCGGAGGGGCACAGGCCCCCACCAGGGCTGACCGTGGCTGCAGCCTGGGCTCCTGCCTGGGCTCCTTGCTCACACACAGCACCTGGCCTTCCACTTTTCCTGTTGGACATTTCCCTCCCCAGTTCTGCATGGAAAGGGGAGGAACATAGCAGAGCCTCAGCCTGCAGGCCCGGGGCCCCGGCTGCTCCCGAGGCCTGGCCCTGGTCCCCTCGAGGCCCAGGCTCTCAGGCAACCTTACCAGCTTGATGCGAACCTTTGACCGTGAGCTTCAGTGACCACTCTGTGTTGTCCCTGCCACCCTCTACCTGATCTGAGATCCTGTTCCTATCCTCCTGGACCTTCTGTCCTGGGGCTTCGTCTCCTCCACTGTACCGGGAGCCCTGGAAATCCCCTCTCTCACTGGGACAGCGGTCCTGTGGATTGCCTGCCCCTCCTGTGACCCGTGGATCCTAAAGGCTCTGTCTCCCACATCTGGACCATGGGTCTAGAGGTCAAGCCCTGGTGTCTGCACAGCCCCCGGGAGCATTTCTAAAGCGAGGAGCCTCAAACCCCGGTGGATGAGTCCTGGAAACACTGGGCTGATGCCTGCAGAGGGCCAGCCATGCCCCTTTGTCTGTGCACAGCTCAGGAGTCTCCCCACCCCCCTGGCCTCACCCAGCTCGATGGCAGCCTCTGTGAGCTGCTTCCTATGCTGGTCTGGGACTGGTGGGGTGGGAAGTCTGACTCCCTGCTTCACCCTGCGCTCCCCAGGTCTTACCTCCCAATCCTGACTCAGGCCCCTCCTCTCGAACCTCCGGTTAGCTAACTCAGAGAGAGGTGCCCTCGCCAGGCGTGGCCATGAGATCATATGCTCCTCAGCTTCCTCACCGGCTTTGTTTTTGTGTTAAGAGACGTAAAAACATGAAATGTATATCATACAAGTCAGGTCTTCAGAAAAGCAGGCGTGATAACGAGCCGATCCTCCCCTCACTGCCAGGTCTGCTCTGGGCATCTTTGCTGTGGCTCTGCATCACACAGAAGCCCACCCTGCCGGCCCCTGCCCTGCCCTCCACACGGGTCCCCCCGGCACCCCCTCACGCGACAACCACTGAGCTGGACAGCACATGGTATGGTGCCGTGGGCATCTAGCAGAAGTGGGAGCTGACTCCTCCCTGCAGTTCATTCTGCTAATCGCTCCCATTAAATCCACGTCTGGACTGGATATGTGATTCGAATGACACAGTGCCAGCTGTGAGCCCTGAGTTCAAGCACAAAGAAGGATCTAGACCCATATTAAAGGGAATCCACATCTCTATCTTTCAGGGCCATCAAGGTCTAACAAGTGTAGTTTAGCTGCAATAGTTATTGGACCCCCAGGTCCCCGGGAGACAAGGAGTCCAGCCTCCCTGTTTGTTGGAGGGTCCGTCCTGCAGCTCACAGCAAGAGGCCGATTTTTGCTCTGCCCCACCCAACCTACTGTCTCTGTGGACAGTGTTGGCCATGTTTTATTTAGGGCCTAGGCTCTTATGTGTGTAACATCTTATTCGACATTCTATGGACATTGGAATAATTGGAGGGATCTCACTGTGCGATTGAGAAGAGATTGGAATATAGCTTAGAATGAAACTGAAACAAATGCTCAGGAGAGGGCGTAGTTTGAAGCTAAGATTGAAGCTAAGATTGAAGCTAAGATTTCCTGTTAGGAAAGAGCAAGCGTCGGGCCGGTGTTACTCCATACCAAGTGATCAGGACTGGCAGGAGTCACAGAGCTCTGAGACTTCTCTGGGTCCTTCTACCACGACCCACCTCAGTCTGGACACATGCTGCCTGAGGCCAGGCATTAACATTGTAGCAATTTTGTATCTGGTTGAAGTTAGGTCTGTAAGGTGAGATCAGCCATGGCAGAAACAGTCACATCAAAGAGATTGGCAAACACCACAGACCTGGAGTTGCTTCCTCCAGGGGGAAGGACGTCAGGTATTTCCTGGTGCACCATTGCTCCAAGGCGCACGCCAAGCGTGTGCCTGGCACAAACGTTTGTTTGTTTAGTAAACTCTGGGTGGAGGGAGGGGAAGGGGCCGGGAAAGGCTCTGGGGTCACGTGGTGAGCTCATCCCGCGGCTCTGGTGCTTGGAGCTGACTCAGGAGCTCATCAGCATTCCCTTTAGAATGACATCTTTTATTACAAATTCATAAGATGGTTGCTGGTTCGGATTTTGTTGTTGTTATTGGTCGTGGGGCTTGAACTCTGGGCCTCAAGGTGAGCACTCTACCACTTGAGCCACAGCACCACTTCCAGTTTTCTGGTGGTTTCTATTGGAGATCAGAATCTCACGGACTTTCCTGCTCAGGCTGGCTTTGAACCACTCTTCTCCAATCTCAGACTCCTGACTAGCTGGGATTACAGGTGTGAGCCACTGGTGCCCAGCATTTGCTGTTTTTTTTTTTTTTTTTTTTACTCCCAGTATAGATGCTAGTTGAATAAAATTAAGTTGTCTCTAAGTCTTATCATTATGAAAGTGACAAGTTGGGAATCAAGCATTTAAAAGAAATCTTTCCTGAGAGATCATCTCCACCATATGTTCATGTGCACCTGTGTTGGCGTACACACACACACAAACACACACACACAAGAGGCCCAAGTGTACACACATGCAAATACATTGCCCACAAAAGGTAGCACAGACTGCAAAGGGACCTGGGCAGGTGTCAGGTGTGGGCACAGGCCTGGGGTGTGCTGACCCATAGGTGTGCACCTGCACACATGTCCAGAGCAGTCTGCCTTTCTGTCTCCAAAACGCCAGACAATGCAGTTCCAAGGGAAGCTGAAGTTCCTGTTTGGACAGAAGAAGAAGGCACCGTCAGGTGCGGCGCTGCCCGCTCGGCTGTCACTCTTCTGCACCGTGATGCCGGTCATTTTACCTCCCGTGGCAGAGATGAGACGGGGCAGCACATTCCTGAGGGTGAAGCACAGGTCAGACACGGACCCAAGGTAAGCAGACTGCCATGTGCTGACACACTGTGCGTTTCTGTTTTTGCTTTCTTCTAGCATGTCATACACATGAGATTGGCATGTGTGTGACAACTGATAGGAAAAGGTGCTTTCAAATGTCTGTTGAAGACTGCACCACACACCTCTGGCTTTCGTGGGTCTGAAGCTGCCCCAGTACAGAGACACGCCGCCAGGAAGCAGCTCTCTGGGAGATCTGGTGGTCACCCTGGCTGTGCACGCTCTCACCCAGAGCACACGCACACTGGAGGGATCCAGGGTGTCCGTCAGGTCAGGTCATGGCTGTGTCTCTGGTTGTGTCTCTGCCTCTTCCCACCTGATTTTCTTGCCAGACTTTTCTCAGCATTTCAGAAGCACAAAACACTTGGTGTTATTTTGGGGTAGAATGGGTCTTATCTGTAATGCGTGAATGGGTTTCCTGGGAGCCTGTAGACAGATTTTCCACTACATAGAGAGAGAGTCCAGTGGGGGGCTGGGGCAGATGACTGGGCTAGGAGGCTGACTTCTGACTTTCCCCCTTGGATTGTGGGCTGGGGGACGGGGCTGGGCTAGGAGGCTGACTTCTGACTTTCCCCCTTGGATTGTGGGCTGGGGGACGGGGCTGGGCTAGGAGGCTGACTTCTGACTTTCCCC
>NW_012267237.1:306154-314822 GCF_000151885.1 Dipodomys ordii
CACACACACCTGTGCCTCCACACACACCTGTGCCTCCTCCACACACACCTGTGCCTCCACACACACCTGTGCCTCCACACACCCACCTGTGCTTCCACACACACCTGTGCCTCCTCCACACACACCTGTGCCTCCACACACACCTGTGCTTCCACACACACACCTGTGCCTCCACACACACACCTGTGCCTCCACACACACACCTGTGCCTCCACACACACACCTGTTCCTCCACACACACCTGTGCCTCCACACACACCTGTGTCTCCACACACACACCTGTTCCTCCACACACACCTGTGCCTCCACACACACCTGTGCCTCCACACACACCTGTGCCTCCTCCACACACACCTGTGCTCCACACACACCTGTGCTTCCACACACACCTGTGCCTCCTCCACACACACCTGTGCTCCACACACCTGGCTGTGCTTTTTCTATGGATCTTCTCATCTCCCAAATTCAAGGCCAGTGTGCTGCTACTGCTGTCTTCTGCAGGTGTGACTTCACCCTGCCAAAGACTCTGCGACTCCCCTCTGACCTCTCTAGTGGTGGTCCAAGGGTCTGTCCTGTACTTAAGTTTCCTCTGTTCACTGCTCTCCCTCTGTGTCACAGGTCTGCAACCATAATCCTGTGACAGCTTCACAGATACCGAGAGACAGCAGCTTCTGGGCCAAACACTCGGTCCCCGTCTAAACCAGCAAGCTGCCAGGAATAGACTTCTGGAAAGTGTTCATGAATTTGATGCACCCTTGTTTCTTAAGATACGAGGAAAAACAGCTCCACAGGGAAAAGGCACAAAGATAAGATGTGGTCGGTGCCACAGCTAGCAACTGGGTGGACCCCACCAGGCAGGGCTCCGGGTCAAACCAAACTCACTTAGAACTGCTCTGCCTTCATCCAGAGTTTTCTATGCTTTTAAGCTGCTGTCACTTTGTTTCCTTTTTGTGGTGCTGGGATTTGAACTCAGGGCTGACACTCTCCTACGTAGGCCACACATCAAGCCCTACTCTGCTGTTTTTTTCAGGATGGAATCTCCAGCACCTGGCTCTGAGCTATGATTTGCTGGGTCTCAGCCTTCTGAGCAGTTAAGAGCACAGATGTGATCCACTGGTGCCCAGTTTGATTTAGCTTTATCCTTCCCCAAAGCTCCCGCAGACCTGACAAGGAGCCGAGGGGTCCTGGAGAGCGCCCTCTCCTGCCCCCTGGGGTTCACGATGAGAAATGCAGCTCAATCTTGCAGTCTCACCCTCCCAGGGCCCAGATGGAGGCCTACTGTGGCTACGGTCACACCTCTCCCACAGAGGCTTGCAAGCACGGCAGTCAGACACCGGTGGTTCATTGTGCACACAGATCGTCCGGGCAGAAGGGAGGCTGGGGTGCAGCTCAGTGGGTGGAGCACTAACCAAGGAGCAAAAGTGTCAGGTACAGAGCTCAAAAAAAAAAAAAAAAGAAGAAGATAGAAGGGAGCAGAATGCCACGTGGGAAGGTGGCTCCGTGGTAGAGCGCCTGCCCTGGCCGAGTTCAGGCCCCACGACCAACAACAAAAATACAATGTCATGTGGGGGACAGGGCCGCACCCTCTAGGTGCTCTGAGCTGAGCGAGGGCAGCCGTCCGCTCACTCTGCAGGCAGGTGTCCACTGGGAACCGTCTTGGTGCACTCCGGTCACTGTGGCTTTCCTGGTGAAGACTGTGAGAGCCTTCGTTGTTTCTGGATCCTCTTGATGAAAGCCCACGTGTGCTTTTGCCTACTTGCCAAAACTTACCCTAGACTTCAAAAGCATCTGTCATCGGCCATTCCACACTGACTTCCATCTGTTCTTCATAGATCAAAGGCTATCACAAATCTGTGTGAATCAGAACGTCACCGGAAACCCGGCTTCTTCGCAGGTACCTCTATTACTTCTCTGTCTCATCTTTTCTTAATGGGCAAAAGGTCTTTGTCCCGGGAGAGCCCTGCCCGAGGAGCCCCACACGTTCCAGGCTCTGCCACCAGATGGTGGCCAGCTACCGTGGTCCGGAACTGATCTCAGGAATTGGACATTCTTCCCACAAGAAAGAAGTTGTCTCTCAGCCCCATGGTGACAGCTCTCCTCTGTCTAAACCCTCACAGGAAGGAGCAACGCAGAAAACAACATGACCGAGTTCAGAGCACACTTGGACAGTGGCTGCTGGGCCCAGGTTCTGGGCAGGGTCCCATGCCTGTGCTTCAGAGGCAACTCCGACTTCCTCCTGAGCCCCAAGCGGAGGGCAGGGTAAGTAGTAGCGGGCTTCCAGGCCTCCGTCCCTTGTCAAGTCACCTCAGACACTAACGTAAAGGATGGATGTGTGGAGAAGAAAGGTCTGGACGGTCTGGATGCAGTCTGGACTCTCCGAGGGAACAGCTGGGCTACTTGATTGTCTGCTCTGTGTACAGACATGGCCCCGGCTTGGGCAGCATCGAATGTGATGCTCTTAGGACAGATGGTGTGGCGTGGAAGCCCTCCTGCTCCTAGACACTCCCCTTGCCTTTCTCGCCCAGCGACTCCTCCTTTTGTCCTGCCCTCCAGGGTCTTGATAGCCAGACCGGGCACAGAGGGTCTCGCTGTGGCCACTGACTCCCAGCACACAGATGCCTGTCTCGAGGCCAGACACAGGCCTGGCCCTCCAGCTTACCCCCTGCTCATGTTAGCCCTGTGGAGACTTTCCTGCTGTAGGAAAGAGTGCGTGTACAGCTTCTTACCCAAGCACTGGGGGCGGGAAGGTGAGCGGCAAAAGAGGGCCTGCTCTGTACTCTCAGGCCAGTGTGGCTGGAGTGGCGGGGCCTGCCTTGGAGTTCAGGCCGCATCTGCTGAGGTCCCCAGGGTGAGGCTAGGCCCCTGCTACTGTCTGATGGCCATCTTCTTGGCAGGAATGAGGAAGAAGGTCAGGAGAGGGTGCCACGTGCGTCTGCAAAAGTGACAAGGCAGAGGGAGAGGCAGGGATACAGTCGTCACTCAGACACAGCTGCGCCCGCCAGGCATCCGAGCTGGGTGACGGAAGAGCCTGTCCGGGAGGACAGCAGCCGGCCGAGGCCAGAGCCGGGGAAGAAGGACCTGCACTCCACGCATGCTGTGCTCCACAGCTCCTGCGTGTCCGGCCCGGGCAGCCAGGGCGTGTCCAGTGCCGCTGGCCTGACTACTACCTTCAGCGATTCACTGGGCAGCCCCCTCAGTGCCTACGGGAGCCAGATGAACAGGCCCCTGAGGGATGTCCCCCAGGCCCAGGTGTACCCGTCCACCCGTCATGTCCCCCAGCGCTGCCTGGGGACGCGACTTCCCCGATCTGGGGTACAGTGCTTCATGGCTGGAGGCTTCTCCACGGAGGGCACCGGCCTGCCCGGCCTGCCAATGACTCCTCTGCTGCTGGAGGTGCCAATCAAGACGGAAGGTGATGCTGGGTGGCAGGGTGCGGCGGGGGGCTGCCCTCCCAGCAGGGGGTGGCTGGGAGCCAGTGGGGCCAGGAGACGTCTGAAAACAGAGCCAGACGGCCTGCCCCAGGCCTGCACCCAGCCCCCTGGGCATCCCCACAGGAGGACCCCAGCTGGACCCTGCAGGGAACTAGCCCCACCCTACCCTGCACCCCGTGCCTGCCAGGAGCAGCCGACCCACCACCACCTCTGCATGCCGGGCCGCAGAGAGGGCCAGAGCCCTCCTCTGGGCTGCGGCTGCAGAGCGCCTGGGGCTGGCCCTGTGGTCAAGTGTGAGCCCTTAGACTCACTCTCATGGCCGTCTCTCGGCCGGGGGGCTGTACCCGAGGTGCTCCCCAAAGTGCCTCTGGGACACTGGCCCCTCTGAGGGCCTCTCCCACCCCAGCTGCCTCTCTCCAGGAAACCACGCCGTCTCCAGGTCTCCCTCGGCACGGCCGCCTCAGCCCCTGAGATGGGGGACAGCAAGCACCGTCCGCCTCACATGCATGCAGCTGGCTCTGTGCAGCGTGTGGGATTCAGGGGTTCTTACATGCAAGCCCGAGTCTGTCCAAATAGGACGGCATTTCTCTTTGAGGCAGTAGCCAGCTGTGTTCCAGGAGGGCCAGCCCTCCGGCCACACAGCCACGGCGCCCTGCTCCAGAGCCGCTGCCTCCCGGTTCCTGTGTGGCGCTGTTGAGCACCGCACAGGCAGCACACCGTGCAGAGACAGAGCTCTCCAAGGAGAGAGGCAGCGAGCCCATTCACCGGCAGAATCTAGAACATTCTGTGGCAACCTGCAGGTACCTGCTCTCCAGCTCCTCCCTCCTGTAGCAGGTGTTCATACCCAGGCCAGAGCTGGAGCTGCCCCAGGGGGTGGGGGGGGGGAGGCTTGTCTGTCTAATGTTCTCTGTGGACCTGTGAGGATAGCTGCGAGCTTCCTGAGCACATACTCTGGAGACCACAGTGTCAGGGAAGGACGAGGCAGTGCTCCCTGGGGGCTAGGTGCTGCCCACGGGGCTTTCAGGAAAGGCCTGCTACCAGCTCAGGAAGAGTCAGAGAGAGACAGGCATACAGTAGGGTTTAGAGAACTGTAAGGACTGTCTATTAAAGTCAGAAAGGGGGTGCAGTGTACCCACAAAATAACAGCTGATGGCGTGGGTACATGGTGTGTCACAGGGCGCAGCTCAGACCAACCTCTCCGCCACCTCAGTGTCCACCACGCAGCGGGAGCACCACGACGTGCTCAAGGCTGGGGGACGTCCAGCCGCCGGCTTGGGCAGCTGGCCTTCCTCAGGCGGGAGTCTGTGACCTCCCCGGGCACCTTGGATGTGGCAGAAGCCTGTTAGACAGGACCCTTGGCTCCTGCTGCACACGGCCTCCAGCAGGACTTTCTCTTCATGACTCACGGCTTCAAGGTGCTGGGTGTAGGTCTGGCTCAGCATGAAAGCTGTTGGCAGACGCACCGTGCCTCACACATCTCAGTCTGGTGGGTGTGGTCGGCAGGACCTGGTCTGCCTGCCCTGCTGCTGCCTCTCGGGAGGACTGGCCTTCAGCGAGATGGGGCTGAGAAAGATTATCCACCAAGCCCAGGGTCCTAAGTGACCACTCACGGCCCCTGTGGCCTCTCCATCCCTCTTGGCCCACAAAGTCCTCCAAAGGGTGGTGCTGGGTGCCACTGACACAGACATGAGGCCTCCTCAGATCTCCACCTCCACTGCCATCTCCCTTCCCTGAAGTCTGAATTAGGAGGGAAGCCCAGCGCCCGGCACCTAGCCCCTTGCTTCTCCCCACACCCCCTTTGCCCATTTCTCTGGCTGAGCATAGATCCCCAGATCCTCATATTTGCACATTTAACCTTGAGACTTTCTCAAGGGGTGGAGACTTTCTCCTTCCTTTCTGCTCTAAGAGACCAGCTTCTGAGCAGGACGCCCTGCTGGAGCTCAAGCATGTGACAGAAGAATACCCTAACCATCCTCACACCCCCTCTCAGGAAGAGATCGGTGTTTATCCTCAATCAGCCTCAGCCTCTGCCTTCACAGAGCGACACCTGCTCCTCCCGCACAGGCCGCAGAGGCCAACAGTGCGCGGACGTGCACACTGGCAGCCTGTGCGGACGTGCACACTGGCAGCACAGCTTGTGTGGACGTACACACTGGCAGTGGTCCTGCACTAAAGGCAGCAAAAATCTTCCCAATTTTTCAGTTTTGTTGCTCAATGACATACACCCTCTGAGGATGCTGTACAAAGCAGCAGTGGGACTTGAAATGTGTGCTGTGGTCACTTCTCAGGGTCTTGTTGTCAGCACTAACTGTACTTGCTTGTGGTATGTACCCTTTGGAAAAGGAAAAATGGTAGAGTGCTATCACGTGGGATGGGCTGAGAGGAGTTGACACAGACAATACTTTATATATTTTTCAGTTTCTACTGGAAGAAGGAAGTTTCTGGTAGCTAGGCTGTCCTGGTGAACTTTTAAACGAATGCACACGGTGCATTTCCCAGAGTTTCACATGTCTTTCCTGTACTTGATTTTCCAAGTGCAGTTGCCCTACCTCCTTAGAGGTGCCAAGCTAAAGCTTCACCACTGAGTCGGGCAGCCGTCCAGAAGGAATGCAGCCCCTTGGTGGTGCTGCCGGCTGCTGGGCTCCTCTGACTCCAGTGCCCTCAGAACACCCCAGACAGAGCTGAGAGGGAGCCCAGAGCTCTGCATACTGTCACAGGTTTGGAGACGGGCGTGCAGGAGGGGTGGCTGACTGCCAGGGGCTGGCCTTCCTTTCCTGTGGTGAATAGAACACGGGCTGGCCTTCCTTTCAGTCTTTGTAGATTGGATGCTGTCAGGCACGCCTCAGCTGTAAGCAGGGCCCCACTCCCAGGGAATCGGGCTAGCTCCCACTGCTGGCCATGGCGCTGACCCTTGCCTGGGCTGAGCCCCCCAGCCACACATCCACCTCAGTACCTACCCAGTTCTGTGGGCAGAATGTCCTCCACGGGCCCAGTATCTGCCCGTGCACAAAGGACTTTCTGTCCTACCACCCTTTCCTTCCTAGGGAGCTGCTCCCACGCCTGGTTAGGACTTCTGAGGGGACAAAACAGTATTTGTTTTACAGTATTCCACATAGTTATCCATTCCTTTATTGGTGTTTGCTGAGTACAACACAGAGCAGGGACAGAACCCAGAACAAGCATGGTGAGGCCACAGGAAGGGACGGGCACTCGACAATAAAGAGCTGGAGTGGGCAGCCAGGGCCACGGGTGGTAGGTTTTTGAAAGCAGGGGACTAGAAAGGGGACTAGAGATGAAGGGAAAGGAAGGGAGGAGTGGGCAGCGTGACTCAGGACAGGCAGCAGGACGCGCTGGGGACCAAGACGGGGGGGGGGCGTGCAGAGCTGGCGTGGGGAAGGCCGGGACCCAGGCTCCGCTCCTCACCCAGAGCCAGTTCCTTACACGGCTTGTCTCCCCTTAGGGGTTGGTGTGGTATTCTAAGTAGCAGTCTGAGATCAGTTGAAGATATTCCAAGGTGTTGTTTCTGATTTTTCACTTAAGGATATTTTTCTTTTGGTCATACAAAAATTTAAAATTGTAGCATAGCAATCTAAAGTCTTTATGGCTGATGCTTTGCTCTTTCAGCTCTTGACAAATGCAGCTGTCTGATGGTGTCCCCCGGGCGCTTTCCCGGGCCTCCCTGGTCAGATCTCCACCCCAGTGCTGCAAAGAGGGAATGCACACTGCTCCAACTTGTCTGTTTCTTTATGTTTTCCATGTTTTTTTTATAAACATTATTTTTAGTCCATATTTTTGTTCTGATTATTGATAGCTTGAGCATATTTCTACTTATTCAGTTTTCATTACATATGATCGCTCCTCTCCTCTTCTACCTCCCTGGAATCCTTGTCAGGGAACTGTGACCATTCTGTTTCCTTGGTGGACATCTGTAATGTGCACAGTTAACAATGTCCATGCCAGGGCTAAGCACAACCTTTCTGCTCACAGAACCAGCCCAGATCCTACCTGCATCCGTGCCCTCAGTGCAATCCCAAGTTTACTTCTTTTGGGGGAGGGCATAAAACCCCTCTGGGTTTGCTCTGCTGACTGCTGAACCTGAGGACTAGTCTCCATGCAGAAGAGGGGAGGTCACTCCAACTGAAGTGAGAAACCCAGGTTTCTGTACCTGGTCATCCTGCAGCAGTTCTGCTGTTTTTCTGGGTGCACACTGGTGCACCTGGTCATCCTGCAGCAGTTCTGCTGTTTTTCTGGGTGCACACTGGTGTACCTGGCGGATGCCAGGTCTGCATAGGACAGCAGACGCTCCCACAGGCTAGCTCAGAGCAGGGCATAGAAAACCCAAGGCTTGGCCAAGGGGCCTTTGCTTCCTCTCTACTTGCCGGTTGGCTACAGTGCAGCACAGACTTTGATTATTGCTCAGTTGTCTTTCCCTCCCTAGCCTTGGGCCTGGCCATGACTGTGATTGTGTGTGACCCATCTGTGCCTCTGAGGGCAGGTGAAGGCCTGGCTCAGAGGTTCTGCAGGCCCGAGGAGTCGCCTCGCCATGGCTGTGAGCACTGTCTGGCTGCAGTCCGTGGCCTGGCTCGGTCCATGCCCCGGGCCTCACATTGGCACTGCCCTTGAAAGCTGTGCATGTGAGCAGCGGGCTGACTAGACCCAGACGTGGGAGCCGTGAGGGCTCCAGCACCAGGAGAGCTGTGCAGGCTGGGTGGGGCCTGGTCGAGTCTGGGGACCGATAAGGACCCTGGCTGTCCAACAGCGTTTTTGCTGTGTGTGTTGGTGCTGAGGCTTGAACTCAGGGCCTGGGTGCTGTCCGTCGGGCAGCTGTCAGGGGCCGTGCGCGTGTCCAGGCTCTGTCCTAGGGACACCCTGTTACTGCACCCGTCTCCCCGGGGCTCGCCTGTCGGGGGCTCCGCTCACCTTCTTCAATAAACCTGTGTCGCTTTGCTTCTCCTTTTGTGCCAAGGACTCGTTCTTCCATGGTTGTAAGGAAAGCGGGCCTCAGCGCCCGTCCTTCGGGCTGAGGCGCAGGGCGCAGGCGCAGGGCCCAGGGCGCAGGGGCACGCTCTCCTGCAGCCCCGTTTAGACCTGTCCGCAGGCTGGGGCACCGCTGACCTGCAGGCCGCGGACTAGCGCGCTGCCCACAGGACGCCCTGCACCCTGGGGCCCGCCCGGACCCGCCCACCGGACCCCCGGCACCCCTCGGGGTCCACCCGGTCCTGCCCGCCCACAGGACC
>NW_012267237.1:314872-315705 GCF_000151885.1 Dipodomys ordii
GAGGCTGACTTCTGACTTTCCCCCTTGGATTGTGGGCTGGGGCAGGGGGGCTGGGCTAGGAGGCTGACTTCTGACTTTCCCCCTTGGATTGTGGGAGGCCCTTTTCCAGCTTCACTCCTAGAACCATGTAACGAAAGACCGCCAGGCCCTCGGAGGCCGTCCCACACAGCTCAGCTCACAGGCCATGGCGTCATGAGCCAGAGCAGTATGACTTGGAACAATGAGAGTGGGACTTGGCCTGGTTCCACACTGATTTAAATCGAATGGGCACCGTTTCCTGGCCATGCCCCTGACCTGCAAGCCCTGAACCACCCCTGTGGGCTCTCGTCCATCAGCAGCGCCTGTGCTGCCTTTGGTCACAGGGGGAGTGAGTGTCCCAAGGTCTCTTGAAGGCAGACCCTGAGCAGTGTTGACCCTCCCGCGGTGGGGCCTCCTGAGAGGCAGGTAGACCATGCAGCAGCATTTCAGGAGGGATTTGGAAACGTTTCTGCCTGCTGAACGCTCACACCATGAAGGATGCACATGTACTTCCTCCTGGGTGGGGGCCACCAAGTGTTCCTAAGACATGCCAACCTGCGCCTGCTACACACACACACACACACACACACACACCCCTGTGCCTCCACACACTCACCTGTGCCTCCACACACACCTGTGCCTCCACACACACACCTGTGCCTCCACACACACCTGTGCTCCACACACACCTGTGCCTCCACACACATACCTGTGCCTCCACACACACACCTGTGCCTCCACACACACACCTGTGCCTCCACACACACCTGTGCCTCCACACACACACCTGTGCTTCCACACACACCTGTGCCTCC
>NW_012267237.1:325500-325805 GCF_000151885.1 Dipodomys ordii
GGGCGGGGCCTACGGGACACAGGGAGGCAGAAAGGAAAGGAACGGCCCGGGGTCCAGGGCCCCAGCCCAGCACCAGACTTCCGGTGGCCCCGAAGCCCGCGTGGCCAGCGACCCAGTGCCCGAGCGCGGCCGCTCAATCTTCCCGACGTCTCCCTGACCGTCCCGCGCCGGGCGGGCCGAACGAGCACCCGCCCAGGGCCACCCGGCTCCGCCCTTCCGGCCCGCTGCCGGAAGCAGAAGTGTCCGACCGCGTCCGGTTCCGACCGGGCCTCCGGAGGTGGCGGCTGCGGAGGCCGACCGAGAGG
>NW_012267237.1:326106-354585 GCF_000151885.1 Dipodomys ordii
GGCGGCGCCGAGGCCCGGAGGGGGCGTGGGGAGGGCTCTGAGGCCGGCGCGCGCCGCCCCAGCCCGGGCCTCACACCTCTCACCGGGGCCCGGCCTGGTGAGCGGGAGCGGGCCGAGGAGCAGCAAGTGGCTTCTGCTGGCTTGCCGGAGGACGGAGTGTGCGAGTGAGCTCTCGCACCTCGGTCCCCACCCAGCTCTGCCGCAGAGGTCTGCTGTGCCCAGAGCGTAGGACCGTCGGCCTCCTGCGGGGGCGACCATGGCGATAGAGGGGCCATGTGTAGACCCCCATGCGCTCCTGTCTTGCTGGTGGATGCCTGTTTCTATACTTGAGTTCCAAGGCGGTGTTTGTGACAGAGTTCCTAGGGCTCAGCCTTCTCTCGGGTGTACTGGATTCAATGTAGACATGCTCTTTGGGCCCCATTCGCTGTTAGAAGGTAGGTTTGGGGCCAGCACTTCCACCTTCCTAATGCATCTTCCCCCTCGCCTAGCATGCCTGTGGTATGACGCATGCAGATACTCTACCTACGTGTTTGGCCATGAAGGAGACAGACCGGGAGGCTGTTGCTACAGCAGTCCAGAGGGTCGCTGGGATGCTCCCGCGCCCAGACCAGCTGGACAAAGTGGAGCAGTACCGCAGAAGGGAGGCCCGGAAGAAGGCCTCTGTGGAGGCCCGGCTGAAGGTAAGGCGAAGAGGTCTTGTCACCTGTCTTACTCCTAGGCAGGACAAAGCCATTTGTCTTAAGTTTCTGTTTCCTACTTGATATCGTGATTTCCCAAGTTAGATTTTGCAATGCTGTGGGAGGAGACAGAGATGGATTTTATTTAGCAGTTCTTCCCAACAGTATACAGTGATGTGTCTACTAAGCAGTAGATTTACACAAAGGACTGCACAAACATGAGAAACACCACCATAACAACCACCTTAATAATGGGTAGGACTCCATGTGACTTTTTAGACCACACATGCAAAATGGCAACTGCTTATATATTTAAACCTCTTCTGCAGAGCATTGCCAGAGTACTTTCTCTATGTCGCTTCAAAATATGCAGACCATGTGCCAGGCTGTGGAAGACGGCTAGACATGTTTACAAAGAGCTGTGAACGAGCCGGGCATGGTGGGGATGTGCCTCCACTCAAGAGGATCATTTGAGCCCAGGAATTGGAGGCCAGCCTGGGCATAGTAAGACTCCATTTAAAAAATGAGAGAAGGGAATGGACTGGAGATGAGGCTCAGTGGTAGAACACTTCCCTCATATGAATGCAACCTGGGTTCAATCCCCACCCCACAGGAAAGTATACAGGAGTAAGACACAGAAGAGTGTCATTCTTCCTTAATGTAAGCTCCCAAATGATACAAAGAAGTGAAATTTTACGGTACAAGGTACAGACCTTGACCTTCAGTGGTTGGCATAGAAGGGCATGTTTTTAGGGATTTGGGAGATGACCTTTGAGGAAAGCTTATACTTACACTGACAATACAATAAGTTCTTACCATCTGGAACTGTGTAAGGGCCCCAGGCAAGGTCTGATGAGAATCTATAGATGAGTGTGAAGGAGGTCTGATAAGGACAATATAGACGGATGCCCAGGGCAGGTCTGATGAGGACAGTATAGACAGACAGGTGTATAGGGGAGGTCTGATGAGGACAGTATAGACAGACAGGTGTCCAGGGGGGGTCTGATGAGGACAGTATAGACAGATGCCCAGGGGAAGTCTGATGAGGACAGTATAGACAGGTGTCCAGGGGAGGTCTGATGAGGACAGTATAGACAGGTGTCCAGGGGAGGTCTGATGAGGACAGTATAGACAGATGTCCAGGGCAGGTCTGATGAGGACAGTATAGACAGGTGTATAGGGGATGTCTGATGAGGACAGTATAGACAGATGTCCAGGGCAGGTCTGATGAGGACAGTATAGACAGGTATATAGGGGAGGTCTGATAAGGACAGTATAGACAGGTGTATAGGGGAGGTCTGATGAGGACAGTATAGACAGATGTCCAGGGCAGGTCTGATGAGGACAGTATAGACAGACAGGTGTCCAGGGGGGGTCTGATGAGGACAGTATAGACAGATGCCCAGGGGAGGTCTGATGAGGACAGTATAGACAGACAGGTGTATAGGGGAGGTCTGATGAGGACAGTATAGACAGGAGTATAGGGCAGGTCTGATGAGGACAGTATAGATAGGTATATAGGGGAGGTCTGATGAGGACAGTATAGACAGGTGTATAGGGGAGGTCTGATGAGCACAGTATAGACAGGTTTATAGGGGAGGCATGTGAGGACCATGTAGATGTCCAGCAAGGTGGTTGAGGCCGGATAGCATTCATTCAATTGAGTGCTCTCCTGCCCTCATTTGAGATAACAGTTTTATACTAATTTTGAAAATCTGGTATACTCTTCTTGTCCTGACATTGATCTGCTTTAAGCTTGCAGTGTTAGCTGGTGGTTATCAGTAGGGACTTAGAAATTTTGAGTGGCCATTATGGTCATAGCTAAACATTTCTAATGTAACTCAGGCATCTGGTGACAAGTGCTCCTTGTGGGACTGGTGCTGGCTGCCTCGGTTTTCCTTGTACTCCTGTCTGTCTAGCCGTTGCCATCCTCTGTGCCCTGGCCCCTCAGCTGGGTACCGCCTGGCTGGTGTTTGTCTGTGGAGGGTCTGGGTAAGTGTAGGCGATACAGTGCAGCCAGTTGCTCCAGTCACATCTGATCTGGTTGAGCAACAGGAATCCCACTCCTGAGCTGATGGAATTTCTGATGGGTTTCTTTATCAATAAAGTCTGTTAGGAACCTGAGCCCTGGCAGCAGTGTGGGCAGTGTGGCTGCCGGTCTCTTCCCATGTCCCCAGTGGCATTCGGTGTCATCCAGCAGTCACGCAGGATGACAAGGGAAGTTTTCTCATCAAAGCTTTAAAATGGATTGTTGTCTGTCCCAGGCTGCAGTGAAAAAGAGAAAGTCACCATGAAGTTAAATGCTATTCCTTTCTTTTTTTTTTGGTCGGTCGTGGGGCCTGAACTCTGGGCCTGGGCGCTGTCCCTCAGCTCTTCAGCTCAAGGCTAGTGCTCTACCACTTGAGCCACAGCGCCACTTCCGGCTTTTTTCTTTTTGCTTATGTGGTGCTGAGGAATCGAACCCAGAGCCTCAGGCATGCAAGGAAAGCGCTCTACCACTGAGCCACCTTCCCAGCCCCAAATGCTGTTCCTTTCTTGTTCCTCAAATAGTTCTTTCTGAACTTGTCCCTCCTTAGCACTTGGGCTGTCTCTGGCTCCACTCACCTGTGTGGTATCTCCCTCAGGCTGCCATCCAGTCACAGCTGGACGGGGTGCGCACAGGCCTGAGCCAGCTCCACAGCGCGCTGAGCGACGTCAAGGACATCCAGCAGTCGCTGGCTAACGTCAGCAAGGATTGGAGGCAGAGTATCAACACCATCGAGAGTCTCAAGGATGTGAAGGATGCGGTGGTTCAGCACAGCCAGCTAGCTGCGGCTGTGGAGAACCTGAAGAACATCTTCTCAGGTAAAGGTAGACAACAAAGTCAGGCGCTGGGTGGCTTGCTGGAGTACTCAAAAGGTACCTTCCCGTGTGCACAGCTGTTTCTCTGCAAACTCGAGGAGCTGTGTGGTTAGTGAAGATGCAGGCCCGTATGTTCAGTATACTGCTTAGGCCTGACTTCCAGTGGATGGATAGCTTGATTCCTTGCCTGCTCTTGTTATTTCCCTGATTGAATGAATGTGGGTGGAATTGATCAGCCAAGCTAGTAAGGGCCAGGGGAGAAAATGTACTTCTGTGCCAAGATAGCACAGAGTGGACAGCAGAGCCAGTGCTGTTAGAGGGGGGTCTTCCTCTGGACAGAAGTGGAGTAGCAGCAGTGCACACCCAAAGGGCTGTGGCTTAGAAGAGCGGCAGTTCTCAGTCAGGGAGCGGATGGACTGGGGGTGGGACAGACCAGGGGTCTTGATGTGGGTGACTGGAATAGACCTGGGAGGGGTGGCTAGAGGGCTGGTCCTCTTAGAGTTGGTGGGGTACAGACAGCTTCCCAGCCCTGGACGCAGGCAGTCCTCCCCTGGTATGCTGCCTGCTAGGATCAGTCAGAAAGCCCCGTCCTCTGCAGTTCTTGGAGAAGTGTTAAGCAAGTTTGGTGCTAGTTCTCTAAATGTTTGATTAATTCACCAGTGACTTCACTTGGTATACAGAGTTTTTCTTTGTAGGGAGATTTTTGGCTACTGATTCTAACTAGCCATGGGTCTTTGAGATTTTCTAAGTATTTCTAAGTATTTATCTAGATTACCCAGTTGGGTAGTGTTTCATCTTTTACCATGCTTTCTTACAGTCCTTTTTATTTCTGAAGAGCCAATAGTTATGTCCTACTTTCTGATTTTATTCATTAGAATCTTATTTTCTTAGTCCACCTAAGCTAAAGGTCTGTCAATTTCATTTATCTTGGCAAAGGATCATTGAGTTTTTATTTTTGTGTGTGTGTGTTTTTTTTTAATCTTTGTTTCTCTCTCCTCTAAACCCTTTTATTATGTCCTTCCTGCTAGCTTTGGGTTTAGTTTCTTCTTTTAGCTCCTTTTTTTTTGGCCATGGGGCTTGAACTCTGGGCCTGGGCGCTGCCCTTCAGCTCTTCAGCTCAAGGCTAGTGCTCTATCACTTGAGCCACAGCACCACTTCCAGTTTTCTGGTGGTTAATTGGAGAAGAAGGGTCTCATGGAGGGGTTGGGAAGGTGTCTCAGTGGTAGAGCGCTTGCCTTGCATTCCTGAGGCCCTGGGATTGATTCCTTAGCACCACATAAGCAGAAAAAGCCAGAAGTGACACTGTGGCTCAAATGGTAGAGCTCTAGCCTTGAGCTGAAGAGCTCAGGGACAGCGCCCAGGCCCAGAGTTCAGACCCCGTGACCAACAAATAAAAGAAAAAAGAGTCTCACAGACTTTCCTGCCCAGGCTGGCTTTGAACTGTGATCCTCAGATCTCAGCCTCCTGAGTAGCTAGCTTAAAGGCGTGAGCCATCGGCACTCAGCATTCTTTTAGTTCTTTTAGTTATAGAGTTAAGTTGCTGATTGGAGATTTTTTTTGGGGGGGGGGGTCCGGTCGTGGGGCCTGAACTCTGGGCCTGGACTCTGTTCCTCAGCTCTTCAGCTCAAGGCTAGCGCTCTACCACTTGAGCCATAGCACCACTTCTGGCTTTTTTTCTTTTTGCTTATGTGGTGCTGAGGAATTGAACCCAGAGCCTCAGGCATGCAAGGCAAGTGCTCTACCACTGAGCCACCTTCCCAGCCCTGGAGATTTTTTTTTTTTCATTTAGTTGAAGTATTTCTAGATGCACACTTTTCTTTTAACTTGGGTCCTGTTGCTCCCATATGTCTTGATAGGTTTAGTTTTCATTTCCATTATTCCCTAAGTATTTTTTTATTTTCCCTTACGATGATATCTCTTTTTGCCCTGTTAAGAGTATTGCTTAATTTGTACAAACTTGTGAATTTTTCAGCTTTCCTTGTTACAGATATTTTTATTTGTTTATTTAATTATTGCTGGTCCTGGGGCTTGAACTCAGTTCTAGGCCTGGCACTGCCTTGAACTTCTTTGTGCTCAAATCTAGCACTCTACCACTTGAGCCACAGCACCATGTTTGGCTTTTTCTGAATGTTTTTTTGGAAATTGGAGTCTCACAGACTTTTCTGCCCAGACTGGCTTCAAACCGCAATCCTCAGATCTCAGCCTCCTGAGTTGCTAGGATTATAGGCGTGAGCTACCAGCACAGCACCCACGACTGTTACTGATTTTTAATTATTTGTTTTGCTTGGAAAAGATACTTGTGGATCTACCTTTTAAAAATCTATTGAGGGCTAGGAAGGTCGCTCAGTGGTAGAGCACTTGCCTTGCATGCCTGAGGCCTTGGGTTCGATTCCTCAGCACCACATAAGCAAAAAGAAAAAAGCCACAAGTGGCGCTGTGGCTTAAGTGGTAGAGCGCTAGCCTTGAGCTGAAGAGCTGAGGAAAAGCGCCCAGGCCCAGAGTTGAGGCCCCATGACCGGACCCCAAAAAAAAAATCTATTGAAATACTCCATTTGTGACCTAAATATGGTCTTTCTGGAGAATGTTCTTTTGCACTTGGAAAGAGTGTGTGCCATTCCTTTGTTGCTTATCCAGCTTTCTTGCTCACAGCTATTGCTCTATCATTTCAGCCACACCACCAGCCTTGCTTTTTGTTTTGCTTTTTTAGGTTTTGGGAATTATTTTGCTGGTCCTGGGGCTTGGACTCTGGGCCTGGATGTTGTCCCTGGGGTTCTTTTGCTCAAGGCTAACACTCTACCACTTGAGTCACAGCACTACTTCCAGCTTTTTCTGTGATTAATTGGAGATAAGAGTCTCACTGACTTTCCTGACCAGGCTGGCTTTGAACCTTGATCCTCAGATCTCAGCTTCTTGAGTAGCTAGGATTACAGGCATGAGCTCCCTGGTGCCCAGCACTATTTTAAAATTTTTAATTGTTATTGTGAAGGTGATGTACAAAGGGGTTACAGTTACATACATCAGGAAAGAGTACTTTTTTTTTTAATGGTGAGGCTTGAACTAAGGGTCTGGACGCTGTCCCTGAGCTTTTTTGCCACTTCTAGTTTTCTGGTGGTTAACTGGAGATAAGAATCTCACAGACTTTCCTGCCTAGGCTGGCTTCGAACTGAGATCCTCAGATCTCAGCCTTCTGAGTAGCTAGGATGACAAGCGGGAGCCACCGGCGCCCCGCAGTGCTATCCCTTTCCTTGCTCTCTCCCAGTCCTTCATATATTTTGATGGTTTGTTAGTAAATGCAGAAGTGTCAATTATTATCATCATAATTGTTTTGTATTTCTGGGTGTGCCTTCCATTAATACAGAACGGCTTTGTCTCTCTTCAGTGTATTGACTTACTTTGCCTGGTGTTGGTATTGGCCTGTTTTCCTGTTTTCCTCCACTTGGTGGAGCATCTTTTTCACCCTGTACCTCCATCTGTTTGTGTCTTTCACTCTGAGGTGTAGTTCTTGTAGACAAACATAGTTGAATCACATGTTTTAAAATTCATTCTGCCGTCCCCTTTAATTAGAGAGTTTAATTTGCTTACATTTAAAATGGTTGTTAGGATTACATAATAATTTGTCATTTTGCTGTTTGTTTTCTGTATGTTACATGATACTTTTGTCCCTTATTACCTGTATTATAGTCTTGTATTTTTAATTTTTCATAGTGAAATGTTTTAATTTCCTTCTTGTTTTATGTGTGTTCTGTTGATATGTTCTTTGAGATTACCATAGGGATTACATTTAACATCCTCATATTATATTAGTTCAGTTTGACTTTGTATCAGCTTTACTGCAATAACATACAAAAACTCTTCCTAAATGGTTCCTTTTGGTTACATCTCTATATATGTTGTGTCCAAAAACATAAACCAATAATTTTTACTTTACAGTGTTAGTGTTATAGGTCATATAAAAAACAAAAGTGAAGTTAGTTATACTAGATTTTATCATTGTGTTTGTGTTTACCTTTGCTGAGATTTTTATTTCGTCATGTAACTCTGGGTTGCTGTTTTGTTAGCATTATGGGTTACCGACTAGTGTCTTTTCATTTCCCCCTGCAGGGCTTCCTCCACATCTGGGGTGCCCAACCTTCCCAGCTTTTGTTTATCTGGGAATGTCTTCATTTCTCACTTTTGAATGATAGTGTTTGAGGTGTAAGATTCCTAGTTGATAGTGTTTCCTTCTAGCAGGTTGAACACGTTAGCTTCTGGCCTCCAGAGTTCCTGAGGAGAAGTCTGCTAGTTATGTGTTGAGTTGCAGCTATTGCTGCTCTTTGTCCCTGTATTTCAAGTTTGATCACTGTGTCATGATTTGGACCCCTGCTCTGCTGGAGGTGGGCCATTGAGCTGTGTTCGTATTTTATATCAGACCTGGGAAGTTTCTGTCTCTCACTTTTTCAAAAGAAAGTCTGGGCTGTGCTCTCGCTTCTCTGCCCCATGGTGTGGGTCCACTAGCTTCCGTAAGTGTTGTCTGGTACTTTCTACTCCTCATGTCTGAACATTTCTTTTGGCTGGTTCTTCTCACTTTTACTTTGAATGTATCTTGTGAATTTTTCATTTCAGGTGCAGAGTTTCTTTCTGGTTTCTTTTTATGCTTTCTATTGGTTTGCTTTCTCCATACCTCACTTCAGTTAAACTGTTGTTTCAAAGTATTTTGTAGTAAACCTACCATCACATCTTCCCAGGAGCAGTTTCTGTTGATTGACAAGTAGAGAATGACATTCTTTCTAAAGCATTTTAAAACATCTTAAGTGTATACAAAATGAAGCCTCTAGTTAAAAAATTGTTTGCCTTCCCCCCAGTGGCCCCCAAATGACAATTACAGGATTTTTCTAAATCATAAGGCTATATAGACAAACATTGTATGTTTTCACAGTGCCATTTTGTGCCTTTTCCAGTGCCCGAAATTGTGAGAGAGACTCAGGACCTGATTGAGCAAGGGGCCCTCTTGCAGGCTCACCGGAAACTGATGGACCTGGAGTGTTCCCGGGACGGCCTGATGTGTGAGCAGTACCGCATGGACAGCGGGAACACAAGGGACATGACCCTCATCCATGGCTACTTCGGCAGCACACAGGGGCTCTCGGATGAGCTGGCCAAGCAGCTGTGGATGGTGCTGCAGAGGTCACTGGTCACCGTCCGTCGCGACCCCACCTTACTGGTCTCTGTGGTCAGGATCATTGAACGGGAGGAGAAAATAGACAGGAGAATTCTTGACCGAAAAAAGCAAACTGGATTTGTTCCTCCTGGGAGGCCCAAAAACTGGAAGGAGAAAATGTTTTCCATCTTGGAGAGAACTGTGACAACTAGAATTGAGGGCACACAAGCAGACACCAGGGAGTCTGACAAGATGTGGCTTGTGCGCCACCTGGAGATCATCAGGAAGTATGTCCTTGATGACCTTATTGTCGCCAAGAACATGATGGTGCAGTGCTTTCCTCCCCATTATGAGATCTTCAAGAACCTCCTGAACATGTATCACCAGGCCCTGAGCACACGCATGCAGGACCTTGCATCCGAAGACCTGGAGGCCAATGAGATCGTGAGCCTCTTGACCTGGGTCTTGAACACATACACCAGGTAGAGCCTCCTTCACATCCTAATGAAAAAGCATGCTGGCAGAGAGTTCCCAATCAATCTCCTGCATTGTTTTGCATGGTACTCATGGCTTTGTTTCCTGAGTTGTGGTCTTTCTGGCTGTCCACCTGTCCAGCTGGAGATTGATTAGTCCATTTTCTCTGTTGTGGTTGTAGCCATGTTTGGGTGGGGTCTCTGCTCTCTGCGTGGAGCACCCATGGTGCACTATGGTGGGCTGTTTTCTGTGCTCCTTGTATGTGTTCCTCCTTATGTCAGTGCAGAAAGGTGTGAAGAGAGATGAGATGTCAGGCATGGATGATGATGGTGGTTTCTCAGCTCTGCTGTCTATGTGCAGCCCTTTGCTATGTGGGCCTTGCTCTCTCCTCACAGCATCCTGTCCTGCAGCCTGACCTTGGGAAGCCTTGACCCCATTGCCTCTTATGTGAGCAGCCCCATGCGGCAGGATACAGTTAGATCACATCTGTGGGACAGATGAGGGCAGCAGTACAGGGGAATGTAGCATTAAGGCATGCCAGTGTTCTGAGTGATTAACCCCCAGACTTTTAAGAACTACATACATCAATATTAAGTGTTCCTCACGAGAATGTTTTCCCTGGAACCAAGAAGGCCTTTCCTTCTGTGCAGGAGATGCATATTCCTTTGCTTTCTTTGAAGATGAGTTTTTCATCAGTAATACTATGTATTCATGCCCTAGTCTGTGCCCATTCCACAAAGACCAGTAATGTTTGCAGCAGTGCCTCCTGTTTTTACTTACTAAGTGAAACATGACCATTCAGTACCTCCTGGTGGCTAGGCTTTGGTCTCGTTTGTGAAAATGCAGTAAGTTGAAGAAATCGGTCTCACCTTTGTGGTTTCTGTCCTGCAGTTGAGCCCTGCCTTGTCTAGCGGGTATAGTGGTATGAGGTCAAGTTGAGGTGATTTAAGTGACCACGGCCATTTAAAGAGAGGTGGTATCACAGAGGGACCGCTACAGTGTTATCTCTCTGGGGCAGCATGTTTGCATGTCGGATTGAACCGTAGACTCACCCGAGAGTGTTTCCATGTCCCTCTGGCTTGTCACTCACACTCGGTTTTTACGGTAGTGCAGAGATGATGGGGAATGTGGAATTGGCCCCAGAAGTGGATGTCAGTGCCCTGGAGCCTCTGCTCTCTCCGAAGGTCGTTTCTGAGCTTCTGGACACGTACATGTCAACTCTTACTGTGAGTAGAGCTATGCTGCAGACCCAGGGACTGCCTTGGGGCTGTAAGATAGTGGGACAGCTGTGGACAGGCTCTGCTTCTAGTCTCAGCACACCTGGTGTTAATTGGAGGAGGGTGTTCACTTTGCAGATATGAGAATCTGTTGTGCTCGAGGGCATCAGCTGGTACTGCCATCTGGCTGATGAGAACTCGGTGTCCAGGGCACACATGGTGTTACCCATCAAGATTCTTCATCTTAGTGGTGTGGGGTGGCAGTCAGAGGAGCAAGGGACCAGTCTGACTGCAGAATGACCAGGCGGTCTCATTAAGATCAGGGCTCAGGCTATCCCTGAGTGTTAAGGTAGCATTTGAACCCAGAGCTCAGGATCACTAGGAGCTAGAACGCTGTCTCCCATTGGTACCTGAGCTGACCTGGCTGCGTGTCTCTGATTGCCTGGTCCTGGACAGATGGCCTCACCCTTGGTGACAGTGTTTGCCCACTGGGTCTTCTGCTTCATTCTCCTCTTTATCTGCGGTGAGGCCTTGCCCACATGCAGGGAGAATGCCTAGTGCCCGGTTGCTCCTGAGCTGTCCACTCCCTGGGCTCTTTCTTGGGAGCTGTGATTGCTGAGAGACAGGTACGACGTCTGCTGTATTCAGCTACTCCCTCTGTAGTGAGAATGTTAGGCACACTCAGAGCCTGTTCTTCCCTTCCTTCTCCATGATGCCAAACCTCCAGTCCAACATCATTGCCTGGCTGCGGAAAGCACTAGAAACAGACAAGAAAGACTGGAGCAAAGAGACAGAGCCAGAAGCTGACCAGGACGGCTACTACCAGACAACACTCCCTGCCATCGTGTTCCAGGTGTGAGTTCCTCCGTCCCGTCTCCTGGGTGGCTAGAAGGATCCATCAAGTTTACAGACAGAATTCCTTGATTTTCAGTTAAATAATTCAGTAAGGTGTCAAGAGGTCTCTCTCCCCCTCCCTCCATCTTTTTCTTTCTGGAGCAGTGAGACTCGGGATCCTGTTTATCAGCTGCTACCCAGTGTCACTTTAGATTTCTTAGACAATCCTTCTGGGTCTGAACTGGGAGCTAACTAAATGCTGGTCATATGTGGCATCTCATTCCAACTCTCCAATAGCAGTAAATGGCCAAGGTTTGTTAGTGGAATGCTAAGTAGCTCAGTTTTATTTGGTGACCTTGAGGGAGTCTTGTATCATTTTAAAAGTATTTTCTTGTTCATTAGTCATGGTACTAGTGTTGGACCCATGTGCATTTTTATCATTAACTTACAGCTTGGTGTCCTACTGCCCCTGTGTCCTTGCATCTTTGTTTTCCTTTCTTGCTCTGTGTGTCATCACTGAGGGGCAGAGCAGTTGTGGGTGTTGGACCTCCAGGAGGCAGGAGTTGAGCGCTGGTGGGTGGGCCTTTGTGACGGGGAGCATCCTCACCTTCTCTCAGACCCCAGCCCCCCAGCTCCATCCCATCCCCGCTTGATGATCACAAGCCTACACCTTGAGACCCTTGAAAGTGGGTGAGCAAGAGCTGCTTTGTAGCACGGGCCTGGGGCTAAGGTCTCCACCCAGACGACAGGCACCACCAGCATTGGACTTTCCTTTTCAGTAGTTCCTTTTTTCTCCCCTTTGAATTTGGACTGTCACAACTTCCAGGTGGGATTCTGCTATTGGGGAGATTATGTCAGAATTCTTAAGTTCTCCAATTTTTAGATGTTTGAACAGAATCTTCAAGTTGCTGCTCAGATAAGTGAAGATTTGAAGACAAAGGTACTGGTTTTGTGTCTTCAGCAAATGAATTCTTTCCTAAGTAGGTATGTATTTTTGCCAGTGCACTAAATTTGAAATTATGTTTTTAAAAATTAAGAGCAAAAAAATTGTATCTACTAGCTGAGCATGGTGGTATATGCCTGTAAGCCAGCACTGAAGTAGACGGATTGTGAGTTTGAGACCAGCTTATATTGCATAAAGAGACCAAGTCTCAAAAAAGAAAACAAAAAGATGTTGATCCTAACATGTTAAAAGATAACTTAAGCCTAGACTATCCTCATAAGTCGCCTTCTATTATTATTATTATTATTATTACTTGTGTATGTGTCTGTGTGTGTGCACGCACACACATGCACACATGTGCATATATGATTCCTGAGCTTTCTTGCTCATTGAACTACAACTCCACTTCTGTGTGTGTGTGTGTGTGTGTGTATGTGTGTGTGTGTAGTTGATTGGCACGGACTTTACTAACCAGACTAGCTTTGAACTATGATCCTCAGATCTGTCTCCTGAGGATTATAGGCATGAGCCACCGGTGCCTGGTAGGGTGGGTTTTAGGTGTTGCTTTTGAGTTCCTTACATGCTGGGAGGCCCTTGGCAGTGCAGTCAATGGGACGGACAGTGTTGGTGTTAGAACAAGAGCTCTGGAGAGTTGTTTTCACTGCACTCTCTGGGGCAGGGGACCAGCGCCCCAAGTAACTGTGTGGTGAGGGGACCCTGGGCAAACATGCTAGCAAGCCCCTTCTTCTGAAGTGTTCATGATGGCAAAGAATAGTCTGAACATCGTCTGTGTTCTTCCACAGTCCTTACCTAGAAAGCATCCCTGCTACGCTACCTCTCCACCTCTCTTCCCCAGCCTTGTCCTCTTCTGTCTCTTGGTTTCCAGGTGTAGAGGCCAGTGGCGTCCTGTGTCTGTAACTATAATGCGTGGTGGGCCCGCTCCCAGTGTCTCGGCCGTGTGGTCCCAGCAGGTCTGGTTCTCAGGTCTCTAGGGCCACAGGCCTATCATCCCTCCCCCTCAGGCCAGTCGGCCTGTGCACGGATGCGCACATCACCATCTAGTGGCATCCGGGGTCCATTGTCTTCACACCACCATCTTCCCTCAGACCAGGAGCTGCTCCAAAGGCTTTATTGATTGACGTGATGCAGCCAGATAGACATGTTGTGTCCTTGCAGCCAGCGGTGGTACAGGTGCCAGCCCTGCCCTTCTCTCTCCTTAGAACCTCATCTGTTGCCTGTCTCCAGAGTCACAGCCTGAGTCCCCTCGGTCCAGACTCAGGGTCCTGGCCCAGGGCCTCTACCCACCGTGGGTCATCACGCCTGGGCTCTCGCTGAGCCCCTTTCTGTGAGGCAGTTCTTGTGTGACGTGTAACTTTCTCTGACAAGTCCCTAGTATGAATTTTTTACCTAATTTCTTCATAATAAGTTGATAAAGGGACATTTTACCTAACTTTGGATAACATTTCTAAAATTGTTATTTATGTTTGGAGGTGAATTGTTCATGAAATAAGATAATATTTTAGCTGGCACCAGTAGCTCATGCCTGTAATCTTAGCTACTCAGGAGGCTGAGATCTGAGGATTGTGGTTTGAAGCCAGCCCCTAGAGTACAAACCCCAGGACTGGCAAAAAAAAAAAAAAGAAGAAAAGAAAGAAGAAGAAAATACTTTTCCTGGATCTTTTTTTTTTTTGGTTGGTTGTGGGTCTTGAACTCTGGGCCTGGGTATTGTCCGTGAGCTCTTCAGCTCAAGGCTAGTGCTCTACCACTTGAGCCACAGCGCCATTTCTGGTTTTCTGGTGGTTAATTGGAGATAAGAGTCTCACAAACTTTCCTTCCGGGGCTGGCTTTGAACCACTAGTATTACAGGTGTGAGCCACAGGCACCCGGCTTTTCCTGGATCTTATAGCCACACTTCAACATCTTTATGGTCCACTACTGAACCATACGAAATTATTTTTAACACCCACTTAAGACAACTTCCTGTTCCCCCACTCCTGTGAGCCATGCCGGGGTTTATGGCTGAAGTCTCCCAGTCTGGTGGTGGGACGGGCCACTGGGCAGGTGGTCAGCTGGTGCTGGAGGCGGCTGTGTAGCTCCCTTTGCTCATGCTGCGGATGTGGTTGCAGATACAAAGATGAGGCCCAGCTGTACAAAGAAGAGCACCTGAGGAACCGGCAGCAGCCGCACTGCTACGTGCAATACATGGTCGCCATCATCAACAACTGTCAGACCTTCAAGTGAGTGTGTGGGGTCACGGAGTGCAGACAGCAGACAGCGGCCCCCTGACCCTGAGCTGTTCTCTTGCAGAGAATCTATCATCAGTTTGAAAAGAAAGTACTTAAAAAATGAAGCCGAGGAGGGTGTGTGTCTGAGCCAGCCAAGCATGGATGGGCTTCTGGATGCCATCGCCAAGGAGGGCTGCAGCAGCCTGCTGGAGGAGGTCTTTCTGGACTTGGAGGTGGGCCCGGCTCCCTTCAGAGCCCTGGAGCTGTGCACTGTGGAGCTGAGCCTGAGCCTCTCAGCCTGCCTGTTAGAGTGCTCTGTCCCCCTGCCTCGGGTTGACCTGAGCTGAGCTGTGTCCTCAGGTCTGTTAAGCCAGGGCCAGAGGGCCTCTGCCTATTTTGCATGACACAAAGCCTGGGAGAGGCTCCAGGGCCATGTTAGGCACCCATCTGTGTGATGGGGAGCATGAACCCATCACAGTGCCCCCAGAGGATAAAGACAACCCTTCACACATGCAGAAATCATGAACGAAGTGAGCTTTACTCGTACCAAAGGCATACGTACTCCAGAATAGAGTTCCACTTCAGGATTTGGAGATGGGTTGGCACTGTCTAGATGCATTGGCCGAAGCCACCATATGTTAAAAAAAAAAAAGCCATGGTCATCTCATGGGCCTGTTAAAAAGGAAACACTTTGGAAGTGAAAGCTATGCTTGCTTGTTAAGAGTGGAAAGGTGGGGGTGTCCATGCCACAGGAACATCATGCCTGAACCTCTCTCCAAAATGGTTATGAGAAGGTGTTGCTTGCAGTTATCAAAAAATAGTATAAAAAATTAGACAAAGGCACGAATGACCTCCACTTGGGAAAAGAAAGATCAGTGTCTGACCATGAAGCAGAGTGCCCAGTCCACTGGTCACCAGAGAAGCACCTATTAATGCTTTTTCTTTTTTGTCAGTCATGGGGCTTGAACTCTGGGGCCTGGGCGCTGTCTCTCAGCTCTTCAGCTCAAAAGAGCGCTCTACCACTTGAGCCATAGAGCCACTTCTGGTTTTCTGAGTGGTTTATTGGAGATAAGAGTCTCATAAACTTTCCTGCCTGGTCTGGCTTTGAACCATGATCCTCAAATCTCAGCCTCCTGAATAGCTAGGGTTACAGGCGTGAGCCACCGGTGCCTGGCTTGCTGTTACCTTTTTTTGTGTGTGTGCCTGGCTGCATTCAGGGCCTGAGTGCTGTCCCTTAGCTTTTTCATTCTACCAATTGAGCCATAGTTCCTCTTCTGGCTTTTTGGTTGTTACTGGAGGTAAGAGTCTGATAGACTTTGCTGCCTGGGCTGGCTTCACACTTCAATTTTCAGATCTCAACCCCTTCAATAGCTGGAATTACAGGCATTGAGCTCACACACTGGTGTTATTTTTTACTTAGCAGACTTGCTTGATCTGGTTTTGAGGTTTGTTTCTGTGGTGCTAGAGATTGAACCCAGAATTTTGTCTGCTTGGAACCCACAGCCGCAGCCTGATGATGGCTACATTGTGTACACATAAACCTGAGCATCAGAAGTTGCTTGTGGAGAATCTGTTTTCTCATTGCTTATATTCTATTTAGAGCTAACTATTTAGTTAGGAAGTACTTACTGGAGTTTTCATTTACATACTTGGTGAGTGAGGGATTCCACTTTAAGAAATCTCATATGAAAAAAAATATTTTTATTGCACTGCTATTTATAATTGTAAACTGTGAAAAATATTTAAATGTCCCAGTGCTCAGAATTGGGTAAATAAATTATGGAATAGTCATATAACACATATGTATAGCTATCAAAGGTAAAGATTTGCGCCATCATTTGTGACGCTCCTCGCAAGGGTTGTATGAGGCAGGTGAGCTCTCTTGTAGCAGAATTGTTACAATCAGAGTCAGATCAGAAGCCACCCTCCTCCCCCCCCCAGGAGTTGTGATTTCTGCACATTGTATAAGGTGGCAGTTTCCGTGATCTTGTGCTTTTCAGCAACATCTAAATGAGCTGATGACAAAGAAGTGGCTACTCGGGTCAAATGCCGTGGACATCATCTGTGTCACTGTGGAGGACTACTTCAATGATTTCGCTAAAATCAAAAAGCCATATAAAAAGGTGAGCATGTGGGCTAAACTATCTCCTTTCTGGTTTATTTTATTTATATATTATTTTGTTGTTGTTGGTGGTGGTGGTGGTAGGGCTTGAATTCAAGCCCTGGGCACTGTCCCTGAGCCTCTTTGTGCTCAAGGCTAGCATGTTACCATTTGAGCCACGGCACCACTTCCGGTTTTTGAGTGGTTGGAGGTAAGAGTCGTGGGAACTCTTGCCTGGGTTTGCTTCAAACCGCAATCTTCGGATCTTAGACTCCTGAGTAGCTAGGATTGCAGGCGTGAGCCACTGGCGCCCGGCAACTGCCAGGGGAGGCAGGTGGTCAAAAGGAGGTCAGGTGGTAGGCTTGAGTGAAGATGAGTATTCACCGAGCCCCTCCCAGAGCTCCATGTGGCCTGCACCGGGAGGGTGGGAGCTGCAGTGGTCCTGCCGGAGACCCTTGCAAAGCCCACTGCCCCACCATAGGCCCTGGAAGGGAGTACGATAGTGGCTGCTACCTTACTTTTCCCAGAAGAGGCCAGGGGTGGCCTGATTGGGTCTTGGAGGCTGTCTAGAGCTCAGTGAGAGATGAGAGTCAAGTCCCCTCCACCGGCTGTGTGGGTCTCCATTTGCAAGCCTTTGCAAGTTCCTTGTCCAGATTTCCCTTGTCTCCACTGCTGCTGACATCATTGCTTTTTAGGACTGCTTGTTTCTGGTTGATAGACAGTAGTTTGATAGATGGTGCCGTGTTCTGGCAGTCCTTTGGAGGCTGGTCTGGATGGTGGTTGTACTTGCAAATTGTGATGTGTGTGCTTTCTCCATGTCTGGTCTTCCCATCTAGCTCCTTATTTTAAGAAAATCTGTCTCTCTGCCTTTAAAGGTGATGCCTACTGGGAAACGAGGTTTAACTGCCTGCCATCCTGGCCTTTCACAGCTGAGAGGCTTCTGTGGGAGGTCTGTGGGGGCCTTAAAACCCTATCTCTGGTCAGTTTTCAGGGTGGCAGAATGTATTTACAACTGGCACAAGGACAGCCCTGGCTGTTGCAGCACTGGTCCTCACCAGAGCAGGAACCTGAGACGGCTTAACAGGACTGTTGGTTGGTTCAGACGTGTATCCTCAAGGTTCAGGAACCTCATGATGCCAGTCTTTGGGTACCTGAGGCCTGGCATGGTGTGGCGTGGTTGTCACCTCTGGACTGATGGCTTCTGGGGAGGGCTCCACCACGCTGTGTACTGGGGATGAGTCACTCGTGTGGCATGGCCACAGCACACGGTAGAGTGCCTTCAGAAAGACTGACCTGAGTAGCTGACCCACAAAGGATACCTGCTTGGTCAGTGAGTGTGAAGGGCCATCCACCCTTGCAACTACCAGTAGGACCTTGAGATCAGGAGCAGGACACGGAGGAAAGAGGCTGTGTGTATGATGTTTGAGGGGTGTGTGTGTGTGTTGTCTGTGGTACATGTCTATTATGTACATGTATGTTACATGTCTGTTATGCATACCTGCACATGTTCATATGATATGCATGTGTGTTACACAGATATGTGTGTTTATGGCATGTACTGTGTACGTACTGTGCACACACGGTACGTACTTGTGCTTTGTGCCTGATGTTTCACGTGTATACATGTGTTTACACCTGCATGTGCTGGGTTTTTGGTCAGTCCTCCCTACCTGAGCTTGGACAGGCTAAGGTCTGATAGGTGCTGACACAACCCGGGAAGGTAGACTAGCTGCTGCTGGCTCCAGACCTCCCATCTAGATGGGGCAAGCTATTCTGAAGAATGGGAGCACGGTCGCTGTTGAGCTCGATGCAGCAGAAGCTGCCTGCACACCAGGGGTGTTGGTCAATCGCAGCCACTGTGGCATGCTCCCAGGACTGGCACCTGGCCGGACCGTCCTTCCCTTCCCCACCTATTTATGTACTATTATGTGACAGAAGATAATTGGGAATGTCTTCAACTATGTCCAATTGCAAGTGCTACCCTTAGTCCTCAAGTTACCTGCTTCTCTCTTCCTGACGTTTGATATAAAGCAAAAGAGCTTTCTTTAGAGTAATGATCATTGCTGCAACTTTTTGATAAACATTTTTTTCTCTAGTTTAGAAAGAACTTTCTATTTTCTAATATATATATGTGCGTGCGTGCGTGTGTGTGTGCGTGTGTGTTTTGAGTTTGTTTTCAGCTATGATATAGTAGCACTTTTTCTATATCTCCTGAGAGAAGAGTCTTCCTCTTTTACCTGGTAAAATACTTTGAAGATGTTTCTGTCATTGGTATCCCGTTCCATCTCTCCAGGATAATCCCTCAGTCACTGTGCTGGTTTTTCATTACTATGACAAAAATACCTGAGAAAACTGCTTATAGGAGGAGTATTCATTTTGTCTCACAACGTCTTAGGTTTGGATCAGTGGTGGAGAAGGTGGGTAGAACAGAGAAGCGCTTGTGGTGGCTAGGAAAACAATATATGCTTGCCCCTACCCAGTCAGAATGGCCTCCCCATTTAGTTAACTCTGTCTGGAAAGCCCCTCACAAGGTGGACAAGGAGGAGTACTCCACTAATCTAGGTGCCTTGTCAATTCAGTCAAGTTGACAACAAAGAGGAACTGTCACAGTCATGCATGATATCTTTCCACCTGTGCTTCACTGGATTGTTTTCTGATGTTTTGTTCAGGACTTTTTTTCATCTGTGCACACGAGGATTTCAGACATGGGCCACTGGTGCTCAGTTTTCCTCCCTGGTTTTCAATGGTGACTGAAATGGTGATCAGGACCGATGGCCTCATGGGCTGATGTAGAAGAAGCTCACTTCTTCCATATGATCTGGGAGTTTTTGTTGTTAGAATTACATGTTCCCTGCTCATGTAATTGTAACCACTCTGGACAGTATTTTCACACTTAAAAAAAAATTACATGTTCCCTTGGAAATCTGGTAGAGTCTTCTGTACTTGTGAACTGCCATTTCCTGTGGAAATACTTTGAATGTGAATTTAGTTTGTAAATGCCCAGGGACATGTATGTATGTATGTATGTTTTGGAGGAGGACAGTACTAAGGGTTGAACTCGGGGCCTCTTGCTTGCTAGGCAAATTCTCTTCCACTTGAGTCCTTTCTGTTTCTTCGTAAATCAGTTTTGTTCATTTTCACTTTCTAGGGCCTTGTGATTTTCACTCTTTATGTTAGCTTCATTTCTAGTGTTGCTTATGTACTGTCTCTTCTCCCTTCACCAGTTTAATGTCTAAGTGCATTAACAGTGTAAAGATGCAGTATGCGGAGTAGTGTAAAGCTGTAGTACACGGAGTCATGATCCACTACCTGCCCAGGTAACTAGCACCCAGTCCAAGATACATATCATGAATGTTACCTGTCCCCTGCTAGGTCCTGTTCCATGACAACCTAGCCCTTGCCTTTTTTTCTGTAATTGTTTCCCTATGTGTATATCCTTGAAAATAGAGCAGTGCTGCCTGCTTTTCAATGTTGGATAGGTTGGGTGACTCCATGCACTGCTCAGGTCTGGTTTCAGCTCAAACCAGTTAAGGGAGCCGATAGCAGTGTGTTCCCCCCCCCCCCCCCGCACTGAGCACACCTAGATATCCCCAGATATTAAGGCCTTGCTGCGTGTGGGGCCTGTGTGTGCTGTGCATCTTTGCAGGAAGGTGCTTCCTGTCCCCATGGTACACTGGGCCTACTCTTGGTCTCCGTAGCACCAGGGCCTTGTGTGCTGGTCGCTGGTTATGTCTGTGCTTTTTTGTTTTGTTTTGTTTTGTTTTTTGGGTCCAGTTGTGGGGCCTGAACTCTGGGCCTGGGCACTGTCCCTCAGCTCTTCAGACCAAGGCTAGTGCTCTACCACTTGAGCCACAGCACCACTTCTGGCTTTTTTCTTTTTTCTTATGTGGTGCTGAGGAATCGAACCCAGGGCCTCATGCATGCAAGGCAAGCGCTCTACCACTGAGCCACCTTCCCAGCCCCTGTCTGTGCTTTTTAAACTGGCAATTCTCTGTTAATGGGACTGGCACCCTATATCTGATAGGTCATTTGTAATTTCTCTTTCTGAGGGGACATCAAGTTTTCCACATCTCTGCCCTGGACTGTTTTTTTTTTGGGTTTTTTTTTGTGTTTTTTTTGGGTCCGGTCGTGTGGCCTGAACTCTGGGCCTGGGCACTGTCCCTCAGCTCTTCAGCTCAAGGCAAGCACTCTACCATTGAGCCACCTTCCCAGCCCCTGGACTGTTGTTTTTGCTTGCTGGCTTTTTGCATGATTTGTATGTTCTAGCCTTCCTACTTCTTACCTGACAGGATTGTGTTGTAGGACCCTTCTGCTCTGCTCCTCTCTAAAGTAGGCTGTCATGTTTTCCTAAAAAAGCCCTAACTGGTTCCTGAAAGTGGGATACTCCAGTGGCTCGTGCCTGTAACTACTCAGGAGACTGAGACCTGGGAGATTATGGTACCAAGCCTAGGCAGGGAAGTCCTAGACTCCCGTCTCCAATTAACCAGCAAATTGCTGGATGGGAGGCGTGGTTCAAGTGATAGAGTTCCAGCAGTGAGCAGGATAGCTCTGTGAGAGCTTGAGGCCCTGGCGCCCAAGGCCGTGAGGATGAGGCCCAGGCCAGCCTCGTCCAGTGTGACTGTTGGCGTGGTGAGAGAGCGGAGCACCGCCATGCACACGCACACAGGGATGATAACGGGGGTGGGGTGGGGAGGAGGACACACTGAGAGGGAGCCCACCCTTGTGGTTCCCTGTTCACATGGTCATGAATTCCATGAAGAAACTTGGACTATACTAATCCAATGCCCTTCATTTTAATTCATCAACTTTTTTTTTAATAGTGGATTGTTTTTTGTATCTTAAGAAATCTTTCCTAAGCCCAAGGCCATCAACATTATATTGAAACCTAGCCTTCAACAGGGCTCTACTATCTGTCAAGTTTACATTTTAGCAGTTATATTTATTTCTAGAAACTGTAGTTGTGGGCTGGGAAGGTGGCTCAGTGGTAGAGCGCTTGCCTTGCATGCATGAGGCCCTGGATTCGATTCCTCAGCACCACATAAGCAGGAAAAGCCGGAAGTGTTGCTGTGGCTCAAATCGTAGAGGGCTCGCCTTGAGGTGAAGAGCTGGGGGACAGCGCCCAGGCCCAGAATTCAGACCCCATGACCAGCAAAAAGAAAAAAAAAAAAAGAAATGGTAGTTGATTGTTCTGGTCAGCTGTTGCACACACAGGTAGCAGTTTCTGTGTGTTGTACACAGAGCAATTTGGCCCACAGGGCTGACCTCCTTGGTCCTCTTGGAGCTTTGTGCCTTTACCAGCCTGATAGCCTGGCTGTGCCTAGTGGTGTACGGTGGGCGGGGTCGGGGGAGTCTCTTTTTGCATAAGGGTAGATTAGCTTGTGAGGGTATTTAACTCACTCCTGGGGAGCAGACTGGAGCTGCCTGTGCACAGAGCCTAGTACCACTGCCAGCCATGCTTGAAAAGATGACATTCACTCCATCCGCCCATATTGGCTTCCAGTCCTTTCCCTTGTCCTGTTAATACCCTTCTCATTTAGGGTTTTCCTTCTCATTTGGATCCTTCTTGAGTCTTATCCAGATATTTGGAGCCACAATTCCTTTTTTCACTGGCCTGAGACCATCTCTAGAGGAGGCTCGGCTATGGGCTTCACGGAGATCTAAGGCTGGAGTTCACCTGGCTTAAGTTTTCCTTCTGATGAGGACTGACGAAGAGGGATCTTAGGGCCTCCAGTGGAGTTGGCGGGGGCCCTGGGAAGAGCTCACATCGAGTTGGTGCTAGGCTGGCCTTGCCTCTTCCTGCCAGAAAACCCTTCCTAGATGACTTCCATCCTTTGGATGACTGGCACCAGCTCATGTAGGAAGCAGGTTTTCTCTGGGCTCTGAATCCTATCTGCCTTTTAGAAAAGCTCAGCACAAATGTGGGCCCCACAGGCTGTGTGTGCTCACCCTCCTGCCTGCTCTTGTGCGGTGAATCCTGTATACCGTAGTTCATAGTGACATCCCAGTGTAACACGGTTACTTTAAAATCCTGTCAACAGTGCCAATAGAATTAAGAGAGCATGTGCTCTGGGTTGACCCAGGCTTGATGAGGGCCTCCCAGCCTGCTGGAGGCTCTGCGACTGAGCGCCCTGCCTCTCTCCACAGAGGATGATGGCCGAGGCCCACCGGCGTGTGGTGGTGGAGTACCTGAGGGCCATCATGCAGAAGCGCATCTCGTTCCGCAGCGCAGAGGAGCGCAAGGAAGGGGCTGAGAAGATGGTCAGGGAGGCGGAGCAGCTCCGCTTCCTGTTTCAAAAGCTGGCGTCTGTGAGTAGCAGTGTGGCCCAGCGCCTGGGCCGCTGTGTCCCACGGCTTAGATTTGGTGGCTGTTGTGGTAGTTAGGCCATGCGTGGACACCAGTCACGTCAGGACCCAGAGTGGGGTCAATGCTGTCTGGAGGGACGTGTGAATTTATGTAAGGCTAACGTGTGGCTGCAGCTCCCGGACGTGCTTTTAGGATGATTTCCCTCCACTCCTCAGCCCTTGTCTGTTCTGTAAGGTGCTGGTTACCACCCAACATTCTGATTCCCAGTTTTGGATATGACTAGATGCTTCTTACCATGTCTTTCCCTGGCCAATGGCCAAATCCCTGCAAGAGATTGTCTCTGTGCAGTCCGCCCTCCCCCTCACCCCCTTTGAGAATGAATCTTGAAGTGTTCATGGGGTGCCTGGCCAGATAAGGGATTTGACTGTGTTAGGATCAAGTGGGCCTCCTACTCGAGTGACAGTCAAGAGCTGACCTTGCCCTGCCACTGTTTTCCAGGGATTTGGTGAAGATGTGGATGGACACTGCGACACGATTGTTGCCGTCGCAGAAGTTATTAAGCTCACAGACCCATCTCTGCTGTACCTAGAAGTCTCAACTCTGGTCAGCAAATACCCGGATATAAGGTAATGGCGGAACATCTTCCCACTGGATCTGGTGTAGCAATGAGTCATTGGAAGAATAGCTGTATGCAGCAGGTTAGGGTCGGCTACGCCTGTGCACTTGCCTCGTGGCCAAGCCTGTGTCTGAGTGAGTATAGGTTGAGGGCCTGTTCTAGGTACACAGTGAAGCTGGTTTTAAGCAAGATGGGGTAGTGGGGTGCGACTGCGTTGATGGATGGGAGTACAGATGACCCTAAGGAGTTCCAGCCTGTGATGCTTGTGCAGACGAAAGGAAGGGAACTCACTGCCGCGTGTGGTCACGTGTGTGAGGAAGGGAGCTCACTGCCGTGTGTGGTCAGGACATCTGTGTGTGTGTGTGTGTGTGTGTGTGTGTGTGTGTGTGTGTAAGGGAACTCATGGCTGTGTGTGGTCAGGACATCCACCTGTGCAGTCTCAGGTGCTCCCAGACTTCTGACCCCTGAGCACAGGCCCAGCCTCTGAGCCCTGAGGGGCATGCTTCTCCATGGGCCGAGTGTACTGGTCTGCCTTGTTGCTTCCACCCTGATGATAGGAGAAGAGCTGTGATCCTGTGTCCTCCAGGGTGATCCTTGAATCCATGAGGGATTCTCCTTGATGTATTTATTTTTTTGGTAGTCCTGGGATGGCGTTGGGCAGGCTCTCTGCCTTCTAATAGTCCCTGCCCCTAAGCACGTGATCTTTTTTCACCATTCTAAAAAGTTTTAAGACTGGTATTTAGAAAGTCCTTTGTTCTTTTTTTTTTTTTCAGGTAAGGGGTAGGTTTATTCAGTAGACCTGCTGGGAGAGAGCTGGGAAAGAGAGCTGGGAAAGAGTTGGGAAAAAAGAGAGAGCTGGGAAAGAGAGAGAAAAGAGCTAGAAAAGAGCAGAGAGAGCTGGGAAAGAGAGAAAGCTGGGAGCCGGGCGCTGGTGGCTCACGCCTGTAATCCTAGCTACTCAGGAGGCTGAGATCTGAGGATCGAGGTTCAAAGCCAGCCCGGGCAGGAGAGACCGTGAGACTCCTATCTCCAATAAACCACCAGAAAACCGGAAGTGGCGCTGTAGCTCAAGTGGTAGAGTGCTCACCTTGAGCTGAAGAGCTGAGGGACAGCGCCCAGGCCCAGAGTTCAAGCCCCACGACCGACAAAAAAAAAAAAAGAGAGAGAGAGAAAGCTGGGGAAAAGAGAGAAAAGAGCTAGAAAAGGGCAGAGAGAGAAGTCTTTTGTTCTTAAGGGTAGAAAAAGAAGCCTCAGAAAGATGAAGCCTTGGGCTTCTCTAAGGAAGAAGAAGTGCCCTTTGCAGTTCTCAGCACCTGGCCCCATGGGTGTGACGGTGACCACGGGTGTGGGGTGATAGGCCCGTGGAGTAGGGTTCGGCTGACGTTGTTCTCCTGCAGAGATGATCACATTGGTGCACTGCTGGCTGTGCGGGGAGATGCCAGCCGGGACATGAAGCAGACAATCATGGAGACACTGGAGCAAGGCCCCACGCAGGCAAGCCCCAGCTATGTGCCCATCTTCAAAGAGATCGTCGTGCCCAGTCTGAATGTGGCAAAGCTCCTGAAGTAGCTTTGTCATGCAGCTCATGTCTCATCTCAGAAGTGCATTAAAGAAAGTCACTCTCTAGGAGCCCTGTTTGGTGTTAGTCATGCGTGCAAACTGTGGGTAGCACAAGGTACTGTAGTGGGCAGTGACGGGGGGAGGGGAGTGGTCTGGTGGGTTTTCTCACCCTGTTGTGAAAGTGCTTGTGAACACTTTTTTTTTTTTGGTCAACAGTTGCGAGGCTTGAACTCAGGCCTGGGCGCTGTCCCTAAGCTGCTCTTATGCTCAAGGCTAGTGCTCTAACACTTTGAGGCACAGCTCCACTTCAGATTTTTGAGTGGTTAATTGGAGATCAGAATCTCACAGGGACTTTTCTGCCCAGGCTGGCTTAAAACCTAGCTCTTAGACTCCTGAGTAGCTAGGATCCCAGCCTCCACCCGTGCAGGCTTGTGAGGACTTTTAAGCTGTGAAACCCGTCTCAGTTGCTTGCTAGGTTGTTACCGTTGTTGCGACAACCTTTGATCTTCCCATTCAGGCCTTTCTCTGCCTCTCTGCTTGATTTGATTTGCACATTTTAGAACTCTGCCAGGTGATTTCTTGTTGCTTATGGTGGTGCCATGGTGTGGTGATGCCGCTGTGCCCGGAAGCAGGCGGCAGGAGGTTGTGAGCTCCACGGCTCATCCACTTGTGTTTCCTGCTGGCTGCTCCTGTACCAGGTCCTCAGTTCTCTCAATAAAGGAGAGACTCACCTGGGCCCAGTGAGCCCTACCCAGAGGAGGACCAACCAACCAGTCACACCTGGAGAACAAGAAACACGGTATACATTTCCCTATCCATGTGTCATGCTCTTTTCCAATACAGAGTCCCCTAAACTGTCTTTCCCTAATTCAGCTGTCCTTCATGGGGTCTGCCTTCAACAGTGCCATAGTTTTGTACAGTCATCATTCATTTTAGGCTAGTTAAGAGTGTTACACCAGGGGCCAACTATACCACAGGGTATCTGCTTCCTGCACAAGAGCTTATGCTGCCACGGGCTGGACCAGGAAAGGAAGGTTCTACTCACCACATTTGTGTCGACTTAATCCTTCATGGAGTGAGGGAGCTGCTACTCTATAGCTAAGTTCCTTGGTGGTGGGTTTCAAAGAGTGAGGTAGTGCCTCTGGGTCACTGGTGAATTACACAAGTGGCTACCAGATGATGCTATTCCAGCTGTCTCTGCTGGCATCTAGAGACAGAGTCTCCTCTGTTGAGAAAGGGTGGCATCCCGGGCAGGTGACTGTTCCCCACAGCTTTCCTCCGGAGCTCAGGGGAGGCTGAACGGTGCTGCCTGGAGATGGACCTAGAGTCATAAATGTTGTGTGGCAAGGTGAGAGGAAGTCACATGGGGTATGGTAGGCGCCATGTAGGAGATATTGGGAGACAGTTGGGGGTCCGGCCAGTGGAAGGGGCTTCCACCGCCCCTGTACCTCAGACTGCTTCCAAAGTCAGTCCCCCTGCTACTCACCCAGGTGCCTTATCTGCTGTTTTCTGGCTCATTTGTTACATGCTGTGAATTGACCAGTTAGACTTTTACCTAGTGGGGATTGTACTCAGATGTAAACATTTTAAAATTTATTAAACTAAAAATGTGTCTCTGGGATACCGGGACCTCATCTCAAACCTTAGCAGGCTCTGCCACACAGGCACACTCTGCCACCTGCCGTCCTTGCTGGACTTCCAGAGACTGTCCTGGCCACTAGGCCCTGCTGATCTTGCTCCGTTTGTTCCCTCAGACCTAGCCGATAACGTTGCTGTCATCAAAGACCTGGTCACCGTGCAGGTCTGAGCGATGGTGTGAGATCTGCGTGTGAGTGAACTGGGCCTAGTGCTTCACCCGAGGGGCTGCAATACCCACACCAGCCCCCGGGCACGTGACCTCCTCACCCTGCCTTACAGGGAACACACAACCCTCTCCTGTTACTCCTAATGCAGACCTGTGCTCCTGAGGAACTGGATTCTTCCATCCTCCTAGTAAGATCTTTCTCTTCTAACAAAGTAAGCCCAGAATGCCCTGACATGTCTTTAATAGAACCGGTCCAGAGGTGGCAGGCTGTGCCACACACCGCTGCATATGTGAGGTTGGGGTCACGGGTGCTCGCAGTCCGCACACCGCCTTGTCCTGTGGTTGATTAGGATCACCGGTACTCCAGTGCACACACCGCCTTATCCTGTGGTTGGGATCACGGGTGCTCCAGTCCACACACCGCCTCGTCCTGTGGTTGGTTGGGTCATGGGTGCTCCAGTCCATTCACTGCCTCGTCCTGTGGTTGGGATCACGGGTGCTCCAGTCCACACACCGCCTCGTCCTGTGGTTGGGATCACGGGTGCTCCAGTCCATACACTGCGTAGTCCTGTGGTTGGTTGGGGGTCACGGGTGCTCCAGTCCACACACCGCCTCGTCCTGTGGTTGGGATCATGGGTACTCCAGTCCACTCACTGCCTCGTCCTGTGGTTGGGATCACGGGTGCTCCAGTCCACACACCGCCTCGTCCTGTGGTTGGGATCACGGGTACTCCAGTCCATACACTGCGTAGTCCTGTGGTTGGTTGGGGGTCATGGGTACTCCAGTCCACACACCACCTCGTCCTGTGGTTGGTTGGGGTCACGGGTGCTCCAGTCCATACACTGCCTCGTCCTGTGGTTGGGGTCACAGGTACTCCAGTGCACACACCCGCGGTTCCAGCTTAGATCAAGGTGTTGCACTTCCCTTTGCTAGGGATCAGTGTGTACAGCACACTGGACACCACAGAGCTATGGACGTGAGAAATAGCAACTTCCTGGGTTTGTGTGCTCTTCAGTACCCTATGGTCAGTGTCATGAGACAAGTAATGTCCTCTGGTGGAAATGGCCCATGCAGCCGCGGGGCAGTGGGGTGGCAGGCCTGAGGACAGGAAGTGAGGGGCCGGGCCTGAGGACAGGAGGTGAGGGGCCTGGTCTGAGGACAGGAGGTGGGGGGGCCGGGCCTGAGGACAGGAGGTGGGGGGCCGGACCTGAGGACGGGAGGTGGGGGGGCCGGGTCTGAGGACGGGAGGTGAGGGGCTGGGCCTGAGGACAGGAGGTGAGGGGCTGGGCCTGAGGACAGGTGAGGCTTGTCCCCGAATCCAGGTCCATGGAGCACTGGCGCTGCACGAGGCCAAGGCGGTGGGTCCAGTCTGAGCGGCCCCCATTCCGGACTGGGCTTCTGGCTGCAGTGCAGCCCGACCCCGGCTAAGGCCCTCGGCCCACACAGGCCTCGGGTGGGCCGCAGGTTGGGGCCACAGGTCGTCTTGGAGTCCGGATGGGCTTCCTCCAGTAGCCGCTTGTCTGGAGGGGCGGCCGGGGGCGTGGCCGTGGGGAGGCTGGGGGCGTGGCCGGGGTGAAGGCGGGGGCGTGGCCGGGGCGTAGGCGGGGGCGGGGCGCGCATCTTCAGCAAACCCCAAACACCTCAGCGGACCACGGCGGGAAGCCCGCCGGGGAGGGGGCGCGTTCCCGGGATTCGGGCCCGGGCCCGTGGCTCACAGCGGCGTCTCCTCCTGCTCCAGCGTGTGCG
>NW_012267237.1:356225-362326 GCF_000151885.1 Dipodomys ordii
GGACCCCACAGACCCCACAGATCCCCGGACCCCACAGATCCCCACAGACCCCCGGGCCCCACAGACCCCCGGCCCCACAGATCCCCGGGCCCCACAGACCCCACAGACCCCCGGCCCCACAGACCCACAGACCCCACAGTCCCTCGGACCCCACAGACCCCCGGGCCCCCCAGACCTCCAGGCCCCGCCAGAACCCCGGGCCCCACAGACCCCCGGGTCCCACAGAACCCTGGACCTCCTGGTTCCCCGGACCCCTCAGGCTACCGGATCCCCCAGTCTCCCTGGACCCCCCAGGCTCCTGGATCCCCCAACTTGCCAACCCCCCCAACCACCGGACCCCCAGGCCCCCAGGCTCCCCAACCACCGGATCCCCAGGCCCCCAGGCTCCCCAACCACCGGATCCCCAGGCCCCCAGGCTCCCCAACCACCGGATCCCCAGGCCCCCAGGCTCCCCGACCACCGGATCCCTAGGCTCCCCGGACCCCCCAGATTCCCCAGGCTCCCTGACCACCAGATCCCCAGGCTCCCCGGACCCCCCAGATTCCCCAGGCTCCCTGAATCCCCAGGCCCCCGGACCCCCAGGCACCCTGGATCCCCCAGGACCCACCTGCCCCTTCCCAGCCTCCCCTGCCCCTTCCCCAGCAGTCGGAGGCTGGAAGCGACCCCTACTCTCCCAGACCTGTCCCCTAGCACTCCCTGGTGGCTCCTAGCCTTCCGCTCCGGTTCCTCTGGACACGCATGAGACCCAGCCACCACCCCACAGCCTATGGCCAGCTAGAGATCTGAAGGAACTCCTCACGGTCCCCGCAAGTCAGATCCCCACCTCCCTCCGTGCGTAGCCCCTGCCGGCCTGGGCACCCTGTGAAGCCCAGGCTCTGCTTCTGCCTCCCGGGTTCTGGGACTATAGGCATGTGCCACCGTGCCAGACCTCAGACCAGTCAGCCACACAGAGGACCTGGGGACAGGTTCTAGAGGGAAAAGAGAGCTGAGGAGAGTCTGGAAAGGGACCTGAAGAAAACAGCTGAGAAAAGAGCAGGTGTTAGGGAACAAGGACCCGTTACATGTGTGTGGACTCCGGGACAGCGCCAGGAGGCCGCTCCTCCGAGCCATCGGCCAGAAGAAAGGAGTCCACCGATTTGTTGCTGAGACGGAATGGCGTCAGACGGCGGAAGTTGCCGGGAGAGTGGGGGATCTGAACTCGGGCCCTCTGAGAGGGTACCACGGTCTCCCCAGGGGACAACCAGGGCGGCACCCTGGACAGGAGGCTCGGGTCCAGATCCTCATCCGGGGAGAACACCGGGTTGTCAATGCCTAGGAAAAAGGGCAGCAGCCGGTCAGCTCCGAGAAGCATCTGCAGCTGCGGGAGGAGGGGCAGACGCCAGCTGCTCGGTCGCCGTCGCCTGCGCAGGCGCTGGAGGGCCCGTCCGGCTCTCTTCTCTCTCCTGTGGCTGCTTCCAGGGCCTGCACGCAGGGCCTCACACGCAGCGCTTGCTCGGCTGGCTCTCTAACCACTTCAGCCATGCCTCTAGCCCAGCTTTTGTTATTATTTTTTTCTATCTTGGAGATAGTCTAACAAGCTTAACTGCAGGGGCGTCCTGAGTGACAGTCCTCCAGATCTCAGCTAGGATTATAGGCATGAGCCCCAGCACTGGACAGTACTGTACCTTTTAGTTTGTGGGGCCGCGCACGCCAAGCCTTCCCTCCAACCTGGGACCCCACAAACTGCAGCCAGGTTGGGCATACGTTCCTGCTCTCCACACAGAGACCCTGGCTGATCTGCCAGAAGCGCCAGCCATCTGAGCGGAGGAGGACGGCTGGGAGCCTGGCCCGGCCTCCGCTCTCACCTGCTGGGGAGTCTAAGGCCACGTCCTTCGTGACATTGGCTAGGAACTCGATTCCCCCGCTGGTTTCCTCTGCTTGGTAGTCCTGGGCCTCCTCCGGCTCTGAAAGCTCCAGCTCTGTGGGGAGGAGGTAGGAGTGAGGGTGACACGGGTCACACGCTTGCTGTGTGCCGTGGGCTTGTTCTCTACTGCTCTGACCCTGCAGTGCTGGCATCAATGGGGACGCACCCTGCCCGACCCCCACGCCCCCTATGTGTGGCTGGCCTTTTGTTGTTGGGGGGGGGGTTGAACAGGAAGAAAAGGCAGCACTGGGACTGAGGGTGGGCAGGGCGGGGGGTGGAGGGCGCTGGAGCCCCAGGCCGGGGGTCCTCTGGGGAGGGGTGCGCAGTACCTTTCTCCTGGAGGATGAAGCTGAGTGTGGGATTCTCCACCGGCAGCTTTCCATTGGGGATACTGCTGTTCCTCTGTGGACAAGAGGGGTCCTTGGAGACGCGTCCGCTCCAGGCCGGGGGCCGGGCCCAGGGGAGGGGGCCTGGGCCGTGGAGCTGCCCAAGAGGCCGTGGAGTGACCCCACCCGTGACCCCCCCACCTCACACCCCGGCGGATGACCCTGCCCATGACCCCAGCCGCACCAACAGCCTGGCCTGTTCTCTCTCCCTGACCCGTGACCCCAGCCCCCAGCACCTTACCCGCTTCTGCGCGCGCTCCCTCTTGTACAGCTTTGCTGCCTTCTTATTCTGGTTGAGGCCCAACTTGGCTGACTTGAAGGACTCCAGGCGCTTCCTCATGGTCCTGTGGAAAATCTCCTTGTCCTGCTTCTCGTCCTCACTTGGTGTGAGCTCGTGCCGACTGTAGAGGTGCTTGTACTGCAGAGGTGGCCGCAGTGGTCAGGCTGGGCGGCACAGGATCCCCGCAGGGAGGGTGGGGGGGGAGCGCGTGGGGGCGGGCTCGGGACGGACCCCATCGCCAGCCAGGCGCCCCAGCGCGTGGCCCGCCCCCCAGCCCACCTCCTGCCGGGGCTTGTACAGGTACTGCTGCAGCGTGTGGTGAGTGACCATGTCCTCGGTGTCTCGGATGCTCTTCCGCCTCTGTTCCAGGGACTGCATGTCCAAGCACACGGTGCTGACGTTCTCCCTCCTGCACAGGACCCTTGCTTAGTCCGGAGCTCCCGCCCAGGCCTGGGCCCCCGGACACTGGGCCAGCTCTCTGCTCCTCAAGGCTTTGGATTGATTCCCACAGACCCTCTGGCCTTCTCACACACCCACACCCGCTCACAGGATCCCCTCCAAAGCGTAGCTAGGAGCTCCAGCCACCTTCCATATCCCGGCCCAGAAGAGGCTGCTGTGGGTCCCTTTCCCCCATCCCTCTCCCTCCCCCCTCTCCCCTCCCTCCCCCCTTACCCCCTCCTTCCCCGTTACCCCCCTCCCTTCTTCCTGCCTAGGGTGGACTTCTTCAGGAGGAAATGTAGGCTCCGGCCCTGGGCCACCCCCATTTACAACCCCTGCTTAGAGGGACCCGCGCCCACCAGCAGGCTCCAAAGCCTCTTCCAAAACCTGTCACTGGAGACACGTACAAGAGGTAGGAGACAGAGGCCTCCACGGTGGACGGACGAGGTGTGCTGAAGTCCACGTTGACCATGTTGTCTGTGCTTGGGGAGCGAATGAAGGCCAGAGACCCTCGGCGCTCTCCCTGCAAGGAAGACACAACCTCCTGAGCAAATGGCGCCAGCGCGCAGCGCCTGCCAGGCGAAGGCTCACACCAGCCCGGGGTCCTAGCAAACAGAGACGGAGCCGGGGTGGCTGGCCCACCCCAAGCCCTTGTGTAATTGTGAACAACACCCCACTGCTCTGAGCAGGCTGAGACAAACCATGAGCTGAGAAGCCATAGCCAAGCCCCCGGGGCAACCAAGACAGAACTGCCTGGGGAGGCAGCACCCGGGCCTGAGAACCCTCCATGCACATGGCGGGCGGTGGCCTCCGGCCCAGAGCAGTCTTAGGTGAAGACAACACAGCCGGATGGGTGGGAGTCAGCCAAGGGCACGACCTTGGAGCACAGGTCATGGTGGTCTACAGCCTGAAGAGGGAAGAGAGCCAGTCCTGGCCGGTGTCCGTCCCTCTGTAACTATGTCCTCATGGCTGTCCTCCACAGTTTTCAAGATCGGACAGGCCTGTGCCTTCCTTCAGAGGAGACACTCGGGGGAAGGTCCAGGAGCTGGCTTCCCTTGACCAGGTCAGATCAGGGAGGGTGTCCTGGGGCTCCAAGAGTGCCAGGCAACATCAGGAGGAAAGCAGACGGCTCTCCAAGCCAAGGAGCATGGCTGGGGGTCTGGCCGTGTGTGGGAACAGGCACAGGGCAGGACCAGAGCTGTGGACTCACCACCCCAGGGCCCGGGAGCCATGGCTTCTGGGGTGATGGGTAAGGATACACTGGCTGGTGGGGGACCGAGAGAAAGCGCATCCCTGCCTGGCACCCACACTACAAGGAGGTCAGAGCCCAGGAGCAGCTCAGAGACCTCCAGCCCAGCCCCTTCCATCTTCCCTCGAGTCGCAGAGGTGACCAGGGCATCCAAGGCCCCCAAAAGTTGGGTCTTTCGCCTTCTGCATGATCTCTGAGGCTGAGGCCACCCTGAATGGCAGTGTCCTGGAGGACCTGTGCAGAGTTAAAACCCACAGAGCCCGGGGCTGGGAATATCTGTGGGACACACGTGGGACACAGGAGGACGGGGCACGAATGGTCACACACATGGCTTCTGTCTTCCAGGACCTGCCGTGACCTGCCCTTCACTCCTCTGACCCCACACATCCTGTTCTCCGGCCGGGGCTGAGGTGGGTGCTTGCTGAACACAGCCAGTGCCTTGCCCTTCCCCCCACTGCCAACCTGGCTCTCCAAGGTCCCACCTGGAGGTGGGACGCACGCGTGTGTGAGAGCTGTTTACTCTGTCCCTAACAGACTTGGGAGAGGCCTATTTGCCTGGGGGAGGCAGGAGATAGAGGCACCATTCTTGTGATTCCTTGGTGTGTCTGCACATCTATGTGTGCCATGTGTGAATAGGCATGTGTGTGCATGCACATGTGTATATATGTGCATTGACACATACATGTGTTTGTGCATGCATACATTATACACTGCATATGCTGACCACATGTGTGCATGCATACATATATGTTTATGAATAGATGTACACCTACACACTTGTGTGTGGTGTTTGCATGCACACACATTGCATGAATGAGTTGTATGCATGTGTGCACAGGCATAAGTGCAGGAATGAGCACATATGTGTATGCATCTGTACTGTACCCGTGTGTGTGCATGTGATTGTGCACATGTATACCCCTGTGTTTGTGTGCATGCATGAGTACACACATGTATGGCATGTGCAATTATGTGTGTGTCTACTTGTGCACACATATGTGTATGTCAGGGGCCTTGGTCCAGTACTCTCTTCCTGCTTTCCTGACCTCTCCTGTCTCTGAAGACAGGGGTTCAGAGGTCTGACGTCACACTGAGACACACCACAACCATTGCCCAAGGGAGAGTCCTGGGTCTGTGCCTGTTTCTCATGAGGGATGGGGCACTAACCCTATTTCTGGAGCACTGGAGGACATGTAGGGGCCACGCACGCAGGGGGTATGCCCCTCCCTGCCAGACCACACCCAACGTCCATGTGCCTTAGCCCTCAGTTCTCCAGCTGAAGACAAATGGAATGTTCTGGTACCTCAGCCACATAGCTAATAGCATCCTTCAGGTTCAGCTCGTGGAAAACATTTAGAATCCGATCTCGAGACTTCTGGGCTGACCTTCTCATGAGGACCTTGCTGAGGAACCTCCTGTCGAAGTTGGACCACCTGGGCAGACAGCACACAACATCGGCCAGTGCCCGACCCTGACCCCCCCCCACACACACACAGGGTGAGGGCAGACAGAGGTCCCCACAGAAGGGATGGCCCGGCAAGACCCCCCTTCCCTGCTGGGCTCTATGAACACCCTGAAGGTGCCGGCCTTCCGCTGCCCTGCCTCGTGCCCCGTTTCTTCTCCCGTCTGGCAGTGCTTATCATCTACACGCGTGCACCAAGGCAGCTGTCATCTGTGCTACATTCGGAACAAGTTTCCAGGTCAGCATCTGACCTGGACAGGTGGTGCAGGAAGGGTCTAGAGTGAAGATGCCCGTGGCCAGTGATAGCCCCAGACCACACTGCCTGGAGGCTCGGCCCGTGGCCAGTGATAGCCCCAGACCACACTGCCTGGAGGCTCGGCCCG
>NW_012267237.1:363466-370478 GCF_000151885.1 Dipodomys ordii
TGCCCCCGCCCCTCCAAGCCCTCACCCCTGCCCCTCCCTCCAAGCCCTCACCCCTGCCCCTCCAAGCCCTCACCCCTGCCCCTCCAAGCCCTCACCCCTGCCCCTGCCTCCAAGCCCTCACCCCTGCCCCTCCAAGCCCTCACCCCTGCCCCTCTAAGCTCTTACCCCTGCTCCAGCCCCTGCCTCTTCCTCCAAGCCCTCCCCCTGCCCCTCCCCCTCTAAGCCCTCACCCCTGTCTCTCCCCCTCCAAGCCGTCACCCCTGCCCCTCTAAGTCCCTCCAAGCCCTCAAGCCTGCCCCTCCCCCTCCAAGCCCTCACCCTGCCCCTCCCCCTCTAAGCCCTCACCCCTGTCTCTCCCCCTCCAAGCCCTCACCCCTGCCCCTGCCCCTCCCTCCAAGCCCTCACCACCCCTACCCGGCCATGTAGCTTCTCATTGAGCTTTGGCTCTCTCTGCTCACTCCTCTTCACCTTCAGCCACTGCACCAGGGGCTTGATGGTCAGGCCCTAGAAGACAGACAGGAGAGGCTCTAGCACCAGCCCCACACCCCAGACCCCATGCCTGTACGTGACACACACACAGGGTATGGTACCGGCCCCTCCTCCCACACTGGGGCCCCCACCCCAGCTGGCACCCCTGCTGGGCGGCTGGGCAGCACCGGCATGCTGACCGGGTGTTGTCCGGGCCACTGCCTGGAGGAGCACTTAGGGCGAAGTGTGCTGTGTCCCCTGGGCCCTGGAGCCTACAAAACACGCCCAGTTACTAAAATTACAAAACCCAGTTTGAGTCTGGAGCCTGGAAATGTTCACCCTCCTGCAGGAAGGGACTGCGGCCTGGGCTTGGGGGGGAGGGCAGCCCCGCCATACCTGGAAGATGACCGTGAAGAAGACCACAATGAGCGTGGTGCTGACAAACAGGTCCTTCTCCTTGACCTTGTCCTTGTCCAGAAGCACAACCAAGGCGTAGGCCACGGCCCCACGCAGCCCTCCGTAGGACATGACCACCTGGTCGATGGTCTCCAGCTGCACCATACGGTAGCGGTTCAAGATCCAGGTCTGTAGGACCACGCCTGTGTGGGGAGGGGGCTCAGCGCCGTGCTGCCTCCCCACGCCCCCAGGGCTCTTCTGTCACCAACTGGGGACGGCGTGGCGGTCCCCGCGTGGCTCTTTCCCACAGCCCTGTCCCTCCATCCCCCCATCCCCCAGCCGACTGGGGACAGTGTGGTGGTGGGCTCAGATGCACCTTCTGGTGGGTTCTCTGAAGGATGGAGTGACAGGACTCTGGCCTAGGCTCCATCTCCCATCCTCCTGACCTTATCCCTGGGTGAGTTAGAGGGAAGGAAATGGGTTCCCTCTAGGTTCTGGTACCTTCCACCTTGATCCCCCTAGGCTGCACCATGCCTGCTCTTTATGGGGTCAAGGCCCAGATCCTTGAGTGCTGTCTCGGGGCCCCAAATCCATAGCCAGCAGCCCGAGGGAGGCTGGACACTCACCAATGGCCCGGTACACAGAAATGAAGACCAGAGTGAGCAGCACGAAGGCCGTGTTCCACGTCCAGATGAGTGGGTCCACGGCCGAGATGCCCAGGAACATGAAGATGATGGTCTCAGCCCCGCTGGCCAGCATCTTCATGGTGTAGCGCACGGTGGTGGCTGACTGCTCCGAGATGTTGGCCTTCACGTACTTCTGACAGCAGATGCCACAGAAGGTGATGCTGAGGAGCGGAGGCCGTGTGAGCCTGTGGTGTGCCCTCCCTTTGGGGGCAGAGCCCTCAGGCCGTGTCTCCAAAGCCTCTGCTATACCCCGTCCCCACAGTAGCTTGACAGAGTCCCGTGTCCCTCAGTCCGTCCTGGGCTGTGTGCACCTGGCTCTTCCTATGGATTGAGGCCCTGAGCTGGAGCCACCTGGTTGTCTAGCCTCTGGGCACAGTGAAGCTGGCATGTGGAACTACCCAAGGGGCAGCTTGTATCACACGCCAGAGCCATCACGGCCCAGCCTTTGGCCTTGGGTATGCCCAGGCCAGACGTGGAATGCTGGGCTCTGCCTGGTGTGGGGGGAGGGTTGGCAGGGATTTCTGGAAAGGTCACTCTTGAATCTGGCCGTAGCCTCCCCCATACCCCTCAGGGCCACGCCAGCAAGGGCAATTCTGCAGAAACACCAACTCCTTATTTAAAAATGAAATCGCATTCTTTACCCACCTACCCCTAGAATGCATTTCCACCAGACGGGGAGGGGGGGGAGGCGGCTGGGGATGTGCCCCTCACAGGGCAGGGTGGGGCCACGCTTCTGGGAACCCTGGGGGTACGCTGCCCACCCCCACACGCGTACCTCCTTGCCGCTCTCCAGCCTGCGTTGGCCTCCCTGGGCCTTAGTGCCCTGGGTGCTCAGGAGCCACATCCCCCCCCCCCAGCGGGGGACTTACGCCAGGATGGCTGACAAGGACAGCATCTCTGAAGTCAGGTAGGACAGGTAGGAGATGACGAAGACGAAGCCAGGCTCGATGATGCGCACGTGCTTGGTGAAACGCGTCACCAGGGACAGCAGGAAGGCAAAGATGACCCCCACCAGCGTGCCGCCCAGGCTCACCACGAAGAAGGACACTGGGAGGAAGAGGCTGCCTTTGTGGCGGGGTGTGGAGGGCTGGCCAGGCGGGCGGCCTCCGGGGGACACTGGGGGCTGGCCAGGCGGGTGGCCTCCGGGGGACACTGGGGGCTGGCCAGGCGGGTGGCCTCCGGGGGACACCGGGGACCGCCACCGCTCAGGACACAAGGACCAGCTCTCTGCTCTCTACTCAAGGTCTGGCCTGGACGCCAGGCGGAGTGCAGAGAGCGGCAGGGGAGGGAGCCACAGTGCTGCCGGCAAGCACAGGTCCTGATCCGCAGACACTGTCCATCTGCTCTTCCCAGGAGAGGAAGGCGCTGTCCCCATATGCTCCAGAGAGAGGCTCAGGATCCCAAGCCCTCAACCAGTTGTTAGTTAGGGGCAAGCTCAGTAAGGGGGCAGGAAGGTCTTTCCCTGTGTGGGCTCAGGTCCCAGGCAGCAGAGGGGTGTGGGGGGCTGCTCTGGAGGAGAGGAGTCACTGGTCCTCTTTCTGCAGGCCTGAGGGAGGGCGGGGCCTTGTGTCTGTGGGCGGGGCCTTCTGGGTAGGCAGGGCCTGCAGGCCTGGGTGGGTGGGGCCTTGTGTGGGTGGGCGGGGCCTGCAGACCAGGGGTGGATGGGGCCTTGTGTGGGTAGGCGGGGCCTGCAGGCCTGGGGTGGGTGGGGCCTTGTGTGGGTGGGCGGGGTCTACAGCCCTGGGGTGGGTGGGGTCCCAGGTCCCAGCAGAGGGTGGAGCTGCCACATACCTATGCCTTTCACGCAGTCCACACCAGTCACGTTGTCACCGCCCAGAGATACGAAAGACTCGAATACATTGTACAGGACCTGAGGAGGCAGAGATGAGCAACACAGCCAGTCAGTACCCACCCTCTCTGGGCTCAGCCCAGGCAGCTGACGACCCTCATTAGCACATGGTAACCAGGATCAAGAGGAGGAGGAGGCAGCCCACGGGAAGCGCAGGCAGGACATGTTCTGGGCAGATGTTTGTGGCGAGACAGGTGTCCATAAAATGAACCCTCCATATATTGATTTTCATTTGTCAGATGAGCCCAGAATTTTGTTTCTAGCGGCTTCTCTGATGTCTCTGTCTCTTGTCCAACAATGCTAGCAATGAGCCCACAGCCAGAGGTGCAGGCTGGTCTCCACACCCGCATTGGCAAAGGGGCAGGGTATCCAAGGCAGACGTGAAATCCCTGCTCTCTCAGCAGTGCTATTCTTCTCTGAGAATGAGGGGAGGAGGCGCCCACGGGAAGTGGTTGGCCCACATGAGGCTATAGGAATGGGGAAGCCACTGGACCACTGTGGCTTTCTGACTAGATCTCAGCTGTGTCCCCAGGACGCCCCCCCCCCACGGCACCGTGGGACATGCGTCCATCCCTCGGGCATCCATGTCTAGGCGTCTGCGGCTTCCTCCACATCTGGACATCTATCCCTCCCCCGGCACTCAGGAACGCCTGTACTCACCACAGTCACCGCGTCGTTCAGCAGGGACTCCCCAAAAACGATAATGAACAGGACCTCGTTCACATGCACTTCCTCAAACACAGCCAGCACAGCCACGGGGTCCACAGCAGCAATCAGGCTGCCGAACAGCAGGAAGTCCAGGAGCCCGATTCTCAGCTCACCTGCAGGGCAAGCGGGCCAAGTGGGGGCACAGCTTTGACACAGCCCAGGGCCAGCCCCCGTCCTCAGAGTGGGGGTCCCTGGCCCTCCCTTCCCCCGTCATCAATCTCAGCATCTCTGGGGTTTGGGGAGTCTAGGGGCAGCTGAGGTACCAGAGCTGCCTGGGCTGGGGCCTGATGACTGGGGCTGCAGACCCCACCCTGGATCTAGGGTCAGAGGCTGGGGCTCTCAGGAAGGAGTGGGGAGCAGGGACTGGGAAAACAGCACTTCCTGGGTCCTAAGTCTCCCAGCTTCCAGTCAGAACCACAGCACCTGAGGTTCAGCCATTTATTTACTCTTGTGGACAGAGGACCGACCCAGGACCTTGCACAAGCTAGGCAAGTGCTGTCCTATAGGACCCAATTCCTGCTTGGAACCACACGTGGAAGCTCACAGCCCCTCCGGCCGTCCTGACATAAACCGCCTGTGCTACAACTGGCCTCTTGCTCCAGTCCTCTGACAGAGCTCAGCCCACAGGCCCGCAGGAAGCACGGGCGCTGACCGGAGCTGCCTTCCCCCTCTACACTCACCCTTCCATAGGTGTGTGGAACTGAATGCCTGGCCCTCTCTACTTCAGGGCTGGGCACTGGTGACTCACATCCTCAATCCTAGCTACTGAGCTGGTTAATATCTGAGGATGGAGATTCAAAGCCAGACTGGGCAGAAAAGTATGTGAGATTCTTATCTCCAATTCACCAGCAAAAAGTCAGAAGTGGAGGTGTGGCTCAAGTGGTAGAGTGACAGCCTTGACTGAAAAAGCCAAGAGTACAAGGTCCTGAGTTCCAAGTACCAGCACACACACACACACACACACACACGTACATGTGTGCACACATATATGCTCATGTATACACATTGCACACATGTACACATGCACAGACATGTGTATGCATGCTCACGTGCACACATTGCACACATACAATACACACACACATATATACAATACATCTGCACATGAACACACATCCACCTGTGCACATACACACATACTCGTGCGCACACATACACAGTGTACACACATACATGTGCACACACACATGCACACACACAGGAAGACCTGCAGGGGACGGATGAGAGCCTGGCCTAACCCATCTGAGGTCTGTGAGCTCTTCTAACGTTGAGCAGGGGATCTGCAGAAGCAGACCTGTGACGCGTAGAGCAGAGCAGACTTAGCCTGGAGGCCTTGCCTACCCCATGACCTCAGCCTGGCCAGCGTAGCCCGATGGCTACGCGTGGCTGGCAGCTCTGTGGTTATGGAGAATGGCCCCGTCTGTTGTGGGCAGGGCAGCATTGCTCCTGGATGGTCCTACACAACTACAGCAGACGAGCCGACCTGGACATCCCAGGTGATAGGAATGTTCTAGAACTGGATGGCCATGTAGTTGACAGGGTGAGTACATTTGCCAAAACTCAGCCATTTGTCCCTGAGACACGTTTTTTTCCTCCTCATCAGCTCCGTCTAACGGCGGCTTCTCCGGGCCTGGGACACCCAGTGGTAGTCAAGTGAGAAGGAGTGTGTGTGCCCGAGGCCAGGGGCACGGGCCCCGGAGGCCCTGCTCCACTCCCCCAGGGCCCAGGGTCCCGTGACAGGAGTAGCGCATCACCGGTGCTAGGAAGCCACCTCCTCCGGCAGCACAGGCAGGGCCCGCTCACCCTGGGGGCGCCCTGCCCAGCAATGCCAGATACCCTAGCAAGCGCAAGGTCCCCGCCGGACGGACGCGCCCCAGGGTTGCTACTCCCTCTTCCCTGACATGTCTCTTTAGCCTCGGGATTTCAGTTACCCCATGTTTTCCCCAAGCTAGAGAGAAAATCCCCAGTGACTCTGGACTTGTCCCCAAATATCTGCTGACATTGGCTGGGACCTCACTTTCTCAGTCTCCCTAGTGGACAGAAATCCAGCCACAAGGATGGAGGTGCACCCGGGACGGGCTGAGTAACCACCACAGCGGGAGAGGCTGGTGTCATGGAGTGCAGAAATGCACTGCACCAAGCTTCCGTGAGCCCAGATGCCACCCAGGGCTTTCTCCTTGGTTGTTCCCTTCCTCCCTGATGAACACGGCAAAAGGAGGAACAGCCACCCGTGCCAGCCCAGGGGGTGGTGTGTGTGGAGCAGAAGAGGATACCACAGACACGCAGTGAGGCCTTGAAACTTCCAAGGTTCAAGGTAAGGGAGCCCACCAGAGACACTGCTCATCACCTGCTGTGCAACCTACACCTCAACTTTGCTATGTGGAGTGCCCAGAACCCACCGAGCAGGAATGCCTAGACTCACCCATCAAGCCGCTGAGAAAGACGCCGTAGAGTGAGAGGCCTGTGGTGGCTGCATTCCACACGGTGCCGATGACAGCGTACAACAGGATGGTGCCCAGATTGCCAAAGAAGAGCCGGTTGGGCATGAAGTAGCCGGCATCCAGCACGATGGGCGGCAGCAGGTAGAAGAAGAAGACCGTGGGCGTGAGCGTGAAGGAAGCAATGTGGTCGGCCGCCCAGACGATGCCGCCAAGCACCACGCCCAAGACGATGAGCAGAGCGCTTTCCGGGACGACCCTGGTGACCTTGTGGGACAGGTGGAACACTGCAGGGAGGAAAGCGCGTCAGAGGGCCTGGACCTGGGAGGGATCCCCGCGTCAGAGGGCCTGGTCCTGAGAGGGATCCCCGCATCAGAGGGCCTGGTCCTGGGAGGGATCCCCGCGTCAGAGGGCCTGGTCCTGGGAGGGATCCCCGCGTCAGAGGGCCTGGTCCTGGGAGGGATCCC
>NW_012267237.1:370598-373480 GCF_000151885.1 Dipodomys ordii
AGAGGGCCTGGTCCTGGGAGGGATCCCCGCGTCAGAGGGCCTGGTCCTGGGAGGGATCCCCGCGTCAGAGGGCCTGGTCCTGGGAGGGATCCCCGAGGATCAGGAGAGGCCCGGGCCCTCCTTCTCAAGACTCCACGGAGCAGGGCAGGTCCTCCTCCAGGCCCCAGGAGCTCCCTGCCCACAGCAGGTGGGAGAGAGGTGCGTGAACGTGGGAGGGGGCCCTGGAGGTGGCGGGTAGGCCCCTTCCAGACCCTGAGCCGCCTTCACCCAAGCCGACATACACAGGGGGAGCCAAGGCCCTCACTCCCTGTATGTTGATTTAAGATTTTGACCCAGGTTCCACTTCCCCCCTCCCATGCATCCAGCGGGGTCAGACATAACAGTGGACCCTGCAAAGCGGTGACCCTCCAGGTCAGGGGCTGCTGCCACAGGACTGACAGCTGTCAGACTATGCCAGGCGTGTGTGACAAGGGGGTTGTAGAAGTGACCACCCGGAGCGAGGGAGGCTGCTGTGGAGGGGGGGGGGCAGGCAGTCCTGCGCATGGCTGGCTGGCTCGCAGAGGGCTGCGGCCACCAGCGGGAGGCTCATGGGAGGCTTGGCCTGGCTGGACGTTCGTTACAGCCCTTCTCCAGGATGGAAGGGATCTGTTCCCTCTGCTCTGTCCTTGTGACTCCTCTTGCCGGTGGTCAAGGCTGCCCTAGGCTGCTCTCCCCGCGCATGGGTGTTTTGTTCTGGGGGAACTGAGCTAAAGGTCTCCTGGAGAAGAGCTTCCGGGTCCCTGAGTCAGACCGTGAGAAGCCACGAGCTCTGGCAGTGCTGGGGTCCCAGCCGCCTTCTGCCCAGGACTTTGATCTTTTCCAACAATCTCTTCTCATGGTAGAGGTCCAGAGAGGTTGCCTCCGCTCAGCTGAGATCAAGGAGAGGCTCTGGGCAGCACTTATCTCTAAAATAACAATGACAGAAGCCTGCCCTTTGACTCCTGGGCTAGACCCTGGGGACGCTTGTCTGGAGGTTGGGCCTGTAAGTCTTACTTAGCAAGTGAAGCCCGGTGGATAGGGCGGCTTTGGACCAAGTACCTTTGCTTTGAAAACCCTGAAAACCCACAGAGAAGAAGAGTTTGACCTTTTTACTGACTGCAAAGAATACACAGGAGTAGGAGGGGTACAGATTGCTCCGCTGCCCCTCAGTGATGGCCCAATGCCCTCGAAGAGGTCGCCGCACACAGGCAGTATGCACAGGAGCACACCTCTGTTTCTTCTCCCCCTTTTGGGGGGAGGAGCACAAGACTGAGGCTTGAACTCAGGGTCTGGGTGTCCCTGAGCTTTATTCCTCAAGGCTAGTGCTCTACCACCTGAGCGATGGCTCCTTTGCTCATTAATTAAGAGTCCCATAGACTTTACTGCCAGGCCTGGCTTCAAACTGAGATCCTCAGATCACAGCCTCCTGAATAGCTAAGATGACAAGTGCAAGCCACAGCGCCCAGCTCCAGCGTACGTTCTTACACCGGCCTCGCTGTGTTCCCTGGTGGACACACACGGCCCATGCCCACTCACTGCCCAGCATCTCTCAGGGTGGATTCCTGTGTCTGACCATCTTTCTGTCTTTTCTGTGAGCTATTTAGTTTTTTTATTTCATTTTTTGTCACTCTGGGCCTGGGCGCTGTCCCTCAGCTCTTCAGCTCAAAGCTAGCGCTCTACCACTTGAGCCACAGCGCCATTTCTGGCTTTTTTCTTTTTGCTTATGTGGTGCTGAGGAATCGAACCCAGGGCCTCAGGCATGCAAGGCAAGCGCTCTTCCACTGAGCCGCCTTCCCAGCCCTGTGAGCTGTTTGTTCCGTATACTGACTCCTGTGTATCCCTCCTCTTATGGCTCCTCACAGGCTGAAGAGCCCAGGTCAGCCCGAGCCTTGCCAGGAAGACCTGTGTCCTTTGCCCTGTGCTTGCGGTGGGCTGAGCCGGCCTCAGCTATCAAACCTCACTTTGATGAGACTCTACGTAGCAACCTGGTGGCTCTCTCATGCATGAAGCAGACGCTTCACGGCCTGTGGTCTGGAGCCATAAAGCCCAGCCTCCTTCCCCGGCTACCTAGGCTTGGCTGCCGGCACTGGGCGTCCCTGGAGGACACTGCGTGGCTTCTGAGCACAGGGGCGGTGGGGAGGCCTCAGGCGGCCCCTCTGCGGATGCACCTCCATCACACTTGTTTTACTGTCTGGTTCTAGAAGATACTTCTAGAACAGAACACCCTGGTAAGAGGGTTCGATTCAAATCACACCAATCGACTTTCCACCTGTGGCTTTTTTCCTCCTCTGTTGCCAGGTGGCTTCCTGAACCTGCACAGTCGGCTTTGTGCATTTCCCTGGGGCTCCCCTAGGTCTGATAGAGGGGTGGGCGTGGGGTGGGGGAGAGGTAGAGGTAGTGATGATGGTAGAGGTGATGATGATGATGATGGTGATGGAGGTGGTGGTGGAGGTGGAGGTGGTGGTGGAGGTGATGGAGGTGATGGTGGTGGTGGAGGTGGTGGTGGTGTTGATGATGGTGGAGGTGATGATGGTGGTGGTGGTGATGGAGGTGATGGTGATGGTGGTGGAGGTGATGATGGTAGTGTGGAGGTGGAGGTGATGGTGGAGGTGATGGAGGTGATGGTAGTGGTGGAGGTGGTGGTGGTGATGATGGTGGAGGTGATGATGATGGTGGTGGAGGTGGAGGTGATGGTGGTGGAGGTGATGATGATGATGGTGGAGGTGGAGGTGATGGTGGTGGAGGTGATGATGATGATGGTGGAGGTGGAGGTGATGGTGGTGGAGGTGATGGAGGTGATGGTGGTGGTGGAGGTGGTGGTGGTGGTGGAGGTGGTGGTGGTAGAGGTGGTGGTGGTGTTGATG
>NW_012267237.1:377916-392712 GCF_000151885.1 Dipodomys ordii
TGGAGGTGATGGTGGTGGTGGAGGTGGTGGTGGTGGTGGAGGTGGTGGTGGTAGAGGTGGTGGTGGTGTTGATGATGGTGGAGGTGATGATGGTGGTGGTGATGGAGGTGATGGTGGAGGTGATGATGATGATGGTGGTGGTGGTGATGGAGGTGATGATGGTGGTGGGTGGTGGTGGTGGTGATGATGGAGGTGATGGTGGTGATGGAGGTGATGGTGGTGGTGGTGATGGAGGTGATGATGGTGGTGTGGAGGTGGAGGTGATGGAGGTGATGGTGGTGGTGGAGGTGATGGTGGTGATGGAGGTGATGGTGGTGGTGATGATGGAGGTGATGGTGGTGATGATGGTGGAGGTGATGATGATGATGGAGGTGATGATGATGATGGTGGTGATGGAGTGATCATGGTGGTGGTGGAGGTGGAGTTCCCCGTGGTGCCGCAGCATGGGGGCCCCCCCGAGTCATCTCAGCCTTCCTCCCTGCGCTCTCTCCGGGCCACCGTCTTTCTCTCCTTGCCTCTGTGGTGACTCTCCTGAGCCTCTTGCCTGCTCTCTGGTATTTTCCTGTGGTTTCTGGGTGTTTCTCCAGTCCAGTGCTGCAGGAGTGTTGGTTCTCTTCTACTTTTAGCTCTGAAAATTCCCTTTGCACTTTCCAGGTTGCTGAGTTTGGGGTTGGAGCTGGGCCTTGTGGAAGGGAGCTCTGATTTGGGGCATCTCTGCACACTGCTCCTCTTCCTCCAGGCTGGGCCCATTTCCTGGTCTCATGGCGTCTCTGTTGCGTTCCTGCCCCTCACACACATCTCTGTCCAGCCGTTGTCTCTTGCTGGCCTCAGCCATCTTCTGGGGTCGATGTCACTCTCCACGCATTCATTCTCCAGGGCTGCGAGGTGGGGAGGCCTGGCCTGGGCCTCCGCTGGGCTCATCCTCAGCTCGCGGCCGACGTCCGGTGACCAGGGAGTCTGGACACCAGCCCCTGCGCTCTGGCTCTGCACCCAGGACCACCTCTGAAGTAGTCTGCATTGTAATTACTACTTAAACCAGAGCCTCAGTTGACTTTAAGTGGCGTGGTGCCCGGCGTGGGCTCCATAGCAGGCTCCACGGCGTGATGTGGCCTCTGCATGCGGCCAGTCCCGACACAGTCTCTAGGTTTGGCGGCCCTGAGTCCAGGCCGGGCCGACCTCCCCAGGGGCTGGGTCTTGGAACTGCCCCCCGTGGCCGGCCATCTCAGCGTGGTGATGATGCAGGACTCAGGCCTTTCCTTCCTGTGCTCAGACCATGACGTGAGCAACTTGGCACCACCGCATTCTCTGTGATGTGCTGTGCTACCACAGGCCAGAAAGCAACTGGGCCGACCAACACAGGGGTACTTCCAAAACAAACCTTTCTTGACAGTTACAACCTCGGGTGTTTGCTGTGGTGACAGAGTGCTGACTGACACAGCAAAGGCTGATGAGAACCAAGCGCTACACAGGCTCGTCCCTGTCAATTCCCGTCCTGAGCAAGGGAGGTGCCACAGTCAGCCAGCGCCGGGTGCTGGCCGAGCCCGGGCTCCCCAAAGCCAGACCTAAGATGACTTTCGCAGGGGTCTGTGGGAGACACGGCGAACAGCAGCAGCCGTGAGCAGAGCTGGACACTGAACTTCCGCGTGGCCATGTGCTCTCCAAAGCGGGGACACCAGGGAGGACTAGCGAGCACAAGTAACTGATTGTGGAAGCCCAGAGGGTCACAGCTAATTAAGCACACAATGACACGGTCATCTGATGGGACAAGAGGCAGCAAACACTTTAGGTCCAATTACAAACCCTCTGACTGAAGCAGAAGTTCGCAGGCACTGCGGCCCGGCACCAGGAAGACCTTTGTGCTGGCTGCCCAGGCCCCCGGCTGCCCCCCTCCCCCCGCTGCCCCAGAAATGCAGCCAGGACAGCGCCAGTGGAGCTGCAGTCCCACACTGCCAAGGAGCTTTCAAGGTGACCGGCACACTTAGCTATTTCTTGCAAACACAGCAGCACAGTAAATCCTTTGGTTTTACTTTAACAGGCACAAAGCCTCAGAGACTTAAAATCTGCCTAACAGAACAACTGGACCGAGCAGTGAAAATCTGCCCAGAGGGAAGGAAGGGCCACACTTGCTGGGATGGGGCCAGGCTCAGATGTGAGCCATTTTACACGTGTGTAAGAACAATCGCACACCAAGAACACAGATGCAGGCACATTCACCCCCCTCCCCGACACACACATGGACCCTCGAGAAGAAGGCACAGATTTCAAACCCCTTTGCCCGTGAGTCCACCCCAGACCCCAGCCTACACCAGAGGCCCCCCTCCCCTGACCTCAATATCCTGTGCACAGTGGGAGAGTGGCAGGAAGTGTGTCGGGCGCGGATCCAGGGCAAGAGACAAAGGTATTTATAGCCTGCGTCGCTGGCATTACCTAACTGGCCCCACGCTGCCGGCACCCTGGTGATGAGCACTGGAGGCGCAAGCTCACGCAGACGGAGCTGGCATCTCAGTAACCGCCCAGCACCCTTGTCTGAGCTCGGCCTGGCGTCTGAGCTCGGCCGAGGAGGATGGGAGAAGAGAATAAAACAATTTCAACACTGTTGATGTACAAAACACAATGTTTACGCTCAACAGTGAAAACCCTGGTGTTTCTCTGGAGCAGAAGCAGCTCCTTCCACTCCAAGGCAGAGTGTGCAAATGAAGGAAAGGCTGAGGGAGCTTCGGCCTGTGGTCAGTGCAGCCTAGCCTCTTTGGGATGCCACAGCTTTAGTACAGACAGACAGACGACAGGCAGCAGAGCCCTTGCAGCCTTTGTCACTAGCAGTGGCCACCTGGAGTCCTTGGGTCTGAACTGAGAGCTGGCAGCAGCCAGAGACACACCTGCAGCCCACGACTGCATGGTGCCCCTGACCATGCAGACCACAGACGTTGCCGTGTTGACCTCCTTCCCGTCTTCATTGCCGGGGCTCTCTGTCTCCCACTCCTCTAGCTGGGCCTTCCTGTGGGAACTGGCTCAGGTGCTTGGATGCAGCTCCCGAGGCCCTACCTCTGTGGGAGGAGCTGCCCAATGTATCCTGCAGGAAGGAGAGCTCGGCTGGCAGCACTGAGCCCCTGCGCTGCCACTACCGACGGCTTCCAAGGCCTGGACTTGAAATGGGTACAAGGAAAGGCAGGGCCGTGGAGCCTGGTGTGCAGAGTCAGCCACAAGCTCTGGTGCAGCACACACAGTGGTCACGCAGCGGGCACGCAGCCCCAGGCCAGAGCTGTGCATGCAGCACACGCAGCGGGCACGCAGCAGGCATGCAGCGGGCACGCAGCCCCAAGCCAGAGCTGTGCATGCAGCACACACAGCGGGCACGCAGCGGGCATGCAGCGGGCACGCAGCCCCAAGCCAGAGCTGTGCATGCAGCACACACAGCGGGCACGCAGCGGGCATGCAGCGGGCATGCAGTGGGCCCCGGGCTTTAGACCACGAGCGAACAGGGCGCACAACCACAGTTATGAAGAGCATGGAAGCAGGGTGCGTGCCCTGCCATGCTCACAGCAGCCAGGTGGCAACACCGCGGTGACCTCCCTTACCCCAGCCTCTCCCAGGCCTCGACCTCTCAGCCTTCTTCAGGGCCACTCATGGCTGAAACGAACCATTTATGAAGGAGGTGGGTGTGCAGGTCTGTTTTCTTCTTACCTCACAGTTGGGTGCAATTTAAATAAAACGTGTGCGGAGGACTTGTGTAACCACACCTGCGTGGTGTGATCTGTGGTGTCCCAGTTCCCCAACAAGTAACAGCTATGAATTCTGAAAAAATATGTCAGCCACCTCCCAGCCGCATGCAGAAACCAGAGGCGCATCTAACACAATGAAGCAGCGCAGTAACCCTACCTCCCCGAAGGGTCCACCCGAGTCTGTGCAGAGAAGCCACACCCAGAAACCTCCAGTTCACCCGCCGGAAACCAGAGGATGGGGACCCAGGTGATTGCAGCTGCTGAAAATGAGGGGTGAATCCCAGAAAGGAAAGGGCCAGAAAGAGGCGTCTGTGGCCAGATTCCTGGTGTGAACTCCACGTCTCCATTGGGGAGTCACAAAGGTCCCGTGCCACCAACGGAGCCAAGGAACAGGGTTTCAGCCAGCACCACGTGGAGGGAGGATCACGTTGGGGCCTCAGTTCAGTCCTTCAGCTGCCTGGGAAAACCACCGCCACCAGAGCACCAGTCCTTCCCTGAGGAGCAGGACAGAATGGACTCTCCACAGTATACAAGTCACAACGTGGTGGACACAATCCAGAACGGGCAGATGTACAAAGAGGCAGAGAAGTGGGACCAACCCATAAATCAATTATTAGAGACCTCAGGATGATTCAGACATTGAGCTAGCAGATAAGGACTTACCAACAGCTATTTTAATTATGTTCATAGAAATATGAAAAATATACTTCTCATTAAAAATAGTCAACCTTAGTAGTGATATAGGATAGAAGCTGACAATCCTCAATAAACAGGTAGTGGTAACACCACAGATCTGTGAGCTATATAGCCCATCCATAACTACCCAGAACACAGCCATATTGTATGTGAATAAATGTGCAGAATTATGGGGGTATGTTCCAGAATTTTTACATAAGCAGGTGGCCATTGATCATAATTGCTAAAATACAATTTATCAGAAAAAGTCAAATTTAAATTATAGAGTTTAAGAATGCCATATCTAAAATACAAATTCAGTGGATAGGTTAACCGCATAGAACTGGCAGAAGGACTGATGAACTGGGGCCAATCTGAAGAACAAAAAGAAAAACAGATCTTAAAAACCAAGCCTCTTGTCTGTGGAACAATATCCAAAGGCCTAATGTATGTGGATAGGAACTAGAGAGAGAACAGGAGCAAGGGATAGGAATATTTTGAAGAAATAGTGGCTTAAGGTAGCAGAAGACACAAATATATAGATCTGAGACATTCCTCAAACTCCAAGTGAGCTCAGTACAAAGAAACCACACTCTGTGGGACGTTAGTTAATGATAGAGGGTAAAAGTGGGAAAACCCTGAACTGTTAAGTGATAATGACCAGTCTTTCTGTTCTGCTAAAGGAAAGGAAAAGAATACAGGTGTGTTGGGATCCTTGACAGTTGTGTCTTCTTGTGAGCTGGAGATCCTGAGCTGGGGATTTTGAGCTGGCAATCCTGAACTGGCAATCCTGAGCTGGAGATCCTGAGCTAGAGATCCTGAGATTGGGATCCTGAGCTGGAGATCCTGAGCTGAGGATCCTGGGCTGGGGATCCTGAGCTGGGGATCCTGAACTGGGGATCCTCAGCTGGGGATCCTCAGCTGGGGATCCTCAGCTGGGGATCCGAAGCTGGAGATCCTGAACTGCAGATCCTGAGATTGGGATCCTGATCTGGGCATCCTGAGCTGGGGATCCTGAGCTGGAATCCTGAGCTGAGGATCCTAAGCTGGAGATCCTGAGATTGGGATCCTGAGCTAGAGATCCTGAGCTGGCGATCCTGAGTTGGGGATCCTGAGCTGGAGATCCTGAGCTGGAGATCCTGAGATTGGGATCCTGAGCTGGAGATCCTGAGCTGGCAATCCTGAGCTGAGGATCCTGAGCTGGAGATCCTGAGCTGGCGATCCTGAACTGGGGATCCTGAGCTGGGAATCCTGAGCTGGAGATCCTGAGCTGGGGATCCTGAGCTGGGGATCCTGAGATTAGGATCCTGAGATCAGGATCCTGAGCTGGAGATCCTGAGCTAAGGATCCTGAGCTGGAGATCCTGAACTGTGGATCCTAAGCTGGGGATCCTGAGCTGGGGATCCTGAGCTGGAATCCTGAGCTGGGGATCCTGAGCTGGGGATCCTGAGCTGGAATCCTGAGCTGAGGATCCTAAGCTGGGGATCCTGAGCTGGGGATCCTGAGCTGGGGATCCTGAGCTGGAGATCCTGAGCTGGGGATCCTGAGCTGGGGATCCTAAGCTGGGGATCCTGAGCTGGAGATCTTGAGCTGTGGATTCTGAGCTGAGGATCCTGGGATGGAATCCTGATCTGGGGATCCTGAGCTGGGGATCCTGAGCTGGAGATCCTGAGATTGGGATCCTGAGCTGGAGATCTTGAGATGAAGATCTTAAGCTGAAGATCCTGAGATTGGGATCCTGAGCTGGAGATCCTGAGTTGGCAATCCTGAGCTGGAGATCCTGAACTGGAGATCCTGAACTGGGGATTCTGAGCTGGGGATCCTGAGATTAGGATCCTGAGATCAGGATCCTGAGCTGGAGATCCTGAGATCAGGATCCTGAGCTGGAGATCCTGAAATCAGGATCCTGAGCTGGGGATCCTGAGCTAAGGATCCTGAGCTGGAGATCCTGAACTGTGGATCCTGAGCTGGGGATCCTGAGCTGAGGATCCTGAGATTGGGATCCTGAGATGGAGATCCTGAGCTGTGAACCCTGAGCTGAGGATCCTGGGCTGGAATCCTGAGCCGGGGATCCTGAGCTAGAGATCCTGAACTGGCGATCCTGAGTTGGGGATCCTGAGCTGGAATCCTGAGCTGAGGATCCTAAGCTGGGGATCCTGAGCTGGAGATCCTGAGCTGTGGATTCTGAGCTGAGGATCCTGGGATGGAATCCTGAGCTGGGGATCCTGGGCTGGGGATCCTGAGATTGGGATCCTGAGCTGGAGATCCTGAGATGAGGATCTTAAGCTGGAGATCCTGAGATTGGGATCCTGAGCTGGAGATCCTGAGTTGGCAATCCTGAGCTGGAGATCCTGAACTGGAGATCCTGAGCTGGATTCTGAGCTGGCGATCCTTAGCTGGGGAACCTGGACTGGGGATCCTGAGCTGAGGATCCTGAGCTGGAATCCTGAGCTGGAGATGCTGAGATTGGGATCCTGAGATTGGGATCCTGAGCTTAGAGATCCTGAACTGGCGATCCTGAGTTAGGGATCCTGAGCTGGAGATCCTGAGCTGGCGATCCTGAGCTGGCGATCCTGAGCTGGGGATCCTGAGCTGGAGATCCTGAGCTGGGGATTCTGAGCTGAGGATCCTGGGATGGAATCCTGATCTGGGGATCCTGAGCTGGGGATCCTGAGCTGGAGATCCTGAGATTGGGATCCTGAGCTGGCGATCCTGAGCTGGGGATCCTGAGCTGGAGATCCTGAGCTGGGGATTCTGAGCTGAGGATCCTGGGATGGAATCCTGATCTGGGGATCCTGAGCTGGGGATCCTGAGCTGGAGATCCTGAGATTGGGATCCTGAGCTGGGGATCCTCAGATGAGGATCTTAAGCTGGAGATTCTGAGATTGGGATCCTGAGCTGGAGATCCTGAGTTGGCAATCCTGAGCTGGAGATCCTGAACTGGAGATCCTGAGCTGGATCCTGAGCTGGTGATCCTTAGCTGGGGAACCTGGGCTGGGGATCCTGAGCTGAGGATCCTGAGCTGGAATCCTGAGCTGGAGATGCTGAGATTGGGATCCTGAGCTGGAGATCCTGAGATTGGGATCTTGAGCTGAGGATCCTGAGCTGGAGATCCTGAGCTGGCAATCCTGAGCTGGAGATTCTGAGCTGGGGATCCTGAGCTGGAGATCCTGAGTTGGAGATCCTGAGCTGGAGATCCTAAGCTGGGGATCCTGAGCTGAGGATCCTGAGATTGGGATCCTGAACTGAGGATCTTGAGATTGGGATCCTGACCTGGGGATCTTGAGATTGGGATCCTGAGCTGGAGATCCTGAGCTGGATCCTGAGCTGGGGATCCTGAGATTGGGATCCTGAGCTGGAGACTGCCAGCCATGGAGGATAGAGGTTCTGACAGCCGACCGATTGTTTCGCAGGCCCCTCCACCTTCCACTATCTCAGTCCACCTTTTACCCTGATAAAATCATGAAGATTTTGAATTGAATATTTTTGCTAATATCTTTTAAAGAATCACAAACTCCTAGTACTCCCTACTTTTCCTTTGGTTTATCAACAACTATGTGAGGTACGCTGCTGAAGCTGCTATGAGCTGGACAAAGTCCCATGTACTGGGACAGTCCGACAGAGGTGCCAAAGCTGCATTTGAGCAGGACAAAGTCCCATGTACTGGGACGGGCCACAGAGGTGGGCCTCTAGCATGGGTATCTGCTATTCTGAGGGTATCCAGGCGGCCAGGATGCTGTGAAAAGATTTCCAATACTGTCCCAAAGCAGCTGGCCCACTGGGGGACCTGAGGCTGCGTGGGCCATTAACAGGCTGAGCACTGACATCTCAGCTCCACCTGGCATACAGGTGCTGTCCAAGGGCAGAGACAGCACCCAGAAAATACATCACCCTTCCCTGCTTTCCTCTCCTTCAAAACACGAGACAAGGGCCACCTAGACAGGCTGAAAGAAGACACGAGAAGATGGATGTGTGGAGTCTGGGATGGTCTGAGCTTTGGCTCATGAAGGGTGTCCCCACAGGGGACAGTGCCCCATCTTTGTGAGGTCACCACTGGGACCTGGCATCAGCAGTGAAAGTGCTGGTCTCCCGTGCGCTTCGTGTACACTGGCCGGGGCGCCTGGTGTCCTCCAGAGGACACTGAAGGGAGCTGGTGGCTTAGGTAGGGTAGTGCTGTGCACAAGTTCCAGATGCCTGAGGCCACGCCTCCCCCTACTGAATCCTTAGTAAGGACCAGCTTCCTTGCTTAAAGTGTAGGGGCTGGTGCACTGAATCCTGACCAAAACGATGGCAGCAATGGGAGGGAGGGAACAAGTGGGACAGAGGAAACAACTGATGCTATGCAAAACAAAAGAAATGTACACACCACCCAATGAGGAAGAAATAACTGTATTGCAAAGCTCACAGAACTCATAAATGCTATAGCCCACGATAGACAATTTGCCCCATGAAAGTTAGAATGTGTTTGTGACTTTAACTAAGCATCACTATCCCACAATACTGTGAAACCTGGAAAATTATGTAACCACTTAATCACAATAAAAAATTTGAAAAAAATAAAAAATAAATGTAAGCCGGGTGCCGGAGGCTCACACCTGTCATCCTAGCTACTCAGGAGGCTGAGATCTGAGGATCGCAGTCAAAGCCAGCCCTGGTAGGAAAGTCCGTGAAACTCTTATCTCCAATGAAACAACAGAAAACTGGAAGTGGAGCTATAAATCAAGTGGTAGAGCGCTAGTCTTGAGCTGAAGAGCTGAGGAACACTGTCCAGGCCAAGAGTTAAAGTCCCACAACTGACCAAAAAAAAAAATGTAGGGTCTGAAAAGACAGTGAAAGTCGGACCCCAGATCCCAGCCAGCAGTGAGAGTCAGTGGGAGTCAGAGCCCAGCTCCCAGCCAGCAGTGTGAGTCAGTGAGAGTCAGAGCCCAGCTCCCAGCCAGCAGTGTGAGTCAGTGGGAGTCAGAGCCCAGCTCCCAGCCAGCAGTGTGAGTCGGTGAGAGTCAGAGCCCAGCTCCCAGCAATGTGGGTCAGTGCCACTTCCCTCGTGTCCTTCTAGAATCACAGGGTCTAGGGAGGCGCCTGCCCCCATCTTACATGCCTCTCCTAACGACTCCTCCGTACCTCATGACCTACAGGTCATCGGCTCCCCAAGAGTAGGACTTGTTTTGGGGTGCTTCTTGGGAGCCTCTGATGGAGAAGGGTCTCCGATGCTTCCCCAGCGGATGAGCAGAGAGGCTGAGCCCAGGCCAGGCAGCTGAAGCAGGAGACCACGCGAAGAGATTCCCCCCGCACTGCTCAGTGCCAGGGATGGGTGGTGGGCACCACAGACATGGTTACAGCTGGGAAGCGTCCTGAGGAAAGGCAGGGGGCGGGGCACCAGGGTCGACACAACCGGCTCCAAACCAACATGACATAAAAAGAGCCAGGGAGCCAGGCTCACACGTGCAGTCTCCTCTGCGAACACTCAGGGAATCATGTGACACCAACACAGGCCGGCGGGTCAGGAGAGCCACCCCTGCCCTGCCAGGTGAAGGCTCTCAGAGCCGCAGGAACTTGGTGAGCGGATGCTCTTCAGGGAAGCAGGCGCAGGTCTCCCTGGCCGCCTTACCTACTTGTGAAAAATGCTGGCAAGGCCATGCTCTGAGGACTTTTTGGTGCAGACAAACTCTGTGGAAGCACCCAAAGCCATGGCCCACAGGGCCACAGCTACCTTCCCCAGGGAACTGCTGGCCCCTCCTTAAAGCCAGAACTTTGTCACCAACCAGCTTGCTGGGCACAGAGCGAAAAGTAATCCGAACTATTGATCTTTGGTGTTCATGTAGCAGGGAAGAGGGCAAGGGGCACTGCAGGTAGATTCATAAAGGCTCCTCCTTGGGGGCCAGAGCCTAGAGACATTGGACCAAGATAGGCGAAAGCATGGCTGGGTCAAGGGTGGCCTCACAGCCACAGTCTACCCTTTGCTCAGTCGGAAGGATCAGAGCCTGGGGCCCCCAGAACCCCCCTGCTCCTACCCCCCGTGGGACCTGGGCAGGGCACGGAGTCCATGGCCCCTGCACACCCGGGAGCTCTCTGTCCTGGGACTCGTCTGTCCACTTCCCAGAAGGCAGCTTTATCTGTTGGACTTGGTTTCTTCATTGTAAGACGATAATCTAGGCTTTCCTGGGCTTTTGTGGAACTGAAAATCAGATCACTGCCACACAGGTGCAACGGCTTTGTTCTCGAGAGGGTTTGTTTATTGTCTTTCTTTCGGGATTTTGGTCTGGGCCTGAAGGAAGGAGGAAGCCAAAGCCCTGGCGTCCTTGCCTGTGATGCACGGACCTGTTCCTAGATTCCCATGTGCCCTTGTGTGCGCAACGCCCTGGCAGGCAGACTTGAGATGGCAGGGATCGCCCTCTTGGAACAAAGGCAGGAGACCTCGGGGAAAGGTGCAGAGGCCAGGGTTAACATCACACACCTGTTCTCGTGGAACTCAGGAGGTAGAAGCAGAAGATCAAAAGGTTTAGGGCAGCCTAAGATCTTGTCTCAAAAAAGAAACATAGGAAAGTTCACAACAGCAGAGTAAGAGTTTAAAAGCCAGCAGACATGCTGCAAGATGCAGGTAAAACTTGTAAGAAAGGTAGTCCAGGAAAAGCCCCAGGGGGGCAAGGAGCAGTCAGGGGCCACGCAGGTAAAGCTGCTGGGACCTTCTAAACGGCTCCAGTGGCCTCCGAAGAGACCTACCCTCAAGCACTGAGGTCCTGCCCGGATCTCCCGGGAGGCAGGGAGAGAAGTGGAGACACAGTAAGAACAGCGAGAGGCAGCCCACTGCTGCCCGAGCTGTCCGCCGTCTACCTCCGGGGGGAGCTGACTCTCACTCATCTTTGAGTCGAACTTTTGTTTTCCTAACAAATCATTCTTTGCTATCTAAAAAAAACGCATCAATGAGGAGGGTGTAAACTCAGCTCCGGGAGGGCACTGACTCCACCCTCCTCTCGGCAAAGTCTCCGCCCAGTACCTGCGTTACCTGGGCAACTGGCACACCTGGAAGAGGTCACATCTGCATCTGCTGAGGTCACATCTGGACTCGATGTGGCCACACCTCCCCCCCCCCCAGATAAGGCCCAGCCCAGGGCCGGACGCCCCCTTTCCCACGTCTCTCTCAGCCTCGTGGAGCGCCAACTGGGCCTGGTGCCAGCCAGAACGATGAATAAACCTACCCCTTACCTGAGTACCAGTGCGTGGTGCTGTTCTTACTCAGCTACCTCTCTTTAAAACCTGACGGAAGGCTTCCCGGAAAGAGGCTGGAGCTGAGCTCAGATGGCGGAAGGGGCTCTCCCTTCCAGCCCACCCAGGTGTGAGGAGTTCAGAGACTCCACGGCTGCTGCTCCTCACATTGCTGCAGCCCTTTCCCGAAACCTCGGGAGGAACTGCCTGAGGAGAGGCTGCCAGACCGAAGCTGGGTTCACCAGGGTCAGGGGTCAAGGTTGTCAGGAGACCGGAAGAGAACCCCAGAGCTCACGTACACTGCAGAACGCAGACTGCAGAGCTGGGCAGGATTACCTGACACACACACAGAAAATGCAGGATTACCTGACGCACACACAGAAAATGCAGGATTACCTGACATACACAGAGAAAATGCAGCATTACCTGACACACACACAGAAAATGCAGCATTACCTGACACACACACAGAAAATGATGTCAGTAGCACAACACAAAAGCTGTATCGAACACGGAGAAGCCACAGCGTGCTGTCCCAGGGCTGTGAAGAGGGTTTGTTCAATCTTAATGAATACAGTCCTAGAATATAGAAAGCACAGGGCCCCTGAGCTCATTTACCTGGTCACCTTGGGCAGGGGGGCCAGGGAGGGGCAATCTAAAAGTAAAACACAAAATTATAAAGTATCTTGGGTTTAGAGATGAACTTTTATAATACCAAAAGCATGACTCAAAAAGCTGCTAAGTTGGACTTCATTTATATTAAAGACCTCTGAGGCATGGCTTCATGTGCAGCCCACGTAGGTCTTGGTATTTGGCTCTCCTGCTTCAGTCTCCCAAGTGCAGGGCTTCCACACCTGGCTAAAGTTCTTAAAAATGTCCTGAAAAAGAAGCTATTACGATCATGAAACAGCAACATGCACTGGGGAGAGAATCACCACAAAGCACACTGGTGATAAATAGTAACACCAGGACTACACTAAGAACTCTTAAAACGCAACAACAAAACAAGCGACTGAAAGATGAGCCTGGATGGAACATGCACCTCGCCCAGGACACACAGATGACCCAAGGATGGAAAGGCGCTGTCTTCATGCCATCGGGAAGCCACCACATCCCCGCAAGGGAGGCTGACACCGAGGGAGCCCAGGGGACATCCCATAATCAACTCATTGGTAACCTGAAAATGAGTGTCCGCACAAAATGGGCACACAGATATTTATTCAAAACTGCCAATATTGCACATGACCAAGATGTCCCTTAACACATGAATGGATGAACTAGGGCTCATCCAGACAATGTCATGTTACTAAGTACTAAAAGGAAGTGAGCTATCACAAACTCATGGACCACATGAAGGAAGACTGTGTAAGCCGGGTGTGGTGGTTCACACCTGTAATACATCCTAGCTACTCAGGAGGCTGAGTCCTGAGAATCGAGGTTTGAAGCCAGTCCTGGCAGGCAAGTCCATAAGACTCTTATCTCCAATTAGCCACCACCCTGCACAAAAAAGCCAGAAGTGGAGCTGAGATGGAAGGGGTAGAGTGCTAGCCTGGCCCACAAATGCTCAGGGACAACACTCAGGCCTTGAGTTCAAGCCCCAGGTCAGGCGCACGCACGCACGTGCACACACACACACACACACACACACACAGAGCTAGTGTGACAAGCCACACATTATCTGATTCCGTTTTAATGACATTCTGGAAAAAGCTCAGACCATTGAGCTAGAAAAAGTCAGAAGCATGCCTCCATCAGAAAGAATGACATCGCCCCATTTGTTAGGAAATGGAAAGTCTTGGGAAAAATTACATTATGTGAAGTTAGCCAGGCCCAAAGAAACGTTGGTCCCATGGTTTCCCTTATTTGCAATAATCAAGCAGAAAAGGTCAAAAGCTGTGTACATATGACCAGACAAGATGATGCTAAGTGAAATGAACCCCAAGATAGGGACACAGCTTGTTTTTTCTTTCTTACTGTTGTTTTTAATGTATTTTTAATGTACTATGTGATTTTTTTTTGTTTCTCTTGTGTGTTCCTCCCCCACGGAATAACCCGTTTTCACTGTATCTGATGTTGGTGCCCTGCATCTTGTATATACATTTTTCTAATTTGGGGAGGGGAAGGGAACAAAATAACAAAATGCTGAACCAAGGATACAGATTGACCTATTGTAACCATGACATGTACAAGACACTGTGTTGAAAATGAACTTTACAACTTAGGGGGGGGTGGAGAGATGGGGAGGGAAGGGATGGTAGGGGGAAAACAAAGGAGAGGTAACAATGCTCATAGGAAATGTACTCAATACCTTATTCATGTAACTGCAACTTTACAATAAAAAACATAAAAGGAGCCAATAAAGACAAGGAGAAAAAGCCAAGCAACAAGACACTGTCACTCTAATAAATGAAAAATCCTCCCCCCTGGGTTGGATTCCTCAGCACCACATAAGCAGAAAAAGCCAGAAGTGGTGCTGTGGCTCAGGTGATAGAGCGCTCGCCTTGAGCAGAAGAGCTGAGGGACAGCGCCCAGGCCTGGAGTTCAGGCCCCAACGCTCATGGTCACATGTCAGAAACAGGGCCAGAGCAAGAATGGTGGGCTTCCAGTCTGAGGTCAGGAAACGTGTTCTGCTATCTGCTGAGTGTGAGCAGTCTCGTGTGTGACGACCCAGCGTGCGCTGTGATTCTGCCATGATGACAGAATTTCACCAGAATTGGAGCAAATGTATACCTTACAGTTATTTTTCTAGAAAGTGACAGAAAGAAAAGGTGCCTGGGCTTGGGTTTCCCTGCAGTCACCTAAAGAGCACAAAGTCCATCTGCAAACTGAGCGCGGGGACCAAAGGGCCTAGAGCGTGGACACCAGGGCCCAGAGAGGCCCAAAGAGAGTGTGTGTGCGTGGGGTGGGTGCACAGTGTGAGCGGTGGCGTGCACAGTGTGAGCGGTGGCATGGGGCGGGTGCACAGTGTGAGCGCTGGCGTGGGGCGGCGTGCACAGTGTGAGCGGTGGCTTGGGGTGGTGTGCACAGTGTGAGTGGTGGCTTGGGGTGGTGTGCACAGTGTGAGTGGTGGCAGAGGGACACCACACTAAGGAAGTGCCCTACCCTGCCCTTGCCCTACCCTGCCCTACCCCTGCCCCTGCCCTACCCCTGCCCTGCCCCTGCCCTGCCCCTGCCCTGCCCTGCCCTGCCCCTGCCCTGC
>NW_012267237.1:393136-398958 GCF_000151885.1 Dipodomys ordii
GCCCCTGCCCTGCCCCTGCCCTGCCCCTGCCCTGCTCTGCCCTCCATGCCTGGACACACATTCTTCTCCATTGCTTGCCCTGTGCCCTGGCCAGCCCAGTCCAGAGTGCACAGGCCAGCATGGCACCATGGCCACAGGATACTCAAGATGGAACCCCCCCCTCACAGTGTGGGGCTGTCAGCCACTCTTGGTCCGGTCTTTTCTCACCAATACTAAACTCAATGGGAAGTGTCTGGAAGGGCTTCTCCCCAGAGCCAGTCCCTCTGGGTCCAGAGGCCCGCCCTCCTGGCTGCCCAGCCCACACTAGATGGGAACCGAGTCCCTCCAAGGCCACAGGAGTGAGGTATGACCCTGGGAAGAGTGAGACCAAGAAGGTCAAGAGGGAGGACCCAGGGGACAGGGAGGGGGAGGGGGGACCCAGGGGACAGGGAGGGGGAGGGGGGACCCAGGGGACAGGGAGGGGGAGGGAGGACCCAGGGGACAGGGAGGGGGAAGGGAGGCCGCAGGCAGGGATGAGCTGCCAAGCGCACCACCATAGCCCTTCCCCAAGGAGGCAAGGGTGCCCGCTCCGTCCTGGGGAGCCCAGGCCTTGGGTGGCCTGGTTTATCCGCGTGGCCCTGAGTCTTTGGCACGCCGGGCAGGAGCGGCACGGGCAAGTCTAGGTGGAGAGACAGGCGTTGGTCCCCAGGGAGAGGCTGGAGGAGGCCTCGCTCCACAGTGCTCGCTGCAGGCACACATGTGCATGCACACATGTGTGCAAAGACAGTAACACGACCTCACAAGTGTACTGCATCAGCCCTACAGAGCTTCTTCAAGTGTGCATATGTGTATACATGTGTGTGCATATGTGTGAAGTGATAGTAACATGACCTCAGTAATGTACTGGATTAACCCTAGGAAGTTCCCTCAAGCGTGTGTGTGCACACGTGTGCAGTCACCATTATATGACCTCTATAAAACTCCCTCAAGTGTGTGATGTGCATGTGTGTAAATGTGTGTGCATGTGTGTGCAGTGATGGGACATGACCACCAGCCTTACCCTGCCCCATCCTCACCCACAGGCTCCTGGAGGTGACAGGTTACAGACACACACACAAACACACCCTCCCCTGCACACACGCATGTCGCACACAGGGGCCCCACCCCCCCTGTAATGCACAGAGCAGATGTGTGCACTGAGACCCAGCGAGGGGTCGGTGACCCGCTCCTGGTCCACCGCTAGGGCTGGGGAGGGCCGGCGAGGGGTCGGTGACCCGCTCCTGGGGTCCAGGGAGGCAAGGCAGCCATAGAAGAGAGCAATGACATGCATGCATCAGGCAAACTCTGAGAGCACAGCCCTCAGCTGGTGATTTCCCACATTTTCTATCTAGAAGTTTAAAAAGGCGGGGGGGAGGGGGGGGCATTTGCAAATTTACCATTCTGCCTTTCAGGAAGCCCTCTCCCTGCGGGGAACTTAAAACCGGTTGGACTTTGGCAGCTCTGCAGGTGGTGAGTCCTGATTTGCCAGGAGATGAAAAGACCCCCCTTCCCACCCCCCCACAAGGGCCCTGACAAAGACCCGGACGGCCTGCAGAGCTGGGCTGGTGATCGGGACCAGGACCGGACCAGACCGGGACTGGGATGACCCCCACACCAGCCCTGCGGGGCAGAGGGCAGGTCTCCCTGACCAGGCCCCTCCCAGAGGCTGAGCGTTCTCTGCAGGAATGGCGGCGAGCTGATGGCTCACGGGGGCAAAGTCCCATCAGCCTGCCCAGAATCTCCTTGGCCCAGGACCACCCATGCTGCAGCCCCACGTTCCTATTTCTCTACGTTTCCACCGGCTCCTCTCTCGCTGGGGCTCCCTGTTCTTCCAATCACCAGCAGACCGCCAGCCAGACCCCCCACACCCTGCACACATCCGCAAGGCTGCCTCAGGGCCCTTGGGCTGGCTGCTCTGGGCTGGGGAGTCCGCCCCCAGCCCACAGGGCTGTGGAGATTCGCTTTCCCTCATTCATCTCTACCCTCCATCCCACAGTGCAGCACCCACCCATCTCCCACACCAGAGCTGCTCCCACAGAGACACTTCTGTTTTGTCTGAAGCCACCTCAGTAGAACTCGGTAGACATGGTGAGCACTAGATGCTGGTGGAGTGAACAGTTCATGGATGAGTCGTCCCAGAGCTGTGTTGATTGGACAGTTCAAGCCCCTAACCCTGAACCAGCACTGTGCTGAGGACAGGCTTCCTTCCAGGTCATTCTAGGTCCCAGAAGGAGCCAAGGTGGACTCTGAGCCAGCTCCCCCGAGAGGCGGGCTCTCGGAGGAGTGAGGAGTGAGGCGTTGGGCAGGCCTGAGTGTGCTGCTTCATTCCAGAGGCAGATGGAAAGCAGAATGGAGCCTGGGCAGCAGATTGCCACTGCTGGGAGGCTGGTCTGCTCAGTAAAGCCCCCCCCACCATGTCCCCTGACCCCCATGCTCTGAGGGGTGGGTGAGGTTCATGGGTGCACACTGGCGGGAAGTGGGGGGAATCTGGCTTGGGTTTGGGGCTCCTCCTGGGCCCAGTGTCTAAGGAGGCTGCAGGAGGCGTCCAGGCAGGAAGCCGGGACTCAGCCACACACTCAGGCAGGCTGGCACGCCCTGCTCCGGGCCTGATTGTGGGGCTCGCGTCCTGGCCGGGCACAGGCCCTGAGACGCAGTGGGAGGAGATGCCCCCGACGCCAGGTAGGGTGGTTCTGAGCAGGGGAGGGCCAGAGCAGAGGATGCGGCTGTGGCCGGGGCCAGGACTCCTGAATTCCACCGCTGGCGCACGCTGGCAGGAAGGCGGAGTCTGCACTCCACTGGAGCTGAGAGGGCTTGGCTGGGCCCGACACCCCTCCTTTCTCTCCTGCTTGCCCTCCCGATGGTGTCAGTCCTGGCACGGGCCCTGGGGGCCAACCTAGTGCCCGCCCTCTCCCTTCAACTGATTATAAGACCAAGAAAACCAAAGTGTCAGGAAGAGAAGAGGATGGCAGGCCTCCTCCAGGCAGGACCCCCGCTGCCCACGGGGCCAGAGAAACCGGCTCCGTGTCTGGGGGAAGCCAGGGCTGCCTCCCCCGGCCCGGCACCCTGGGGCCAAGTCCTCCAGACCTGGTGCATGTAGGACCCCTGACCTTGGACGTTAGACAGGAGGCGGTGAGGCCCGGCCTTGTAGCCATGGTACCAAAATCCTGGGACAAGGCCACTTCCTTGGGGCTGGTGATGGGGGCTGTGTGCCGAGGTCACCAGTGGAAGGGTGAGACTGGCCTGGCTCATCCTGGACCTTTGACCTTTCCCTCAGGAAGCCTTGGCTCCTAATGCTATGTGGCTCTCTCCCCAAGGCCGTTCTGGAACAAGGGACTCTCCCTTCAGTGCTCAGTCCTTATCCAGGGCCCTCGAGCTTGCTGGGTCTGGGGTCCACATGGACCTCCAGACTGGGAGGACTGGTCTCCTGGGGACTCTTGCTGTTTGCCCTGCCCTCCTGGTCACACTCTCTCCTGTCCTTCAAGAAGAACTCAAGAAACTCGAGTGAGGGGACACCTGGTGAGGGTCCCGGAGGCCAGGGCAGGGCCGGCTCCTGGCAGGGGCACACCAGACAGCATGAAAACCTTGGGCCGCTCTTAGGTCCTCCCTTGCTGGTGAGCGTGACCCCCACCCACACAGTCTGAGAGCCATAGAACTAACAGCCAGGCCCCCACGCATCACGGTCCCCGGACCCCAGAAAGGCAGCCTGGGTGGGGCTCAGCCAGGAGTGTCAACCCCTCATGGTGCCTTGGAAGGGACAGGAGGCCACAAACATCCTCTGTGAGCTGTCCCCGACAGTGACAGTGGCCAACCGTGCCTCAGAAGTAGCTGGGAACAGAGCTTGGTGTCACCAGAGAGAGACCGAGTGGTGAGAAGGCAGCTGCCCTTGGAGCCACCAGCCCGCCTCTCCCCTGCCAACACGGCCCAAGCGGGCAACGCCCCAGAGCCACAGCCTGCAAGGCCCTAAGGAGGCTGAGACAAGCCTAGGAGAGCAGGCTCGGTCACAGCCGGGCCCAGCGAGACCCCAGGCTCCTCCAGGGCTCCGGCCCTTCTGCGGGCGTCCTGTGCTCCTGGCAGAGCCCCTCCAGACAGAGAGGAGCTCGGGAGGTGTCTGACAGAGGCTGTGCCGTTTAGTTACGCCCTGCCACACACACACACACACACACACACACACAAGGGATCACTAAGCAAGTACGTCTCCACGGTCTGTGCTCAGACGAACATCTTGGGTTGGGCCCGGGTCCCTTCATTCCAGCCCCTCAGCCACAGGACCTTCCGTCCTGAGACCGACTCCCTTCATGACCCCCTCCTTCAGGCCTGCGGGCCCCTGAAGCCTCAGACCACCATGTCCCCAGTGAGAGTTGGCTGCCTCCCTGAGCATCTCTGGTGGGAGCTGGGGATTTCTGTCTCTTCCCTGTGGTCACCCCTCCCCTGCGACCCTCGGTCTCGTCCTGATCCCAGCTCTGCCTTCAGCTAGCAGAGGTCGGTTGTCCAAATCTCACAGCTCACCGTGGGGACCCCTGCTCCCAGGGCAGGCCCGATGACCCCCAGTCCTGTGAGGGCCTCCTCTGCAGGCTGGTGGCCTCCTCGACCCGGTGAAGCCCAGGGGAAGCTCCAACTGCTCTTGCCGTGCCGCTCTGTCCACCGCTCAGACCAGTAGTCTGCCTTCCTGCCTTTCCCTGGGCCCACCGTGGGGAGGCTCTGCTTCCTCCAATGTCCCCAGCTTCTCTCCTAGCCCGGCTCCAGCTCCCTCCCGCTCCCTCCTCTCCCTCAGCCGTCCCCCGCCTCCGGCTCCAGGACGGTCCTTGCCTTGGCTCCGAGGTGCAGGATGGTGGGTCCTCAGGTGGGTCCCACTGCCCAGGGCTTTGGGTCCTCAGCCCCCCGGGCTCAGGAGAGGAGAACCCCTCACTTGCTTAGAGCAGGCCACACGCTGCAGCCTCCGCCCTACTGGTCCATCAGCCCTGGGGGGACGGCCGGCCGCCGTGGCCTCGGCTCCCTCCTCCACCGTCCCTGTCCTAGCTGTTAGAACTGTTCTGTCCTGGGTCCTGGGGTCCATGTCTTCTCCATCCACAGCACGGTTGGCTGGGAAAAGTCTGGTTTCCTGACTGCCAGGCTGGGTGCGTGAGAATCTCAACAAATGTTTGGGAAAATCAACATAAACCCACCCTTCTTTTGTTGAGGACAGTTTCTGTTTGTGTAACTTGAGAATGCAGCACTCCAATCATGATTGAAACAGGGACATGGACGGCCCAGGGGGCCATGGGGCGCCCCAAGCCCAGGAGTGTGCACTGCTCCCTAAAAGGTGCAGGGCAGGGCTAGACCTCCTCTCCTTCCTCTCTGATAAGGTTCCCCGGAGCCACTGGGGCTGGAGAAAGGCCCAGAGCAGGGCAGGGGGTCTGGTCCCGAGGGAGTCTGCCCCAGGACCTTGGTGACATGCAGGGCTACCCCCTGCAGGGGCTGGTCCCCTGCGTGGGCTTTGGGGCATGCAGTCTGGTGTGTGAGGAGAGGCCATTCCGGGAAGCCCGGCCACCAGACACACCCGGGAAGCCCCTGGGCTGGGCACCTGGAGGTACTGGTGCGACCTGAAGGATTAGTGGGGTGGAGAGGGGTGGAGAGGGCGGCAGGCGGACGCGGAGGGAGGGAGCTGGGGACGGGCCGGAGCGCCGAGCTCGGGATGGAGGCCGGGAGGTCGGGTCAGCTGAGTCACCGCGGGAGGCCTGGGCGGGCGGGAGGAGGTGAGGGCTCCGGCCAGAGCCCGGCCACGGCGTGAGACGGAGGGGCCTTCCATCCCCCGGCCGCCCAGGGAC
>NW_012267237.1:401654-409914 GCF_000151885.1 Dipodomys ordii
GGGGTGGACGGTGGGCTGCGGGGTGGGCTGCGGGGTGGACGGCAGGTTGAGCGGGGTGGGCGGAGGCGGGAAGGGCTGAGCGGACAGAGCCCTCCCCTTGCTTTCTCGGGTCCTATGGATGGATGGGGCCCAGAGCCCAGGAGGCGCAGTGCCCGCCCTGCCGGCGGTCGGCGGAGCGCCCGGGGTGGACCAAGCTTCCCGAAGGACCTGGCCGCTCACCCTGGCCGCCGGGGCTGGCGTGCGCGTGGCCCAGTGTGGTGAGCCACCCACATGGCGCCCAGCTCCTGTGTCCGGGCGGGCCCGCCGCAGGAGGAGGAGGCTAACCTCCAGGGGCAGCATCCTGGTCAGAGACACCATCCCCTCTGCCACAGGAAAGACGGATCTCATACGCACTGCATAAGCCCTGATTCCCAGTGCTCCTCCTGATCTTGGCCCTTGGCTTCACCCAGACCTGCCCAAGCCCAGAACCTTCCTCTTGGAGGCCCCCTCCCCCTGCAGTGGGGATTCCAGGTGAAGGCCAGTGCTGGAAAGGCTGGGCACTGCCAAGGTCATCAGGTAGCCTGCCAAGGTCATCAGGTAGTGGTGGGCGGCGTTGGGGGCCCCGTAGTGGCCGGAAGGCCCCGGCTGATGGGTGCCTGAGGAGGGAGAGGCGGAGAGAAGAGCAGCCCGGCGGCTGGCATCTCACTCCTGAAGGAGGGCTGAGGCGCAGGCCACCAGGGCCCCATGTCCTCCAACCAGCCCTTCAGTCCAGAGCCGCCACAAAGACCTCCGAGCGCTGTGTGCGCTTGTGGTGATCTGGTGGCTTCTGTCCTTCAGCCCTCCTCAGGCTGGACAACCCACAGCTCCTGGAGCTCAAAGACGTTGACACAGCGCTAAAAACCAGCCCAAAGCTATGGAGCTGCCGAGTCCACCACAAGCATCCGAGCTTCAAGATCATGAAAATGAAGCACATCCAGTCTATAGCACATGAACTTCAAAGAGGCAGAGGATTTACAGTCTAGTTGGGTATTTACTGACCGTATCTAGAGATGAATGTAAAACTTCAATAAAAGACAACACACACGCACACTTCCTCACAAGGTCATCGGCCTACAGAAACCACGGGCCAGCTCCGCATAGGGAGGGAGATGGAGCTTTGGGGCATCCTCCATGCTTCAGGGATCTCTGAGGGCTCACGGGGGCCAGGCAGGTAGAGCCAACAGCACTGCTCAGGGTGGGCTTGTGGGAATGCCCTTGCATTTTGCAGGAGCAAATCATTAGCATTCATTTGCTGTGTCAGTGAGCTCCGTTGAGATCCTAGGTGACAGCCTCGAGGCAGAGCATCTGGGGTCCCCAATCCTCAGCCCTGCGCTGCCTCCCACTCCACACCACAGCTCTGGCCCCACTGAGACGACCCTGGTTCTTCCCTCCAGAGACCCCCTGGTGTGACAGCGTGCTCCCCACTTCTCTGACCTCCACACACAGCTCAGGCCACCAACCCTCCTCCCCACACCTCATTCATGAAGAGCGTCCCAGACCTGTCCACAGGGGCTCTCAGTCCTCCCTAACAGTCCATTATTCCACGGATCACACCCCAACCCCAGGGCAGCCGCCCAGGTGTCCTCTGCACTGTGTGGCCCCTCAGCTGGGCCCCCGGCTGGGTCTCCTCTGGGAAGAGGGCCCTGCCGGGCCCCTGGCCGGCCTTCCCTCCTCACAGCCCCCATGTCTGCGTGGCGGTCATCCGCAGCCCTGCCCTCTGCCCTGGAAAGTCTCCATGCCAGTGCAGTCCTCAGATTGAAAAGAGACGAGATTGGATGCCTGACCCTGGATGTCTAGTGACCTCAAGAAAGGACAGGGCCTGTCTGGTCAGCAGACAGAACTGGGGTTGGGGTCAGCTCCTCTAAGAAGGGTGAGAGGGTTGATGTTAGAAAAGCTGTTGGAGCCATCGGTTAATCTCTGGTGGATGGGAAGCAACCATGTCAAGCTTCATGAAAATTCAAGTCCTCCCCTGCTAAATGCCTGTGGCAGCCTGTGAAACTAACCAAGGAGGAACGGTCGATGCTGAGTATCACTGAAAGCAGGGACACAAGCTGCCTGCTGCCCACTGATGTGTGCCCTGGTGCCGGAGGCCCTAGCCAGCACCTTGAGCAGAGAGTATGAGATGTAACCATTGAAGGCAGAGACACAGAACTGTAGTTGTTAGCTTAGAAGTCAGACCTCGAAGAACGTATAGAAAAATCACTTAGCTAGCAGCTCAGTAAAGTTACATGGTCTAGAGATCTCGTAGTCAACTTTGCTGGTGCAGGTACCCGCCATGCTCACATAAAGCAGGGATCTGTGGGTTGAAGGGATGGAAGGATCCAAAGGACTCATTTCTGAGTGGCTCCCTGGCATTAATTAAGCCATGTGCCATTGTCTTAGAAATACTAAGAATTCACCAAAGTTGCAGGCTTCGAACTCCAGATTCCAAAATGAGTTATGCCCCTACACACTAGCAATAAGCTTTTTAGAAAATGAAAGTAAGCCGGGCGCTGGTGGCTCAAACCTGTAATCCTAGCTACTCAGGAGGCTGAGATCTGAGGATTGCGGTTCAAAGCCAGTCCGGGCAGGAGAGACCGTGAGACTCCTATCTCCAATAAACCACCAGAAAACCGGAAGTGGCACTGTAGCTCAAGTGGTAGAGCGCTAGCCTTGAGCTGAAGAGCTGAGGGACAGTGCCAAGGCCCAGAGTTCAAGCCCCACGACCGACCAAAAAAAAAAGAAAATGAAAGTAAATTAAAAATACTATTTACACAGCACCAAAAGAGTGAACTACCTAAGGGAAAAAATCTAACAAAAGGTATGCAAGACATGGGTGGGTAATAGATTGGTGAATCCATAGGCCCTAGAGTTCACTCTGTGGAAAGATTTAATTTCTCTAATAAACACCAAACTTTATGCTTGTGTCCATTTTGGCAAATGTATTTTTCAAGGAAATTTTCTTCTCACCCCAAACTGTCAAGTTTATTCATATAAAGTGTGCACTTTAAAAAATGTCTGTGAGACTCTGCAGTGGTTTTCTTCTGTGTTCTGTATCATGGCCAGGATCTTCTCTTTCTTCTTAGTGATTTCTAGAAGTTTATTAATAACTGCATTTTAAATTAATCTTTAATCTCTCCATTGAATTCTTCTGGTATTCTCTGTCACCTCACATAGATTTGTCTGTCATTTTGTTTCTAGTTAGAAACTCAATTATTTCCTTATATTTTCTTTGCATTTATTTTGATCTCCTTTTTCTAATTCCCTGAACAGGGAGTTTGTACCACCAATGTTCAGCATTTCTCCTTTTTTTTTTTAAAGTGACTTTTCCAATAAGCTATAAACATAAACTTCACTAGTTTTGTCCATCCCAGTTTTAAATTTTGTATTTTCATTATTCAGCTTAAGATGTTTTCTTATTTCAATTGTAATTTCCTCTTTGACATTTGGATATTCAGAACCATGCTGTTTAATTTATAACTGGGTAGATTCCAAATATTTGGAGGATTTCTGATTATCTTTCTGTTACTGACATCTAACCATGTTATTTCATTCCTGCTTTATTTTTATAAACTTGTGGTATCATTAAGAATCTGACCTACCAGCAAATCTGTCAAATCCTGGTAAAAAACAGCTGTGGGAGGCGGGCTTCCACGCACACTGATTTGGTTACAGTAGTTGGTTGTGTTGTTCAATCCTCTATTTCCACAACTTTCAGTAATTAGCAGAGATCAAAGATCTCATCCACATGGCTTCGTTTGTCACATGGGTCCCCTGGGCTTTTTGCTTCTGTGCTCTTGCTGTTAGTAGGTGCATCTCAACACAAGAAGGCAATATCTTAGCCTTGGTCCCTATCACTGTGAAAAAAATATCCCTTTCCATTTTTTCCTCTAAATGTCACAATGACAATAGTATTCCCATACTAGTTTTGCTTTTTATTAATGCATCTAATTATGTCATTTTCTTTCCTAGGGACGAAGTCTAGCTGTTTGGCCCAGGCTGGCCATCAGCTCCTGGTTCAAACAATCCTGCTTCAGCCTCTGAGTACTTGAGCCGCTTTAGTCTGCAGAACTACATTCACCGGGCCAGGAATTCTATAGCTTTATTTTCAACATAGTTGCATTTTTTGTTGTTGTTGTTGGTCGTGGGGCCTGAACTCTGGGCTTGGGCGCTGTCCCTGCACTCTTCAGCTCAAGGCAAGCACTCTACCGCTTGAGCCACAGCACCACTTCTGGTTTTTGAGTGGTTTATTGGAGATAAGAGTCTTATGGAATTTCCTGCCTGGGCTGGCTTTGAACCTTGATCCTCAGATCTCAGCCTCCTGAGTAGCTAGGGTTACAGGTGTGAGCCACCTGTGCCCAGCTCATAGTTGCATTTTTAAAATATGCTCTTTGTTGCCTTATTGAGTCTACAAGTCTACCTTCTATATATCTATTAACTAACAAAAAAAGGCCGTTTGCCGTGTGCAAGAGCTGGACATTTAACTGGCCTCTTCCGTTTTCACATAAACAGTGGGTGTCCATCTCCCACATCCCTTGCCGCCTCTGTCCCCATTCCACATCCGTTTGCTGCAGGGTCTGCTCCTTGGGTCCTGTCACGCAGGCAGCTCAGAAGAAACAAGCTTGGTCTGTGTCCATGTATGTGCTCTGCCCCTTTCAGGCGTGGTTACTTTCCCTAAGCTTTATCTCCATAGCTTACTTCCCTCGAGCAGACATTTGCTCTGTGTGCAGCTCAGATGTGCAGTCCCAGCTGGAGACCGGTGCATGTGAAGCAGACCTCCGGCGCGCGGGTGTCAGATTGACGAGGAAGAGCCAGCCACCGAGCTCCAGGGCCCTCTGCGGCCTGCCGTCCCCTTGGCCGTCCCCTCGGTCACACACGGCAGCAGTGCTGTCCCTCACACACGGCCATCAGCAGGGTCTCCGCTGGCTCCGCCTCCCCATGGTCCTGCGAGGTGAGGGCCGGGCTCACAGACAGGCTTTGCTCCCGCTTCAGCCCCTCTCTCGTGCTTCTTGGCCCTGTTCTAGGAGGGGCTGGTTCACCGGCCTGAGGATCAGGCTACTGCTGTGGCTAGACTCAAGGCTGGGTGGTGGCTGAGGCCTTGGAACCACCCGTGTTGTCAGAAATAACTAGAAATACCTAGGAGTCAAGTGGAGCTGCTGGGGTAGCAGAAGGCCTGGTGGCCCGCGGTGGCAGTGTTATCACAGAAGCATCTCGGTTCCTCGTGGAACAAGCAGTCCTGGGTCGCAGGGCTGAGCCCGGTCACAGGGCTGGATGTGGAGCTGGTGCAGCCTGCGCCGGGTCCGCCTCTGTTCCCTCCTCTGCTCACCTGTGTGCGGCCACCCGCCACAGCAGGAGGCCAGGCATGCGCTGGGTCCCCAAGCCCCTTCACCCTGCAGCGCCTCTGACCATCTTAGCTCAAGAGCTGAGACTCCATAGCTCTCCAGGACTTGCACTTTAGAGCAGAAGCCCGGGAATCTCCAGGCACTTCTGTGGGAAGCCTGATAGGGAGAGAAGGGAGCTGTCGGGCTGGTGGACCAGGTCCCTTCCTGCCTCGGGTGAAAGCTGTTCATACCCACTGGCCTCAGCTTTCCGGTGTGGCTATGGGGAACAAGTCTTAGTGCCCCCCAGGGCCCATGCTCCACGCCCCTTACTGCAGGTCTTGGTGATTCCCGGGACCAATGCCCATGGCACCAGTCTGCGGCACACAGCTCCTGGAGAAGGCCCCAGATCCAGGAACAGCCAGGGCCTTGGACCAGGGCCAGGCCCCCTTGGCCGTCCCAGCCAGCCAAAGCCCCATCTCCTCAGGAGATCAATGGTTTCTGGCCTTGAAAGGCCAGGAGACAATAGACCCCACAGAGAGAGCCCACTGGACTTTGTCTACGGGCTGAAACGGTGTGTGCTGAGGACTTGAGGAGGCGACACCAGGCTTGTGGAGAGACCTGGAGCCTGAGTTGGGCTGGAGCCGTGGCCTCCGAGAGGCGCCTGTGCGCAGTCGGTGGATGGAGCTTTGTTCACATAATCACCTTTGATAGCACAAGAATCCAAGATTTCCCTAAAGCATACAGTTTTGTCTACGGGAGTAAGTTCAGAGCCCTGCGAATGCTCCCTGAGCTGTTGCTCTCAGCTTGGGGCTGCTGTGGATGGGTGGACACTGTAATCACCAAGTCAGCAGGTGGTCACCACAAGGCCCAGTGTGGGGGTGAGGAGGGTGCTAGCTTCCGGGGACCTGAGCCGGGCCTGGGGCCTTTCTAACTTGAGTCTTATCCTCAAAGCTCCTCACACAGCCGACTGCTGTCGAAGGGCCCTGAGGGTGAGGATGGGCGTCTCCCAGAGTCAGTTCCCATCCAGGCCTCTGACCACCTGAGAGGAAAAGGTGCTGGCCTGAAATGCAGGCCATCATGGGCGCTTGGAGCCAGGCCGGGCCTCAGTGGTCACCTGATGTGGAAAATTTTCACTGCGAAGAATGCCTACAAGTGGTGCACAGAAAGGGAATTCCTAGGCAGAGGGCAGAACGCAGCAACACTCATTTGCACACATTAGCCTTTTAAATCAGAATGTCACTCATGCCAGACCCCAGTGGTACAGAACAGCTCTGGGGCGGGACTCCACGTCCCAGCACACCAGGCCCCGTGGCTCCCTCTGGTCCCACGGCCCGGCTCCTCACAGCCACTGACTAGAGCTGACCCCGCTGCCACCCCTGACGGACGGACGGGTCCCAGCTCACGTGCTCACTTGGACCTGCGTCAGGCTGGGGTCTTTGCTATGCTCACCCAACTCTTTTGTCAGTGCAAATGGCAGGGCCGGCTTCGCCCAAGCAGGGAAGGGAAGGACCTGAACTCATGGCTCTCTTGTGTCCCCTGAGCCCCCTGTGGCTGGACGCTGGATGTCAGCGGCGGCAGAGGCTCGCACAGGCTCCCCCAGAGCCAGCTTTGCCCTGGCTCTTCTTGCTCTGCCTTCAGGGGAGCCCCACCCAGCCTACCCCACCTGCAGCCTTGCAGGAGGTCACCTGTGTTCACCCCAGGTGGGTACAGGCTGTCCCAGGACAGCCCTGGACAGGCTGAGGTCAATTGCGCTGTAAAGGAGACACGGTGGTGCTGAGCATAAACCCTGACTTCTTCTCAGAAGCGGCGGCTGAGGGTTTATGGAGTGTAATACCGAGGGAGGATTAGGTGCTGGAGCCCTCTGAGTCACCCTTTAGTGGCCTGGGGTGGGTGTGGGGGCCTTTCCTCCCCAGGGAGCCCACCGGGCCCAGGCTGCAGAGGACGGGGGTCTTGGGAGGAGAGGCACCATAGAGGAGGACATCCATCCATCCCCAAGCACCTCCTCAGGCCTGGGCAGAGCCCAGCCACCGGGGCCGCAGCCCCCACTCCCAGGAGCACCTGCTGAGAGCGTACACTTCAAGAATAATATCTTCAAGAATCTATCTGGGGCTTCCGCTGCGTCCACTTGTGAACACAGCAGCTGTGGGCTCGGGTGCGTTTCCCTCTCCCGGGTGAAGTGGCCTCCAGCAGCCCTGGACACAGCCCGCAGCCGCTCCTGTGCATGTGACCCCTGTGTTCGCCTGTCTGCGTGTGTGCTGCGGTGGCTCGCAGACTTTGGTGCCAGCTCTGGAGGAGGCCAGGCCCCTGGGACAGGCGTGCCTGCCGCACGAGCCCCACCCAGCTTTCCTCCCCGGCCGGGGCGGGGTTGGCAAGGAACCTCCGGGAAGGAATTTGCCCCCTTGGGACAGACACCACCATCCTTCCCCATTTCCACTGGACCAGGGCCGCTCACCACCGGCTGCCCGGCCCCGTGGGCCGGTGGTGCCGAGTGCACATGAATGTGTTCTTTGTTCTTCTCTGAATTTCCCTATGTAGAGACAGGATATCACACACAGAGCCGCACAACAGCCCCAACTGACCGCCCTGTGTGCAGCCAGCGGTTCACCCGACACCCTTGGGAAAGGCGAGAGGCCAGTGCTGGGCACCCAGGCTGCCTGCCCAGGCCCTTTCCAAAGCCGGGGGGTTGGAGGCTGCGGGGTCTGGCCCAGGCCTGAGGCCCCAACGCTGCTGCCTGAGCCTTGGGCACTCTGGGAGGTGCGGGGTGGGCCCTGTGCAGGTGTGGGTGTAGGTGTGGGTGACGGGGCACCCTGTGTGGGTGACGGGGTACCCTGTGTGGGTGTGGGTGATGGGGTGTCCTGTGTGGGTGACGGGGTGTCCTGTGTGGGTGACAGGGTGTCCTGTGTGGGTGTTGGTGACAGGGTGTCCTGTGTGGGTGACAGGGT
>NW_012267237.1:410886-424963 GCF_000151885.1 Dipodomys ordii
GGGTGTCCTGTGTGGGTGACGGGGTGTCCTGTGTGGGTGACAGGGTGTCCTGTGTGGGTGTTGGTGACAGGGTGTCCTGTGTTGGTGACAGGGTGTCCTGTGTGGGTGACAGGGTGTCCTGTGTGGGTGATGGGGTGTCCTGTGTGGGTGACGGGGTGTCCTGTGTGGGTGATGGGGTGTCCTGTGTGGGTGACGGGGTGTCCTGTGTGGGTGTGGGTGATGGGGTGTCCTGTGTGGGTGATGGGGTGTCCTGTGTGGGTGTCCTGTGTGGGTGTCCTATGTGGGTGATGGGGTATCCTGTGTGGGTGATGGGGTGTCCTGTGTGGGTGTGGGTGATGGGGTGTCCTGTGTGGGTGACGGGGTGTCCTGTGTGGGTGTGGGTGACGGGGTGTCCTGTGTGGGTGTGGGTGACGGAGTGTCCTGTGTGGGTGTTGGTATTGGTGATGGGGTGTCCTGTGTGGGTGACGGGGTGTCCTGTGTGAGTGTGGGTGTGGGTGATGGGGTATTCTTTGTGGCTGTGGGTGACTGGGGGCCCTGTGTGGTGTGGGTGTGGGTTACGGCCACCCCGCGTCCAGGGCAGGCTTGTTGGCCACTGCCCAGAGGCCTGCCAACATGGGGTATTGTCTGTGGGGCACACTGGCTGGTGGTTGGGGAGTGAAGATAATTGGCTTCTTTGTCTGACACCCGGTGACAGCATTCGGGGGGTGTCTGGTCACCCACCGACCACAGGCCTCACCCTGGCCTGCCTGCAGGCCCCTCCTCTGAATTTCCAGATTCCTGCAGCCCTTAGTTTCCTTTCCCAAAGCCTGGAGCAAGCACGGAGAGGTGCAGCCAGGGTGCTGTGGTGCGTGTCTGTGTGTGTGTGCGTGTGCGTGTCCAAGTGTGCATGCGTGTCATGTGTGTGTGTGCACACATGTTTGGGTGGGGACTCCCTGCAACCTGACCGACACACACAGCATTCAGAGTGGTCACCTGGTCAGGAGAGGCGCGGGGAAAGCTCGGTCCTGTCTGCAGGCCCTGCTCCTGCAGGGCGGCACCTGGGGCCCAGAGTCCTTTGCAGCGGGGCTCAGCCCAAGAAGGAGGCAGGGGCGTCTCTCTTATTTCATTCCACCTCTGGTGCCATTCCACATTCGTGCCACAGGTGACCAGAGCTACCCTCTGTGATGCTAGCAGTTTCTGACAGTGTGGCGGGGGATGCACATTTTCTTCAGTCCTTGTTCTCAGTGTGTTCCTGATCCTCCATGTGTGCAGCCCTCCCTCCCCCCCCCCCTGCCCAGCTGCAGCTGGATGGAGCAGATGTCAAAGCAGCATGGGTCCAGGGTGGAGCAACCCTTCCAGCAGAGATGAGCAGGGTGTGGTGTGGAGCCGCTACTAAGTCTGTGTGGTGATGTCTGCAGCAGGGCCACTTGTCTGAAGCAACTGGAGCAGAGATGTGCTGGTGCCCGTGCGGCCCAGGGCCCAGGGCTGGGTTTAAGCAGGAATCATAGATGGAGAAGGAGCTGTGATACTGGAGGCACCAGCTGGTTCTCTGACGCATGCATGCCGTACTTTCCTCCTTCCCGTCCTGCATCATGTCATGCCCAGAGCACTGTCTCAGAGACTGCTCCCTTCTGCAAGGAAGGGGACGCAGGGAGTTGTTGTTCATAAAATGACGAAGTGTGTAGAGTGACCAGTGCAGGACTGGGAAGCCCACAGTGCTCACCACTCACCTCAGACCCCAGCCTCCCTGCTGGCAGCCAGACCCACACAGGGCTCACACAGAGACCAGCCATCGACCAAGCCTCTCCTGGACACTCAGGCTGGGAGGGGAGCAGCCAGTTTGTGGCAGGCTATGTACCTGGCCCACTGGGCTCACTATGTACCTGCTCTCTGGGCTGCTGTCTATGAGTCAAGAGCAAGACGCTGCCTGAGGTAGGAGGGCCCTGGCTGCCGTGGCTGTGTGGACAAGCCTTTGACTGCAGCTGGAGCAGAACTTGTTACAAGACATGGTAGGAATACCTGCAGAGGAACTTTCCGTGTGGAGGTGGAATGAAGCCTCCCAAAGGCTCCTCCAGTGAGGGAGGCTGGATCCGGGGGGCGGCAGGCACAGGGCCTAGCCCTCCCCGACACTCAGGTGTGTGGGCTCCTCTCCCTGTGACCTTGGCACCTCACAATGACAGAGGCCTCCTATCGAGTTTTCTCTCCACCTTCCCATTAAATCCTTATCGAACAATAGCTCTGGTGCTGGTAAGATACCGTGGGGTGTGGAATTATATATTAACTTGAGATAATCAATGTTTATGGCACAGGGCACCGCATGCCACCAGCCAGAGCCTCGCAGTGATTCCCGTCAAGAGATGCAGGGACATGTACGTCAGACCACAGGGCTGCCCCCACTCGGGAGCCTGAGCCTCCCAGGCTGGCAGGGGCTCAAGCCCCTCTTCTGCTCCTGATGAGCTGATCCCAGTTGGTTCCTCTGCCAACAGCAAGGGAGAGGTTGAAAGATGCCCCTGGCTGTCTCTACCCCAAATCTCCAGAAGACCTGGCTGCATTCGGGAGACAACCCCCCCACCTCTGTCGGGGCCTTCCCCTCCATGCTTCATTGGCCCACTGCAGACAGCACACGCCGCTCTCTGCCAGTGTCCAGCCTCCCCCTCCCCCTCTATGTTTCCCTTACCAGCTGTCCTGAAGCAGCTTGGCCAGGGTGAGCAGTGGCTTCTGTGCCCAGGCCCCAGGAGCTGGGCTCACGGTCTGCCTCCTCCCCGGCACGTTCCCTGCTCCCAGAGATCTCTGTCTGGATAGCTTCACCTTCCCTAATCCGCTGTCTTCCCTCCTGGACCTGCTGTTCCACCACCAGCCATCAAGATGCTCTGAATCCAGCCAGATACAACAGGATGATGGGTGGCCACAGAAATCCAGGAATGAATGTGGCAGTGAGCCATGATGATAGTGAGCTGTGTCATGGGCACTGTCTGGTAGAAAGACCCTGCGATCACTGGAGGAACAGAAAGGCTCTGACCATGGTCTGCGGCCACTGGGCAGCACCACCGCCAGAGCCCAGGCCCACACGGACCTCCTTCTGGGTGGGCTGGCTGGGGAGCTTGCTTGGCTTCTGACCTGGAAACCAGCCTGTGGCCAGGGACACCCATGGCTGCCAGAAAAGCTCAGGCGAAGACTCCAGGACCCAGTCAGAGAGGCGCAAAGATCCCAGGCCCGGCACATCCCTGGTGCCTGACTAGACAAAGTTCTGGGCCCCAGAATAGACAGGTCCCCACACCCGTCCTGGGCTCATACCTAGCTGCCCAGAGGTGCGTGCCATGCTGAACAGGTTCTCCACCACAGAGCACATTTTCTCAATGCAGTGAGTCCTAGAATTCCGGCCAGTTCTGTCCAGGGAGCGGGCCCAGAGCCCTGCGCCCACGTGGTGGCCCTAACCTGTAGCCGGTCAGAGCTGGCTTTCTTCGGGCACACAGGTGCAGGAAAGGCCACGGCGGGTCCCCTCACGCCCGGCAGGGGCCTCCCTTCTGCAGAGGACATCACGCCCGGCAGGGGCCTCCCTCTGCAGAGGACATCTGTCCTCCGGCTCTGCTGCTGCCCATCCTTCAAACGGGGGAGGGTCTCTGCAGAGGGAGAGCATCACGTCTCCGGGCCTGCCAGAGCCCTGAGGACCCCACAGCAGCCTGAGTGTGCACCCGCCTTCCCCAGGTCTGCACCCTTCCTGCCCTTCCTCCTCTTCCTTCTCCAGCCCTTCACCAACATCCATGCCAAGCCACCTCCAAAGTCCTCAGCAAAAATCTAGGCTGGAGCACGGCTCAAGTGGGGAAGTGTCAGTCGGGTGAGTAAATCAAGCACACCAAAGGCCCTGATTTCAGACCCCAGGGGAAGGCCCTGCGGCCGGTGCTCATGTGGCACCATCCCTGAGGGCCGTCCAGAGGCTCAGAGGGGCCTGGTTGTTCTCATGTTCTCTCAGGAAGAGACCTGGACGTCCTCAGTGGACGTGATCAGCCTGGCACCGTCCTGGCCAACACCACGGCTGTGGGCAGAGCTCACAGGTGAAGGTGCGGCAGTCACTGGGCACCCGAGTCCGGCCGGCGGAGGTCGGCCCAGGGAGGCCCCCACCTCCACCCCTCACATCGTTCAGGTTTGATGCAGATGCAGTGGGGTGGTGTTGTGCCCTGCCGCAGGGAGCCTGAGATCAGATGCGGGCGCCCAGCCCACCCACAGCCCCCCAGGGACACCAGCCAGCTGCCCGCAGCTGCCCTGCCCTGGCTGACCAGCACTCCGGGCAGCCTAGAAGCCCCAGGACTTTGCCTGGCTGTCACTGGCAGCCTCCTCGGAGCCCGGTCCAGCCCGGTGTGGGTCCTGGCTGCCACACAAGCCCTGTGGGGCACTGGTGACCACATCAGACCAGGGTCGCACACAGAGGAGGAACAGGGTGCTGGCCTGGATGAGCCAGACCTGCGGCTCTACCCAGCAGAAAGACCACTGGTCTCCCCAGCCCTGGAGCCCATCAGGGAGGCTTAAACAGGCCTCCTCTGCTTCTTACGAATTTACCTTCTCATTCTCTTATATTTAGCTTTGAGACAGGATCTCTCCATGTAGGTCTGGCTGGCCTCAAGTCCTTCATTTCCAGCCTGTGTTCCTCACTGTAGATGAAGCTGGCTTTGGACTAGGAATTCTGAAGACTTCTAGGGGAGCCCTGAATGCCCCCCATCTGGTGAGGAGGTGGGAGCCCCTCCATGGAGCCCTTTGAGGAGCCCCCTCCGCGGAGCCCTTTGCCAGCCTCCACGGCCAGGTTGGTGCTGCGTGGGCATGCTGGTTACGCCGCCCTGCACAATCTACCTGACACTTGGGCGGCAGCAGACGAGATTGCAGACTGGGGCTGCTGGAAACTTGCCCCAGAGCCTCCCACCCTTTTCTATTAGACTTTGGGTCATCTCCCCTCAGAGCCCCAGATGATATAGGTCAGCAGTGAGCCCCGGGGTCAGATGCTACCCTGAAGGCCTGTGCTCCGTGTGTGACCCCAGAGCCTCCCTGAGGGACACTTGCTGGCAGGAGGTCACGACAGAGCGGCTGTTTAAAGGCACTGTGCTCCCAGGCAAAGTGAGGAGCAGCAGCCTAGTGCAAGGTCTCGGCCCACCTACCCAGCCTCCAGACCTGGTCCTGGCAGGAGCCAGCCCCCTGCCTGGCAGCCCCGGGCTCCCGGCAGTGCTGGGGACATATCTACAACCTGGAGTCTGTTCTCCTCTTGTCCTGGGCTTCCCAGTTCCCAGGCAGCTCCTGCAGCTGTAGGAGGACACCAGGAAAGAGGAGGTCGAGGAAAGTGACTTTGTCAGGCTCTGCCAAGTCCCCGAGCAGCTGCCAGGGGCTTATCAGGAGGAAAGACTGCACTGGGGCCTCCCCTGTCCCCGTGTGACCCCCAAGCGACATTGGAGGCGGCCAGGCTGTGTGGGAGACGCCTCACGCGGCCCCGCCCGGAGGGGAGAGCCTTCAGGGACTTCCTGGCGGCCTTTCCCGACCCCATGCCTTTTCCCACCACAAGCCAGGGCTTTGGTGCCTCGTGCCCTCAACAGCCTCGCTTTGGGCTGGGACATCAATTGCTCAGTGCCAAACTGAGTTTAGGATGGGGGAAGCGGGCCCGGAGGTGGCCACTCCTACCAATAAAGTCCATAGAATGCTGGAGCATGGACTTTGTGACACCTGATTATTCCTGCCGCTCAGATTGCACACAGTGACTTCCTGCTATCAACAACAGACAGGAGAGGTCCATCCACAGCCCAGCCCGGGGGACTGTGGCCATCTCATCCAGAGAAAGTCAGGGCCAGGCACCCTGGCTTGGAGACACCCAGGTATAAGGGAGAGCCAAGACTCAGTCAGGAGTGCAGGGGACGCCACTGTGGGCTGCTAAGGAGCCATGGGCACTGAGGGACGGGAGGGGCCTTTAGTTGGAGTCCTAAATATTTGGGTGATGTCTTAATTCCCTAGGAGTCTCTCTGGGGGCCCAGATTCAACCAGTTTGCCTGGGTGTCGGTTCAGCAGCCCCGGCCTGGAGGCCAAAGCCAAGGATCCACAGGGACCAGGCTTCAGATCCAAAGATGCTGAAGATAAGAATAGTTGACGCCTCTTTCTAAAAGTGCTCCACATCAGATGCCCCAAACCCAAGAACACGCAAGCCTGGTGGCAGGGCCACTCTAGTGATGATAAGTGATCAGTCGCTCATAGCGTAACGGAAGGCTGGCACGGCCCCCGCTTCTCAAACGCCCAGCCTGCAGCCCCACAGACCTGGCTCCTCGGGGCGCCAGTCTCCATGTACATTGGCATCTGTGTCCGGGATTGTGAGGCTCTCCTGACTTACGTTCATATTGCTCTGGTGCCAACTCAATACCTGAAGTTCTGCTGGCCAATATGGTCAGTTATGTGGACTCACAGAGTGAAGACTTAAAGATCCACAGTGCGGCAGGTTTGAATCTTAATGACATGGGAGTGCTCCTTATGTGACATTAGGGGAAAGAAATCAAGGCTGATATAAATAAATGTAGACATATACACATGTTCATAATATAGATATGAAAGGAATATTACATATCGTTATAAACCAGTTTGGGCAGAAATGTAAGCAAGTCTTTTTTTTTTTTGTCAGTCGTGGGGCTTGAACTCTGGGCCTGGATGTTGTCCCTGAGCTCTTCAGCTCAAGGCGAGTACTCTACCACTTTGAGCCACAGCGCCATGTCTGATTTTCTGATGGTTAATTGAAGATGAGAGTCTCACAGTCCTTCCTGCCAGGGTTGGCTTTGAACCATGATCCACAGATCTCAGCCTCCTGAGTAGCTAGGAAGACAGGCGTGAGCCACCACACCTGGTGCAAGTCTTTTTATTTTAACTATATTTTTTTGTCTTTTCTCTTTTGGTACTGGGGATCGAACCCAGGACATTGCACTTACTAAGCAAGCACTTTACGACTGAGCTACATCCCAGCCCAGCAAGCAAGTCTTAGCAGTACCCTAGATGACACATTTGGGATAGATTGTAGTGTGTGTGTGTGTGTGTGTGTGTGTTTGTGTGTGTGTGTGTGTGTGTGCATATCTGTGTGCCAGCACCACTTCCATTTTCTGGTGGTTAATTGGAGATAAGAGTCCCATGGACTTCCCTGTCTGGGCTGGCTTTGAACCGTGATCCTCAGGTCTCTCTCCTGAGTAGCTGGGATGACAGGTGGAAGCCACTGGTACCGAGATTATATTTTTATTATAGATGTTTACCTTTCTAAAACCTTATTAAAAATGAATTCACGTGGCATAAAAGCAAATGAAAAGACATTTTAAAAAACTAAGAGGTTATTTTTGAAAGTTGTTTTATCAGGATCTCCCTCTAGCTCATATGGAGCTACACCAATCCAGGTTACCCGTGGCCCAGAGCAAACAGAAGCTTAGAAATAGCACATGAAATGAAGACTTTCAAGACACTGAACATAGAACATGATCCTTGAGACTTGGGAAACAAATTGACATGGTGGTATGAAATTGTCGCATGTGAATGGGGTAGTGTACCATAGAGACGGCACAAAAGAAGAGACGGAAAAGTGGCCATAAAGGTCTTGGTTATAATGCCGTCACTTGAAGACAGGCTATGAGAAACACAAGTGGTTCATCATCTAATGCTATGTTACCGTTTAACACAACAAATAAAGAGTAATAACCAAAAGAGCAAAAGAAACCAGAAAGGTTAAAAGGGAGCAAAAAAACAGATGGGAAACAGAACAATGGCGTGTTTAAGCTCAGCCTTACACAATCCCATTAAACGCAAATAGTCTAAATGCTCCAAGTATTAAGGAAACGTCAACAGACTGTAAAAATGCTAAGGCCCAGCTCTGTGTCCATTTACAAGAAATACTGTAAATGTAAAGACATAAATAAGCTAAAACTTGAAGCCTAGAAAAAAAAATCACATGACATTTATTTCAGTCGAAAGCGGGAAGAGGTAAAGTAATATGAAAGTTGGAAATGACGGATGTGAGCTTTGGGAGGAATCAACAGGTCCTGAGGGGTCCACACGGAGGGATATGACTGAGCTCCAGCGGGAACAAAAGACTAGATTGTAAACAGAGCAGGACTTCTGAGGGAGGCAGACAGAAAAGAGAGAGAAATGCATGTACTGTACGGCCTTCTGTCAGCGTTCTAGCAGACGTGACTGGTCAGTGGCTAGGTGGGGCACCATGCTGTGTGGGACAAGTCAGGGAATGGATATGGGGCTGAGCTCCCAGGACAAGAGACGGGGGGCTGAGCTCCCGGGACAAGAGACAGGGGCCTGAGCTCCCGGGACAAGAGACAGGGGCCTCAGCTCCCGGGACAAGAGACGGGCCTGAGCTCCCAGGACAAGAGACAGGGGGCTGAGCTCCCGGGACAAGAGACAGGGGGCTGAGCTCCCGGGACAAGAGACAGGGGGCTGAGCTCCCGGGACAAGAGACAGGGGCCTGAGCTCCCGGGACAGAGGAGTCACGGGTGATGGACATGTCTCTCGTCATGTTTATTGTGATATTTCCTTCAGTGACACATGTCATCGCATTGACACTTTATGGCGTTGAGTGCATGTGGATTGCTCCTCAGTCAAGCTGTTAAACAGTGGATGAGTGAGAAACATTTTATTAGTCCTTGTAAAAGTTAACTCACCTCTTCAGTCAAGTGCTGTGATCTGCGTGTCCCCGGGGGAGAAGTAGCCCTTCCTTCCTGCCCAGGGTGAATCTTTCCCGCAGGCTGCGGAGCTCAGTCACCGCAGGGAGGAGGAGGCTTTGGACCGGGAGGGTCCAGGTCCTCTGGCCAAGGCCGCCTGGCCTCACTTCTGCCTGGCTTTTGCCAGGCTCTGTGGCTCTGGGCAGCCCTGCCACCGCTCTCCCCTGCCGACTGTCAGGGCTGAGCCTCAGAACCTGGCCAAACCTCCAAAGGAATACAGAAGTCAGGGCTGGGGTGAGGACCCCTGCTCCTGACGGCCACCCCCTCTGAAAACTGCTGCCTCCGTGGCGGCCCAGGGCGGCCTGTGTTGGCTTCTCTTCTGCTCAGATGGCCGCGGCAGCATTTTTATGGCGAGGGGAATAAAAAGAGTCCTTACCTTTCACCAAATCCCACGTCATTTTATTTAAGCAGGGTGCACACCCCACCTACTTCCCAGAGGAATTTCGGGCAGGCTGTAAAATCATCCTCAACATAGCACAAGACAACTATAAATAGAAAAGAAACATGCAGTGGGCCCAGGGCTGGGCAGCCACTAAAGAGGGCTCAGATGACGGGCGCTGCCCAGCCCTGACCTTGCGCGCCGGGCTGTTCAGCTTCCGCGTCCCTGGCCTGCCTAACCTGGGGCGTCCTGGCCGCAGCCCTGCCGGGTGCCTCCTCCCTTGAGCTCACCCTCTTCTGAGGAGGGCTGGCCGCTGGGACACACCCTTTCACAGGAGCTCCAGACACCAGCCAGGCCGGGGCCTCCCAGCTCCCAGGCTCCATCCCTGCCCCAGCTGGCTTCCCCTGAATGAATCTGCCCCCCAGGACCCTCAGGACCCCAAGAACGGGTCAGGCCTGCTTGGAAGAGGAGCCAGTCCTAGGCTCGGTTACAAGCCGGGAAGGCTGACCCCACGTCCACCCTCGTCCAACTCTGTCTCCTAATATTACTGCCCCTAAGGGGTGAGCCCCCACTCAACCAAACAGACAAACAAGTTAGAGGTGTTCTCTTTGGGCAGGACAGACCAGCCTTTCCATGAGCCCATTTCCAGGACATCCTCTTCCACCAGAAGCCTTGGAAGGGCATCTGCTCCCTCCGGCAGCAGGCCCGCCACTCCTCCCAGACCGCACTGACCACAGCAGCCCCCAGCATGCTGGGGGGTCTGCTTTCCCCAAGTTCTTTGGCTGAGGAGACGCTAGGCAGCTTCTGTGTCTTCAGGTGGCCCAAGTTGAGGACTCTGCAAAGCCATCCAGCAAGATTTCACCTACTAGCCTGTCCAGCGTGCAGCTGGCCAATCCTGGTGTCTGCTTGGGCTCTGGCTTCCCTGCATCTGCAGTGTTAGGAAACCCACAGCTCCCCCTGCCAGTGCCAGCATTGCATTTCCCACCAAGAGCACCAAGTGCTCCTGGTCTGCTCACTTTGCTCTTTGGGATTTTTCCCACCAGCATGGGGCCCTCTGGTGCAACCAGTTTTAGGAAGATATTCCTGGGTAGCAAGCAAATCTAGCTTTTCATTTGTAAGCCAGCTCACCACCTGTCCACCTTAACCCGGACAGCACTGCCCCCTTGCCTTTCCATTGTCCACCTATGGCTGCCAGCATCTCCAGGGGAGGCGGAGAGGCCGCCAGGGCTGGGCAGGCTGAGAGTGCGTGTGGGGGGCAGGCCACCCGCAGTGGCCTGAACTGGGGTCCGGGGGAGGGATGGTCTTGAGGGAGCTCAGACGGCCCCGGCCCGGGCCATGCACTGTCGTGGAAGGAGAGCACGCTGACCTGTCCGAGGCAAGGCCGGTCCACAGGCCAGGGTGCTGGGCAGGCGCGGGCCCGGATCACACAGGATCACCGACGTGCTCTCTCTGCGGGCCAGGCGCACTCTCTCGCCCCACTAATTACTGACATGCACCCTGGCAGTGGCCTGCCCTCCAGCCTTGCTCAACCTGAGGGGGTGGGAAATGTGGAGCGCCCAGTAAACCTCCATTCCAGCCTGGGCGGGAGGAGAGGGCTGGGCAGGCTTCCAGGGTCTGGTGGCAGGCAGCCAGGACACAGCCACGAGGCTGGGCAAGGACCCCGTGTGTGGCGGGCAGGGGCTGGAGGACTCGGTGGAGCACCCTGCATCCCTGCCCCTCCCTGACCACAGCCAGGGCTGGGGCTCCCTTAGGCCACTGTGCTTCCCCAGGAGAATTTCTGTTTTTTCTGTATGGATTCTGACTTTCCATCCTTATTTCTAATCAAAACAGGAAAAGCAAAATGAGTACAGAGGATCCAGGACCGCAGAGGACAGGCTGGGAGGTGCACACTGCCCTCTGCTGGTCAGCACCGGCAGCTGGCCGGCAGCCGGCGTTCCCAGGGCTCCTGGTGCAGCCCATGGAAGGCCGCACAGACCCTCCCTGCAGGTGCCAGGGGACCAGAGGCTTGAGGTCTCCGAGAGGCCTTCCTGTGCCCACAGGCCCCGGCAGGGCTAGTGAACGCAAAGAGCCACGCTGGCTGCTCAGAGCCCGGCGGGCGCCGGCTCCTGGCCACACCTGAGTGGACGCTCCGAGGTGCCTTGTGGGCCAGCGGTCCCCAGCCTCTGCTCTTGGGTCTGCGTCCTCCTGCGTTTGGGTGGCCAGGCTGCTTGGTGGAGGCCTCGTCTCTTTGGAGCCTCAACAGGAAAGCTTGGTCTGGGGGCGGCAGGAGGAGCGCGCAGGTCTTGTGAGCCGAGGCTGGTGCTGTCCCACACACCCTGAGCGCGGGGGGCGGCTCCCCTCCTCACAGCCTCTCTTTCTTATCTTCTTTATTTTCACCGGCTCTCAGAGGCTTACGACAATTCTCCAAATGCATGCGGCCATCTTTTTTTATATAGCAGTATTGTCATGGGGGTAAGGTCGTATCTTACTACCAAATGGCCACCAGTCCATTTTTCTTTCTCGTCGTTGTTGTGATTCTTCTTTTGAGAAGTTGCTCTTCAGCTCACTTACCATCTCTTAGCTCTATGGCCTGGGTTTTTGTGAGTTCCTGAGGGGTGGTTGCTGTGGTGTTATTGTCGTTTTGTGGTGCTGGGGTTTCCAGGCCTTGGCAGGGCCTGGTGTGTGTCCAGGACTCTACCACGGAGGCCTTGCCTCTCTCTTTCTACTTTATTTTTCAGATAGGCTAGCACGCTTTTTCCCAAAGAGGTCTTGGACCACGATATTCCTACCCATGTTTCCTGGGTAGCTGGGACCATAGATGTGAAGCAACACAAATAGGTTTGGTTAAGATGGGGTCTCACTAACGTTTTGCCCAGAGTAGCTTCCAAACCAACATCCTCCTGACCTCGGAGCTGACACTGCAGCGCTCTTGCATTCTTTCTGTATTTCAGGCATTAGTCCCTTGTTAGATAGAAATGTCGAGGTTCCTTCCCCCCCCTGCTTCCCTGGCTGTGCGTGTAATCTCACGCATCCGTTCTTGCCTTTGACACCCATGCTTTCCAAGTCTTGCACTAATAGCTTAAAGTGTTTCTCCTGAGTCCTTCTTGATTTGGAACGTTTTCCAGGGCTGTGCTAGCAGGCTACCCTGCCCCTGTCAGGACTTTGGTTCACGGCTAACTCTGAGAGGTTGTGGCCAAGTTTGTTTTCTGCATGTGAGTCCCCACGGTATGTTGAAGAGGCTCCATTTCCCAGGGTGTTTTTGGTTCCTTTGTGGAAAAGTATCTAGTAATTGCTATGCCTTGATAGGAAAGGTCCCAACTGGTGGTGCTGCTTTAGCGAGTGTGAGGTACTCCAGGGGCAGGGCACAGGTTCCTGGGGAAGGGTCCCGGGAGGGGTGTTTTCTCCCCTGTTCCTTCCTGTCTCTCTGTCTCTGTCTCTGTTTCTGTCCCTCTATCTCTGTCTGTCTGTCTGTCTGTCTGTCTCTGTTTCCTGACCAGCAAGAAGTGAATGGCTCTCTTCAGCCAAAAACTCTTGCTGCCAGCCGCACCTGGACACCAGAAACAACACAGCTGGCCCTGAAGGACAGGCTCTGCGCCGGTCAGTGCGTCTCTCCTCCCTCAGGTTGTTTGGCCAGGAATTTGAGTTATAGCAGTAATAAAAATAATGGGAACGGGGGGGGCACAGGAAGGGAGCGAGGGGGAACTACGGCAGCCATCCCATTCCGTATACATCAGGCAAAGACCGAACTCTCTAACTTGAGGGTAAAAATGGGTGAGAACGCAGGAGGGGTGACACTGGCCAAGAACACTGTCCTCATAACCTGGCTGATGGACTTGTATGCCCTTTGTAAGCCACGCAGTAATAACACCTTGAAAATAATTGATATGGCTACATATGTAATATGCGTGTTATTTTTATTCCTGGGTTCTCTATGCTGGTCGACCATTTTCACACCAATTCCTCTCCATTGTTTCGTGACTAAAATTCTGCAGTATGTCTTGAAATGTGGGATGATGACACCTCCAGTCTTTCCCTTTTTGTTCAGAATTGCTGTAGCTATTCTGTATCTTTTGGGTTCCCATACAAATTTTAGGATAATGATTTCCGGTTCTGGAATGTCATTGGTAGCTTGGTTAAGATTGTGTTGTGTATGTAAATAGTTTTGGGTAATATGCGTGTGTTAAAAACAGTGATTCTTCCTATCCATGAGCATGGGACAGCTTCCCATTCTTTTGTTTGTTTTTCACTAATTTAGAAATTTTCATTTTAGAGGTCTTTCACCTCCTTGATTAGATTTATTCTTAGATATTTTATTTTTGTAGTCATTATGAACAAAATTGCTTTCATGATTTTTCTGGTGTATACAAATGTCATTAACTAGGAAAGGAAGAAAAAGAAGCTCTTACACTATTTGTGGAAATGTAAATTAGTGTAGCTGGTACTATGAACAGTATGGAAGCTCCTCATCACACTAAAAATAATTCTGTGGCATGACCCCACTTCTGGAAATATATCTAAAAGAAGCGAAGTCAGCACCCAGAGAAAGGCCTGCCTGTCCTGCGTGCTGCAAAGCTATTTAACAGCCGAGACGGTCATCTACAGATGAATGGGTAATGAAGTATTAGTCATCCATGAAAAAGGATAAAATCCTCTCATTTCAGCAACACGAGCACTGCTGGAGGTAAGCCAGATCCAAACAAGTAATGCATGTTAATTTCTATGTAGAATCCGAGAAGTTGACACGGATGGAGAACAGGTTGGGAGGGAAGGGAAGGGAGAGAAATGGAAGAGAGGGCTATGTGGTATGCAGGTGTGGAAACACCACCCCTCTGAGTATGCCTGATCAATACACACTCATAAAGACAAAATCAGACATATCAGAGACTCACAACGGCAGGCAGGGCAGATGTGTGCGCCCTCCCAGGTCCCTAGCACACAGAAAACATCAGGCACAAGAAAAGACAGAGCAGTCATGCATGTCTTCACACTCTCCTGCTCAGTGACTCACACTCTCCTG
>NW_012267237.1:425878-426148 GCF_000151885.1 Dipodomys ordii
TCTCCTGTTCAGTTCTTCACACTCTCCTGCTCAGTGACTCACACTCTCCTGCTCAGTGACTCACACTCTCCTGTTCAGTGACTCACACTCTCCTGTTCAGTGACTCACACTCTGCTGTTCAGTGACTCACACTCTCCTGCTCAGCGACTCACACTCTCCTGCTCAGTGACTCACACTCTCCTGTTCAGTGACTCACACTCTCCTGTTCAGTGACTCACACTATCCTGTTCAGTGACTCACACTCTGCTGTTCATTTCTTCACACTCTCCT
>NW_012267237.1:427857-431959 GCF_000151885.1 Dipodomys ordii
CCCAGTCACAAGGCCATGTGCAGCGTTACGCGAGGCCCCGCAGGCCCACAGCCCTCGGTGGCATGGGTTTGTGGAGTCTTGGCTACACGGGTATGCCAGGCCCGCTGAACCTCAGTTCAGTGCAAGCCCAGAACCTTCCAGATGCTAAGCGACCTCACTCACCTTCAGAAGCTGTGTCCTTGAGCCCCAGCTCGGCTGCTCTGGAGCGTAGGGCCAGCCCCAGCTTCCCGCGTGGGCGAGCGGTGGAGGAGGAGCCTCCTGTCCCTGAGATGCTGGCGTGGGCTCAGTGTGGAGGCCACGGCCCGGCAGAGGGTGATTGCCCGGCTCCCGCGGGCTCAGAACCCCAAGAGGGGGACCCTGGGAATGTGGCTCCAGAATGGCCAGACGCTGGGACGTGGAGCAGGGTGTGGCCGGCGCCCAGGCCCTCTTCCCATACCCAGCCCAGGTGCGGCCCACAGAGGGTGGGCCTGTGTGTCACGTGTGTGTCACGCGTGTGTCACAGCAATGAAGCAGCCCGCTGCTGCTGGCCCAGCTCTCCCTAGGCAGTCACAAGGCCCGGGGAGACCCCTGCTCCTCTGGCTGGGGGAGGCAAGGCCCCTGGACAGCATCATTTCCTGCCCTTTAATATTGCCCACCGTGACCACACATGACCACGGAAGCCCCAGACAAGCGCCAGCCACGTGCTGCTCAGGACGGCACGGAGCGTCTCAAGGCTCAGGTTTCCAGCACGTTACTTCAGCATGTGAAGGCAGATGTTGGAGGCCTATGCCTGTAATCCCAGCTACGAAAGAGGCTGAATGCAAGTGTGGCCCCAGGGGAATGACTGCTACCTTGCAAGCACAAAGCTGTAGGTTCAAACCCAGTACTGCTCCCTCTCCACAAAATCTCAGAGAACCCCCCATCCCACGGTCAGGCCATCCTTGGCTACACAGAGAGACACAAGCAGGATGACTGTGGTCCAGGTCAGTCTAAGCAAAAAGAAAGACCCTTTCTCAATCAGGCACCTGTCATCCTAGCTACTCAGGAGGCCGAGATTTGAGGATCACAGTTCAAAGCCAGCCGGGGCAGGAAGCCCATGGGACTCTTATCTCCACCAACTACAAAAAGCCAGAAGTAGAACTGTGGCTCAAGCAAAAACCCTCAGGGACAGTGCCTAGAATCTGAGTCCAAGCCCCAGATCTAGTATAACAACAACAACCACCAGAGCACCTGCCTGGCAAGCTTGAGGCTCTGAGTTCAACCCCCAGTACTGCAGGTGGCAGAAAAGGTAGATAAAATAAAAATTGGTCTTTATAACGCTAACTCGTAGAGCAATATTTGCTGGTCAAATAGTATCTTTTTTTTCTTGTTTTGAGACAAGGTTTTGCTTCCAAAGCCAAGCTGGCCTAGAACTCTCTATGTAGCCTGGGCTGGCCTCAAACTTGAAATTCTCTTACCTCTACCTCCCAAATGCTGGGATTGCAGGCACACACTACCAAATTTAAAATCCAGCACCGTGCACAAGCCAGGAGACGCACCATACTGTCCATGAGCTGAGTACAGCGTTCAGGTTGACTGTGATTCTTTCTGCTTTCATGCATCTTTGCAAAATCTCATGATAAAATACCAGAAGCACTTGTCACCTTGGGAAAGGTTTTCTGTCCTCAAACACGGAACGAAAGCAGGGTTAGCAGGGCGGGGGGCTCCTTCACTGTAGAGTAGAAACGGCCCGGCTGGCTAGAAGAAGGCACATGGAGGTCCGCATCTGGACCAACATTGTGCTAGTTCAGAAGGTGCCGGAAACCAGCTTGAGCTGGGTGTGGAGGCCGGGAGGCCGGGCTGTGGAGGCGTCTCCCTCCACCTGCCCGCTCTGCCGGCAGGGGCTCTCCCGTGCTCCTGTGCCCTGATCTTGGGAGAACCCAGTCAGACTGGGTCAGAGTCTGCTCTAGGACGTCATTTAGCTTTAATCAGCTCTTTCAAAGCCCGATTTTTAAGCATAGTCAAGCCTCAAGGTCCTGGAGGTTAAGCCTTCAACATACAAGTTTTGAGGAGACACAATTCAGCCCATTGGAATATCCAAGAAAAAGCTTACCCAAGTGTACAGTGAGAGATAGAAAAGGTGTGAGCAACGTTGTTTCATAATAACCAAATATCAGATGCAGCAAATGTCAACCAACAGGAACGTGAGCGACCACAGCCGCACGCCGGAGCAGTCCAGACCAACGGTGCTCGCCCAACAGTGCTCACCCACCAAGACCAAAGAGGTGCACGGGGCACACCACTCAGAAAAGTGTTTGAAACAGGTGGAACGGGTGCAGAGAGACCTCAGGATGGCCCGGCCACCAGCCCGGTCCACTTGGGAGGCTCCTCGGGCAGCGGGCTGTGGATCCTTCCTGGTGGGTAATTCCCCTTCCTCTGACCTCCGCTCCTCCCCCCACACAGGGCTCCAAGCGGGGCGGGCAGGCCAGCGGGCAGCCCAGAGCCCTGGGTAACTCCTGGGCGGGCAGGCCAGCGGGCAGCCCAGAGCCCTGTTGGGGCAGGGACCTCATTTGGTCATCCAAACGGGGAAAGATGGTGTCTCTAGCCTGGAAGAGGCAGTACTGCCCAAGGATGCCCAGCACTCCACCATGAATGGCACAAACATCCCATGAGCCCCCTGAACAGCAGGCGGGGAGAGTTACAGGACAACGCGCAGTGTGGGCTCTGGGCGATGACAGGGCTGTGTGCTACGCGGCTGCCTTTGCTCCCAGCCGCATCAGGTCCTAAAGTTCACAGAGCCGACCCCGTGCATCGGGCCCAACCAGAGACGCCACTGCCCGACATCTCCCTCTGTGCCCCTGGAGCCCAGGTCAAAGGCCACGGCCCTGTGCCCGCCCTGCACGCCTCACACAGGTGCTCCACCCGAGCGGCGTCTGGACCCCAGGACCGCCGGGGGCCTTGCCCGGCCCCAGCCCACGTCCACACCTGGCTACGCCCCTGCTCCACTAACTTCACCCTCAGGCTTCTCCTCATCTGACATTGAGCAGAAGGCGTGGGGCCTCGGGGGGCCGCGGGGCCTCAGGGAGCCTCGGGCTCTGTGCGAAGGACACAGCCACCTCTGTGTAACCGGCCTCACGGCCGGGCCTCCACTGCTGCGGCCGAGGAGGGGACGCCCGTGAGCCTGAGGACCGGACGGAACCCCAGCGGCCTCCTTCCTCTCCACCCCAGGGGTCTGGTTGGCCCCTGTGGATCTACAGCGGAGAGCGTCTAGTCTCAGCATCCTGGGGACCTGGGCTGGGCGGCCGGGGCCTGGGCTGGGCCGTAAGAAACGACTGTGATCTCCACAGAGTATGCAACGAGACGGAGAAGCATTGCCGCCTTGGAGGGCCACAGCTGTGCCTGCTCAACAGATAAGAACAGAAACTCAAACAGGTGCAGGTTGCTTACCCAGGACAGAAGACAGGGCCGCTAGCGTCCACGCGGTGAGGAGGAAAGGGGTCTGCACGGACAGCCACTGCAGACTGGCCACGGGGAGCCCGCTGCTGTTCCGAGAAGCCAGCGGCTCAGGCGCAAGGCGTGGGCCGGCCAGCACCTGGGGCCAAGCGGCACCCATCAGCCAAGCCAGAGACAGCATGAGGACGCAGGGCCCGCACCCGCCTGCCGCGTGGGTGCTCGCCCGGGCTCATCAACAGGCGGCCCTCATCTGGTCACAGCAGCTGACACAGCTGGTCTCTTCAATCACCTGGCGCCCTGCGTCCCCTTCCTGTCTAGACCCTCCCCTCGGCTGGCCACGAGCTTTGTTCTGGACAGTTCTGGGTCTCAGCTCTCCAGAAGCCGCCCCTCGGCCATCAGCCTTCCTTGGGCAACCCCCTCCCGGCAGAGTTCAAAGCTGTTGGCCATTTCCCTGTCCTGGGAAGATAAGCAGAGATTAGGTTCTGCTGTCAGATGAAATGAAAGTAGATGAAGAAGCGGGGTTTAATTGGTTCTTTATCTGGTGTTCCGGTCTCTGTGGGGAACGCTCCGTGGGATGAGCGGAACTGTGGACACACCCCCCTCACAGAGCCTCCGCCCCACCTCGGCTGCTCAGGGGCCAGGGCCTAACTGTGGACACACCCCCTCACAGAGCCTCCGCCCCACCTCGGCT
>NW_012267237.1:443804-448958 GCF_000151885.1 Dipodomys ordii
AGGGTCAGTTCACCTGAGGTCAACACCATGTGCGAACAGGGTCAGTTCACCTGAGGTCAACACCATGTGCAAACAGGGTCAGCTCACCTGAGGTCAACACCATGTGCAAGCTCGGTGGGTTCAGTGGAGCTCCGCATAATCCTAATCGTAGACATGCCTGGCAACAGGGCTGCAAGTGCTTCCAGCCCCGAGGGGCACCGCACACCGGAGCCCGTGCGCTCAGCCCCTGCAGGGCTGCTCAACCTGTCAGGCCCAGATGTGCAGCCCTGGCCCTTTGCGGCTGCCTCTGCTGTGCAGCCCTCAGGATCCCGGGAGGCCTCTGCCCTGGCCCGGAAGCCGTCTGCTTGCTATGTTCTTGCATTGGCCCTCCTCTGCACCCACACCGAGAAGGCTTTTTTTGGGGACCCCAGTCCTAGTAAGTCAGGGCCACCTTTATGACTCACTCACGAGGCCTTCCTCCTCAGTGCTGGTCTCCCAATGGTCGCCAGGGCCGCAGGCACCTGCACTGAAGGGCATATCAGTCTGCCACAACTCTCCGCAGTAAACAACGAAGATCAGCAAGGCTACAGAAGGAAGAGGCTGAGCCCCGGGTCGCAGGCACAGCGGCTTTGTGGAGTGGTTCATCGAACACCGAGGTACACGTTCCTTCAGGCCCCCAAGGGGCGTTCAGCAAGATGGGCCCTGTCTCAGCTTCGAAATAACCAGAAATTATAACTGTGGTAAACAGGAACTTCTCTGGAAACTCCAAAATACGTGGGAAATGAACATCATTCTAGACAATACAAGGCCTAGGAGGTTATTCCAGAAAACTAGAAATTACTGACAGAGTAAAATAAACAAGAAAAAACCATCCTTAGAGAGAAGCATGTAGAAATAATTAATTGTTTTAGGAACGTTTAATTAGAGAAGAATAAAGAAATGCTTACATTCAAAACAGAAGGAAACCTGGAAAGTTTATTTTTAAAAAAGAAAGGAACTAGAAACAATAATCTGTTTCCACCTTAAGAGATTATTTTTAAACAGCAAATTAAACAAAGCTGAAGAAAAAAAATAAAAATAAGAGAATCAATGAAATTGAATATAGGAAGACAATTGAAAAATCAATGAAATTAAAAACAAGGTCTTTGAAAGTATCAATAGAGTTTACAAACCTTTAACCAGACCAATATGTGTGTGTGTGTGTGTGTGTGTGTGTGTGTGTGTGTGAGAGAGAGAGAGAGAGAGAGAGAGAGAGAGAGAGATGTATTGATGTATTACCAGCTGAGCAGTTCAGAAGAGACACCAAAGAGTGTCAGCAAATTTGGAATTAGGAGAACTTTCTTAACTTGACAAAGAACATCTATTGCAAAGCCTACAGCCAACACTGCCTTCGTGTGGAGACTGGACACTGTCTCCTGAGATGGGCAAAGTTCTGCTCTCTGAACCGTGCCAAGTCCCAGTGAGCAGCACAAAGCAAGAGAGAGAGGCTCAAGGCCAAAGACTGGAAAGAATAAAGCTGTCTCTGTACCAGACATCGCTGCTTATGTTTGAAATCCCCGTGAATTCACAGCAAGGTCACAGAGCACGGGCTGATGGACAGACTGACCTCTTTGTTACCCACGGGCACACCAGGACCACACACAGAGCTCCGTGCTTCTCATCAGGCCAGAAGAAGTGGCCTGTGAGCCTTTAACCAAACGTGAGTGGATAATGAGCGAAAGGTTGACCAATTAGTCTACCAGAGAGCATGAAATGGTGCTCAGTGCTACGAACCTGGAAGGGAATAAGAGGTAAAACCCAACGGACGTCACAGGTTGTGTGGCTCGTTGTCAAGTGTCTGTGAGGGCCCGCTGCACCTGCGCACTCTGTCCCTCACGTCTCTGTGCCCCCCTTACTCTTCTGGATTCCAAAAAGATGGGTATTCAGCAGATGGAGAGGCAGTGTCTGAACACAGGTAGGAACACAGGTGTGTGCCAGCCTGCCCCACCGGTGGGCCAGGTGTGGCCACTGCAGAACTTCAAAGGTTCTGGGCAGGAAAGAGGCCATGAGCACAAACAGGTGAGTCAGATCCATTGTTGCTCATATCTGGCAATCAGTTGGGTACAAAGTGAAAACACTTATTTAATGAGTGAAAGTGTGTGGCTAATTGGATTTTTAAAGGCTATGACTTCCTGTTTCCTGATACTGAAAGGGGGCCTCAGAATTTTTTTTTAATCATGGAAGCGGTCGGTCCCTTTCTGCAGCAGCAGCGCAGGGCTCTGACAGAGGGTACTGGGAGGGATTTGCAGGGACTCTAGCAAAGGGACAGGACCTACCCAGAAGCCTGTGGAGGTTGGGTGGGGGTGGTGCGAGCATCGTGGAGCGCTTCCTATTTAAGGTTTGTCGAGCTCATTTTCAGGCTCTTCTTGTGTCCTGACACGTTATTGAATTCTGCCTTTATTTAATTGATCGGTCTCAAAATGGAGTTGCTTGTTCCCGGCCTCTGCTTCCCAGAGGGCCTCTGTGGTGTAGACCTTGCATGGAATGTTCATCCACAAACACACTTAGCTGTCTTTGGAGACTTGCTCTCTTTTGTTATTTAAGCTGACAAACATTTTTCTCTCCTGTGGCTGCTGTGACACATTACCACAGACCTACTCCCTTAAAGCAATACAGATTGATTGTCTCACAGTGCTGGGTGCTAGGTGTCCATCAGGAACAGTGCCAATGGCTAATGCCTGTGATACTAGCTAGAGACTGAGATCCAGAGAATTATGGTTCAAAACCAGCCAAGGCAGAAAAGTCTGAGAGATTTCACCTAAAAAAATAACCAGCACAAAGCAGGGCTGGAAGCATGGCTCAAGTGGTAGAATATTAGTCAAGCAAGGCCCTAAATTCAAACGCCAGTACTGCCAAAAAAGCAAGAACAAACAAATGAAAAAAGAAAAGACTGATGTCACGGAGCAGGAAAAGAAGCTGTACCTGCAGCCCCAGGAAAAGTGCTTCCACGTCTGCTGTGACCCCGGGTGCTCCAGTCTTGGTCTATCCTGTGTGTTTCTGTCCCTCACTGGACTGCATGTGGACCACCCAGAAAATCAGACCAAACACCCCTCAGGATCCCCAAGTCGATGGCATCATCTGTTATGGATAATGATATTGAGGTGTTGGGAGGGGTGTGTGTGTGTGTGTGTGTGTTGGTGAGAAAAACATCTTCCTCAGTTTGGATTGCTCTAAGGACATGTGTGTGTGTGTGTGTTGTGTGTGTGTGTGTGTGTGTGTTGGTGAGAAAATCATCTTCCTCAGTGTGGACTGCTCTAAGGACGTGTGTGTGTGTGTGTGTGTTGGTGAGAAAATCATCTTCCTCAGTGTGGACTGCTTTAAGGACATGTGTGTATGTGTGTGTGTTGGTGAGAAAAACATCTTCCTCAGTGTGGACTGCTCTAAGGACATGTGTGTGTGTGTGTGTGTGTGTGTGTGTGTATGTTGGTGAGAAAAACATCTTCCTCAGTTTGGATTGTTCTAAGGACATGTGTGTGTGTGTGTGTGTGTGTGTGTGTGTGTGCTGGTGAGAAAAACATCTTCCTCAGTTTGGATTGTTCTAAGGACATGTGTGTGTGTGTGTGTGTGTGTGTGTGTGTGTGTGTGTGCGCTGGTGAGAAAAACATCTTCCTCAGTTTGGATTGCTCTAAGGACGTGTGTGTGTGTGTGTTGGTGAGAAAAACATCTTCCTCAGTTTGGATTGCTCTAAGGACATGTGTGTGTGTGTTGGTGAGAAAAACATCTTCCTCAGTGTGGACTGCTCTGAGGACACATGCTTTGCTTTCCCTGCACTCTGGCAATCGCAAGCCGGGGTCCAGGCCCAGCAGCTCAGATCCCGTCTCTGCCAGGCCGAGGCTGCCCTCCTCCTGGCCCCAGACTCTGTCTCGTGCTCTGTCATGTCCCCAGCCTGGAGGGATGCAGGTATTTACACAAAATAGCTGTTCCACGCATGCTATCCAGGGAATGGTGAACTTCATTGTAACTTTTATTTGTTTTCCTCTCTCTCTCTATACACATATATATCTGTATAGATCTGTCTAGCTATACAGAGATAGATAAATAAAGGTTTTTAATATATAAAAGGGATTCTTGTGTATATGGTTATATCCTAGCGTTTCAGTTTAACATCGTTCGTGTAACTTGGGTGCAGTCAGCGCTCCACAGCCCCGGCCTCACTGGTCCGGGCCCCGGCTGAGCTCACAGCCCCGGCCTCACCTGTGCGGCCCCGGCTGAGCTTCCACGGCCTGCACCGATTCTCTGCCTCTTCCTTGGGGGAAGACGCGTCTCAGTGTTCCAGTATCGGTGCTGTTGCACCGCCTGGCGCTTGTTCTGCCCAAGTGGGGCAGAAGCGGGGTCAAAGTGGAGGAGGTGAGTGGGGGCCCCGGCCGGCGGGAGGCTGCCCGCGTGAGGACTCGGCAGGGGCAGGGCACAGCACCGAGGGCTGGGCGGGGACCAGGGACCAAGCCCCGGCAGGTGGGGAGACGGCTGGGAGGGAGAGGCAGTCACTGGGGGCCTCGGGGCAGCAGGGACCAGGCCAGGCTCCGGCAGACCCACAGGGGGACCGGTACCAGGTCAGGCCAGTCAGGTCAGTCAGGTCTCCCTTCCTCATCTGGGTACCAGCAGGTAGACCAGACCCAGACCCAGGTGAGGTCTCCTGGCCCCGCCCCCTGGCGGTGGCCCCGCCCCCATCCCTTTCCTCCTCCCCCTATTCCATATCTGCGTGGGAGCAGTGGAGAACCCCTGGCCCCGCCCCCTGGCGGTGGCCCCGCCCCATCCCGTTCCTCCTCCCCCTATTCCGTATCTGCGTGGGAGCGGTGGACTCCTGACCCCGCCCCCTGGTGGTGGCCCCGCCCCCTCTTACGTCGTTCCCGACCCCTCCCTTCCGGACCACACGTTGGCGGCCACGCCCACCCAGGTCCCTCTTGTGCGCAGGCGCAGCGCGCGGCCGCCGAGTTTGAAAACATGGCGCCGGGCCCGCGGCTGGTTCTGTGCGAGGAGAAGGTCCGGGAGCGTAGTGGCCTCGGTCCCCACCGTGACCTGGGTGCGCGGCCGGCGGGCGGGAGGACGGGCGCACCCGGGCGGTGGCGGCGGCCTCCTGAGAGGCCCTCTGAGGAGGCCGAGTCTGGAAGTGCGGCCTCTTCCCTCCCCAAACGGTCG
>NW_012267237.1:449008-452811 GCF_000151885.1 Dipodomys ordii
GTGGCAGGCTCAGGCAGCTAGGAGGGCGGTGGGGACCTCCTGTGAGCACACTGAGCCTGGGCCAGGCTCTGGAGCAAACTCTGCATCCTGTTCACTAATCCTTAAATGGGCGGCGGGATTTCCTCCTCAGTGAGCTGTGCTTTCCCCATGCTGGGTCAATGGCTTCGCATTTGTCCCGCCCAGGTAGAGCACCCTGCGGATACTCTGCGGCCTGGCGCGCCTGCCTGCTCCTCAGTGCTTCCCATCACGATCCTCCTCACGAGGAGCTCAGTAGTGAGGTCACGGGAGCCATCCATCTTCCCGTTGCTACGGAGAGGGGCAGGAAGGAGAGGCCCCCACTCTGTGGGGGACTCTGGCCGTCTGCAGCCTCCAGACCTTTGCCCTGGTGTCAGGTCCGTCGGCCCTGAGCTGGTGTGTCCCTAAGTTAACAGGAAATGACCGGGCTCCGGTCTGTGGAGTCCACAGGTAGGAAGCAGGCAGGCCAGGGGCTGTGCACACGGCCACCCTGCTGTCCTCTGCCCTGAGGCAGCAATACGGGGTCCCATTGCAAAGGCACTACTGCGAGCCACGCCTCCAGGCTTATGTCTGGACTGTCTCTCGTGCCCCAAAGCCCCTGTGGGTGCATGCATTATTCCAGCTTTTGTTTTTGAAAATGTAAGCAATTTCCTTCTATCTTTGCATAGGTTGCCTATTCATCCATCTTTCACCTTTCCATGCAATTAACATGGTTCATGAGAGGTTTTCACAGTGAAGCTCATTTTGTCTCTTCATTCATCATCCACCAATTCATCCACCATCCATTTATCCATCCACATCCATCCAACTACCATCCATCCACCCATCCATCCATCCATCCATCCATCCATCCATCCATCTATCTATTCATTTACCACCCATCCAACTACCATCCACAGTGCTGCAAACATGCTGAAGTTACACGCCTCGCCCACCTAAGGGACCTATAGCATGAAATTCTGTCCCATCTGTGTTTGGATCTCCTCTGCCCTTGCCGCTGTGAGGCAGCAAGTCTGGGCGGAGAAGCTTTCCAGCTGAGCACTGACTGATGAGCAGCATGCCCAGACTCCTGCTTCACAGACCTCTGCAGAAACCTGGTGAATCTCTTTGTGAGGCCCCTCACCTCTGCCTGCTCCTGTCTGCTTCTCATTCATGAACAGACAGAAAATAATGTCTTCTCTGCAACCTGTTTCCTTTAGAGATAGTATGAAATGCTGGCACATTTTAGATTTAAAAAATAATGGTGTTTTTTGGGTCTGTAACCTGAGACAATGCCTTGAGATTCCATTCCAGTCCCCCAAATGCCACGAGGTACTTGTGGGGTGACTTGGAGTGGAGCAGGTGTGCGCTCTCCTCTTGAGACTGGCCCAGGCAGCAGCACAGGAGAGCCCCTCCCCCGACACTCGGCTCTCCCAGTTTCTGCTGCGAGACAGTGTGATTCTGTATCACTTGGAAGTGAAGCTACAGAAGTGCCAGGCTCGGTCCGGTGCTGCCACCCAGCTTTCGCCAGGCAGTGAGCAGGCATCTCCTCTGTCTTCCGGCTGCTTCTGAGGGTCTCAGTCTCCTCCTCTCTTTGCAATCACACCTCACTGGGCCAAGCTTGCTACAAGTAATGTTGTCAGAAGCGCACTGTAGGCTCTGCACAAGGTCTGCTCCCAAAGTACCACACACCCAGGAGAGAAAGGAAAACATCCGTTAACAGAGCTCAAACTGCCGTCCAGGTCCCAGTGGAGCCAGACTCTGCTGCTTGGCTGTGGAAGCGAGCATCTCCGAACCGCGTTGTGCGCCAGGCATCTGGCTGTGGTTGTGTGGCTGCCCCAGACCTGGGGGGCCAGCAGCCCACTGAGCGCTGTATTTGGGCTGGGACGCCTCCTTCCAGGAACCATTCACAAGGCCCACAGGGACAGCAGGGCTTAGCCACTGCAGGACAGAATTCAGGATGGAGCCAGGGTCTGCCCCAGCAGCATCTCTGATCACAGCCAGCCCATCTGAGGCCTTCACCGTCCACTCGAGGGTGGGTGGGACCGCGGGCATGAGAGCCCTGCCGGCTTCTTTCCTTCTAAGTAGACGCCTGGCAGCCTGGTGTGCTAAATGCTCTAATGAAGGTTGTGTATCGGAATCACACTCATCACCTGCCTCTACCGCTTCCGTTACCCACGGTCAGCTCTGTTCTGAAGACAGCAAATGGAAAATTCTATAAACAAACTATTTGTGAGTTTTAACTGGTGCATGCCTCTGGGGCTTCTTTAACACAATCACTAGGCTACTGCCAAGGTGGTCTGTGAGGGCGGGTGGCATCGGAGCACAAATATGCCACACACAGTCCTGACATTAGGTGGATGGTTTCCTCTTGAGTGCATTGTGTCTTAGCCATGTGCTGGCTGGTGTTGTGCGGCGAGTGCTGCACTCTGATCTCTTTCCATGTCAGTTTTGCTAGTTTTCTGTCTCCCATGGCCACAGTTACAGCTGTCTCCTCTTCATATCCACCCCGGGTCTTCCCTGACTCCATGCTGGACACCACCCTTGGACTGACCTTTTAGGCCATTACATTTCTCTTTCATTGTTGCTGATACGCTGATAAGCATCTCTCAGCTCTGTAGCAGGACAAGGCCCCGATAGATGGCTGTTCTCAGACTACCAGGTATAAGGTAAGGAAAAGAACTTCCTCTCTGCCCAGCTCAGTGCCCAAACCAGCCCTGACATCACGATACTTTCAAAGGACTGGCATGCTTATGGGGCAAGACCTGACCCAGTCCCTGGTCACCTTCTCCACCACGTCTCCCAGGCATCTGCCTGCTCCCTCATGGCTTCCACTGCCTCCAACTTCTCCCTGGCCACCCACGTCCGTGTTGGTTTAAACTCCTGGGCTCCCATTCCTAGTTTTGGTTTTCCAGTTGGGTGTTTGGAAACAAGGCGCACGTCCCCGTCTTCAGGAGGCCTGTCGTTGCTTGTGAGGCAGAGCTCCCAGGCCCAGGCTAGGCCCCCCCCCCACATCTGTTCTCTGTCAAGCGTCCCACGGGCTGCCCAGCCTCCTTCTCTGACAGCTGGTACCACATCATCACCATGGGCTTTGCTGATATCCCCTGAAAGGGGATCCTGGCTCATGCATGTGACTGGGCATCTGACTCTGCCTGCACTCCCTGGGTAAAGAACAAAACCCAGCCCCTCCCTTGAGCCAGCAGGGATCCAAGTATACCACTCACCCTCGGCCCTCTGTTCCAAGGCTCACAGACCAGGTGTTGAGTCAAAGGACCACGCCCTGGGGGCAGTCAGTGCCGAGGCTGGGGTCCTGGTCAAGGTATTGATAGCAGGCTCTGTCTCCAGCGCCAGGGCAGAGCTCCGGCCTCTGCAGCCCTGGCCCCACCTTGGCCCCCACACAGCTGACATCCCTCGGCCTGTCTGCATGTCTAAGCTCCTCCTTTGTTAAAATATCATTTTATTATTATTGTTAAGGTGTGGTACAAGGGTTACCCTTTCATAAGTCAGGTAATGAGTACGCTTCCTTTTTAGACATCTCCCCTTCCTTTGCTTTCCCTCAGTTATCCCTCCAGTCCCTGCCCACCAGTAATAGAGTTCATTTTCCATGGAGTGGATACTAACATGACTGCATTTGCTCACCTTTCCTTGCTCCCTTTCTGCACCTCCTCCTCAAAAGAAAAATAAGCAAAACAAACAGCACCACCACCACCACCAAAACCACCACCAACAACCAAAACCACCACCACTACCACCAAAACCATACCACCACCAAAACCACCACCACCAAAACCACCACCCACCACCACCAC
>NW_012267237.1:453991-454354 GCF_000151885.1 Dipodomys ordii
AGGTACAATATGGCCCTTTGGTGGGGGACCTACCTTTTGAACCAGGATGGAGTCTTGCATGGGCCTGGCGGTCGTTCTGGATGTCCGGTTTTGGATGGGCTTGGCTGTTGTAATGGATGTCCAGTCTTGGATGGGCTTGGCTGTTGTAATGGATGTCCAGTCTTGGATGGGCCTGGCGGTCGTTCTGGATGTCCGGTCTTGGATGGGCTTGGCTGTTGTAATGGATGTCCAGTCTTGGATGGGCTTGGCTGTTGTAATGGATGTCCCAGTCTTGGATGGGCTTGGCTGTTGTAATGGATGTCCGGTCTTGGATGGGCTTGGCTGTTGTAATGGATGTCCGGTCTTGGATGGGCTTGGCTGTTG
>NW_012267237.1:454734-463081 GCF_000151885.1 Dipodomys ordii
CTTGGCTGTTGTAATGGATGTCCGGTCTTGGATGGGCTTGGCTGTTGTAATGGATGTCCGGTCTTGGATGGGCTTGGCTGTTGTAATGGATGTCCAGTCTTGGATGGGCTTGGCTGTTGTAATGGATGTCCAGCCAGAAAGGCTTGAAAACACCTGCTGTCTAATGCAACGTTAGGGAAGCGTGGGGCTGTTCTTCAGGCAGGCATTGGGTCACCTCTGTGCTACAGGAGGTCCTCCCCTGCAGAGTTAGCAGATCTAGTTCTTAGAGGTTCAGCGAGCCCTGGGCCACCCTCTTGCTGACATGGCCGCTGGGCTTTTGCGGTGGAAGATGCATGGCCCACCTTGTCAGGACAGAAGGCGTGGTCCGCTGCCAGGCCCATTCTTTTCCTTAGCATTCCCCGGAAGCAGGGCTGGCACAAGGCTCATTGGAAGTCCTCAGATGACATTTTTCTTCTCTCTTCTTTATTTTTTATGGTGGTTTTGTTTGATTTTTGTGTCTTGATAATGGTTTTGCTGTGTAGACCAGGCTGGCCTTGAATTTAGTCCTCATTCCTCAGCTTCCCCAGCCTGGAGTGTAAGCATGTGCCACCACACCTGGCCTCAGGTCACATTTTAAACTCAAAGCAAAGCTTCTTTTGAGATGTAAGTTTTCCTGGGAAAGTTGTTGGCACTTTCAGGCCCACTCTTGTCTTTTTTATAGAAACTTATTTCTGTGGTGGCATATGTAACAACTGAGTACCGAGCCTTCCTTAGGATGACACACATGCCAAGCATTTGGTGTCCCCAAAATAAGTGGCTTCTGGTTCCAGAGGCAGTGAGTGGACCTAGGGTTGCTGGGAGTTCCTCCTGGGAAGGAGAGGGGGTTGGAGGGGGAGTACTCAATGACACTTGTTGAAGATCAGAAAGACCAGATTTTGTGTGATGGTATTCACCTATAAGCCAGCACTTGGTGTGCTTAGGCAGAAGGGTCAAGCATTCAGAGTGTGGACTGTGTAGTGAGACCCTGTGTCAAACAAAAGCAAGAAGAAGGGTTATTCAAGACCACTGGGGTATGTACAGAGACCACTGCGGTGATACATTGCCATGTGGGGGAGAGATTGGGTTCAATTCCCAATACACAGGGGGTATTGGGCACACAAGATGGGGACCCGTGGGTGGGAAACTACTGTGCAGAAATATGATGGGTCAGAGATTCTAGTGGGAAAAAAAATAGGCCTCAGACTTAGCAGAGGTGATGACCAGACATCCTGTGAAGAGGGTAGAGGGAAGGGGCCTGCTGGGTACTGAGGAGACAAGACATGGGGGTGGCAGGTGTGGCTCTTCGTTAGCACTGGCAAGTGTACACCTGCTCTGCAATGAGAGGCCCAGGAGCTGGCACCAGCTTGTCAAACAGTCTTCATTAGTATCTACTGTGTTTCTAGAGACTTCCTGTAATGTGTTTAAATGTAAAAGGTTGAAATCTTACTATTTTTTATTCTTAGCTGAACTTCAGTCATTATCTATTCCTGGAACATACCAAGAGAAGATAACTCACTTAGGAAATTCTCTGATGCATTTGACAGGTCTAAAATCCTTAGATCTCTCAAGAAACTCATTGGTTAGCCTCGAGGTGAGTTTATCAGTGTGAGTGGAAAATATGGATGTAACACTAATAAACGGTGCACTTATAGTGATTCTAAGTGTTGTTACCATGTTTACTGTCAACTAGATTGTAGTCAAAGACATAGCTTTCTGAAAAAGGTGAAATACCTTTAAAGGAATTAAACAAGATCCCAAATCCTGACATGTACATGCCACCCTACCCACTCCCTATCTCTGCATTTTTTCTTTTTTTGGGGGGGGGAGGGTCCGGTCGTGGGGCCTGAACTCTGGGCCTGGGCCCTGTCCCTCAGCTCTTCAGCTCAAGGCAAGCGCTCTACCACTGAGCCACCTTCCCAGCCCCATTTTTCTTTTTCTTTATGATCACTTAGGACCTGACTTTGGCCTCCTGCCCTAAATAGCAAGGAGTGAGCTTGGGGCTTGTTGCAGCCTGGGCAGCGAGCAGGTGCCTAGTCGTGGGTTAGGGCAGAGCACCTGCCTGGCAGCCGCAAGGCCCTGAGTTCAAATTCAAAAGAAAAGTCACCAGTAACCATACACAGTGAAGGTTTCATGAGTAAGCCCTGCTGTGGGAGAATGTCACAGAGGTTCGAGTGAGAGTTTCTAGCCTGGACAGAAATGCAAGATCCTACTGCTTCACAGCTTCAGAACCTAGCTCAGCAGACGCAGCTCTTCAGCTCCCAGCATCTCCCAAGCAACAATAAAAATGGAGCAGTATTTTGACCCTGACAGATTGTGTGCAGTGAAATTGTTTAAAGCATGTTCCTTGGTGCATACTGGGCACTTAGGAGAAAGTAGTCATATTTAAAGTACCGCTAGGACTGGCACTCCTGTATTCAGAATAACCACATCGTTGCTTTTTAGTGAAAAACAGAACTTCATAGATGAGAATATGCTCCATTTTTATGTTTCTGATGCCAGCATGTATTTGTTACAAGTGTGTTTAGGTTGGTCCACCCCTACTAATGGTTTACTTTGCAGTGTGAACTGATTTGTATCTTTTCTGATTAACAGGGCATTCAGTACCTGATCTCCCTAGAGAGCCTCAATCTCTATTACAACTGTATTTCCTCGCTAGCAGAGGTATTCCGGCTCCACTCCTTAGCTGAACTCCAGGATGTGGACTTCCGGCTGAACCCTGTCGTGAAAAACGAGTCTGACTACCGCCTGTTTGTTGTCCATATGCTCCCCAAGCTCCAACAGCTGGGTAGGCTGGGCTGTAGGGTGTGGGTCATGCTGTTGTCTTTGTAGAGGGACTTGATTCTTTCGTGTTGATGGCCCACGTCCTTGCGGAGATGCAGCCGAGGGTCTCGTGGAAGAGCCGCCTGAAGGGCTCGGGGGCCTGCCAGACAGTGATGGGGCAGTGCCTGTCAGGGTCAGAGACTCATAAATACTTCCTGACATTTTTGTTTTAATTGAAACCAGGCTTCCTCCTCATATTGTTTATTCTTCTGAACCCAGAACATGATCAAAAGTAAAAGAAGCTGGGTGCTGGTGGCTCACGCCTGTAATCCTAGCTCCTCAGGAAGCTGAGCTCAGAGGATCAAAATTAGAAGCCAGCCTATGCAGAAAGTCCATGAGATTCTTAACTCCTGTTAGCTACCAGAAAAGCCAGAAGTGGAGCTGTGGCTCAAGGGGAAGAGTGCTTGCCTTGAGCACAAAAGAGCTCAGAGACAGCACCTAGGCCCTGAGTCCAGGTCCCAGATCCTACACAGAAAAAAATGAAAAAGAATCAGCAGAAGGGGGAGTATTTTTCACTCACAGCAAATGTCCTGACTAAGTGTGACGTCTACAGACGTGGGTGTCATCCCTGTTCCTTTGGAGAGTTAGCAGCAAGAAGAGGCTGTGCGGCTGAGTGTATGAAAGTTTGTTGGCGCTTGTCAGTATACAGACAGTCGTAATCCTAGTTTACCCCTTGGCTTCATCTCTGATGTCCACACAGCAGGCTGCACACTGGCCCAGGAGGCAGGCACTGTCAGCCTGCTGCCCAGGGTCTTTGTCTCAGTGAGAGACGGTGCTGGTACTGGTCTAGATGGCCAGGCCATCATGTCATCATCACAGTGTAGATCCAAAGCTGGCCAGGGTCTCTCGACTCCATATCCTGAGTCTGTTGTGATGAAAGTCTCAGCAGCAGTTAGGTGACGGGCTTCTGGGGGCAAGGCTGCATTGTGTGAGGAGCAAGTAGGCTGGGTTCAGAGAACACTGTTTACTTCAAACTCTGCTTGGAATCTCCATGTTTAATTTGATACTTAGGACATGTGCTTGCATTCTCGTTTCTACTTGACTGTTAAATCAGGTAACTTATAAACAGATGAATTTGAATCTTTCTAAAAGCACTATACTCAAGGGCATTTTAAAGCATCTTCCCATTGCCATAAAAATTTTAGATTCAGAATCTTAAGATTTTATATAGAGAAGAAATTGGACTTACCACATGTCCAGGGTATTTCCAGACACAATAAAGGAACAATATGGCAATCAAAGTCATTGGAAGAATCTTGCCCAAAGCCTCCTAGGTCTCCGTCCATCCTGTGTGGGCCTGAGGCATATTGGTTCTGGTTGTGGATGGGTAGTTGAGGGGTGCACGGGGGATGGGATGGTCATGGGGTCTGTGGAAGGAAGCAGTGCGGCCATCAGGAGTAGAGGTGGAGTAAGGCACCAAAGTCAGCCCCAGTTCCTGCCCAGGCCCTACCCCAAGGGGGTATGTCAGCTGGTAGGGTGTGCCCCTAGTGCAGAGAAGGTCCTGCCACTCAATGAGAGGGCAGAGGTGGAGATGGAGATCTGAGAATGGAGAGGGCGGGATTAGGAAAACAGGAGCCATGAGTGCTGGTTCCCTGGACATCAGTGCAGAAGGAAGAGAACTCTGGCTTGGCATTCACCTGAGTCAAAATACTTGGTTTCTGCTTTGACAATTATTGCAGTATTACTATTGCTATGATTTTTCAGTGAGTGTCATAGAGGAGTGATCTTTGGATGTAGTAGAGGACCTTAAGGACAACTATAATTCTGTAGGAAATCATGTGACGTTTCAAGGTCATGACCTCATCCTCTGTATGTGTGTCAGGAGATCCTGAGAGCTCTTGGTAGAGTCTTTTCTGAGGGCCATGGGACTTGTCTGTCTAGTGATCCAGACTTTTCTAAGGACACACTCAAAAGCCAGTTCATCCTGTTCCCCACACAGTTTTTTTTGCCAGTCCTGGGTCTTGAGCCCTGGGCTCTGTCCCTGTGCCTTTGTGCTCAAGGCAAGTGCTCTACCACTTGAGCCACAGCTCTGCTCCCAGCTTTTTGAGGTTAATTGGAGAGAAGAGTCTCAAACTTCCCTGCCTTGGCTGGCTTCGAACCACAGTCCTTGGGCCTGAGCCTCCTGAGTAAGTGGGATTACAGGTGGGAGCCACTGTCATCCAGCCATACAAACTTCCTAGTGTGCATGTGGTAGGTCTGCCCCGGCATCTGGTGTGCACGTTGGAGAAGGACATGTGTATGCACGCACCTCACGAGGGCACTGCTTTTCCCACAGTCAGCAGCCTTTGCCCGCAGCACCTTCTGAGCCGTGAGTTGTATCGGAGTAGGCTTGACCTCCTACAGTGCACTTGGCGGTGCCCCTAATGCCGGCAGCTCTAGAATAGGTCTGCAGGGCGGGGCTGAGCCTTTCTGCCCTGAGCTTCAGGGTGCAGGCCTTTCACCCACCTCCGCTGTTCTCCCTAGATGACCGTCCCGTGAGAGAGAGTGAACGGAAAGCTTCACGACTGCATTTTGCGCCAGAGGACTTGCCCCATTCAAAGGAAAGCTTTGCGGCCACAGTGGGAAGGTACGAAGATGTCGCTGTGCCCAGATGGTTTTCAGACTTAACCTTTTGACCGCTTTGTTTGCTCCTCTGTAAGAAGCAGGCTTTTACCATGAGACTTCAGCAGTTCAGTCATACCTGCAGATTCCACTCTGATTCCGGATCTACCGCCTCTGCAGTGACCCCTGACTGGAGTCCTAAACTCCTCACAGTTCTCCATGAGGGTTGGGATCAACATCTTCCATACTTCTTTTAGCATTGATATGTTTACTGACTTCATGAATGACATGTTTTCCTGTGAGCGTATGTCCATGTGTCTTTGTATGTGTGTTTTGTACAAGGGCATGAACTCATGAACTCAGGACCTCATACTCTCACTTGACTTTTTGAGTCAAGGCTGGTGCTCTACTACTTGAACTGCATCTCCACTTCTGGGTTTTTGCTGGTCGATTGGAGATAAGAAAGTCATAGACTTTTCTGCCTAGGCTGGGTTTGAACTGCAATCCTCAGATCTTAGACTCTTAAGTAGCTAGGATTATAGGCATGAGACACACCAGCTCCTGGCTCACATGTAGTCTTAATGGGGATTTCTTTCCAGAAGGCTTTCAATTTTTTTCCCCCAAGATCCATCCAAGAAATCACTATTTGTGGCAGCTCTATCCTTATAAAATGTATTTTGTACTCCTTGATGTAGGGCTTCAGAATGGATATCTCATGGTATCTTACCAGCGTTTGTGGGTGGCTGTGTGCACTGTCGATGAGTGTATTTTGAAAGGAGTCTTTTTTCTGAGCAACAGTGGTTCTCGACAATGGGCTTAAAATATTGAGTAAACCCTATTGTGAACGGGAGTGGCCACCCAGGGTGTGTTGTCACATTTTGGAGCACAGGCAGAGGATAACTACACTCCTTAGTGATAAATGAGCATTTATTCCATCCTCAGTCACCAACTGCAGGGGCCTCTGATGAGAGGCTCCGATGGTCCTTTGCTTCGAAGCCAGATGCTGTGGTTTGCTTCTGGAAGCGTGTGTGTTGAAATGACACTGCTGAGACGTGGTAGGGCTTTGTTGGAAAGGGTTAGGGCACTGGAGTCTGCACTTAGGGGAACTGTCCTTCCTTTCTGGCCACCGTGAGGGGAGTAGTTTCCTCTGCTGTGTGCGCTCACCACAGGCTCAATGCAACAGTGGCAAGTGACCATGAACTGAAACCCTGAGCCAATATAAACCTTTCCTTCTCTTAGACTGATTGTTCTCAGGCTTTCTTTATAGTAATGGAAAGTCCTAGCGCACTCCTTCCAATAGAAGACTGTCTGGTCTGCATTGAAAGTCTGAGGGTAATGAAGGCACCTTCCTTCCTACCTTAGCTGCGTCTCTTGGGTGGCTGACTGCAGCCCGGGTCAGGACCCGTTGCTTCATCTCTACTCTTACGTTTCTGAACTGTAAGGAAACCTCTCCCAGATCCAACCTTGTCTTCTGTAGCTTCTTTCCTTGCCTCTTCCAGTTTTCTTAGAATTGTAGGGAGTCAGGGTCTTTCATTGAATAACCTTGGCTTAAGAGAAGGTAGTAGGCTGGGTGCCAGTGGCTCATGCCTATAATTCTAGCTACTCAAGAGGCTGAGATCTAAGGATTGTATTCAAAGCCAGCCCAGGCAGGAAAGTCCATGAGATTCATTTCCAGTTAACCACCAGAAAGCCTGAAGTGGTGCTGTGGTTCAAGTGGTAGCTTTGGGCTGAAGAGCTCAGAGACAGCATCCAGGCCCAGAGTCCAAGCCCCATGATGCTGGAGGGGGGGGGGAGGAGAGAGAGAGAGAGAGAGAGAGGAGAAAATCTGGTTTTATCTTCTGTCTAAACTATTAAAATTTCTCCACTTCTACATTGAGTCTGTCTTGCTAGGAATCATTTATGTGTTCACTGGAGTAGTATTGTGTGTTCACTTTTCAGTAACTTTTTCTTTGGTTTCACATGTTGGCTGTCCCATGAAAGAGGCTTAATTTTCACCTTATCTTGGCTTTCAACATATCTTTCTTCTAAACTTAGCCATTCCAGCTCTTGACTTAGAAATATGTGAGTCTTCTGTTCACTTGGATACTTTGGGGACAGCACAGGATATTAGCTGGTCAAATAGCCTCAAAGAGAAGAGAGATGGGAGAGACACTGGTGAATGCAGCAACTGGAACACACTGATTTATGGATTTCGTGTGCCAACTTGGTTTTTATGCTCAAAATATTACAACAGTAACATCGAAGTTCATTGACATCACCATAACATGCATAAGAATAATGGAAGGGCTTGAAACTGTGTGAAAAGTATCAAAATTTGGACCAGATACACAAAGGGAACCCAGTGGATTTGCTCACGGTTTGCTCATCTATTTATCTGCCCTAGTCTCAGCCATGGCTTCTACTGCGTCCCTGTGCCCCCGCCCTACCTTCTGGGGCTCTGTGCAGGGTACCCAAGTTTGAGTCTACCCGGTGGCCTCCTGAGCTGTGGAAATGGATCACCTCCCTCTGTTCTGTTTTCTTTCTGCCACTTAGAGAGTGGCAGCCCACCAGGCCTGCCATGCATTGGGTGTCAACACTTCTAGAAATTTCACTTGAGTTGAACTTTAATTCCAAAACGAGCTTGGTTATCTCATCGGTTTTACTCATGGTTGACTCTCTATTTCATGAGCGACTGGTTCTTCTATTTTCTTTTGGTTCTTTGTCATGGCTTCCTGTACCTTGCTGAGGATATTTAAAGTGGCTGTTGAAATTTTCTCTTTCTAGAAAGTCCCTAACATCTGTACTTCCTAGTCATGATCTCTTTTGTTTGTTTGTATACAGTCTGTACTTGTTTTTTGTACCCCTCCCACTTTTTATATAACTAGGCATTTTTTAAGCGTATTTTTTTATTGTGAAAATACTGTACAGAGGGGTTACAATTACATGGGCAAGATAATGAGTACATTTCTTATCAAGCATTGTAGCCTCC
>NW_012267237.1:463403-469332 GCF_000151885.1 Dipodomys ordii
TTTTTTTTTGTCAGTTGTGGGGCTTGAGCTCTAGGCCTGGGAGCTGTCCCTGAGCAATTCAGCTCAAGGCTCATGCTCTACCACTTGAGCCATAGCGCCACTTCTATATAACTGCATTTTGAGTAGTAAAATATAGCAACTCTGGAAATCAGATCTCTTGGTTAGCTGAGTTTACTGTTATTTTCTCTCATGGTAGTTGTCAGTTTTGGGTGAGTTTTCTGAATCAGTTCTGTGAAGTTTATGCCTTGCTTGATCTGGCCTTTGAAGCTTTTATTCACTTAGCTTTGCTGCTCTGCTGATCAGCGGGCAGGGGTTTCTGTACATACACAAGCAGGTTGTGTGGCAGCGGTTAACATGTGCTGCCCTCAGTCTGTACCTGTGTTTGAGCCTCACACCACTTCTACAGACTCTTAAAGGCCAGATGTGGGGTCTTCTGACCACACCGCTCTGCTCTCTGAGTTCCCAGAAGTGCAGATATGCCACAGTGAATGACTCCGTCTTTCCATGAAGATTCTGATGAGGCTGAAAGGTTCCTGCCACCAACTGACATTCTTAGTTGGTGTGAGAGCTCTCACAGTGTTCACACAGGGGTTCGCATTTCTGAGAGCGCTCCTCCTGTGTGTGAGGGCGCTCATCCTGCTGCAGGCCTCCCTGCAGACCATGGCCGCTCCTCCAGCCATCACTGTTGTTTACTCCAATTGCCAGGCTTCAGCAGGCCTTCAGCCTCAGCCTGTGTGACATAGCTCCACCAGGCGGGCAGTATAGACCTAGGCCGCTGTGGGTTAGGTGTCTGGGCCCTCCAAGGATGGAGCAAGCAGGCATTAATTATGTTACCTGCTCTGTGCCCTGTGTTTCCGGTTGACGAGCTGGGAGCAGCGAGATCAGATCCTCCTGCTCTCCTTGCTGAAGAGCAGAAGAGCATTGTTTTCTTGGAGTGATTGCTGCCTGGGTTATTGTAGGCTTTGCTTTGTTCCAAACTCCCAAAAATGTTGATCCATACGTGGTCCCTTCTTTTTGTTTTGTTTTTATGGAGCTTAGAACTTGGTGTTCTTTCCCTACCACTTAACTGACTTTTTTTTTGTGGGTCATGGGGCTTGAACTCAGGGCCTGGGCACTGTCCTTCAGCTCAAGGCTAGTGCTCTACCACTTGAGCCACAGTGCCACTTCTAATTTTCTGGTGGCTAATTGGAGACAAGAGTCTTACGGACTTTCCTGCCCAGGCTGGCTTTGAACTGTGATCCTCAGATCTCAGCCTCCTGAGTAGCTAGGATTGCAGGTGTGAGCCGCTGGCACCCAGCAACTGAATTTAGTTTTTGATATTTGAATATGCAGGGATATTTCAAGCAGGTTTCTCATTTATTGTAACATAAAGGAAATAAAATAATAATTTTATTCACAGTTGAAATAGACTAACCAATAAACGTTAAAGTTTTTTTTTCTAGATTGACTTGTTTAAGCAGTTTACAAGATTTGGTGGTTATAAAGGTTTCAGATGTCTTAGGAATTGATTAAAAGGAAAGAAAAGGCTCCACCCTACTCCCTCTCCAGTGTAACCACTGCCATCAACAGGACCATAATTTGTGGCAGATACAAGGAGTGATGTTCTATGTAAAATTAGTAGTCAGACCGCACACACTTTTAATACTCGGGTAATTAGAATAGTGTTTAAGTATTATCAGAGTAAGCTCTTGAGTCTCCCTGATTATGCTCTGCACAGAAGTATCTGAGTTTCCAGGGCCTTTGGTGTCAGTATTCCCACTGCAGATGAGAACTATTTGTCTCTAGTAGCTGCATAGCTGAGTTGCCGCAGTTAAAACCAACCAGAAGTGACCATGGACCGTAGTGCCGCAGATCCCGCTCAGTGTGGTGCCAGCCTCTTCAGGTGAAGCAGGCGCCACGCATGTGAACTCCCTCTGCAGGCCAGTACTCGTGGGCTGTTTGAAGAGCAACCTCTTATGCCTTGTTGGAAAGGAGGACCTTGTACAAGGACAGCTATCACATCTAGCACCTCACGTTTCAGTGTTGGAAGAAGTTTCTCTTAGTGTGAAAATAGACATTAGAAACATGGTAGGCTCTTTTTGTTATTTTTGTTTTTTCAACATGGTAAGGTTTAACTTTTTTTTTGTCAGTTGTGAGGCTTGAACTCAGGGCCTGGGCTCTGTCCCTGAGCTCTTTTGCTCAAAGATAGTGCTCTACCACTTTGAGCCATAGCTCCACTTCCAGTTTTTGAGTGGTTAATTGTAAGAATCTCATGGGGACTTTTTTTGTCTGGGCTGGGTTTGAACCATGACCCTCAGAGTTCAGTCTTCTGAGTAGCTAGGATTACAAGTGTGAACCACCAGTGCCCAGCTTTAACTTTTTTTTTTTTAACCAGAACTGGGTCTTGGACTCAGAGGCCTCATATTTGCTTGATTTTCTTGCTCATAGCGGGCTGGCATTCTATCATTTGAGCCACATCTCCAGTTTGGCTTTTTTCTGGATAATTGGAGAAGGAACGTAGAGGACTTTTCCACCCAGGTTGGCTTTGTTCTCCAGATCTCTACCTCCTAAGTAGTTAGGATTACAGGCATAGGCCCTAGCTATTTTAACTTTCTTTATCACATATATTTCATTGTGGATATGTTACTTAAAGAACAGGTTGAGTTTTAACCTGCAGGAGAATTGTGGAGGAAAGGAATGTGGTGGGGCATGGAGAGGTCTCAGGACGTTGCGGTTGGTGGCTGCTTGTCTTGGTTGAGACTTTTCTGGGTCCCACAGCTTCCGTAAGCTCATCCTGGGTGGCGTGGTGTCTCTGTAGGCTGCGGACACTGACTCAGTCTCTTTCCATTGCAGACCACACCACTCTAGAGCCCAGTGCGCGGATGCCTTGGCCAAGAAGTGTTTGGTCATGGACGAAGATGATGAGGCTGTCCTGAACCTCATTGCTGAGTGTGAGTGGGACCTAAGCAATCCCCCTGGAAGCACCAGCACCAGCCAGAAGGAACTTGAGGCCGACCTGCAGCATGCCCAAGGTATGCGCTGAGCGTGCGAAAGTGAGGCACCACACACAGTTGTGCTGCTTCAAGTACTGAGTACGAGGGGCAGGGTCCTCCTGGGAGTACTGAGAGTGTGGACCATGGAGTTAGGAAAGGAGAAGCACAGTTACACGGCATGGCATGGAAGTCAGGTGCTGGTGGAGCTGGTGTCTGCTCTGGCCCAGCGGCCCCGAGCCACTGAGCTCTGACAAAGGACTGATCTCAGGCTGATCTTAGGCCTTTATGGCCCTCCACAGATGTAGGGGCTTCTCGTGCATTGCCTAGAGGCTCTTCTTGTATGTCTCAGCGCATTTCATGAAAACAAGATGTTGAGGCACGTTTGGGCGAGATCCCAGGTTTGCCTGGCCACTTGAGAGATTGTCCCCAACACTGTCGTGGTCCTGTTGGTCCTAATTAATTCCTCCTGTGAATGTGTGTGTGCCATAGCATTTATAGGCTCTGTCTGTATTTTGTGAAGACTAATGTGGAAATGTTGGCCATGTGTGTCTCTGCTTCATTGATATCTGAGCCTCACTTCTGTGTACTCTGTGGTTCAGTGAGTTTGCTTCTTTTCTTGGTAATGAGTTATACTTGGTAATGAGTAGTGCTTTATGATTTGAAATCCAGATTCTTGCTCAGATAGAAGTACTTTGAATTTTCTCCCATTCCATGGCATGTTTTTCATTTTCCTAACAATACTTCAAAGTACTGATGTTTTAACTTCAATGAAGTCTAGTTTGTCTTTTTTTTTCTTCAGTGGTTTGTAGGAGGGTGGGGTGTATAGAGTGTCTGGTAGGGAGGTCTTCATCTATGCTGTTTAAGAGGATTTCTTCCTTGCTTTTTACATCTATGTTGTAGTTTAAGTACCTATATGCAAATTACACTAGATAAGCAAATACTGTGAGATTTCTGGGTGAGCCAGTGTTGTGGGTGGTGTGAGGTCCCTGGGTGAGCCAGTGCTGTGTGGTGTGAGATACCTGAGTAAGCCGGTGCCATGTGTGGTGTGAGGTCCCTGGGTGAGCTGGTGTTGTGGGTGGTGTGAAATCCCTGGGTGAGCCGGTGCTGTGTGGTGTGAGGTCCCTGGGTGAGCGACCACTGGTTTAAAGAACCAAGATCTCTTCTACTGAATTATTCTGGTGCCATTTGTCACAATCTGATTGTGACATTTGTTCAGAGTCAGTTTACCTTGTCTGTTTGTCATTTTGAAGATTTTCTTTATTTCCTGCCACCCTGTTTTGGTTACTGCCTCTTTCATGTGAGTTGAGTTGGGTCGAGTCCTGTGATGTCAGCTCTACCCTTTGCTCAGGGTAGACCCGTCTGGAATTCAGTGTTGTCTGCTGTACTACTAACTCACTCAGGCTTCTTTTTCTTACTTAATTGATTTAAGGAAAGGATGCTTAATAAATGTCATATACTATCACAAAATTAAGGTGTCATTTTTTAATGAAACAAAATTTAAAATGTGTTTAATAAAATACAGAGTCCAGACATGTGTTCAGCCCTTCTCCATCCGTCCATCATCAGTGTGGGGACTCGGTGAGGAGGGGCCGTGAGAAGAAGAGGGGCAGCTCTGGAGGGTGCTGCTCGGGACAGCCAGCTGAGGACCAGTACTGTGGGGAGCTGCCCACACAGCACGGCCACCCAGGTGAACGCTGAGCCCTGCTGCGCCTCCTTGGCCCTTAAACATGTTCCAGCATTTGATAGTGCTTTGAGAGGTCTCACTTGTTTTCTTTGTACTTATTTACAGAATTCTCTAAAATGTCTTAGGAAAAAAATTAATCACATTGAAATTTACCATCCACCATATTTTAGGAAAGTATGCTTAACAGTAGTCAACTACTATCACAAACTTAAATTTCTAGTCTGCAAAAACTTAAGTATTTTTCCTTTGCAAACACATTCTTCCTCTACCTCTTCCTCTTCCCCATTCCCTCTCTCATATGCACACTTTTTCTTCTAAGTTTTTAGGCTCAGGTTATAACAGTACTAGTATTTTTTTTCTTTTTGTAGTACTCACATTTTAAGTTTGTGATAGTACTATATGACATGTGGCTTGGGATGACAGGCCCAGGGTGCTGTACCCAGCAACAGACTGAGAAGGAATCTTAGGAACTTTTCTGCCTGGGCTGGCTTTGAACTACGATGCTCCTGCTCTTAGCCTCCCAAGGAGCTAAGATGACATGCATGAGCCAGCTTAGAAGTTATGTTTTCAATATGAGAAGTTGTGAAATTAAATTATAAATTAATGAGATTATTATGTGCATCTGTGAGGTGTAAATATAAAAAACTCTCCAGTATTAGGCTGGATATAGTGTTCATGCCTATAATCCCAGCTGTTCAGGAGGACTGTGGGTCTAGATCAGCTCATCTCGACAAAAAGGCAATGGTGATTTATCCCTAAATCAATCCCAGGTTTGTGGAAGACATAAGTAGAAGTATTGTAGTACAGATCATCTCAGGCAAAAAAATATGAGAGCCTACCTCAACAGCAACTAAAAGCAAAAAGACTATATGTATAGTTCAAGTGGTAGAGCACCTGCCCAGCGGGGGGGGGGGTGTCTTGGGTACACACCCTACTACCAACAAAAAATTTTAAATATCCTCTCATTTGAATGAACAGGTTGCTCAGGCCATGCTTGGGGCGCAGTTAAAAACGGGGGTCATGTGGTGGCTGGCCGAGTGGACTGTTTACATCAGACGCAGGGCAGTCATGGTGGCTGAGTGGACTGCTCACATCAGACGCAGGACAGTCATGGTGGCTGAGTGGACTGTTCACATCAGATGCAGGACAGTCATGGTGGCTGAGTGGACTGTTCACATCAGACGCAGGGCAGTCATGGTGGCCGAGTGGACTGTTCACATCAGACGCAGGGCAGTCATGGTGGCTGAGTGGACTGTTTACATCAGATGCAGGG
>NW_012267237.1:473620-475537 GCF_000151885.1 Dipodomys ordii
TGTGCAGTGTGTCTGTGCTCTGCGTGTGCAGTGTGTCTGTGCTCTGCGTCTGCAGTGTGTCTGTGCTCTGCGTGTGCAGTGTGTCTGTGCTCTGCATGTGCAGTGTGTCTGTCCTCTGTGTCTGCAGTGTGCCTGTGCCTGTCTTTTGGACCCACACTTGCACATTCACCTCTTTCAAAATTAGAGTGCCAGCCCCACGCTGCAAAGCAGGGCCGGCAGGTGGTGGTGTTCTGATTTGTGTTCTCTTCATTACAGATTCCATGGATGGAGAGGACTCTGCCTCATCCTCACAGATGCCTAGTTTGTCCTCACAGAAAGTGATGCCTGTTCCTGAAAAGTACAGGAAGCGAAGGATGCCTGGCGGAAAGTTCCAGGTGCCCTCAGATCGGGAGTGTCTGAGCAGCCTGGACAGGGCTGGTGGGCCCACCAGCTTGGAGGAAAGTCTCAGAAGACAGGACAGCTCGGAGGCCAAGGTGGCCTTTTCCTGCTCTGATGCTGCTGAGCCTGAAGAGCAGACTGCACGTGGTCCTCGTGATGCCATCGGGGTGAGCGGGAAGCAGAGGCCAGCCGCTGTGGCCGGCCATTTCCACGGAGTGGGCATTGAGTGTAGTGAGGGCTAGATAGCTTGTGATGCCACATCTTCCATTTTCAGTCCAAAATGTGAACAAACTGAAAGTCTTGCACGCTGACTCCTGTGCTTTTTCCTCTGCTCCATGCTGCTCCCTGCAGCCTTAAGTGTTCTGTACATTTGTCTTCAACGTTGGAGGCAATCGCTGTGGTCACCTGGGGTCCTCACTGTGAGGGAAGAGCCTTGGCAGTGAATTTCCCAAAGGACTTACCCCATTAGGGCTTGAGAGACTCCTGCCCTCCTCAGGGACCAGACCCATGGCCCACCAACTCCCCTGCCTCCGAGTGCGTGCCCAGCATCCGTGGGAGGGTGTGAGCCTGAAGAGGGGACGCTCAGAACCAGCCTGTGACTCAGAGTTGCAGGGGGAGGGGGGAAGGGGGAAGGGAGGGGGGAGGGGGAGGGGTAGTTTTGCTGAGCCTGAGGGGAAAGGGAACCTGGCACAGGTTCTCAGTGAAGTCACTGACTAGAGAGACAGATGCGAGCTCCTGAGCTTGCTCTGCGCATTGTGGCTTGGAGTCCTGTCTGTATCCTCTGTCTTCTCCCTTGTGGATGGAGGGGAGACAGAACTTGGGAGGTCAGGCCCTGTGCTGTCCTGTCATCTTCCTGAGGTCTCCTCGGAGATCCCGAGGCTGGAGATGCTGTTGCTGCTGCCGCTCTGTGGGAAAGCATGCATCTGGGCCCACACTGTGCTGCAGAGACCTAATTTCTGCCAGGAGCAGAAAGCCAGTCTCACGCTTATGTCTCCTTCACAGCTGTCGCCCAGACCACGCTCTGCAGCCATGCCTGCACGGAGGGCTGCCCTGGAGACCGCGCTCTTAGGGGCACTGCTGGATCTAGTGGACAGATGCTGGAGTGGCAGTGGGTCCCTGCAGATCAATGAGGCGTTCCTCGGTGAGTCTGGGCTGCCTCCACCGGCAGGACCGCCCATCTGTGGTCTTCGGGGTCCCCTGTGTGTGCAGCCCTCCCAGGCTCCGGAGCTGCGGTAAATTGCCTCCACACTGGACCTGGTCCTCTGCGGCTGGAGCTGAGAACACTGCCCGGGGTTGGGCTTTACTTACTCCGTATTTAATTATTCCTGTATTTGGAGTATTGTCTGCTTGAGATCCTCTATGTACATTCGGTGTGTGCAGACACAACACAACATGGAATCAGAGTTCTGTGGTAACCAGACAGTCCTAGAGAACTTGGGTCTTTTTTTTGGGGGGAGGGGTCCGGTCGTGGGGCCTGAACTCTGGGCCTGGGCGCTGTCCCTCAGCTCTTCAGCTCAAGGCTAGTGCTCTACCACTTGA
>NW_012267237.1:475929-476390 GCF_000151885.1 Dipodomys ordii
CAGTCATGGTGGCCGAGTGGACTGTTTACATCAGACGCAGGACAGTCATGGTGGCTGAGTGGACTGTTTACCTCAGATGCAGGGCAGTCATGGTGGCTGAGTGGACTGCTCACATCAGACGCAGGGCAGTCATGGTGGCTGAGTGGACTGCTCACATCAGACGCAGGGCAGTCATGGTGGCTGAGTGGACTGTTCACATCAGACGCAGGGCAGTCATGGTGGCTGAGTGGACTGCTCACATCAAACGCAGGGCAGTCATGGTGGCCGAGTGGACTGTTCACATCAGATGCAGGGCAGTCATGGTGGCTGAGTGGACTGTTCACATCAGATGCAGGACAGTCATGGTGGCCGAGTGGACTGCTCACATCAGACGCAGGGCAGTCATGGTGGCTGAGTGGACTGTTCACATCAGATGCAGGACAGTCATGGTGGCTGAGTGGACTGTTCACATCAGATGCAGG
>NW_012267237.1:481693-483658 GCF_000151885.1 Dipodomys ordii
CCACTTCCGGCTTTTCTTTTCTGCTTATGTGGTGCTGAGGAATCGAACCCAGGGCCTCATGCATGCCAGGCTCTCTACCACTGAGCCACCTTCCCAGCCCAGAACTTGGGTCTCTTTACTTCCATCTACTGGGGGCTCTTTCGGGAGTCCTCCGACCCCAGGCGGTGGCCTCCTCCTGAGCCTGGGCTGTGGGGCCAGACTCTGTAGTTAGCAGACACTGAAGCAGGTGGAGCCACTCCAGCCACTGTGTCATTGGCTGCCTTGTTGGTTGGTGTCGTTTCCTTAACCCATGTGTGGCCACGTGCTGCCTGGCTTACTTCACTGAGGTGGGGGGGCGGGGAGCAAAAGCCATTTTCCATTCTTCACCATGGCAAGACTGTGTGTGGAAAGGCAGAGGTGATCTCAATATGCTCTCTCTGTCTCTCTGCATGTCCTCAGTGCTCTCAGGCCACACAGTGGACATGTTTTATTTATGGTCCATGCTACTGCTAGAATGCTCTTAACAATGTTTCATTTTTTTGCTTTTAGCCCAGGCAAAGCACATTTTGTCATCTGTTCCAGCAGCGCAGGACAGTGTAGCACTCAAGTCTGAAGGAATTAGCTATCTGGCCCTTGAAAATAAGTCCCTGCAAAGCCTCCTTGCGGAGCAGCAGCGGCAGTGCACCACCATGATGAGTGAGGTGACGGCGGAGCTCAGCAAGGCCCGGAAAGAGATGGTGAGCTGCACTCTGGCGCCATGGCCATCTCTTCACAGGGCGGGGGCCGGCGGGGCCTCGGATGCCACACTGTCCCAGAGCCACCTTGACAGCCATGCCTTTCGTCCAGCTCCTCTAGGACCTTAAAGCCCCCTCTCCTTGCTGTGTTGTATGCCCATTCTCCATGGACATGGTGAGCTGGACAGCAGTACCTCCAGCCCTCTGCCTACTGCCTCTCGTAGGAGAGATGAGAGAGGAAGAGGTGGCCCAGCTCTGGGCAGAGTCTTGTGTTCCCACTGGCCCTTGGTGGAGACTCCCCAGTCCTGATGAGTGAGATTCCAGTTATCTGGGGTGCGTAGGGTTCCTACTCTTGTCTTGTACCCAGTTTGAATCTCTTGTACCACCAGATGGCACACAAGAGCAGAGTCCATACTTGGACTTGGCAACCAAGTTCTCCCTTATGAGGTTGTGTTGTGTGAATGATATTGGGATGTTCTTCCTTCTGAGCCCACGCGAATGGTTACATGACAGATGGCCAGACACACCTGTGGTTGGTTCTCTGCCAGGCCTCACCTTACCGCACAGTGTGCACTGCGTTAGCACACCATCCCCAGCTTTACAGTGGACCTGGCAGAGCCGGGCTGTTCAGGGGTGGTGACCTCATCCGAGGACCTGGTGGGTGGGGATGGATCCTCTTCCAGCAGGCCCTCTGCACAGGAAACGGAGGCCGAAGTGTTGGTCCCTTCTGCCTCTGTGCATTGGCTAACCCTTCAGGGTGAGCATAGGAGCGCATGTGCACCAGGAGGGGCTGTTGGAACACTGTGACCTCAGGACCAGTGCATGAAAGCACCACAGAATGAAAGTTCTTAGGTTTTCTGACAAGCTCTTTGTTTTGTGAGATTTCATACACATCTGATTTTTAGAGAAAATGGAAGTGGAGTAATATCTAACATACTGTGAAATCTCCTGCATGCACACAGGACTCCATGTAGAAAGAGCAAGAGCACACGTAAGCCTGGACCGCAGCACTGGAGAACACAGTGTGGAACAGTGTTAGTCTCGGGGACACAACCTGGCCCATTGACCAGAAGACAGCAGGTGACACCTGATGTCTCAGTGCAGACGTGGAGGCCACTTGGGGCCTCAGCCAGAGCTTAGAGACCAACCTGTACTGCTGTCCATGACAGTGATGCGGAGCCAGAGCTTAGAGACCAACCTGTACTGCTGTCCCTGACAGTGATGCGCAGCCAGAGCTCAGAGACCAACCTGT
>NW_012267237.1:483708-484296 GCF_000151885.1 Dipodomys ordii
TCACATCAGACGCAGGGCAGTCATGGTGGCTGAGTGGACTGTTCACATCAGATGCAGGGCAGTCATGGTGGCTGAGTGGACTGCTCACATCAGACGCAGGGCAGTCATGGTGGCTGAGTGGACTGCTCACATCAGACGCAGGACAGTCATGGTGGCTGGCCCAGTGGACTGTTTACATCAGACGCAGGGCAGTAATGGTGGCTGGCTGAGTGGACTGTTTACATCAGACGCAGGGCAGGCGTGTGGCGGCTGGCACAAGGTATAGTGAGACTGTTCTGGGTTTTGGACTGTAGTTAAGGCCAGCGTCATTCCCCTGCTTGGCCACATCTGTGCTGCCTCACGGTTACCCTCTGTTCTGTACTTCTGTAGTGTGGTGCTAGCAGACCCAATGGGAGCACACTTTGACTGTCCATTCCAACTCACAGAGCTGCTTTGTTGAAGCACTGCCTGAGCACAGCCTTGTAGAAGTCTTCCTGTCTGTTTTGTACCAGCTCTGAGTTTCACCATATTTGCTCCTTCTCTTTGTGTTTGCAGTGTGCCTATGCCTGTGTCTGTGCTCTGCGTCTGCAGTGTGTCTGTGCTCTGCGT
>NW_012267237.1:484994-485361 GCF_000151885.1 Dipodomys ordii
CTGTGCTCTGCGTCTGCAGTGTGTCTGTGCTCTGCGTCTGCAGTGTGTCTGTGCTCTGCGTCTGCAGTGTGTCTGTCCTCTGCGTCTGCAGTGTGTCTGTCCTCTGCGTCTGCAGTGTGTCTGTCCTCTGCGTCTGCAGTGTGTCTGTGCTCTGCGTCTGCAGTGTGTCTGTCCTCTGCGTCTGCAGTGTGTCTGTGCTCTGCGTCTGCAGTGTGCCTGTGTCTGTCCTCTGCGTCTGCAGTGTGCCTGTGTCTGTCCTCTGTGTCTGCAGTGTGTCTGTCCTCTGTGTCTGCAGTGTGCCTGTGTCTGTCCTCTGCGTGTGCAGTGTGTCTGTGCTCTGCGTGTGCAGTGTGTCTGTGCTCTGCGT
>NW_012267237.1:490139-502897 GCF_000151885.1 Dipodomys ordii
CTGCTGTCCATGACAGTGATGCGCAGCCAGAGCTTAGACCAACCTGTACTGCTGTCCATGACAGTGATGCGCAGGGGCATGGCCATCATAGGTCCTGTTCCCTTACCTCCGTGCCATCCCCTGCCTCTCTTCTCCAAGTCCACCCCTGGATGTCCCAGCCCTGGGAGGGAGAGGTGGCCAGCAGCTCACATGGTAGGGCCACCTTTAAGGAACCTGGGCGCAGGAGGGAAGTGCTATGTGGACCAGTAGCTGCTGCCTTCCAGGGAGACCAGCGCTAAGCCCGAGCACTGACCGAGTCTGTGCCAGTAGCTGCTGCCCTCCAGGGAGATCAGCGCTAAGCCCGAGCACTGACCGAGTCTGTGTATCCCATGTCATTCCTGTAGCAGCCGGAGTCAGGAATAGCATGTCCTGGGTGCAGCTCTGAGGCAGACACACCTCTCCACCCTGAGTGTGTTCGGCCCTCTGCTTTGTTTACTCACCGTAGCCTGGACTGAGAGAGTGCTATCTGCTTCCCAAGCCCAGCACCCTGGGGAGAGCCTGCGGGTGAGCCTCGTGGCAGGAGGTGCTTGGAAAGGGTTTGAAAGAGGAGGGGTTTGGGGTCCACCGACACACCCAAGAGGAGATGTCAGCCCAGTGGGCACACACATGCTGGTAGTGGTTTGTTGCACCACCGTCCTGGGTTTGAGTCTCAGTAAGAAGCAAACGCTGACCCCTGGAGGAGGTGAGATGAGGCTGGCCCCAGCCCCGGGAGAGCCTGCGGTTCCTGTGGGAAGGAGCCGCGGGCTTCAAGTTGTTGGAGCCCTGGCTCCAGCTGCACAGATCAGTGTGTCAACCTGTCATGACTCACAGTGCCTTGGCCATGGCTAATAACATTGCTGGCTCGGACAACGGCCAGGCTTCCAGATGCACCTCTACAGCACCCTAGTATATGCTTGTCATTTTCTCCTACAAAGAAGCCCAGGCCTTGGTTCCTACCCATAATGAGTGGTGGCTGATAGGAACAAAAGAGAGGTCCCAGGGGAGGCTGCCAGCACCACAGGGTAGCAGAGAGGCCCTGGGATCTCCAGTAGCCATAGCCACAGCCTTGGGGGAAGGGAGATGGTCAGCTTCTGCCAGCTGCCCTCCAGCGTGGGCCTGGGCTCCGTGGTGAGCTCGGTGGGGTTCTGGAGGCCTCTCTCTTCACCTCACCCCTTTCCCAGAGGTGACTCCATACCACTCAGGACTGGATGGAGGGCAAATGCACTTTCTCTCTACCTTGTGATCTGAAATTATGGAAGAGAACCTGAACCTAGTGATTATTCAGACATTTTGTTTTGCTTGTGTCTTACTGACTGGTCTCATTATACTCTCTGTGTCTTCAGGATACCTTGAGGCAACATTTAGACAAGTCTTTGGAGGAAAATAGCAGCTTAAAATCTCTTCTGTTCAGCTTGAAAAAAGAAGTAAAAAATGCTGATACTTCTGCTGCGCTACATTTGCAGATCACTGGTGAGTTCACCGTTTATTTGGTAATCACTTGGTGAAATGCAAGTGCTCAAATGTAAAAAGGTAGACTTTAGTCTTAGTCATTTTCTGCCAGTCGAAGCAGTGTAAGGTCAGCTAGCCAGAGCAGGTGGACAGAAGAAGATGCGTCCTGTTGCCTTTGATTCTTTAGCCAAATTTGGACCTTCCACCCTGTGGCTCTTGAATTTAATAATGCACTGGTGGTGTTTCTGCCTCCTGAGCAAGAAGGTGACTTGAAGTATGTTTTCTGGTCTCTGTTTGTTCCAGGTACAAATAATTTTCATTTACCTCTTTTTCTGTCTCTGGTTCCACTTGTTCTATTTTAGAGAAGTCAAGTTGGGTTACCTATGTTTGGGGCAACATTGATGTGTCTGTTTGCATGGCAACCTATCTAGGAGGTTGTAGTCTATATTTTGGGAGGGTGAACTTCCCAGCAGTCTCTCCTCTTGTCCTGGGAGAAATTGAAGGGCCAGGAAGTAAGCACCTCAGAGTCGATGTCCTTCCCATGATGTGTCTGCCTCTTTGTGGTCCCTGCAACATAAAAGGACTACAGGCAAGCCCAGGTGTCAGTCAAGGACAAGCCCTTTGCCATTTATTGAATAAGAAGACGTTTTTATAGTCTTTTCTTGTAAGAGTTGTCTTTATCCTCTTTTTACCTTGTTTCTATGACGTATTAGGTTTTGTTTTGTTCTGTTTTTCTCTTAGGTTTCTTCTAGCCTGGTTATTTCCAATGTGACTGTTTCCTTTGTTGCTGATTCTGCTTGAGTTATCTAACATTTTTGGTTGGAGCTCAGGATGTTCTTTATTTCTTGTGTTCTATTTTCTTTATATATTTGTGTATATTTTCTATTAGTCCCTGCTTGTTTTGTGATGTTGGGTGGGCGTTCATGTTTACCCCTATCTTTGAGTCTGTTATAGAAATGAGTGTTCTGTTATATATTCTTTTTTTTTTTTTTTTTGGGTCCGGTCGTGGGGCTTGAACTCTGGGCCTGGGCGCTGTCCCTCAGCTCTTCAGCTCAAGGCTAGCACTCTACCACTTGAGCCACAGCGCCACTTCCAGCTTTTTTGTTTTTGCTTATGTGGTGCTGAGGAATTGAACTCAGGGCCTCAGGCATGCAAGGCAAGCGCTCTACCACTGAGCCACCTTCCCAGCCCCGTGTTATATATTCTTATATCTAACTTATACTAGAATTGTCAAGACATGTGCATGAGCTTCCTTATATAATTCTGCCACTTTTCTTCTTTCAGGACTTCAAACAAGTGTGAAGCAGCTCTCTGGTGAGATTGTAGAGCTGAAGCAGTATCTAGAGCACTATGATAGGATCCAGGAGCTCACGCAGATGCTGCAGGAGAGCCACAGGTACTTGTGTGAGCCAGACAAGGGAGGAGCGGAGGGGGAGAGGCCGAGTGGTAGGGAAGGTAGATCCATGCGGCAACATCGCAGAAGCACAAAGAGCAGCTGACTGCGCATCACAGCAGTTAGTGTCCAGGGTCCACACGTAGCACCATGCTGACGTGGAGTGTCTGCTGGTGAAAAGTGAGGCTCTTCCTGCGGCCACGTTTTGTGATCTTGGTGGTAATGTTGAAGTGTTGACCTGGAAATGTAGATTTTGACCCTGAGGAGTGGATTCTGAGGTGTGGACCTTGACCTGTGGGCCCTGAGGTGTGGACCCTGAAGAGTGGACCCTGAGGTGTAGACCCTGAGATGAGAACTCAGAGCTGTGGACCCTAAGGTACAGACCCTGAGGTGTGGACCTGAGGTGAGAACTGAGGTGTGAACTCTGAGGTGAGAACTCTGAGGTGAGAACTCTGAGGTGTGAACTCTGAGGTGAGAACTCTGAGGTGAGAACTGTGAGGTGAGAACTGTGAGGTGTGCACTCTGAGGTGTGAACTCTGAGGTGTGAACTCTGAGGGGTGCACTTTGAGGTGAGAACTCTGAGGTGAGAACTCTGAGGGGTGTACTCTGAGGTTCGTGCACTCTGAGATGTGAACTCTGAGGTGTGAACTCTGAGGTGTGCACTCTGAGGTGAGAACTGTGAGGTGGGAACTCTGAGGTGAGAACTCTGAGGTGAGAACTGTGAGGTGAGAACTGTGAGGTGTGCACTCTGAGGTGGGAACTCTGAGGTGAGAACTCTGAGGTGTGCACTCTGAGGTGTGCACTCTGAGGTGTGAACTCTGAGGTGTGCACTCTGAGGTGTGGACTCTGAGGAGTGGACTCACATGTGGTTTGGGAGAATGATGAAGAGAATCTAGCAGTATGAGAGGCACATAGGAATGCAGAATGTGTGGTGTCCTGGCTTCCCGGGCCTTAGTTCCTATGAATTGTAGTTTTATCCTCATGTAGTTCGTGGCTGTTTGAGTTTTATGGTTGTTTTTAAGTTTGGGAGATTCCATCTTTCTTCCCTGATAGGGAGCAGGTGGCAGGAAAGGGACTGGAAGTTTCAGGGAGGTTCAAGCAGAGCCTTGGCTTTACGAAGACATGCCTGTGAAGAAGCTAGGGCAGGCTGGGTGCAAAGAGAGACTTGGGCCTAGGAAGGATGGGAGCTGCCGAGTGGTGAGGACTTGGGAACCGCAGACCATTGCCGCCCCCTCCCCTGTGCCTGGCAGGAGCCTGCAGGCCACCCTCGCCGGCCAAGGTTGGGCTGGCAGTCCTGTCCCCCAGAGCCCTGGCCCAGGCATGGGCAGGCAGAGCTCACGATCTCCTACATGTCCTGTGATCAGGCTTTTGCCCCTGGAGTCCATGTTGACTTTGTCCATCGCTATCTCTGATCCAAGCAAATAGCCAGTACCTGCTTAGTAGATGGGTCAATGGGTGACCACCTTTGTGGTGAACAGCAGTGGTCAGTGTGGCTCTGCCTTGTCTAAATGTGTGATGCCATAAAACACGTGACTGGGAAGCCAGGCACCGTGGCTCACGCCTGTAATCCTAGCTACTCAGGAGGCTGAAATCTGAGGATTGTGGTTTGAAGTCAGACCAGGCAGGAAACTCCTTGAGACTCTGATCTCCAGTGAACCACCAGAAAACCAGAAGTGGCGCTGTGGCTCAGTGGTAGAGCGCTAGCCTTGAGCTGAAGAGCTGAGGGACAGTGCCCAGGCCCAGAGTTCAAGCCCCATGACTGACCAAAAAAAGAAGAAATAACCCCTGCATGGCTGAGGAGCATGACAATGTGGAGATGGAAAGTGGGGAAAGTTCACAAGGGCCTCTGAAGCCATCACCACATTAGAAATATTGGTTGCCATCCTCCTGTCGGAGTGTGTGTGGTGGCGTCGACGCCGTGCACCTCTCATGCCTTTCTTCAGCCCCTTCGCTCACCCGGCTGCCGGGGCTCGGGGCCAGGTCAGGCCTAACCGCTGCCTTGGTTTGGAAGAATTGGGCGCAGGAACAGTGGTCAGTGGGTGGTGGGGATGGCTAGGGTGGGGCCCAGGGGCGGCTTTGTGCCAGTGGTCTGGGGGCTGAGTGAGAGGGGTGAGGGGCAGAGCTGCCAGGGGGCGGCAGCAGGCCGGGGAGGGGTGGGGACACCATGGCTGCCCCTTCTGTCCCCCTCCAGCTCTCTGGTCAGCACCAACGAGCACCTCCTGCAGGAACTGAGTCTCGCCCGGGTGCAGCACAGGGCAGAGGTAGAGCAGATGCACTGGAGCTTCCAGGAGTTCAAGAAGACCACAGCCCTGTTCCCACCCCACAGTGCTCATCTTGGTGGCCGCCAGTCCTGCTAACGCCTGCCCAGAGGCCAGTTGCCCTCTTTGTGTTAGAGTCACAGGCTTGCACGTCAGTGTTTCTTTATTTGAACACGCTAGGGAGATTTGTCTCCTTCCCTTGGAATCACCCGATAATTTTCAGATGCACTCAGGCCCTACAGTTGAGCATTCTAATGCACCCTGAAGTGACAGTGAGCCTGGCCCTTCCTGTGCTTGGTGGGACTGCCGCTTTGTCCCTACACACCCTGACGTGAAGCTCAGGTGGGGTTTTTATCTGGAATGTGAAAGTACTGCATAAGATTAGTAAAATAATTTCAGTGTGACAAGCAATCCTCCTTTAATTGGCTAATACATTGTCACTAAAGGTTAATTTTGTAAATAGTTCTTTATAACTTATAACTGATTTTCTCATTGAATTCCATTATGAAACAACCTATGTACCATGGTAGGTGGGCAGGAATTAAAAAGTGGTAAAACTGAATAGGAGTTACAGTGACACATGTGGAACACATTTTAAAAGTTTGAACTGTGATGTTAATGTTTCATAGTAAAAGTATAAACCCATTAATGCCTCATCCTTTAGCTTCCAGTGTCTTTCTGAAAATCATAGCAAAATAGATTATAAAACTTGGGAAAGCTGGGCGCTGGTGGCTCATGCCTGTAATCCTAGCTACTCAGGAGGCTGAGATCTGAGGATCGCGGTTCAAACTAGTCCGGGCAGGAGAGACCATGAGACAATACTGGGGGAGGACAATACTGAGGTTTGAACTAAGGACTTCAGGCTTGTATGGCAGAGCATGCTAGAGCATTCGCACTGAGGCCTCCAGCCTTTTGTACTTTTTAATAGTGTTTCTTAATAGAAATTTCAGACTTTAATATGCTCTAATATATCAATCTTTTTTATGAATCCTGTCCCTAAAAAGACCAAATATATGTTTTTCAATATCAAAATTACTACAAAAAGGGCAAGATCCCCTTGAGGGATAGTGTCTTGTCTGTGTGATGTGTTGACTGCTGGCTCCCCAGGTAGCTTAAAGTTGTATCTGGCCACGAGAAAGGCTTGGGCGGGATCTAAAAGTTCAGCCCCACTCCCCACCCCCAACTTCAGGTCCCAATGGGTTAAATTGGTCACTAGTGACTAAGTGTTGTAATCTGTCATGCTTCTGTAGTGAAGCTTCCTGAAGGTTCAGACTGCTTCTGGAGAGGTACTTGGAGGGAGGGGCCTCCCACCCCTCTCCTCCTTCCTTTGTCTGTGTCCTTTGTAATGTATAGTGGGCTGTTAAGCAAGGTAATCAACCTCAAAAAGAACCAGGTGGTCAGAAACCCAGGCAAAAGCAGCCAGCCTGCCATTGCCACCTGAAAGTTGTAGCAGGTGTGTTGGCAGGGCCTGCACCCTCAGCAAGCAGTCCAGTGCCAGCTGCAGGTGGGCAGGGTCAGAAGGGGGTTGAGTCACAAGAGACCTGACAGCAGACCCTCTTGCTTCCTGGTCGGAGGGTAAGGTGCTGGGAGTCTGTGTTGAAGGTTGAGTGGAAGCATAAGAGAAATTGAGTTTGTTACTTCATAAAGTCTTGAAGATCTGCTGGATTGTCTTCCAAAAGACTCTGTAGTCTTATGTATTAGGAATTTGAGGTCTGTATTCTACCCAGAGTGAATTTGGGGGCATGCTTGAGTTCCAGCTGTCCTGTCCCAATCACTGAAAAGACTCATGTGTCTCCACTTTGGCTGTCTTCTCTGTGTGATACTCTCTCTAGGGTAGACCCTCCATATTAGGTTCATCATGTCTGCCTGGCTTTTTACTTTGTGCAATTTCACAAATTCACTGAATCACAATTTTTTTGAATAAGGACAATGTCTGACACGTAGTAAGCACTACACACTCGCTTGCATTATAACAGTAATTTCTCCTTGCTTCATGGGTGATGGTGGCTTATAATTCCTTTATCCTGTTTTTTGGGGATCACAGAATGGAATGGGCCATACATTCCTCTCTTGTTTGTTCCCAGGAGAGTTTGCTGAGATAAGAATCCCTTCACCTCTGGAAGATGATGTCATTTGTGCCTGGAATGTTATCAGGGTTTTTGATAATGTTTATTTTAGAATATGGCAGAGCCTTTTGTCAAGACCGCCCAGTCTCCCCTCAGCTGGGCTGAGCCGTTGGGGGCTGCCCAAAGCAGTGTGGGAAGAGTGGGGGTGTTCCCTGTCAGTGCCGGCCAGAGAGATTCTGACTGTTGCTCTCTCCCAGAGGAAGGCCAGAACGCCAGGTGCACTTCGTGTGAGCAAAGAATAGCTCTGTCTGTCCAGCCACTGAGGTAGCAGCTCCTCCTTTACTACCTGGTGTGTCTGCTTGTTTGTATATCATGGGCCTCTTAAGACCTGGTCCAGATGGCCCTCATTTTCAGGTTTGGGGATAGCCCTCATCCTCTTCCGGTGGCATTGTAATGGGCCCCTACTTTGAAGTTGTGTTCTGGTGCAGAGAGGTGGGGACATAGGTTTCTCCTTCACTGTCAAGGTGAGGAGACAGCTTCTGGCTACTGTGCCTCCATTTTCCAGCCCTGGCCATTGTCCATGTGGGCAGGGCTCTGCCTGGCCTTCCTGCCCACACCACGCCCCTCTAAGTCAGTCCCTGGAGCACCCTGAAGGGCCGCCTCCAGAGAGCAGGCATCTCTGCTCTCCCTCCTGGGTCTTCCAAGAGCCCCGCTTGCCAGCTGGCCTTGGCAAAACTACTCCCATCTGTTCCCAGAACCCCTAGTTCCAAACCCCTGCAGTTCAACAGTGGCTTCTGGAGCTTCCTACCTTTACAGCTCAGTTTCACTAAAGTTTGATGAGTTAATTAGGCCTGTCAAAAAAGCAGCCTCTGGAAGGGGGGACCAAGATGGTGACGGGGCAGTAGGGAAACGCCTCAGCTCTCCCCAACCAAAAAGAGGGTTTGAGTTCCAATGCTTAATCTCCCCAAGATACCGACAGCAACAAAAAGATGAACACCCAGAGAAAAACAGAAGGTGGAAAATAACAAAAGAGAGAAAAAGAAAAATTTCAGAACAGAGAAGTACAAAGACCCCTCCCCCAACCTTTACTGGCTGCACGGCAGCAGCCAAGCCCCGGCCAGCGGCCCAGCAGGGGCTGCCCGAGTCCCAGATTCACAGGGGGCTGCCTGCAGATCACCCGTGCAGAAGCCCCCTGAGGTACCGGTGTCATACCCACTGATCGCGATGAACGGAGAAACCTCCGAGCCTGGAACTCGGCCCCACAATGGGAGCCCCAGAGCCACATGGGACACTCAAAGAACACCAGAGCAGAAGACCTTCAAGGAACTGGTGCTGATCCGGAGAGCGCAAACGGAGACAAGCCCCAGCGCTCAGAACCTGCATGGAGGCCCTGCCCCCACCTCTCAGGCAGATGCTGGAGGCCCATCTCGCAGTGCGACCCGACAGCTTCGACCGAGGCAGAGACAGAAGAGAATCACACAAAGCCACCACGGCCCAGCCCAGCCTGCAACCACCCCAACTGAACTCTGATTGCAACGGCAACCAACGATCTACATCACATGGAAACAACTAGCTTCAGGGTGAGTACCCCGCAGGGGACAGTGTATCCCTCAAGGGAGACCGGAGCTGGTGGGAATCCCCAGACCCTGACCCAGACTCCCTACCCCAACTCCTGGACCACTAAAACTGGGAACTGTTCGAGAGCTCCACCAGCCCATGGAGCACACTCTGCTGGCCAGGCTAGAGCAAGAGCACCCCTGGAAGGGAGCTTAAACGCCCAAGCCAGGAACAGCGCCCCAGGGTCAAGACACCCAACAGTAGAAGAAATTTGAACTGTGTGCCCCAGGCTGAGTAACCTAGGTGGTATACACAGCAGCACAGGCCCAACCAGCGTGCCCCAGGTGGGGGGCCGGGACCAGGCCTGGGGATCCGGCGCCTGAGCAACACAACCAACTCCTCCCAACTGAAGTCAGAAGCTGAGCATTCGCCTCAGCAGAGGGGAGAAAAACAGGGAACTGTACCCCCTGGGAAGCACACCTGTGACAACAAAAGACCCAGGGGCTCAGGACAAGAGAAGCCCAAACCCCACCAGAACCTGACCCATATATTCTAGGCTAGGAATTGGACAACACAGGCTGCCAGCACCTGATAATAGGCAGGAGCGCAGGATGGTAAGGTGGCTCAGTGGTAGAGTGCTTGTCTTGGGTGCATGAGGCCCTGGATCTGATTCCTCAGCACCACATAAGCAGAAAGGGCCAGAAGTGGTGCTGTGGCACAAATTGTAGGGTGCCAGCCTTGAGCTGAAGAGCTGAGTGACAGCACCCAAACCCAGAGTTCAAGCCCACAACCGGCAAAAAAAAATCAGGAGCCCATAGCAGACTCCAGCATCTGGGAGAGTACATCCAGAACATCCGATCTTGCCAAGAGCACCCGTAGGAGCAAACAGGAGCAGTCTAGGCTGCTCAACCCTTCCAAAGGCAGGAACTGCCAGTGATCTACAGCAGAGAGCTGAGAATCCTATGTAGGTCAGACCAGCAGCTGGAGGTTGGCCTTCAACAGAACTGAGATCAGGTACAGACTCTCTCTACCAATACAGAATCAGCAACCAAGCAAAGACAGACACACCAAAACAAAATTTCAGATTAGTCTCCCAATAATCCCTGAATCCCTGTGTGAAAATCACAGAAAAATTACAAGGTTTATCAACACCCAGGATAGCAAGCTATTCCCAATAGCCAGCAGCCACCCAGGGGAGAGCCCCAGTGGGAGCAAAGCAGGAATGGAAGACAAAAGCTACATCCAAGGGATGCTGGGGACAATGACTCAAGAAATAAAGCGAGAAATAGACCAGAAATGGAAAGAACACGGGCGAACTATTGAAAGAGATGCAGGACATCAAACACAAGATACATGCAAAAATAGAGGCAGTACATACATCACTAAGAAGTGAGATAAATGCCAAAATAGAGGCAGTACATACCTCATTGAGAGGTGAGATCAGTACTTTGAGAACCAACATCGAATCCATAAAGGAGTCCATTTCCTCCATGCAAACCACAATGGAAGCCACAGTTAACAGAGTGAACGAAATGGAATGTAGAGTGTCAAATACAGAAGACAGGATACACCAACTGGACCAAAAAGTGACAGATATGGAAAAATCACTCAAATTATGCCAAAGGGAAATTCAAGAGCAAGCAGATAGTGCCAAGAAATTTAATCTTTGTATGATTGGAGTGGACGAAGCAAGGGAATGCAACACCTATTCAACAAGATAATCGGTGAAAAATTTCCCCATCTCAAAAAAGAACATCTTACCTACATAACAGAAGTATATAGAACACCTAACAAGCAAGATCCCAGGAGAAACACTTCTAGACACATTATAGTAAAAATCATAGATCTGAATAATAAGGAAACAGTCTTGCATGCAGCAAAAATGAAGAAGGAGCTATACTACAATGGGGAAAAAAATTAGAATCACTGCAGGTCTCTCCACACAAACACTGAATGCAAGAAAGGCCTGGGAAAGTACCATACGAGCCCTGAGAGCCAATAACTGCCAACCCAGACTGATATACCTGGCAAAGCTAGCATTCATATTCGATGGAGAGCTGAAAATTTTTATAGCAAAAAAAAACTAAATGAATACATAAACATTAAGCCAGCATTACAAAGAATACTAAGAGGGGGGACACAACCTGAAGAAAGCAACCAGGAACTGAGACCTGCACCCAGACAGGCATTACTCAAAGTCTAACTGAGCAAGCACAGGAGGAAAGGAAAGAAGAAAAACTTAGGGAAACAGGGAATGAGAGGGACCACAATGCATCTCTCTATACTATCTCTTAATATTAATGGGCTTAATTCGCCAATCAAAAGAAAAAGAACTGCAGATTGGATCAGAAAACATGAACCATCCATCTGTTGCCTTCAGGAGACTCACCTCTCAGCCAAACATACAAACACACTCAGAGTGAAGAGTTGGAAAAAGATCTACCAATCAAATGCCCCAGAAAGAAAGCAGGTGTAGCTATCCTGATATCTGACAAAATAAACTTTTCATTAAAATCAATACAGAAAGACAAAGACGGACACTACATATTAATACAGGGAACAATCCAAGAGGAGGATATTACCATCATCAACTTATATTCCCCAAACATTGGTGCACCCAGATATGTTAAGCAAATACTCTCAAACTTACAGAATAAAATAGATCCCAATACGATAATACTAGGAGACTTTAACACCCCACTCTCACCAAAGGATAGGTCTACCAACCAGATAATTGGCAAAGAAGCTACCGAATTAAGTAAGGCCATACTTTAAGCGGAATTAACTGACATCTACCGAGTATTTCACCCTAAAACAACACAGTACACATTCTTCTCAGCAGCTCATAGAACTTTCTCCAAAATAGACCATATCATAGTTCATGCAAGGAACTTAAGCAAATACAAAGGGATCGACATAATCCCCTGTAACCTATCTGACCACAGTGGAATCAAGCTAGTTCTCAATAACAAAGCATACTGCAGAAATTACTCTAACACATGGAAATTAAAAAGCACACTTCTTAGCAATGCCTGGGTAACGGAGATCAAAGAAGAAATAAAAAATTTCCTAAAACTAAATGAAAATGAAAACACCTCGCAAAGAAACTTGTGGGACACAGCAAAAGCAGTCCTGAGGGGCAAATTTATTGCCCTCAGTGCCCACATCAAGAAAATAGAGACAGAGCAAGTAAATAATCTCATGTTGCAATTAAAACAGCTAGAAAGGGCTGGGAAGGTGGCTCAGTGGTAGAGCGCTTGCCTTGCATGCATGAGGCCCTGGGTTCATGATTCCTCAGCACCACATATGCAAAAAGAAAAATGCCAGAAGTGGCGCTGTTTGAGCTGAAGAGCTGAGGGACAGCACCCAGGCCCAGAGTTCAGGCCCCACGACCGGGCCCAAAAATAAAATAAAAATAAAACAGCTAGAAAAACATGAAAAAATGGAACCTAAAGTTTCTAGATGGAGCCAGATAACCAAATTAAGAGCAGCAATTAATCAATTAGAGACTTGGAAAACCATAGCCAAAATTAACCAAACAAAAAGCTGGTTCTTTGAAAAAATAAAATTGATGGACCATTGGCAAGATTAATTAAAAAAAAAAAGAGAGAGGAAACCCATATTAACAGGATTAGGGATGCCACAGGAAAAATCACAACATGTACTCAAGATATCCAAACAATCTTAACGGACTACTTTCAAAAGTTATACTCTCTAAAGGAAGAAAACCTGGCAGAAATGGATGCATTTTTAGAGACATATTAGTTGCCCAAACTGAGCAAAGAAGAAGTGAATTAATTAAATAAGCCAATATCCTACAACCAGATACAGGAAGCAATCAGAAGTCTTCCAACAAAAAAAAGCCCAGGACCAGATGGATTCACAGCAGAATTCTATAAGACCTTTAAAGAAGAACTAATACCCATACTCCTCAAGCTCTTCAGAGAAACAGAGAAGGAGGGAGCTATCCCAAACTCATTCTACAAAGCCAATATCACACTTATCCCCAAACCAGGC
>NW_012267237.1:504942-509672 GCF_000151885.1 Dipodomys ordii
GAGGTAAGCCAAGAGCAAAGAGACAAACGGTACATGGTCTCCCTGATAAGTAGATGTTAAATCCAAAATGTTAGGTGATACGACAAAATTAACAGGACTTAAGAAACAAAGAGCTTCCACTCATCTGGTTGAACCACTACTAAATAACCCCATGCTGCTGATCACATGTATGGTGTATATGTGTACACCGTTATATGTTATAGACCATGATAGACAGTTTGCTCGAGAAAAGTTAGAATGAGTTTGTGACTTTAAATGAGCATCATTATCCCACAATACTGTGAAATTTGGGAAATTATGTAATCAATCACAATAAAAAAAAACCAGAAAACTAGAAGTGGCGCTATGGCTCAAGTGGTAGAGCATGAGCCTTGAGCTGAATTGCTTAGGGACAGCTCCCAGGCCTAGAGCTCAAGCCCCACGACTGACAAAGAGAGAGAGAGATCTTTCATGCGATAGTGTCTAACATATTTATAAGATTATGTCTTTGTTGCTTTGTATGTCCCTCCCCCATGGTATAACCCCTGCTTTCACTGTATTTGATGTTGGTATATGTGGAGGGGAAGGGGAAAAAATCGTTAAAACAGGGATACAGGAGGACCCATTGCAACAATGAGATGTACAAGTCGTTATGTCGATAGACAAACTTTACAACTTTGGTGGGGGGAGGGGGAGAGGATGTGATGGAATGGGAAGGGGAACCAAAGGAGGAGGCTACAGTGCTTGATAAGAAATGTACTCATTATCTTGCCCATGTAATTGTAACCCCTCTGTACAGTATTTTCACAATAAAAAATAAAACAAAAAGCATCCCCTGTACACATCTTCTTTTCATTTCAATTTCTATTCTTTCCTTTGTATTTTTTTCTTTTCTCTTTTTATTGTGAAAATACTGTACAGAGGGGTTACAATTACATGGGCAAGATAATGAGTGCATTTCTTATCAAGTATTGTTGCCTCCTCCTGTGTTTCCACTTCCCATCCCTTCCCATCTCCCCCCCTTGCCTTTGTATTTTTAACCATACTAAAATTACAAATTATTTGGGTTTAAAAATGTTATTTTACCAATTTTCCTGTTCTCCATCTAGCAGCTAATGTGCTTGGTTAGTACCTGCTTGGCAGTTCGTTTCAGCTAATGTGCTTGGTTAGTAAGTGCTTGGCAGTTCGTTTCAGCTAATGTGCTTGGTTAGTAAGTGCTTGGCAGTTCGTTTCAGCTAATGTGCTTGGTTAGTACCTGCTTGGCAGTTCGTTTCAGCTAATGTGCTTGGTTAGTACCTGCTTGGCAGTTCGTTTCAGCTAATGCATCTCATGTGCTGCTGTTCCTTTGTTCTGCTTCATGGTCACTTGTAGCTTGTCTGCTCAGCCTCTGCAGCCAGAAGCTGTGTGCACCCCCTCTTCTGCTTGCATCACCTCTGAGGTGACCACGGCTGCTGTGGCCGGCCTCTTTAGGCTTGCCTGTGATTGTTCCCAGGGAGTGTAAGGAATTATTTTTAAACTTCACAAAGGGGTTCTATGCCCACTATAAGTTTGGGGTTTCTTTGTACACATTCCATTTCGGATCACTGTCTTTTTATGTTCAGAACTTCTTTTAATGTCTGCTTGTGGCAAATCCTCCCTCCCTCGCCTAAACATGCCTTTGTTCTGTGCTTTTTTTGGGAAACACTTCCCTGGCCTCATAGTTCAGGTTGGCTTTGATTATACAGCAGACTCCTAAGGATATTGTGCCTGTTTGGGGCGTGCCGGTGGTGGTGTGGTACTGTTTATGAGAAGCCCTTTGAATCTGTGACTCAGGCAGGTGTGAACAGAGCTGGGCCCGGCCTGCCCTTGTGAGGCAGACACCACAGTCCTAAGCCAGGAAGCGAGGGTCCGGGAGAAGTAGCTCGAGGCTTTCCCCTCCAGCAAGCCCCATGCGAAGACTCTCCTCACCCCCTCCCGCTGCCCTCAGAACACCTGTGTGTGCTGCACTTTCACTCCGTGAATTGCAAGGTCCCGCTGTGCAGAGGACACAGAGCATGCACTGTGAGGAAAACACACTCACATTTTGACACCTTTATTCATCACTTTACCAATTTGACACAGAATGTTAACAGACACATGAAGGGCAGAATGTAGACAGACACGAGCTATCTCACTAAAGCCTTACATACCAGGCCAGGCCAGCAAGTCCAACAGGTGACAGGGCCTTGTGCTCTGCAGGAGGGGCAGCTCAGCCATCCGGGTTCCAGAGATGTCGCCAGTGAGTGTGGCTTAGACATCAGCAGAATGCCGTTCTGAGTCAGAAATAGCATTGCCCATCACACTGATAAAGTGATACACTCCATACTCCATGTTAATAAAATAGTGTAAAAATATATCACATATATATATATATATAAATTTGTTTCCCTTTCTTGAAAAAAAAAGTACAAATTCGTAGTAGTATATTATCCCTTTCAAGTCTAAGTTGTGCAGGTTCCTTTGTTGTTTGGCTTGGTTTAGTTTTTTAAGAGGTCTAAAGGAAGAGAGAGTTAACTTCAGCATTTCAAAATGCCTGCCCTGAATCTGACACACATCCGTAGACAAGGCCACGTCCTGTGCACTGGCATTCACCAGGTCAGTAGTAGTCAGTGGGGAGAGCTCCTCAGCTACGTCCATGTGTGGAGGACATTCTAACTTCACAGTGCAGCTGACATGTCACCCTTGTCGAAACAGGGTGTCCTCGTGCCCAGTGCTGGCGGGCAGGGGGATAGTGAGGTGGTGTAGATTCTGCGGAAGGAGAGGAACCAGCAGGGATCGACGGCCAGAACCGCAGGTGCCCAGGACAGCTCTGCTCCAGTTGTGTCAAATAGCTACAGACAGTATGTAAACATGTGTGGCCTCCGTCCGGGTCTCAGCTACCGGGTCTGGGGCAGGGCCACAGACAGGTGGGCAGTGGGAGGAATGAAGCAGGCAATGGCTGCATGTGCTTTTCCCAAACTGTCTGTAGCTTCTCCCACATATAAAGTTAAGGATATTAAAAGGTATGAAAGAACTCCAGAATAACTGTGTATCTTGTTATGAAATTTTAAACGTACAGTCTGAACTTTGATTTTGATAAGGCTACTGTTACCACTAACTAGCAGAGCATTAAATAAGTGCTCTCAAATACTCCACCAGCTCTTGCTTGGTGCCAGACACCCTCCGCAGTCTTCCCCTGCAACCTTCTCCTGTCTCCTGAGTGTCACCCCTGACAGAACCTGTCCCTGTCCTGGCAGCCCCGTCAGATCACGTCTCCAGTCTCCCAGTGTTATGCCTAGTAGAATACATCCCTGTCTTGGTTTTCATGCTGTGCAGTTTCATTTCTTCACAGATAGACACTGAGTTCTGTTTGACCAAGTTAGAAAAGCTAATTGGCATTGTGTCAAACATGCAACACAGACAAATACTCTGTGTATTTATAATGTTCAGAAACTGATGGAGGAAAATGCACATCTGTTTTGTGCAGCAAAATTATAGACCTAGCATGTGTTCTGTGTTCAGAGGGCTCACACAGTGCCACCACACCTGGATAATTTGAAATCTGCATGATCCTAGTTTTTACTGCCCCTTTTTTGCTAGACAACACAGGTGGGAAAGGAAGGTCTGTTTGTAAAGCTACACTTTGAAGCTGACTGGGAAGGGTGCTGTCCTCCTGTGTGTCTGGAGAAGTTCTGGGAGAACACTTGTCTGATGTGCTGCTGTGTGCCAGGTGCCCCCGGAGCCATGTGGAAGGCCTAGGGCTTGAGCCAGCCTGCGGAGCCTTGGGACACACTGGGGTCTCATGCCAGCAGGAGCATGTGCACCAGAGCGGAATGACTCAATTTTCAGTCACAGAACCCACGATTTGCCATAGTGGTGAGGAATGTGTGTTGAGATACTCATGAAAGTAAAAGCATGCTTTCTGTCAAGGACGTCACTATCTGAGCTGCTCTGTTCAGTCGTGGAAATTTGAGGTGCTGTAACGGGGCTCTTTCCTTAGAAACAGTTTTCTAGGTGCTTCTGGGGGAAGTGAGTCCTGGGTCTTTGTCTGGAGATCTGGCTTGCCTTGTGATGATTTCCCCTGTCAACGGGAGACTGTCCCAGTGTCACTGTCCCGCGTCCTTGTAGCCCACGGGTAGGCCCCAGGAGCATGGTCGGATGCCATCCCAACCCAGGGGCACTCAGTCCTAGGCACGAAGCTCCTGGTTCTTGCCTATTCTGAGAAAAGGGGCATCCATACGGAGCCTCGAGAGGACAGGATACTGGAAGGGTGTGCAATCCTTGTTAGTGAGCAGTGACTACAGATGCACACGCCTTTCCTCAGACCAGCGAGGTGACAGCTCAGGAGAGAGCTGTGGACCCTGAAATCTGTTGTCCGTTGGTCTTTAATGCTGGCACTGACCTCCAGGACTCAAGGAGGCCATCCACTGGGGTGGCTCTCCCCTGACTGACTGAAGCTACCCCTGACTGACTGAAGCTATCCCTGACTGACTGAGGCTCTCCTCTGACTGATTGAGGCTACCCCTGACTGACTGAGGCTCTCCTCTGACTGACTGAGGTTCTCTGACTGACTGAAGCTACCCCTGACTGACTGAGGCTCTCTGACTGACTGAGGCTCTCTGACTGACTGACTGAGGTTCTCTGACTGACTGAGGCTCTCCTCTGACTGACTGAGGCTCTCCTCTGACTGACTGAGGCTCTCCTCTGACTGACTGAGGCTCTCTGACTGAGGCTCTCCTCTGACTGAGGCTCTC
>NW_012267237.1:510982-516310 GCF_000151885.1 Dipodomys ordii
TCTCTGACTGACTGAGGTTCTCTGACTGACTGAGGCTCTCCCCTGACTGACTGAGGCTCTCTGACTGACTGAGGCTCTCCTCTGACTGACTGAGGCTCTCTGACTGACTGAGGCTCTCTGACTGACTGAGGCTTTCTGACTGACTGAGGTTCTCTGACTGACTGAGGCTCTCCCCTGACTGACTGAGGCTCTCTGACTGATGAGGCTCTCTGACTGACTGAGGCTCTCTGTGCCGAATGCCTTGGCAGAACCTTGCTCTCTCAGAGAGCCCTGTTGGCAGGGGCTCAGGCAGACTAGCAGAAGGCCCTTGCTGGGCCGCATGGCACCCAGGTAAATTCTCTGAGCTCAGGAGAGGCAGGCATGTTCACATGCCACCACAGCAGAGAAGGAGGTCTTGCTGTCCATCTGTGTTGTGAGCTAGACTGTGTATCCCACTCAGCCATTTATCTGCCTGGGGAGGCAAATCCCAAGACCCACAGGTGGACCCGAGGCTGGGGCCGTGCTGGCACCACCTCTGCGGGTGGCCAGCGGGTCTGCCCTGGAACAGGCACAGTGCTGAGGACCAGCAGCCACATGGACAAACAGATCCTGACCTGGCTCCGGCTGACTTGTCCACCCAGCAGCTTACAGCAGAAACAGCCCCTGAGACAGGCTGAGGTCTGGCCTGGGCCTGGGTCTGGTACCTAGTGTTCTGGGTTCCAGGGCTTGGGGGGAGTCAGGGAAGTCAGTGACAAAGGCGGCTTCAGAGACAGCTGGAGATGCTGACGATGTGGCTGATGGCGGCCTTGTGAGTAAAACAGAGCAGCCAGCCTGGGCTGCAGGCAGGGAGCTCGGCAGCAGCCCACGGCCATGCTGCTGCACTGCCTGATGCTCAGGCCCTGCCTCTGAGCACTGTGCGTGTGGGGACAGCAGGAGGAGAAAGACAGAGTCACAATTTGACGTTCTAGGTCTCCTTGGACTGCTCGAGAGCAAACATGGCAGTCACATTGTTTGCCTGGTCCTCACACATGTGCTGCACAGCAAGGTGTGCTGTTGGGTAGTTCATTAGCTGCTAGAGGGTATCTCCTGGTCAGGAGGTGAGCCTGCCCTCTGACAGGCCTGGTCCTCCTGTCCAGGTCTACCAGCCCCCACAGGATGCCTTCTCCCGCAAACCAGGCAGCCAGTGTGGTGTGATCCTGGGGGGGACAATGTGAAATGGCTGTCCATTTCAGGACTTGAAACAGAGCATGTATGTTAGGAAGGGTCAGTGACTCAGGGTTCCAACCAAGGGTCTGAGAGAAACACATCAGGGCACAGCCGAGGGCCTGGAGCGTCCCCCAGGGTGCCGGGCGCCGGCCTCTGAGCACAGGAATGTAGTGAAGGGCAGTGGGGAGTCCCGTGCTGGCCCGCGGTTCCCAGGGCTCCCTGGGGGCTACTTCCCTCCCTGCACCTTCTGGTCATAGGTGCCTGCGTGCTTGTAGCCGGGCACGTAGCCCGACTGGTCCACCAGATCCACACGGCCGGCCTTGCCCTTGCCCTTGCCCGACAGGTCGAAGCGCTCCTTGTGGGAGCCGGTGAACCTGGTCGTGTCTGTGAGCCGAGACACGGTGGGTGAGGACACGGTTTTCTGTAAAAGAGGAGGGAGTAAAGCTTAACGTGTGCCAGGACTGGGGACAGGGAGACCTGCCCGTCCCTGGGGGCACCCCAGACAGTGGGGTGGGCGGTGGACCAAGGACATGGACCAGGTATGGGCTCCACCTCTTTTGTGGCCCCAGGCCAGCCCTGGACCCCAGGGCTGACAATTCTGCCGGCTCTTGAGGTGTACGCGGTGCATTCTGAGGTGTCCCCCGGGCAGCGCAGGTGACCACGCCCCACCCACGCACCGTGACTCCAGAGATGACTGGAGAGCGGCCCTCGATGAGTCGGTGCACCTCACGCACAGCGTCCTCACTGCTCTTGTCCTTGAACCGCTTCCTGGCCAGCTCCTCCAGTGCCTCCTGGAACTGCTCGAAGGTGATGGTCCGACAAGACTTCCCCCTGCAAGGTGCAGGCATTGTAAGCCACCGGGCAGGGGCCTAGGACCAGCTGCACCAGATCTCACCCCTCCATGCTGCGGCAACCCACCCCCACCCCCAGGCTGTAGCCACAGGTGACCAGCGACTCAGCAGACGGGAGAGCTTCAAGGAAGCACTGGATGCACACATTTCATGTTCCAAGATGGTCGCTGTGGCCTTAGGAAGACAGAAGGAAAAGCAGGGAGCGGCCTCCCCGCCCTGGACCACTGTGGCCATCTCAGTGGCTGGAAAGAAGCCCAGGCCCATGTTTGTGTTCCAGAATGGCCAGAAGGAAACTAAGGTCATGATAGGCAAGAGGAGCTGTTGGGAGCCCTGGGACCTGTTTCCTCTACCCTGGGCCGCAGCCAGGAGTACTGGCAGCCCGGGTTCAGTCAGGACAAGAAGTGGATTCCTCCTCCCTCCTTCCCTCCCTCCCACGTGCACCTGTTCACCACCCAGACGCTCAGAAAACGTTCTCACAGTGCTCTCTTCAGTGCTGATCAGACCTGCTCCAGCAGTCCACACCCATGAGTTTTCCAATGTTTTGATACAGCCAATTCAGATGTGACATTTCCAGAGAGGGCAAAGTGTGCTGAGGTCCCTGGCTGCAAAGCACTTAGTTTCCAGAACATGAAGACAGCCGGACAGACCCAGAGCAAAAGCTTAGGCCAAGCACAGCCAGGATTCAAGTTGGAGGACAATGGATTGTAAGACACAGCACAAAGCCTCCACAAGGAAATGGTGCTAGCAAGATCCTGGATACAGATGGACAGCCGCACAGAGGACTGCAGCCAGGTGCAGTGGAGAGTGGAACTGGAACAGTTCCAACTGGAGTCCTACGCAAAGTAATTCCTCCTGTCTACCTCTGTAACTTGGCATAGAGGTGAGAGCAGGTCTTAGAACTGGCATCTGGAAGCACACCCAGGAGGACCCCTCTGTGAGTGGCACCCTGGTGAAGGCTGCTTAGAGATGACCCCTCAACATGCTCCAAATGGAGACGTGGGGAGCTGGGTTTCATCAGAATTTTTAAATCTGAGCTCTTCAAAAGACCCTGAAGTGAAAGAAAAGCCACAGATTGGCAGACAATAGTTGCAAACACAAACCTGACAGAAGATATATCTGAAATGTATAAAGAGCTCTGAACACAACACGAAGAAAAAATCAGTGAGAAAATGACCAAAGTTTGTGGAGCAGACATCTCTCCAGAGAAGACATGGCGAGAACAAACGAGTGCAGAGAAGCCGCAGGTCAATGTCAAGAAGCTCCCCCTCAGGTGGGGGTGTGGGACCTCTGTGGGGCTTTGGGGGACAGGCGGTCGCCGGCTTTGTGCCTCCTGGGCCGTGAGGGCGATGCCCTAGGAATGGTAGCACCTCGGTCTCATGAAGACTAGACCATTGCATGGCTTTGCACTCTATTCCTGGGTTTTCACTCCAAAGAAATGAAGAGTTAAGCTCTCCCTAAGTCCACTTAGAATATCATCATTTCACAGTTACTCAAATCCCAGCAAGAGAACTGAGCCTGAGGAGGGAAGGCAGCCCGAGAAGGGACACAGGGTGCGCCCCTGGCACACTCTACAACACCAGGCGACCTGGCAGCACCCAGGCCTGGTGGAAGCCCCCCTCCCCTCAGTCCCGGGGTCTCGCGGGGCTGCTCTGCTTGTCCTAGAGCCTCAAAGACACTTTTGTCTCCTGCTCTGCTCTGCCCCATGTCACAGACGCAGACCTCGCGGTGGGGCGGCCCCTCCGTCCCCCACACAGCGTCGGCGCCAGGCACCGCCAGCGTGACTCACGGGGTGGGCTGCCGGCGGGGCCCCATCACAAGCCACATTCAGATCAAGTTGGACGTCTGCCCCGTCCATGTTGAAGTCCCCATGTCACTGGGGGTGAGGCCCCAGTCTTCACCCCAAGCTTCCAGGTGCCATCCCAAAGGACCCAGGTGCCAGTGCTCAGAGAAGTCCCCAGAGTTCTAGAAGAATGGTGCCCACCCACTTCCCCAGGTTCCTGAGCCTCCAGCCTGCCCTTTAGAGCCCTTCCTGGCACCAGATCCTGCACGCTGGGCTCTTTGCTCCCAAGGCCATTTGCCCAGCAGGTGGCGGTCTCTGCTCAGCCTCCTCAGCCTGCCTGCCAGGACCTGCCTCAGTGTTCCCCTCTGCAGCCCAGGCTGGCTGGTGGGAGGAAATCCCTGCGGCGGGGTGGAGGGGGTGCCGGCTCTCTTTCACCTCTAGACTAGAACATGCTGTGGCTCCCAGAATGACCACCGAGAACGGCCACCGTGCTGCTGAGACCGGAGGCCCCAGGCTCCTCCCGCCGGAGCAGCGCTCTGCAGCCTCCCAGGCCGAGGGCCTCGGGGCCTCTGGTTGCCCGCCTTCCACAGAGTCCGGCTCCGTCCTCACAGCACCAGCATGGCCAGCACGTGGGACTCCTGTGCCCTGCCTGCCCTGTCTCCCCTGTGGCCCTGACCCCATGGCAAAGGCAGTGCTGACGCTGGGCGTCGAAGCCCGGGCCTCCCCCAGTGCCCTGCCAGTTCTGTGGGCACAGGTGGCCGGATCCGCCGGACACCACGAGAGGCCTCGGCCTCCCACTCAACTCCGGGAACCAGAGCCCGCCCCGTGCGTGGCTTGGGCTCTGCGGACGGGTGAGGAGCCCACACGGACGCCCTGCGGGGGCTTGTGCAGAGCCTCCTGCGTCAAGGATCTGGCTACCAGCAGTCACCACAGACCCTGGGAACGACACATAACCCTCCACACAGACCCATAGTCCATTTTCCCTGGTCTCTGGTAGGTTTTGGCAGAGTTGGGGAGCCCACCTCTGCACCCCCACTCACTGCCTACCTGCCCGAGGATGCGTTCCAGTCATGGCCAGCAGGTGCAGCCTGGCCAGGCTCAAGACGGGGTGGCCCCGAGTACCACGGCCATAGGCCACCAGCTGGGTGACCTGCTGCTGATGGCTGCCCTCTCCCGCCAAAGGACAGACCCTGGGGTCCCTTCCCTGAGAAGCCACAGCCCCTGCACTGTCACACATGGCCACGGTGTGTGTGTGGGGGGGGGGATGGCAGGGTCATCCAGGACCCCAGGAACCCACCCACTGCCTGCAGAGGACCTCACCCCACAGGCTCCAAAAGCAGAGTCAGGACCAGAGTGCAGGCCAGGGACCCCGTCCAGGGTCCCCGTCAACTGCTCTTTCTACAGGCATCTGGATGGGGGCACACAGACCCATCTAAACACTGCCAGGGCCTCGTTACCCCAGTCCCCTCCAGGACAGTACCCAGTCCTCTCCAGGACAGTACCCAGTCCTCT
>NW_012267237.1:516390-516724 GCF_000151885.1 Dipodomys ordii
CTCTTCAGTACAGTACTCAGACCTCTTCAGTACAGTACCCAGTCCTCTTCAGTACACTACCCAGTCCTCTTCAGTACAGTACCCAGTCCTCTTCAGTACAGTACCCAGTCCTCTTCAGTACAGTACTCAGACCTCTTCAGTACAGTACCCAGTCCTCTTCAGTACACTACCAAGTCCTCTTCAGTACAGTACTCAGACCTCTTCAGTACAGTACCCAGTCCTCTTCAGTACACTACCCAGTCCTCTCCAGTACAGTACCCAGTCCTCTCCAGTACAGTACCCAGTCCTCTCCAGTACAGTACCCAGTCCTCTCCAGGACAGTACCCAGTCCTCT
>NW_012267237.1:516853-520398 GCF_000151885.1 Dipodomys ordii
CCTCTTCAGTACAGTACTCAGACCTCTTCAATACACTACCCAGTCCTCTTCAGTACAGTACCCAGTCCTCTCCAGGACAGTACACAGTCCTCTCCAGGACAGTACCCAGTCCTCTTCAGTACACTGCCCAGTCCTCTTCAGTACAATACCCAGTCCTCTTCAGAACAGTCCGTCAGTCCTCTGGCTGTCTGTGGCATGAGTCCATGCTCACAGGAACAGACCCTGCTCATGTGGGACAAACCTAGCTTCCTTCTAACCCGTTTGTGGTATGGGTCTAGCTTCCCTCTGACCTGCAGGTGCCATGGGCCTAGCTCCCCTCTGACCTGCAGGTGCCATGGGCCTAGCTCCCCTCTGACCTGCAGGTGCCATGGGCCTAGCTTCCCTCTGACCTGGTTCTTCATGCCCCACTGCTAAGCTACCGCCTGGCTCTCTACAATGAGACCAGAAAGCTATAGGTTTCCTGGGAAGTGCAGAGCACCCGGGAAGCACCTGGTGCCCCGCAAGGCTGCTGACCGCCTGAAAGTGTGTTGTCGCCGCACGGAGGTGGTAGGAAAGTATAGCCTCACCCTGAAGCTCACACAAATCCTTCCCATGAATATGCAGGCACACAGACCATCTGTGCATGCATGCACAGACACCCAGATACAAGCACATGCGTGTATACAGACATGATGAAAGGCAAGGCACAAGTGAGCATACACTGATGCACACAATCAGGCACACACACACCTACACAAATACATGTACACAGACATGCACAGGTGAGCAAACAAATGCAGGTGCACACACACACCTGCACAGGCACACACAGGTGTACACGCACACACATGCCTGACTCACGCATGTAGGCACACCCTTATAAATGTAGGCACACAGAGACATGCTGTCCAGCCTGTGGGCCTGGCATGTCAGCCCTCGATTGACTGTTTAGAGACTTGTCATCCTGAGCCCTTTGCACAAGAGCAGAACAGTAGTCTTCAATTAAACGTGCTGTAGAGCTGCAAGAAATTTGTTTAAAGTTTAACACATAGTAACATCACAACAAACAAGGCCTGCCATGGAGACGGGATCTAAACAAAGGCTGCAGATACCCCAGCTGGCACCGCGCCCAGGTACCATGGCAACCCCCCCAAAACAGAAATAGTTGGACTTTCTCCCCCTGTCCTGTCAGTGTTGGTGTGACTTCCTGAAAGGACCTAAGCAGCTCGCTTGGGTCCCGAGCTTCCAGACTGGGTGAGCCCCTGCAGCCGGGCTGCCCCCCAGGAACACATACACAGTGCCCTCACAGCCAGCTGCCCTGGCCACAGAGGGGAGACCTCAGGAGGTGCTCCCAACCCAGAGTTCTCCAGCTCTTCCCTGCTCTGGAAGACAATCGCCTGCCGTCCTCATGCCTGCCTGCCTCCCCTCAGACAAGGCACACAGGTGGAGGCCGAGACCGCAGTGCGTCCCGCACAGGCCACTACCCGGGCACAGAATCCCCTGAGGTCTGGGCGCTAAGGAAATTCACAAGTGACTGGGGAAAGGTGTCTGCAGATGGCAGGGTCTGACGCTTTGTATCACCCTCTCTGTACCAAATCAGCTAGACACCAGGCTCTGGGGTCTGGCACTGACACCACGGCCCGGAGCTCGGCTTCGTTTGCTCATGCTCCCAGACCCCGAGTTCTCATGCCCGGCAGCCAATGGCCAGGCCTCAGCCCGTAAGTACCTTCTGAGTCCTGAAGCCTTACCTTCACAGAACAGGGACAGGATCGGGGCTCCCCCAGCACAGGGCTTGAGCACTCAGGCCTCCGTGGGAGGGTACATGGATACAAGTCTTGTGTGTGCGTGCGCACATAGACAGATGAGTATATGGGTGCAAGTGTGTGAAGCATGAAGCAGCTAGGCATTCTCCTGGGATCTACTAGCCCTGGATAGGCCTCTTCTTTCTACTTCCTTCCAGCCCTTCTAGAAGCTTCCGTGTGGGATCATACTTGGGCCTCTGTTTCTCAGGCTAGCCACGCTGGGTTCACATGACAGCAGGTGACATGTGCCTAGGCAGTGGAGCGGGGTGGCATCACTGACCACACACCCCAACACAGGAGTGTCCTGGGGCTAAGCTCACACAGAAGCAACACCGGGTGAACAGGGAGCTCAGAGTCAAGATAAAGCTGGCCAGGCTCTGCCCCCGGCTCAGACAGCAGCTGCAGGCTCGGCAAGCACACGTGTAAATACAGCTGACCTACTTTCCCTCTGCACTGGGGCAGGGGCCACATCCACCGGCCCAGTCTCAGTCTGGACACCAAGATGCAGGCAGTGCCTGTGCCCGAGCCCCTGCCCCAGCCATCTGGGCGTGCCCAGATCCGCTCCCTCACCTACAGCGCAGACGTGCCAGCATGGCTTTGCTTACCAGTCCCTGCCTGTTTCTCCTGGGGCTGACCACTCAAGGCTACACCACAAGACCAGGTGCTACCAGAAGTCTGAATTTCCCAGCAGGGAACTGCACAGACAGTCTCCCCTGGAGCCTTGCCCAGGACGGGCCCCAGAGAGCTGCAAAGACACCCTTCCATAGTCGAGGCTGGGGTGGGCCTCACCCAACGTCAGGGTCCCGTCACCATGGTGAGGGCCAGAGCGGCGCAGGGTCACGGGCCACTGAGACCCTGGTGGACCCAAGAAGAGGCTGTAGCAGGAGGCAGTGTGAGTGCCCTGCAGGGCGCGGGAGAGCTGGCTGGCTATACAGAGCCAAAAGCACGCGTGTGCGTTCCCATGCCCTGCCCGGAGCTCCGGGAGGCCCAGCCACCTCCAGTCCCTCCCTGCTGTCCCTTCTCTTCCATGTGACTGGAATGGAATGCGTGATGCACACAGACCCTGCCCTAGGGGACCACATGGTGGTCCTGCCCGGGGTGTGGCTGGGAGTATCTCTGGGCAAGCTGGGCACCCTTGGGCCCAGGCCTACTGCCTAGTCCCCCAAGGAACAACAGGACCCAGCCAGAGCGGAAAGCAGAGCTCAGCCCAGAGGACTCTGGAAGGCAGCAGGGCAAAAGGCTCACTTCCCGTCGCCCAAGCCACCAGCTGCAGCCCTGGGAACTGAACCCCCACCCGCGAGGTCTGAGAAGCCATTAACGAGGAGGCAGGTACGGAGATGAGCCCCGTCTGCCCAGACCCCAGAGGGGCTGGGGACCGCGTGGGGACAGCATGGGGAGGAGTCCAGTTTGGACTCAGCACACAGCCTCTGGGGACAGGGGAGCCTGGACGGCCATCTTGCCAGGCGGTCAGGACTCAGGCCTCATGTGGGTGGCCCAGAAGTCACGATGGGGGTGGATTCAGCCCATGAGTGGAGATGTGGGTGAAACTGCACACCCGAGGCTGCCACGCGCAGAGCGAGGCTCTGGGTCTGTGAGGATGATGGGCGGTCTGTGAGGATGATGGGCGGGTCTGTGAGGAGGATGGGCGGGTCTGTGAGGATGATGGGCGGGTCTGTGAGGATGATGGGCGGGTCTGTGAGGAGGATGGGCGGGTCTGTGAGGAGGATGGGCGGGTCTGTGAGGAGGATGGGCGGGTCTGTGAGG
>NW_012267237.1:520868-528770 GCF_000151885.1 Dipodomys ordii
GATGGGCGGGTCTGTGAGGATGGGCGGGTCTGTGAGGAGGATGGGCGGGTCTGTGAGGATGGGCGGGTCTGTGAGGATGATAGGCGGGTGTGGCGAGTAGGAAGCACCACACTCCAGCCGCAGCCACAGCGCCCAGCAGCACTTACTTGATCTTGCTGAAGACGATGTCCACGTCAGTGACCGTCACGTTCTTCCCGTCGATCACGTGGCAGTCCTTGCACAGTTTGGACCAGTTCTTGCCGTGCATCTCCCTGCCGCTGGCCCGCGTGTCCCCGTGCACCGCGAACCGCCGGAAGGCCTCCTCCAGGGCGCTGAGCTCGGAGGGGGCCGCGGCCCCGCCCTCACCGCCTCCCTCGGACTCCAGCGACAGCCGCTTTGCCGTCTTCTCTCTGGCCGGGTCCCCGGGGGACTTGGGGGGTGTCCTGTTGGCAGCTTTGGCAGGCTTGCCCTTGCTCTCCGCCATGGTGCTAGGAGGGAGAGGGAGGACAGAAGTCACTCTGTGTCTGAACCCTGGCGGTCACAGAACCACGGCTCACGGCAGGGATGTGGCAAGCGCAGAGATGATCTAGGGGACAACTGTCCAGCAGGCGGCGTCAGTGGAGTGGGTGGACCTGCTCCCCTGCTCCCCGGGACCCACAATCTCCAGTTTAGGAAATTCAGTCTGCTCGCTCACAGCAGACTGCCCCCCCCCTGCCGCTCGTCACAGCCCCGTGGTCTGCTGCACAGCTCAGGACACAGCCAGAATCTGTGACCTGATGCCATCAGACAGGCACACAGTGACCAGGGAAGAGCCAGGCCCAGAGGTACATGGAGAAGCCCTGGAGACATCTGAGCAATTCCTGCTCTGAGCCCAAGGAATATAGTCAACACAGCTGGCCCAAGGGGAAACAGAGTCACCTCACCATAGCAATGGGCCAGTCTCCTCGAGCGTGAGTACCTAGAGGGTGCCAATTATCCAACGTGGGAACCATCCAAAGGCTGGGGCTTCCAGGCCAGGTCCCCCACAGGGCCTCATACGAAGCACAGTTCAGAAAGAAATGGCCGCTCAAATGCAGGGGTCAGGAGGACGGTGGTTCTGGGCCATCCTGGGAGTGGAGTTAGTGAGGCCTTATTTCAACCAATACATTACACATGGTGGTACAGCTATTCAGGCGTAGATATAAGAGGATCCTGGTTTGATACTGGGCAAAAACTTGAGACATTATCTAAAAAATAAACACCAAAAAAGTATAGCTCAAGAAGTAGACCATTCACCTAGCAAGCACAGGCCCTGGGTTCAAAACCCAACATGAACAAAAGGGAAGGCACAGCCACCTTGAGGGGAGACTTCAGCACCGAAGTTTGAACTCAGTGCATGGAAGGCAGTCCATGCAGGAAAGAGCACAGGCCGGAGAACACAGCGGGCTGCTGTGCGTGGAAAGGATCCCTCCGAATCCAACTCTGGCTGGATGAGCCAGCCAGTCTAGAACGTTCTCCACCCATGGCGAACTTCAGACCTTTCCTGGTGCAGCACTCAGGTGCTGTCCTGGGGGACCAGTGCCTAGGGTCGCAGGTCATCAGCCCAGCCTGGCTCAGAACACCGCGGCACCAGCGGCACGGGGAGACGGGCGGGGACAGGAGGGCAGACTTTTCCGGCCTGCCTGCTAGCCTGCCATGTATTACCTTAGCAACGTATCTTTACAGGTCTGTTAGTGAGCGGGAAGGAGTGACACTGAAGAAATGCACTTACTACCTGACGGATGTCATTGTACCTGCTCTGTGCATCCCCTTAAAGTAGCATGCACACGGTGACAGCAAACTGTAGCTAAAAAGTGTCCAAATGAGTTAGGCCCTAAGGGGGCGGGCGGGAAGACCCCGAGGCCAGCCCTGGGGAAGGCCAGGCTGGGTTGCGGCTGTCGGAGGGAGAAGGGTGGGGTCCTCAGAGCCAGCTCAAGAGGGACACAAGAGGGCTCTGTCCCCGGTCACCCGGTTCTGTTCCTCCTCGGGGGCAGGCTGACAACTTCAACCTGGAAAGTGGAGGCTGCCGCAGAGGCTCCCGGGAGCGTGGGGTGCCCCGAGCGTCCCCCCTGTCCCCCCGTGTGGGGTGCCCCGACCGTCCCCAGCGGCTCTCCTGGCCCCGCCCTTCTCTCCCAGGGCTCCTGGTGTCAGCGGCATCTCCTGTCTTACACTCCCTGCCACACAATCTCAGGCTGCTCTGACCTTCCTGTGCCTCCACGGGAAAGCAGGGTCATTCAGGGGGTTTTGGAGAGACAGGTCTAAGCCCCCAGCGTGGAGATGCACAGCCTTCCAGGTGCGTCCGCCCCCCACGTGTACGCCCTCCACCCTTCCCCCGTGGGCAGTGGGCAGGAGGCCTCCGCCTCCTCTTGGCTTAAGTTTTCTGCTCTGCTCTGAGACAGCCGGCTGAGCATCAGAAGGGCCGGCAGCATCCTCCCCCCCCCCCCCCCGGGGACAGGAGGAGGGGGTGGGAGGAGGGGACAGTGCCAGCCCTGGTCCAGCCAGGGCTGCCGGGAGGCTGAGTGCTGTGCTCATCACCCGCACGGGGCTTGGGGACAGACTGTGTTACCAGATTTGCATCTCCAGACAGGGCCGGGGCGGGGGGGGGGGCAGGGAGGACGTCTGGGGTGGAATTACAGACCTCACCCAGGCCCACCACCAGCATTCCTGGTGAAGTAAAGTCGCCGGGCTCCGGAAGGCCCAGGCCTGGCTGCTCAGCTACAGGACGGTGGTGATGGAGTCTGGGAGGCTCCCCTGACCTCTGACCTCTGGAGGTCCTGCTGTGGCCAGCTGTGCTGTGGCCAGCTGCTCTGTGCCGATTGTGCTGTGGCGTGGCTTGCCTGTGCCTCTTCCTCCTAGGAGTGAAGGGCCCGGGAGCCGGCGCGCGCTGAGAGAGGCTGCCCTCAGCTATGACAGGCGATTCCACAGGTGCCGGGGGAAAGGGCTGGGAGGGGGTGGGCACAGAAAGCTTCTGGGACACACAGCGGGCTGGGCCATGCTCCTCTCCCCAGCTCCCAGGCCACTGGCAGGCTCTTGTCTGGGATAGTGCTGTCCGCCCTGAGGGCCAAGGGGAGATGCCACCACAGACAGAAACACCATGGCCACCTCTGGGCAGAGAACATGCCAGGCCCACGCCTGACAAGACACACAGAAGGCCCGGCCAGAGGCCTCACCGGGCACTGCAGGCCGACAGGTAGCAGAAGAAAGGGGAGGAGTCCCAGCTCTTCAAGTGTGTTCCAAAAGAAGCACCTGCTGGCCATGGATGGCTCTTTCCAGAATGTTCCATGGGCTCTATTTCAGCCTGGTCCCTGGAGGCTGATGAGGACAGAGAGAAGACTTGGGCAGAATGGAAATAATGCCCTCCAACTCTGATTAAACAAAACAACGCCACGGCCCCTGTGGGAGGCCGGAACACAGCTTAGCCGGTGCCAGTTGCAGCTCCAGAGGTGGCTCTGGGTGAGGCCATCAGAGCACAGACAACACAGACCCCAGCCCTAAGCCCCGGAGGGTCTACAGAGTGGAGCTAAAACGGACTCAGAGCTCATCTGCTCGTGTCCTTTCTATCCCCGCCACGGCTTGGAGGCCCCGGGAGCTGTGGTGTGGACAGGTCTGTGTGGTGCGGCCGGCAGGCAGCTCCCAGGACAGCCGCAGGGGGCTCCGCCCCGCTCCGCTCTGCCCCGGCCCACCCCACCCCTACCCCATGCCACGGGCACACAGCGTGCCCTTTGGCAGTTGTTTGTTCTCATCCTAGCCCGCCCGCCCTCCCCACATCTCCTTAGGACACTCATGTGAATGGCCACTGTCCCAGGCAGAGAGCGCTCCCTGGGCCCACACAGAGCAGGCATTTTCTGAGTGTGTGTCCGGGACACACAGAGCCCGGCACCGGAAGGCCAGACACACTGCAGGCCCCACACAGGGCCTCAGCACCTGTGCACGCACATGACCAGGGCACCCCAGGCCACTCTCCAGACAGGCTGAGGTCAGGCTGTTGCCCCTGAGAATGGCCCAAGAGTCCCACACGCCACACTGTGGCCGTTAGTCCCCAGGGGGCAGCGGGTGGAGGGTGAACCATCAACCTACAGCCACGTCCGTCCAAAGCCCTGGGCCTAAGCTGGACCTCACTGTCCAAAAGACCCTCCTGGGACAGGGACAGAGTCTCGGGCACCTAGCCTTCCTGTCAGGAAAACCAGGGAAGGCAGAAGGTCAGCGGGCACGGGCACCTCCACCTGCGGGGCTCCACAGGAAGCCCAGGGCTCAGGCCGCAGCCCAGGAGCCGCAAAGCTCTGCAAAGCAGGAGTGCAGCAGCTCAGGTGACCACTGGAGCGACTTGCTCTTAGTCCTAAGAATAAGACAGGGGACAGCTGCTGGGCCAGCTGGAGGGCCAGAGAGGGGCCTTGGCAGAAGCAGTGCAGCACCCCCTCCCCAAGCGGCAGCGATGAGTTATTCCAGAACTCTCTGTGTCTGCCTACCCTAACACCCGGACTCCCCAGAAGTCTGACGGATACACAGCCGAGAATGCAGAGGCCGGGGACTGTGGTGCATGTCCCCGTGGCTTCCAGACAAGTGTCCCAGGCCACAGGGAGAGACAAAATCAAATGCTGCCACCCACTGTACAGGCACACATCATTTCTCTGCACAGTCTGCTGGGGACGGCCTCTGTGCACCTCAGTCTAAGTGTGGTGGGGCTGTTCAACCCAGGCCTCCCTCGGGGCACGCTCCCTGGGGGACGGGCTGGGTCCGGGCCACGCTCCCTGGGGGACGGGCTGGGTCTGGGGCCACGCTCCCTGGGGGCCAGGCTGGGTCTGGGGCCAGGCTCCCTCTGGAAGCTTCATGTGGCAGCGCCCCAGAGGAGAAAAACATCCTACTGGCTGATTCCCCTCAGCACAGCTGCAAATGCACCGCGCCCAGCCCTCTGCATGCAGCCCACGGGCACCCCCTGGCCAGCACCGTCTGCCAGGTGGCCGCCAGCGGGGGCATGGTGGTAGGTGAGTGATAGTTCTGGAAAAGAATTCCATTCTAATCCTGGAGGCTGTGAATGGGGCCTTGTTTGGAAGAACTGTCTACAGTTGGGTGCTGAATCCTAGAGTAGTGGTTTTGAGAGACAGAGGAGAGAGAGACATCCCTCCGTGTGGCCGTCCCATCTGGGCCACAAGGAGGCTCTGGAAGGGACCCTAGTGAATGGAGCAGTGCCTCCTTCAGGCCGGGGAAGCCAGCGGAGGCCTGGGACCCCTACCTCTGCCATCCCAGGGCAAGGACCCATGGTGTCCCCTGAGAGAAGGCAGGACTGGGCAGGAGGCAGCCACCCTCACAATGGACCTTGGGCACCTTGATCCTGGATGTCTGTCCCCAGAACTGTGAGGAGTGTATTTCTGTTCTTCATAAATCTCCCTGCTGTATTTTACTACAGCAGCACAAGAGATGGAGCGAGAGCTGGGCATGAAGAGGGGAGAGGCTTGGCTGAGGCTGGAGAGGCCGGAGCCCCTCCCTGGAGCCTCGGCCTTGTCCAGCTGCAGGGCTGGTGGCCGAGGACTTCAGGAGAGTGGAGTCCTGTGGTGAAGCTGCCCACGTGTGCCAATCGGCACACAGTCTCCAGGCTCTACTGTGGCACATGTAACAGACGAGGGACACCCCACGTGGCAGCACAGCCAAGGCCTGAAGAAGCAAAGCCATGGGTGTGGGGCACAGACAGCCCAGAGGACACACAAGGTGGACAGTCCGGAGCTGGACTGGGAGGCCTGCAGGTCAGCCCAAGCAGACAGGGTTTCTGATAAGGGACCGGTAGGTGACCCTGCCTCCCTGACTCTCCCTTCCCGCTGGAGTATACCGGGGCAGAGAAAAAGGCACCAGCCGGAGGAACAAAGTGGGCCGGAAGCCTGAGGAAGAAATCCTTCACAGGAAGTTTAATTTAGGGAAGAGTTAAGTTGCATTCGTGTGCCAAGTGGTCATCTTCCAGATGGGAGGCCCTGGGGAGAACCGTCTGCAGACTGTGGGAGGGAAGGTGTGCAGAAGGGTGCATGGATTCTCTTAGTCATTTTTAATGGCACTGGGGTTTGAACTCAAAGGCTCTGGCTTGCACACAGCTACTTGGGCCGGGTCCCTCATCCTTTCCTCTCTGGCTATCTTCAGATTGGGGTCTCCTACCGAACCTCCTCTTATCTGTGCCTCCTCTGTAGCTGCCATTAGGCACATACACTACACGCAGCCTGTTTGCTAAGATAGAGTCTTGGTAACTAATTTTTTGTCCAGGCTAGCTTAGACCCCAACCATACTACCCAAAGCCTCCTAGTACCTGGAAAAATAGGTGTGTGTCACCACTTCCTGGCTTTTGGTTGTGGGGGGGCTCAGTAACTTTTGCCTGGGATTGGGCTCAATCTGTGATCTTCTACATCTTCGCACCCTGAATTAATTATTAAGATCACAGGGGTTTGCCACCTCACAGAAAGAATCTTAAATGAGATCATAGTGCATTAATCACTTCTGATCATCAAATATCAGCAGTAACCAGTGTGGCAGCTACGCTTGTCCGGAGGGGTTGACCAGTGGGCAGGCGCACAGGGAGCAGCCACGGCTGTGGTGGCTGACAGTGCCGGCCTCCCCTCACCACGCCACCCCTGCCCGCTGGGCAGCCTTGCGGGGCGAAGATGCCTGGCCGGACTGAACCCTGTCCTAGAAAACTGAGTCCGACAAGGCAAGCCCCGAGACAGAAGATATTTAGTACACGGAGCAAATGCCAGCTTGGACCAAGCCTCTGCTGTCAGCGAGAAAAGAGAGAGCTCAACAGGAAAAAAAATGCCTGTCAAGGAGGCCAGAGAGGGCCAGCACACACATGTGCCCAGTTTACTGGTCAGTCGGGAGCACACAGACAAAGGCCCCAATCAGACAGGACCACAGCCCCAGCAGCATGGAGGGATTCGCCGCAAGTGCTGGTGAGCTGTGGAGTGCTGAGCTCCTTCCATGGACGTCACCGACAACCCCGCACATCAGTCCTGACCACACTAGTCCTGAGACACACAGAACCTGCCACTGCTGGCCCTGAGACCCGAGAGCACGCAGGAAGGCCCAGGGCAGAAACAGCCAGAGACGACCGCAAAGTGGATACTACAGCGCTGGGCTGAGTGGCTCAGAGAAGGACGGTGCGAACCAAGTTAACACACTGGTGATCAGAGGTGACACACAACAAAGCAGCTCCCCCTCCAGAACACAACCAAGGGAGCAAGCCTGAGTCCTGGCAGCAGGCAGAGAGAGACGGCAGAGCCCCGGCCCCTGCCTATGTCCACACCACCCGGCCCATCAGGTGATGAGGCTGAGGGGCTCAGACAAGACTGAGGGCTTTCTATATTTCTTCCCCAAAGGAAGTTTCCTGTTGGGCTATTCTGACCTCATACTCTGTAACTGCATTTCCTATGCTGGGTGCAGTTAAGGAAACTGAGGCCACCCAGGGCTACCTGTCCCACAGGAGCTGACAGCTGGAAGACAGCTGCTGCCTCCTTCCTCCTGGGACCCCAGCAAAGTCCAAAAAACCCACTCCAAGACTGACAAGGGAGCGAGGCAGCAGGGGAGGGGGGGAAAGCTAGTCCTTAGGAGAGAGACCGTCACCATGGGAGACCCTGTCAGAGACAGGTCCCTGAGCTGGTGGTGCCAGGGCAAATGGCCTTAGGCCAGAGAGGCCCTGGGGGATGGATCTTTTGGGTAGAGATGTCCTGGGTGAGGAAGATCTGGGTGGAGATTATCTGGGTGGGGATGATCAGGGTAGGGATGATCTGGGTGAGGATGATCTGGGTGGGGATGTCCTGGGTGAGGATGATCTGGGTAAGGATGATATGGGTGGGGATGATCAGGGTGGGGCTGATCTGGGTGAGGATGATCTGGGTGGGGATGATCTAGGTGGGGATGATCTGGGTGAGGATG
>NW_012267237.1:529230-531148 GCF_000151885.1 Dipodomys ordii
GGATGATCTGGGTGAGGATGATCTGGGTGGGGCTGTCCTGGGTGGGGATGATCTGGGTGGGGATGTTCTGGGTAGGGATGATCTGGGTGAGGATGATCTGGGTGGGGATAATCTAGGTGGGGATGATCTGGGTGGGAATGATCTATGTTGGGATGATCTGGGTGGGAATGATCTGGGTGGAGATGACCTGGGTGGGGATGATCTGGGTGGGAATGATCTGGGTGAGGATATCCTGTTGTTACATTCTGGATGGACTATTACCTTTAGTAAGAGGTCTTGCATGCTGGGGATGGTCATAGGTGAGAAAATCATGCATTGGGATGGTGGGCCTGGTGTGGGTGCACTGTGTGGAGGGTATTATGGGAAATGAGGGCCTGGTGTGGGTGCACTGTGTGGAGAGTATTATGGGGAATGAGGGCCTGGTGTGGGGTCCTGTGTGGAGGGTATTATGGGGAGTGAGGGCCTGGTGTGGGGTCTTGTGTGGAGGGTATTATGGGGAATGAGGGCCTGGTGTGGGGTCCTGTGTGGAGGGTATTATGAGCATGAGGTGGCAGAAGTGCCGGGTGTTTGGAGTGGGAGGTGCTGTCTGAAGCATGGTTAGCCAAGGGATGCCCTGGTGCTGGCTGGGGTGGCAGCACTGGCTGCTCCACATGCAAGGAGCCAGCCGGCCTCCTCAGAGGACGAGCAGTGGCAGGTGCCCCTGGTGGGGCTGGCGGCCATGTCTGTGTGGCCAAGTCGCTCCAGCCTTCCCCCTTCACTCCATGCTCATGCCTGGTGGCACAGACTTGTGCGGGCTGAGGAAGCCTGGCTGGGCTGACCGCTGCCCGGTGCAGGAGGGAGAGCCACGGACTCACACCCTCCTCCTCGCTCTGCCTCACCAGGCATGGGCCTATAAATAGGCGGCCGGGAGGCGGCCCTCTCCCGGGTGAGGAAGCTTCTGATTCCCTGCGTCTGCTGTGGCTGAACTCTTCAGCCTCAGAGATTCCCCCAACCTCCCCTTTCTGCAGGTGATGGTGCTTTTAATGTTCCTAAATGTCATTTTTATGCTCTGCACGCGTCCCCCAGCTGGTAACAGAGAGGACCAGACAAGGAAGAAAATAGGCCGCCTGCAAGGCATTCCCGGCAGCCTTCCGGCCTCCGCCCCCCACCCAGCCGCACCCAGGCGCCCCTAGCCTGGGCCTCCCTGGGTCATGACCCACGACCTTGCAGGGGCTGCGGGCTCCGGGCAGGCAGGAGCCCTGGCCCTACTGCGGCCAGCCACAAAGGCCAGTGCTTCCCCCTCACCCCCCACCCCCGTGTCCAAGGTCTTTTACATAACTGAAACCACAGAGGCGGCGGACCCAGGGGTGGGGGACCCCAGGGCGGGGAAACCCCAGGATGCAGAGACCCCGGGGTGGGGAGACCCCAGGATGCAGAGACTCCGGGGTGGGGAGACCCCAGGATGCAGAGACCCCGGGGTGGGGAGACCCCAGGATGCAGAGACCCCATGGTAGGAAGACCCCGGGGTGGGGAGACCCCAGGATGCGGAGACCCCATGGTAGGAAGATCCCGGGGTGGGGAGACCCCAGGATGCAGAGACCCTGGGGTGGGGAGACCCCAGGGCGGAGAGACTCCAGGATGCGGAGACCCCAGGATGCAGAGACCCCAGGGCGGGGAGACCCAGGGGCAGAGCCGCGCGGTCCCGGGTGCGGGGTGGCTGGCTGCAGGTGCGGAGGGCTGGGCCCAGGTGTGGGAAGCCGGGCGCTGTCACCTGCTGTTCGGGGTGCACGGGGCGGGGCGGGGGGAGCGCGGGGATCGGGGGCTGCGGGGATGGGGGTGCGGGGATAGGGATGCGCAGGGATTGGGGCGCGGTGGCCGCGGGGTGTACGGGCTGCTGGGGATCGGGATGCGCAGGGATTGGGGCGCGGGGGCCGCGGGG
>NW_012267237.1:531880-541768 GCF_000151885.1 Dipodomys ordii
AGGACTCCGTGCGGTGAGGACGCGGCCCGCACGGGCCGATGGGAACGCGGACCGCGGTGGGGACACCTCCTCCCGCGGGGTCAATGCCTCCTTTGGGGACATCACCTCCTTTAGGGACACTGCCTCCAGCATAGGACACCATCTCCCGTTTCCACCCATGGGTCCCAGGGTTGGGAGCTGGGCCCCTGCCGATGTCTCCGAGCGGCTCTGGGTCAGGGCTGCTGCCCGCCAGGCGGGTGAATGCTGAGGGCCTCTGCCTTCCCGGCGTTACAGGCCACCAGCCCTCCCAGGCTCAGCGGCCGTGCTCAGCAGGGACACCCCCCTCAGTACACTAGCCAGGGCAGGGGCCACACGGCCCGTGTGTGAGGGGTGCTTCTGAAGTTCGGGGTGTGGGGACAACTTGCCCCCGGGGTGGCGGTCCTGACCCCCATCTTTCTCTCAGAGACTCTGGACCTTTCCATTCTGGGAGTGGCCAGAGATTCCTCTCTGCCTAGTCCTTGCTTGGGAGGGGCGGGGATGGAGAAAAGATGTTTTATGTCCCAGAGCTCCAAGCACTGCCATTACCTGGAACCTATTAACAGTGCAAATGAGGTGCTGAGAAAACATGGCTCATTATTATGTTTCTATTAACATATTTGCAAGAGGTGCTGTTCCATCAAAAAATAAAAACAGGGCTGGGAAGGTGGCTCAGTGGTAGAGCGCTTGCCTAGCATGCATGAAGCCCTGGGTTCAATTCCTCAGTACCCCATACACAGATAAAGGCAGAAGTAGTGCTGTGGCTCAAGTGGTAGAGTGCCAGCCTTGAGCAAAAGAAGCTCAAGGACAGAGTCCAGGCCCTGAGTTCAAGCCCCAAGGACTGGCCAAACAATAATAAACAAACATAAACAAAAACAGTATCTGTGTGGTACTTATTGCAGGAAGATGCCAGGTGTGCTTCCAGGAAGGAGACAGCCCATTATAGAGTACAAACATTTTGGTTTTTTTTTTTTGTTTTTGTTTTTTGTAGGTCATGGGCCTTGAACTTTGGGCCTGGACGCTGTCCCTGAGCTCTTCAGCTCAAGTCTAGTGTTCTACCACTTGAGCCACCTTCCCAGCCTTAGAGTACAAATTTTTTATTCCTTTTTGTCCCCTGTATGATATGATCTATTAAACAGTTCCCACTTATGAAAGGGTGACAATGACCAAGATGCCCTGTACTCACATCTGATATGTTAAATCGAAACCCCTTTGTACATTTGCTTAAAGATAATAACAACAATAAAACTTCAAGTTCTCAGGCAAAAATAAAAGCAAACCAACCATTGTTTTCAGCTGGTACAGTGGCATAAAATCATGATACCTGTACTCTAAGCTTACGTCAAGGCTAGCCTGAGCACCATTTCAAGACTAGCTCAACAACAACAACAAAAACAACCAAAACCACCACACAAGTTTCAAAACCTGTGTGCGCAGCATTCACTGACATGCTGTGAATTCAGGATCCTACACTGCAGGAACACGCATCGTGGCCCTGTTGGCTGTCCAGAATTGGAAAGTACAGCCCATTATTTCCTAGAGCCAGAGGTGAGAGGGGGCCAGGCTGGTGGGGTCAGCTGGACTCTCTCGTGCTCAGGGGCTTCTCGGCGCTCTGACCCCCGGCCTTGCCTGCATTTGAAAAGCAGCAAGAGAAAAGGACAAATCACAAACAAGGAAACCTTAATTGGCTAGCAGCTGATTTCTTATTAAAAACTACAGAGACCAGAGTGGGGAGTTGATATATTTAGAAACAGAAAACTGAGATTAGTCTATCCTTCAGTAATAAAGAAATTAAGACCTTTTACATAAAAGCCCAGGAAGTTCATTGCCAGCAGACCCTCTCTAAAAGAAATGCTATGGAAATTCTGTAGACTGAAGCAATGATGTTTATGAATGCTTAAAAAGACATCAACAATATAAGTAAATATACAGGTACAATAATGTTCAAAGCAGTAGTGTGTGGCCTCTGGTCCCCAGGCACTGAGTTCCCTAGTGCGTGACAATGGCCCTTACTTCCTGGTGAGGAGAGATTTGAGAGTAACCAGTAACATCCCAAGCCAGGCTGAAGCCCAGGTCAGTGAGACCCCCATGCCCAGGAGAAGCAATCCCCCATCTGCTGCTGACCTGTGCTCCCTGAGTCTGGCCTCACCTCTGCTCTCCACTTGCACTGGCTGCTCCTTCCTTCTCTGCACGTGTCTGGAATGGGTCTTCCCTGGGCAGCTCTCATCAGACACATAACCTGCGTGTCAGTGGCTCACACCATAGACACATCCATCTTTAATCCCATCTTTTTGCACAGGTACTCACCAACATTCACCACAAAGTCTTCGCACTGACTCCAGTTCAATCCAGTGAACACCAGGAAGCAGAGGTGTGGAGGAGGAGGAGGTTGGGAAAATGCAGTCCTAACATTGAATACACACATGAGGAAATGGAACCAGGTAACTTGAGGGAAGACATGGAGTTGGGAGATGAGGGAGAAGAGGGAAGGGATAATGGTGGTCAATATGTTGAACTCCTAAGTTGACATGTTGACTTGGAACTCCTTGGTACAACTACCTAAAGATAATTTTTTAAGTTAAAAAAGTCTTCAAATATAAGTAGTAGGTGGAAGAATTGCTTCAAGGACAGAGAACACCCATGAAACCCACCAGCTGATTTCACCACCTCTCACTCACCAAACCACGGCCCCCATCCTTCCCCGTGCCTGTGCATCGTGGTGTGGACACAGCCTTGGCCCACCTCACTAAGGCTGGTGTTAGCCGTGCTAACACCATCCTCCAACTCTAGTTTCCATCCCATGGACAGATCCTGCCATGTGTCCTCCTCCATCTACGCCAGACCTACCTGAAGACTGTGAACCACACACATGGGTACCTATTGTGATAGACTAACATCTGTGCCCTTTACTGCTTGAGCCATGAAATCTGAGCCGCTGGGGTGGTGGTGGTGGAATAGGCTGGCTGGTGTGAGGCATGGAGGGAGCCCCGGTGAGGGGACTAGTACTTTCTATGAATGCACATGGGAGCTGGCCTCCCCCTCTGCCGACCTCCAAGGGAGGTCACACAGCCATCAGCTGAGTCGGAGGTGGGGCCCTAGAAAACGCACCTGCCAGCACCTTGGTTTCAGACTCCCCAGCCTCCGGAACTGAGAAATGACGTTTTTCACAGCAGCCTAAATGGAGTACATCTGTGAATGTCTAATTCATCCACAAGAAATTCCAACTACCACAGGCTTTTAGAGGGATGCCAAGAAACTAGGCTTGACTTTCACCCGTCTTTGAGGCGCCCTGCTGGTGAGCCTCTCTGACGGGCTGAGGCGCTCAGAGGGGAGCACGTGGAGGGAGACACCTGGCCTGAAGGAAACACGCATATCAGCAAAAGAGGGGTTTGAGTTGGCAGGGGCGCTCTTCCTCACGTACAAGGTGCTGCGCGGGCACGGTCGTGGCTCCTGCTTCCTGCGGGAATGGGCAGCTACCCATTGGGAGTTACCCAGCTTGAGAACTTGCCCCAGTGTTAAGACTCCAGGCACAGTGGTCATAGGGAAAGGATCCAGGATGCTCATGGATAGGCAATGCAGACAGAACGAGCACTGCTGAATGAAACACTGTCAGGATTAGCATCCTCATTGTGTGCTCCTACCCCCATTCCTGTTTTCATTCTCTCTGGTTAATTTGCAAACATTGGTGCCATTGGTGGTGGATACACATCAGAATACTCCCAATAGCTTATCTGGTAATGGCTTCCCACTGCAGTGTGCCAGAGATGAGCATCACCCCACAGGCCACAGTGAACGGTTCTGAAGCTGATCCAGGGTTGAGGAAGTCCTGGCCTGCAGTGGGAGGCAGAATGAGTGTGCCAGCCAGCAGCCTGCCCAGCAGTGCCTGCTGGTTTACCTGAGGGACACAACTCTGTGACCAACAAAAAGCTAATAGTGTTTTTCTGCTTGTTGCACCTTGAGGATTTACACACACATAATACTAGCTATTCAGAAGGCTGAGATCTGGAGAATCATGGTTCAAGGCCAGTCTAGACAGAAAAGTTCACTTAGATATTTTGAATATCTAAGTATCAAAATAGCACCAAAAAAGCCAGGCTGGAGATGTGGTTCAAGTAATGTGGTAGCCCTGAGTTCAAACGCAAGTATACTACATTCTGAGACAAATATCTGCTTTTGATGGTGGCCTGGTTTCAGCTTTGTTCAGAGTTGACCCTGAAATGTATGTCTGGGCATGTCATGCCTTTACCCATGTGCGTTTCTAGCCTTTGTGACTGTGAGCACTTCTGGCTGGATTTGTTTTGTAGTGGATGAATTGCTGTGATAAAATACCTGACAAAACTACTCAAAAGGAGGACAGATTTGGGGTCACAGATTCAGAGGACTCATCTGTGGCTGCCTGCCTGTATGTGGCAGTTCATCACTGCAGATAAGAAGCGGAGAAAGAATGTAGGAAGGGGACAAGGTGTGATACTCCAGGGACACACCTGCAGTGACAGAGGCCCCATTTCCTACCTTCTACCACCTAATGCTTCCACCAAGGGGCAGATCCACTTACCAGGTCAGGCCATGGTTACCCGGTCATCGGAAATGACAGCACAGGCACCTCCAGAGATATGCTTTATTAATCTAGTCTTTTCTAATTCAATCAAGTTAACAAAATTAACCATCACAAGTCCCTCCTTGACACCTTGATATGTAAACACGTATCCTTAAACCGCAGCCTCCTAGCCCTGGTCACCAGCGGTGAAGGCCACCTTGTAATGAACAATGCGTGAAGTCTACCTCCTAGAGTTCCCCGCACCCAGCATTGTTCAAAGTCCAAATTCAACGTCTCTTCTGAGATGAAGAAAACTCAGTTGTGAGCCCCTGTAAAATAAGAGAGGTTTATATTTCCAAGATGCATTGGCAGAGAGCAAACAATTCCATTCAGGAAGAGAGGGACCACATTGGTTGTACAGGGGTTAGTATAGCTGCTCTCCCCATAGGTAAATCCCTGACGACCTGAGTTTGTAAGCATAGTAAATTATTTTATCTGCCAGAAAATGGCTGTATATTTATCTTATGTTATTTAGAAAAATAATTCATCTGTTCGATAGCTTCAATAAAGTGGCATAGCAGGAAATAAATAGAACCATTTATGCAGCATGTGCACGTTCATGACTTGAAAAAATTTTGGAATTCATTCTGTATTGTTTCCCAAGTAAGAACTGATTTTTGAATAGCAAATTAATTTTTTGATGAAATGCAGTTTATCAGTTCCTTCTTTAATAGTGCCGTTTTCTATCAAAGATAACCTTACTTTACAAAAGATAAAGAAGATGTTGTGTGATTTTTCTATTAGTGCTAAAGTTTTACCCTATAAGTTTGGGCCTATGATTGATTTTCAGATAGTTTTTGTGTATGGTGTGACCTAGGGGCTGAGGCATTTTTGTTTGACATATGAATATCCAATTACCATAACGTGTTACTGAAAAGTCTTCCTTCTCTCCACTGAACTGCCATACAAATCTGTTTTCTATGATTGAGCAGGAGTATGTGGAATATTTCTGTAGTTTCTACTCTGTTCATTGGTCATTATGTCCACCTTATTGCAGGTACTCTATTTTCAAAATGGCTGCTCTAGATTTTCTGAATTTCCACTTCTATTTTAGCAACAGTGTCTTCTTTGAAAGAAAAAGTCTGAAGATATTCAACAGGGACATACAGACACAATGGGGGAAAAACTTGCAATCTTAATATTTTATATTCTAATCCATCAACAATGCCTCACTTAACAATAATATAGATTATGTTGAATTCTTCAACATGGTTTTGGATCCCAATGCACAAATTTTGTACCAATTTTGTTAAGTTCACAATAGTTGATGTTTTGAATAGTTTTTGAGATGCTACTTGAAAACTCTTGTCAGTATATGAAAATATAGTTGAGTTTTATATCGTAACATTATATACCACAACCTTGCTACCTTATTGTTTCTATCAATGTGTTTGCAGATTTCTAAAAATCATGTTGCCTGAAGAGTGGGGAAAGGAAAGACATTATGTTCTCATCTGTAGGCCATTGGTTTGATTTCTTGCATGGCTGCACCTCACACACAATGTCCCAGAGGATATGACACACTTGGGGGGAGCGCATGGGATCTTTGAAGTGATAGATGCTGCTGAGTCTGTGGTTAAGTGACAGGGCTCATCCAAGGAGGAGGCAGAGAAATGCAGGCTAGGCGTGTGCCACAGAAAAAAGCGGCTGGCACTGGAGCTGGAGCTCAGGGGCACAGTCCCTTAGCTCTATTGGCCAAATCCATTGCTCTGCTACTTGAACCATAGCAGCACCTCTCACTTTTTGCTGGCTGATTGGAGATAAGCCTATGGATTTGTCTGCCCATGGATTCAAACCATGACCCTCAGGTCTGAGCCTTCCAAGAAGTTCTAATTAAGGTGTGAGCCACCAGTGTTCAGCTAGAGAGAAGAGTTTGAAGCAGGAGAGATTTGTAGTGGTTGCTGGGGTAAGATTTCCAACAAAAGTTTCTCCTGCCTACATGGAGTCATGTTTCTCACCCTTGATTTTCACCAAGGTGAGCTGAGTTGTGACTTCCATATCCCTTTGCTACATTCACAATCCTCCCCTTGTGAGAGTTCTATACATTTTTTTTGTTTTTGTTTTTTTGTAGGTCATGGGGCTTGAACTCTGGCCTGGGAGCTGTCCTCAGCTCCTCAGCTCAAGGCTAGCGCTCTACCACTTGAGCCATAGAACCACTTCCAGTTTTCTGAGTGATTTATTGGAGATAAGAGTATTACGGACTTTCCTGCCTGGGCTGGCTTTGAACTGTGATCCTCAGATCTCAGCCTCCTGAGTAGCTAGTATTAAAGGCGTGAGCCACCAGTGCCCAGCTACATTTGGGTTTTACATCACTACTTGACATTGACATACAGCACTTATTTTTTGCAATCACACTGTGGGCCTAGGTCTCTAGTTAAAACAGAATGAGTTAGGCTGCTTTTCTTCCTTCCCCACTTCCTGAAAGAGGCTGTATAAAAATAGCATTACCTAAAAACATCTCACAAGTGAAGAAGTCATCAGGACAGAATTTTCATTGGATCAGAATTTCAAATTAGCAATTCAGTTTCTTACTTGTTATAGGCAATCCAGATTGTGTATGTTTCATTTAGCCTGTAATAGTGATCTGTGTCAATTACCTGGAAAAGAAACTCTCTCTCAAGTCTGAAAGTATATTCCAACTTGGAAAGATTTAGAATTCAGTATAGAAGGTTTAAGAGCCTCTATTCCATTATATCACTGTACTTGGACTGAGATGTTGACTGTCCATGTTTGGTCTTCATGTTTTTGAATCAAGATGAAGTGGGGTCAAAATTTGAGGCAATGGAGTCTTAAATCCACCCACACTGGTTAAGTACAGCAAGTCTCATTCTATAACTGTAATCACCAAATGAAAATTAATCATGTCTCAGATAACTTTACCAAGATAAACTTGACAATGAAGGGCAAGCACAGGGAAGACTGGCAGCCATGCAGACAGACCTGCATACCAGACCAGCTAACACGAGGCCCTGGCCTGTCTGACTCAAGTCATGCAGCAGATCTGGGCCTGCCACCTGAATGCAAGTTTCAAACTAGGTGGGCCACAATCAGCTTCATACATTTGTCTGTCCTTTGTCATGCTCTCCACAGTCTGGAAGCGCCTCTGGAGAAGCTGTCTGTGGACAGAGCCTGGCAGACACTGCAGAATGAGTACCTTAAGAGTAAGGACTTACCATTGCAGAGTTTGCACAGCTAGACCCGTGCCCAGGGCACAATGCAGTGTGGGTGCCCTAGGATCTGGTCTGGCTGTAGCTCTGTTCGTGGAGGGCACGGGGACCTCACACTGGGTGTCCCCAGTGGTAGGAGGTGGCTGGGAGAGCTGTGCCAGACTCCAGCCAGCCACGGGTGCACACTGTGACAGGATCAGCCTTCATCGTTGGGTCTCTAGTGGCGGAGTCATATTGCATGCATAGCCAGAATGGCTCCAAGGTGAACCAAGGTGAACCAATTGGGATAGTTCTCTTTCTAGATGAAGCTCTCTTCCTTGATGACTGTGAAGCTCACACTCCACTGAGGCATGTGGAGGCCATGTGAGAAACAGGTGAAATCCTGTTGGGGACAGGGTGGATGGCCGCTAAGAGCTGCCACATCTATCAGCCCAGCCCTGGCTGGGCCCATGCTCCCACCTTATTGATGGTTGGTTCAACAGGAGTGGCGCCAGGGGTCCATGGAGGGAGCCCGGACCTCTGTAGACATGGACTTCCTTTTCCCTGCCTTCTCTGCAGGCAGTGCTCAGGTTGCTCAACCTTGAACCCTTCTCTTCCCCACGATGAAGGGTTCCTTCCCCAGGACCCCAGGAAAACCCACAGAAGCAACTTGTGCACACCATGATGATGGGCCGGCTCTGGGGCTGGCAGTTCTACACCAAGCTCTCCACTCTGAGGAAGTGAGTCTGCAGCCACAGTCCTCGGGCGGGCTTCTAGGTGGGTCTGGACCCATACTTCTCAGGTGTGCTTCTACTTTGAGGTGTCAATGGCTGAATTCAAGTGCCCTTCTCTGGTGGTTTCTGGAGCCTATAGGGACACAGCTGGGACTCCAGATGATATGAGCTGTTGCTTTAAGGCTCCAGAACAGGAGGTATAGCAGGCTAAGGTGGGGTGGCTGAGTGACTTGTCATGGAAACTGAGATGCTTCTGAGAGATGACGGGGCATCGGAGAGATGGCAGGAGCCCAGGCAGCAGGCAGTGAGGACCCTCAGGGTCACTCAGTGACACTGTTAGGGCTGAGTCTGGCATTTTACCTCTGGAGCACAGTAGTTTCCATCAAATGTGTCAGCATCAACTGTCCAGGGGAAGAACCCAGGAGAGCCTCAGCCTTGGGTTATTGTGGGTGGGTTTCAATCCCGGGGAGTTCTCCCTCCGAAGCTCTGCTGGCCTGCGGTGATGACAACCCCTACAGAGAAAGTTAGGTTATCTGTAGCCCCCGGAAATGGCAGCACAAACCTGCTTGGTACACACACATACCTCACACAGCACATGCACACAACATATACAAGCCTCACACAATACATGCACACCACATGCACACACACACACCTCAGAGAATACATGCATACTACACACCTCACACAGTATAAGCTCACCACAAACATACCTTACATAGTACATACACACCACCAACATACCTCACATAGTACATGCACACCACACACACCTCACATAGTACATGCACACTACACATACCTCACATAGTACATACTCACTATACACACCTCACACAGTAGATGAACACTACACACACCTCACAGAGTACATGCACACTATACACACACCTCACATAGTACATGCTCACTACACACACCTCACATAGTACATGCTCACCACACACATACCTCACACAGTACATGCTCACTACACACACCTCACATAGTACATGCTCACCATACATACACCTCACACAGTACACACACACCATACATATACCACACATAGTACATGCTCACCATACACACACCTCACACAGTACATGCTCACCACACACACCTCACATAGCACATGCACACTACACACATATCTCACAGAGTACATGCACATTACATGCACCTCACATAGTACATGCTCACTACACACACATACCTCACATAGTACATGCTCACTACACACACACATACCTCACATAGTACATGCAGACTACACATACCTCAACATGGTACATGCTCACTGTACACACACCTCGCAGAGTACATGCACATTATACACACCTCACAGAGTACATACTCACTGTACACACACCTCACAGAGTACATACTCACTGTACACACACCTCACAGAGTACAT
>NW_012267237.1:548803-550793 GCF_000151885.1 Dipodomys ordii
TCTGTGCACACGGATCCTTCCTCCATCTGTACACACAGATCCTTCCTCCATCTGTACACACGGATCCTTCCTCCATCTGTGCACACAGGTCCTTTCTCCCCGCACCCACCTGGAGAAGGCCTTCCTCTGTCTGTGCACACAGGTCCTTCCTCTCCGTGGGACTGGTGTTCTGTTGGAAACGGGCCTGCATTATGTAGTCAAATGTGCTCAACTTCTTGGCCACTGGGAAAAGGAGTACATGGAAGGACAGTCACCTGGCAAGCTGGCCTGGCCTCCCCCACACCCCTGGAACACCCTCCCAGGACTCCTGAGGGCTTGCCTGCCCTCACAGATGCCAGGAAGTCAAGAGGGGAGACAGAGGGTGGCGCCTCCTGCCTTGGGGCAGGCAGAGTGGCACATGGTGTCTGAATTACATCTGAGCTTTAGTTCCATTGCTCTAATACTGGGCCATCCCTAACTAAAGTGCTGAAAATAGAAAACATAACATAGAATGTACCTATAAATTGGAACGAAACACATTAGGGGTGGGAAAGTGGTTACAAATGAATTAATAGTATAACAGATATCACAGAGAGCTCAAATAGTAAAATTTTGAAGAAAAACTAGATCAAAGCCCCACAAAATCAGCACTAGGAAATGATATATGCAAGAGGGGGTGGGAACAAAGGGAGAGGGGTAGATGAAGGAAGGAGGAAGAACAGTCAAAAATTCATTGCATACACATGGAATTGAGAAAAGGGAGGGAAGGGGGTGAGAATGTTGAAGGGTGATATTGATCAAGATGCATTATGTTCATAAACTGTTTTGTCACATGGTACCCCCTTTGTACAACTTCTTAAAGGTAATAAAAAATTAAAAAGAAAACATTCGGAATTATACTATAATATGTAACCTAGTGGCCTCCAAAGCAAGACAGTAGGAGCCACAGTATTGTTTAAAAATGCGTACCGTGAAGGCAGTGCTGCTCATGGACTCTGCGGTCTTGGGTGTCAGTGAGGCAGGCCTGGCCCCTGCAGCCCCAGACTTCCCCACGCCCTCCCCTACAAGGCTGCAGGGAAAGCCCAAATCTCACAGACTATTCCCCAGGAAGGCCTCAAACCAAGATCTGCAAGTCTCCACCTCCTGAGTGTTAGGTTTTACAGGTGTGAGCCACTGGCCCCAGGTCCCATCCGCTCCTTTTCCACATGTCCAGTTCTTTCCTACTTCTCCTGGTCCCCTTTCTTTGACTATTTTAAAGAGTCCCCATGTTTTCTGCAGAATGTGCATCCATAGAAGTGGTCCACTGACCACTCATGCAATGCCCGAAGAGGTGAGCGGCCAGCTGGCTGACCACAGCGGGCAGGAGGTGTTGGATGTGCAAGCTCTGCTGCGACACTCGGGTAAGGGCAGCCTGTCCATCAGCTTCCTGATGTCCACTGTTACCATTCCTACTTAATGCCTTGCTAAATCCATCTATTCATTCTGCTCCCCTCCCTCCTTTTTCTCTCTTTAGTGTCAATACCTGGCTTGAAGTCTGGACCTTGAACTACCACTCAGCTTTCTTGTTCATGGCTGGCTCTCTCCCTCCGGAATTTTTCTAGGTCATTGGAGATGGCACCTTACAGACTTTATTGCCCAGACTGGCTTCAAAACATAACTTCCTGGGGACTACAGGTGCAAGCGATCTTCCCTAAGCTCCTTCAGTTCCTTTTCAAAATATCCTGGTCTTTCCTAGAAGTCCTGTTGCTTTGCCTGGATAGTTCAAAGACTTTCCTGTGACCTCTGCAGGTCTTGTAATGTGTGTTCAGTTTCTAGCTGGACCTGATGACCTCCCCATGGATCTTTTTGCCTGGGGTTTGTCCTTTTTCTTATTAGCTTCCTTCTGGGAAAGCTACCTAAAGTGTTACCTGTCTCAGGACTAGTAAGCACAGGGAAGGACTCGGGTGAGTACACACTCAGGGCTAGTGATCACGGGGAAGGACTCGGGTGAGTACACACTCAGGGCTAGTGA
>NW_012267237.1:550843-553543 GCF_000151885.1 Dipodomys ordii
ACACACCTCACAGAGTACATACTCACTGTACACACACCTCACAGAGTACATACTCACTGTACACACACCTCACAGAGTACATGCTCACCATACTTCACATAGTACATGCTCCTTACACACATGTCACATAGCACATGTTCGCTATACACACATATACTACATAGTACCCCACACATATACTACATAGGCTCACACATTACATACTAAAGAGCACACATTATATAGCACACATACCCAGCATAGCACACAGATACCATTACACCACGTTAAACACACTCACAGACTACACACTAAACAGAACACCGCTGCACAAACAGACCCCATACAGTCTCATACTTTGTCCCAGATGCTGTGGTGCCTTGCTTTGGGAAGTCCTGACCCTCAACCCAACTCACCGCTTGTGAAGAGCACTTCTTCGGATGGATAGCAGTCTTGGGGAACAGCACTGAACACAGAGAAGTCAGCAGCAACTTCTTTTGCTTCTGTCCATTAGGTAGTCTGAAATGACAGGCGACAACATCGGCTTGGATAGAGCTTATACTGTGTTGTTGAGGGCTGCAGTAAGCAAAACCAGTGTTGGTTCCATCTTCTCCCAGACTCTCAGAGACCACCAGCTCTGGGTGTCAGCTGAGTGTTGAGCAGGCAACAGGAGTGACTTCCAGGGAGATAAACAGAGGGACCACCAGGGAGAGATGACAGGGCACACTGGAAGACTGCCAAGGAGAGGTGACAGAAGTCACAGGGGACCACCAGGGAGGGAGGGAAAGTATCTTCTGGGGAGAGATGCCCAGGAGAACAATGCAAAGATGGCTAGAGGAGTGTGAGGGTCCCCTGCTTCAGCAGGGACATGAGTTAGGCCTCAATGGGCTAAACAGTTGATTTGTAGGAAACAGGAATGTGGATGGAGCAATGGGATAAGAGGGTAAACCTGGCATTAGTGGCTCACACCTGTCATCCTAGCTACTCAGAGGCTGAGATCTGAGGATCACAGTTCAAAGCCAGCCAGGTCAGAAAAGTCCATGAAATTCTTATCTATAATCAACTACTCGGAAAAAGCCAGAAGTGGCACTGTGGCTCAAGTGCTAGAGCACTAGCTTTGAGAACAAAGAGGCTTAGTGACAATACCCAGACTGAGTTCAGGACCAGCAAAAAAAAAAAAAAAAAAAAGAGGTAGGCCGTGATGCTGAGGGCCTGTGCTCTGGAGACTCATGTCCAGGAAACCCAAGACCAAGCACCTGCAGCTGCTCTCTGCACCCTTCAGTCCCCTAAGTGTGGCTCTGTGCCTGTCTCAAATATTCAAGGGACCCTCTGTCCATTCACCATTATGAGTATGAGTCTGCCAGCATCCTTTCTCTACTCAGGAATGACATCCAAATGACATTCTCTACTTGCAATGACATCCAAAGTCCTCAGTGGGAAGTCTGGATTCAGAGGCACAGATCCCTGGACCTCCACGCCTGTCCCTGTTACCAGCGCCTGGGTGGAGAAGACTTGAAAGGTGTCTCGCACCCTTGCCGTGCCAGGTCCTGCACCATGGCTGCTCCTTCTGCCTTTACATTGCTTAAATAGAAGTCACACATTTTGTTGTAGCCATAAAAATCTGACTAACACAGATGAGATCAGTTAGGGATGACCTTGAGATGTAACCAATATGGTACTAAGGCAAACCCTAAATCCAATGCCTGGGGCAGGCACGGAGATGCAGAGACAACATGGTAGCGGACAGAAGTGATGTGCCAAAGGGCTGAGCAGAGCTGGAGGAGACAACGGGAGCCAGTTCTAAACCAAGTGCCATTAGAGACCAGAAGAGGACATTCAGGTGAGGACTTCACACAGAGAGGTGTGGAAAATGAATAACCATAGTCTCCTTTTTGTTTCGATGTAAAAAAGAGAAGGAGACTTCTTGTAGTTTACATAACAAGCTACATGAGTGACTTTAAATGTTAATGCTAGCTGGGCACCAGCGATCACACCTGTAATTCTAGCTACTCAGGAGGCTGAAATGTGAGGCTCAAAGTTTAAAACCAGCCCTGTCAGGAAAATTCAAGAGCTGCTTATCTTAAATTAACCAGCAGAAAGCTAGAAGTAGAGTGGCTCAAATAGCAGAGTGTAGCCTTAAGTGAAAAAGGTAAGGGACAGCACCAGGCCCTGATTTTAAGCCCCAATATAGGAAAAATGTTCATAATGTTAAGAGAAACAAACATGTTTTCTATTATGTCATTCTGTCAGTTAAAATAGATGAATTACGTTCTAAAACCTTGGAGTTAAGAGGAAATTCTAGCTTTTTCAGACGGATGAACCACCTGCAGCCAGCTATGGCTCACCTTGATGAGGACGGAGGTGACTTTGGACTGCTCGTTTTCTCCTGTGGGGTAAATGAGAATGCAGAACATGAGAAGCCATCGATACCAAGCCTTCCGTTAGACATGATTCAAGTCCATTTTGACAGAATTGGAGGGAGGGGCACCAGGTGCGTAGGCATGGGATGAGGCCTCCCTGGGACAGACCCTTCCTCCCCAGCCACTCTCACGTACGCTCAGCTTTGTTTCTCAGGTATAGGGTATCCCAGCACTGGGGTCCTGCCCAGGCCATGGGCTACATGCTTCCCATTTCCTCCCCCTGCACTGAGGAGACCCCCACATTCAGAAACACATGGCACACAGACCCACATCACACATTACACAGACTGCACTCTACACG
>NW_012267237.1:570469-613400 GCF_000151885.1 Dipodomys ordii
ACTCAAAGTTAGAATGGGGAAGGACTCGGGTGAGTACACACTCAGGGCTAGTGAGCACAGGGAAGGACTCAGTGAGTACACACTCAGGGCTAGTGAGCACGGGAAGGACTCAGTGAGTACGCACACAGGTAGCAATGGAAGATGAGCAGGTGTCCGAGCAGCACGGAGCTGGTGAGGACCAGCGGCAGCACCACAGTGAGCACTGAAAGGACCACGGGGGTCTTCACCCGCACAGCGCACAGCGGCAGGAACAGCAGCCATGTGTTCACAGTGCTGACCTCTGTGTAGACAAGGAGATCTGTCTATCCAGTGGCACCTGCCCACACCACAGCACCAATGGTCTGTTGGGCAGAGGGACAGAGTGTGCAGGTGTGTGGGTAGGGGGAGTCAGCCGGGGCATGTTCTCCTGTGCAGGTGTGTCCTACCCCATCTGAGGTCCTTGTGGCCACATAGCTGTGGCCTCCACCTTCTGAGTCTGTGGCGGTGCCTGGAGCCAGCCCAGGCCACTCCTCAGACCGGCCACCTCCCCTGTGGTGGAAAGCCCCCCCCCCCCGCCTCCCCGAGGCATTTCTGGAGCAGGATCTGCTCTGGCCCTCAGCACCACAGTGCCCCTCGGCACTGGTTTGTGAAGCTGCTGAGGGGCTGCGTGATAGAGTAGAGGGCTCGATCCACACAAGCACGTTTGCCTCACAGCACATTCTAGAACACACTCTTATCCTTCCACATTCTGGATGGTACAGGTCTGAGATCATGGTGGAGCAGGGTCACCCCTGCTCAGATGCTCCGGGGAGGGTGCTTGCCTCTTCCAGCTCTGAGCACTCTAGGAGCTCCAGCGTTTGTGGACCTCACCCCCAGCCTCTGCCTCCAGGTCTGTTTCCATGTGGCTTTGTGTGTCTGTATCTCCTCTTGTCTCTTACACTGTCATTGGATTTTGGGCACCAAGACCAAGATGAGCTCCTCACCTCAGGACCCCGCGTCAGAAGTGCACTGACCCATTCTCAGACAAAGGACACAGACGTATGTCCAGAGCCTGGCTCCTAGACCATTCAGTTGGAACATCACCCAACTGCTCCTCAGAGTCTGAAGCCCCCATCACCAGCCTTGATGGCTGCTCTTCTCTCCACAGACGTCTAGCTCCAACAGACAGACTCTCGCTCACTTTGTACCTGCATGTGGCCCAGAGTTCAGCATGTCTGAACGAGGCCAGCATGTCTGGGCCACTCAGGTCTGACTGGGAGTGACACAGGAACAGGGTTGGCCCACTCTTCTACCCTTCACTTCCTAGAGGCTCAGCTAGACTACGTCTAGACAGCACACGCAGGCCCCGCGTCTGCCTTGGGCACATGGGAAGCTACTAAAGTGTGCATGCTGGGCTGCTGTCCCTGTCTCAGGGTCAGTACCACAAGCACAGTCTGCAGGGAGCCCAGTAAGCAGTGACTGACACCTTCTAGCTTCTCTCAGGGACTTCAGATCCAGACTTACCACAGACACTGTAGATTCCGACTCACTATGTCTAAGGCCCAGAAGTGGAAGGGGGTGATGCTTTTATAATACAAGGACCTCTAGAGAAGCAGACCCCAGGATGTACCTTTATAGAGGGGGTCTGTGCGGAGCTCACTGGGGTTGGTAAAGAGCTTAATGGAGACATACAGCAGGATGATCATTGCGCAGAGCATACCAGCCAAGGCTGAGACCACGGAGCAGAAGAAGAACCTGGAGACGAGAAGCAGAGGCATGCACAGAAATAGGTGAGATGAGGACAGGCCAGACCAATACCAAATCCAAGGATGTACAGAATCACAGGGAGGTATAGGTGTGCCTACAGGACCAGGACCAAGGCTGTACAGAATATCACAGTGTGGTGCAGGTGTACCTATGGGACCAGGACCAAGGCTGTACAGAATCACAGTGTGGTGCGGGTGTGCCTACGGGACCAGGACCAAGGCTGTACAGAATCACAGTGTGGTATGGGTGTACCTATGTCACCAGGACCAAGGCTATACAGAATCACAGTGTGGTGCGGGTGTGCCTACAGGACCAGGACCAAGGCTGTACAGAATCACAGTGTGGTGCGGGTGTGCCTACGGGACCAGGACCAAGGCTGTACAGAATCACAGTGTGGTGCAGGTGTGCCTACGGGACTAGGACCAAGGCTGTACAGAATCACAGTGTGGCAGTATAGGTGTGCCTACGGGACTAGGACCAAGGCTGTACAGAATCACAGTGTGGCAGTATAAGTGTGCCTATGGGACCAGGACCAAGGCTGTACAGAATCACAGTGTGGTGTGGGTGTGCCTACGGGACTAGGACCAAGGCTGTACAGAATCACAGTGTGGTATAGGTGTGCCTATGGGACAAGGACCAAGGCTGTACAGAATCACAGTGTGGTAGTATAAGTGTGCCTATAGGACCAGGACTGTACAGAATCACAGTGTGGTGCAGGTGTGCTTACGGGACCAGGACCAAGGCTGTACAGAATCACAGTGTGGTGTGGGTGTGCCTACGGGACCAGGACCAAGGCTGTACAGAATCACAGTGTGGTGGGGGTATACCTATACGACCAGGACCAAGGCTGTACAGAATCACAGTGTGGCAGTATAGGTGGGCCTACAGGACCAGGACCAAGGCTGTACAGAATCACAGTGTGGTATAGGTGTACCTATGCGACCAGGACCAAGGCTGTACAGAATCACAGTGTGGTGGGGGTGTGCGTACGGGATCAGGACTTTCCTTTTTCTAACCATTTCCATTCATTCCATTCCCCAAGCAGACACCACTGGCTCCTGAGGATCCTAGCTGCAGTCCTCACACCTGAGCTCACACTTGTCTGTCATGACGTCTAGACAGACGTTCCATTCCTAACTAGTGAGAAAGACAGGCCCCATGTTGGCAGAGCCTAAAGCCTACCACACTGGCCCTCTCACGTTCCAGCTGTCTGCCTCAGGCCTCCACAACCCTGCTTTTAGTTCCTCTGCTGCCTCCTCAGGTACCTGCCGACTCCTTGTAGCCTTTACTTTGCCCCACAGTCTCCAAGGCTACCAGCCATTCCCTAGGACCTGTGCAGGCCCCTTAGGGCTGAGAATCCTGACATCCTGTCCTGGGACCTCTGTTGTATTGCCAATTTTTGGAGTCAAATTATATTCCAAATGCCATCCTCTCTCTCCTCTGCCTCTCTTCCCACTCTCTCTTCTCATTCTCTGTCTCTCTTTTGCTTGCTTTCTCAGCTTCTGGCAAATGATGAGACAGAAGGAGATCTGATGCAGATGCCAAGGCTCAGGACCAGCTCTTGTGAGTGAATGACACCCATCAGTTGTTCTCCCCTCTGGCCATGACTTTCTTCTCGTCATCTGTCTGCTCGTGGGTAAGGCCATGCCCTCACCTGCCCTAACATGACTTCCTAGAAAGGCATCTGGCCTACTGGCAAAGGCATGCATCCATGGCCAGGCATTCCATGGCCAGCCGGGCAGCCAGCCAGATACACCAAGGAGTGAAGGGATGGCCGCTTCAGACTGTGCTGGTTGCTATTCTCCAGGGAAGGGGTGGGCTGGGCATCCCGGGCCCATCTAGTCAGGCAGTTCCCACCCTATCACCACAGTGAGATCACCTGCACACCGTGTCAGTCTGCCCACACTATGCAAAGTCGAGTAGAGCGGCAGGGATGCAAAAGGTCAACTGCCGCTCTCAGGCCCAGGTCCCTCCTCTTGGATGGCCACTGGAGGCTCATAACCCACAGGCCTCGCCTTCTTCAAGTCAGTATGATTGGCAGAGGTACCTAATACATTCTTCCTGCCAATATTTACCACCTACTGAGCTAACAAACACCTCAGGACCCTGAGAATGCAGGAGACCCTGCCTTGTGTTCACAGACATTGTCTCTGTTGGGCCTGAAGCTCACTCCCTGCTTCTGCATCTGGACACGACTCTTGTTGATGACCTTAGTGTCAGGAGGTGGAAGTGCCATGACCTCAAGTTCAGAGCCTCAATCAGTCTGTCACCTGTAGACAGAGGCTAGCTCCTTCCTGTTCATGACCTGGTCCACAGTGATGGGCTCCATCATGGGATGGAAAGATGGCTCTACCAAATTGTCAGAACCAGTGGAAGTGGCCCTGAGCTCTGCCATGCCAGGCCAAGGGCATGCCCCCAGAATGACCCTTCCCCTGCTCCACAGCCCCGCCCATCTACTGTCCACAAGGCCTTCACTGATTCCCCTCTAGGGCCCGTCCTTGACCCTGCAGCCCCCAGTTGGGCTCTCACCAGTAGTTCCTGCTGCCCACACAGTTGTTTAGCCATTTACAGTGGTGATCAAAGCCAGAGACACACTTGTTGCAGGCACTGCAGTGTTTGGCTTTCTTGCTCCTGGAGAGAAATCAGAAACCACCTGTCAGCTTCATGTGCCAGCCAGGCTTCGGGGAAGAGCACCCATGCTCAGCTTGGGTGGGGGTCAGTTTACTGGATCCCCAGGAGGTTGGGGCCAACCTGGGTACAAGGTATGCACTAGAAGTCTGTGGGGATAGGACAAGGCCAGCCCTGGGTGCAACTACTCCTTAGAGGAGAGAGTAGTACCCATGGGTGATGCACAATGCAGGTGGACACTGACCACTTGGCCGCTTCCTGCAGCCAAGCTTGAGGGCGGGGGGGGGGGAGGATTCTGGCAGCGGGCCGAATCACTTCCTAGAAGCTGAGTGGCAGCTTGGGGCCCCTCCTGAGGTGTAGGACCTCCTTACCCTTTCTAGGCCTCAGAGACCTGAGACCTCACCAGATGCCCATGGAAATCACCTTCCTCCCCGACTGGACCATGGAGCCTTGGGAAAGCCCAAGATAGGCATAGCTACACCTACCCCAGGACCTGGCCTGCAGGTGCACAGAGTTCTTAGAGTGACAAGGCCCATTCTAGCCACAGTCCTTTAGCCCAAGGAGCTGCTCACTGTCCTGCAGGCCAGCCCTTCACGCTGCAGGGTGGATGGCCGAACGTGGCCTCAAAGAGGCTGTCAGGATTTAAATTCGTGTCTATAGGGTGCCCCAGCACCAGTGCCAGCTCAGTCCCTGCAGGCTCAGTGGATGGCACTAAACAGGGATGAGGGGCTCCTCCCACCCTGTGCTGAAACCCCGCAGCCCTGACCCGGCTCTGTGCGGCACTCACACAGCAACCTCACACAGGTGGCAGTACTGGTTCTGGATCACATGTGCGTGTTTGGACCGGTCGAAGGTCGGCACAGGCTGGGAGTAACTCTTCTTAAGTCGGACATTGGAGTCAGCTGGATCAATGGTAATTGTGATCAGGTGGACGATGAGATGGAACAGGAACAGCCCGCCAACCACCTGGAGTGTCAAGGAGCACACAGCCCTCGGCTGGTGGGCCTGATCTGAGGGGTGGGTGTGACTCAAGTGGACATGACGTGAGGGGTGGACATGACTCAAATGGACATGTCTTTAAGGGCACACATGAGTTGAAGAGCCTCCCAGGAAGAATGTCCAAGAGCAGGGGCCAGGGACAGCCTCTTGGGCCTCTACAAGATCGATGTGCTGCATTCTAGGACCAAACTGTGGACATTCTCACCCTCCATGGTAGGCACATGTCCCCACAGCAAGGGGCTACAGGAAAAGGGAACCATGCCCCAAAGCTCCACAGCTTTCTATCCAGAGTGGGCAGAGCTCAAATGCAAGCAGGGAGCTCTGATCTGTCCTTGCAGTTGTGAAGATGCTATGAACCGATGCATGAGGGACAGGTGTATTCTCTAGAAACAGAAGGATCTGTCAGAGAGTAGGAGGGAAGGCCAAACCTAAGCCAGCCTAGGTGTAGCATCTCATCTCCTAGAGACCCCAGACTCTCTAAAGGGCCCTGGATCTCTCTCTCAGGATTCTCAGGACTTTCAGGCAGGGCTCTGTGCAGCTGGGCCTAAGTGGCCTTGGGAGAGGATCTCTGTTCACTGGTAAGCACGATACTTCCCACTGGGACTGAGGGCAGTAAAAGCCCTCAGATCCCTACACTCTCCTATCATCCCAGATAACCAAACATAAGTGGATGCAAGGCCAGGGCCTCTTCCCTCTCCTTGCTGGGACTTTAGGGCTGGGTAGGGCAGTGTTCAACATCTTTAGAGGGAGTCAACAGGGTGACACCCTGTGTGAGAGCTTGTGTCTAAAGGTGGACGTTTCTATTGCCTTGTTTCTAGGCAATACAAAGACCATGGGTGCCTGTGGGTGGCTGTGCAGGAATTGTTAAAGCAGGCCCGACAAGGCTGAACCTGGCAGAAGCTCATTCTCAGAGATCAGGGGTGCTGTCCTGGCCTGCAGCCATCAGCTCTGTCACAAAGCTATATGTAGGCTCTGCCCAGATGAGGGTCCCGCAAGCACTGCCGTGATGCAAGGCAGTCGAGTGAGGTGCTGATTCTGCCCCAGACCCAGACCCAGGACACATCCTGTCACCTGGCATGAGCAGGGCCAAGAACAAGGCTCAGGATGCACAGAAGGGATGGCAGAGGTGGACGTGAGCCAGACACGAAAAGGCCCAGAACTAGTGTGCAGGCCTGGCGTGGGCAGGCATGTGGCAAGAGGGGTTGGACAGTGTAGGGAGATGTCACTGTTGGGGCCTGGAGAGACCACAAGCTGGGTGGGGCCTGGGTTACTTGCTGAGCACAGAGAGGGATGAGCTGCTGGGACCCACAGGATGTGAGTGGGTGGGACCACCGATGGGTGGTAGGCACAGGGATTGGCCCAGCAGCCCCCACGCCCTCCCTGTCTGCATGGTCCTGGGGCTTAGGCGGTGAGGGCAGAGGATAGACACAGCACAAAGCCATGGTCCCAGGTCAGGTCCTTCCTCCCCAAGACTAGACTATCTCAGAAGCTCCAGGCAGCAGGTGAGCTGAGGTTGCCAAAAAACACCTGGAGCTCTGCCACCACAGCCTGTGAGGTTCTCACAGCCACCCCAGATCACCAACATTACACACTGCTTACATAAGACCTCTGCTGCTTCCGGGCAGCGGGGGACAGCAAGGCCCATCTGCAGGATGGATGTGATGAGCTTCTCTTGGGCCTGGACTGGCAGGCAAACCCTGCCCGGGCCAGTTCTCAGAACCAGACACCCTGAATGTCTCCACCCAGGATCACAAACGGCTCTCACTGAAGGACCAAGTCACAGCACATCTTTTACCATGCCCTCATGTGCCCTGCTTTGCTAGGGACAAGATTTCGCTTCCAGTGTTACCCACACAGTACTGGTGACCTACATTTAATCCAAAGTGACCTGGCTAGCTACTCCTCTGCCACACACTCCAATGCCACCCTTCATAAACTCCCTGTCTCCGTCTCTGCCTTCACAAGCCCTACCTCTGTGGTGTCTTAGGTCAAGTGGAAATAAAAGGCGAAAGAGACAGGCAGGGCGAGGCCTCCCCTCCCTTACTACAGGGCCTCTCTCTGGAAGTTTCTGTCTGGGAGCCTGTGAGAACCCAGCTGGCAGGAACACTCCATAGCAACAATCTGTGTTTAGTAAACAAACAGCACAAGGGCGCCAGGCCGGGACACGCCTGCCATGGCCTCTGGCACTGCTGACCTCTCCCCCATCCTGTTTCCACAGGAAAAGGGGAGGCAGAGGAGCCCAGCCAGCCTCCCCACAGTCCCCATACAATCCGGACTCATGGCCTCCAGGGCAAATTCTGAAGCTGAGCTGGGAACTCAGAGCCCCATCAGTTACTAAAGACACTCAGGCAATGCTATGATACTCATGTGGTCCCCAGAACAACATAGGATTGGCAGAGGTCTCTAGGAACTGTAGAGCTATGGAGGGACCTCACTGGATGACTTTCAGAGCCGACCTCTCGGTAGTGACGCTGAGTCACACCATCAAAGGACCCTCACGGGCTGCCCATACGCCAGGTCCTTTGTTCTGTCCCCTGGCTTCTACCCCAAGTCCTCACCACAGCAGCCCCAGACCCTGATGCAGCCTGGACCTTGACCTTCCTTGCTCACTCCAGTTCCACCTGTGACCCAGTGGGCACCAAAAGACACAGGTGCCCTCCAGTGGCTGCAGCAGCCAAGGTTGCTGGCTGTGGCCCAGGGCCATCATTGCTTTGGTCCCTGTAGTCACGGGGCCTGCAGTCCGTGGTGAGGGGGAGGCGAGGAGGGCGCGAAGTCACCGTCATCAGTGCGGGGGGAGGGAGGCCTGTTGAGGGGTGACGCACACCACAGGGAGCTGAGCACAGATGCATGACTCCCACAACCTTTTGGTGCAGCTTCCTAACTACTTATCAGAAGGCCAGTTAAACACACATCATTCTTCTGAATTCTTTTCTTACTGAACTTGGTTTTTCACAGGACATCCTGTGGCAGGCTGTGGGAAAGGTTGAGGAGACCGACGTCTTTTCTGGGGTCACCATGCACAGTGCCTTCCTACTACCTCATTCCACACCCCTCCCTCCTCACTGCTGGGGCTACTCCCCAGGGCCTTCTACACCGCTCCTTGCTACAGCAGCGATTCCCATCTTCCAGGCCCAAGTATGAATCACATGGGACACAGGACTGATACCAACACAGAGGTAGGTGCCAGTTGGGAGCAAAACCCAGGAAACAGGCATGGCAGGTTCAGGCCTGCTCACTTGAGAGACCTTCAGAAGCCCCGACCCCCTCTGGTGCCAGGCAGCCCATTGACACCCCACGAGGAGAAAGGATACAGTGTAGGCAGCGTATTTCCCACCATCTGGCAGGAAAGGGATGAAGATCCCAAAGGTGATGAATGACAAGAGCAGGTACATGGTACAGGAGACTGCCTGGAATATGTGGAGAGGCCGAGACCAGCCATTTACCCTGGACAAGGGGCGTGGCTGGGTCCTCTTCACAGCGGGGTCCCGGGCTTCCGGAAGCACCTGTCTCCGACTCCTGCCACATATGTCCATCTGCAAGACAGAGAGGGCACAGAGGTTTGGACCTTAGTCAGATAAAGGGGCATGGACTGCTGCACCCACTCACCACCAACAGGAGGGGACTGCCAGAGCTGACAGTGTCCTAGTGTGGTCCAGGGCCATTTCAGCAGAGAAGCAGGGCCAACTGTGGCCATGGCAAATCTCTCCATAAGCAACTGGTCTTTATGAAGCAACCCATAAAGGCTATACAGGCCCCACAGGCCCTCTCAGCCAGGACCTGGCAAACCAGAGGCTTTGCAAGCTCTGCAGAAGCCTTTGCTACCACTGTACAGCACTGAATGTGGTGCTCCTCAATAAACATGCAGGCCCTTGGACACCAAAGGGAAACCTTCATGCCACAGGGGCCACAGTAAGGTCATGCAGGAAAAGGCAAGGGTTAGCAAACCAGCTGGCATTTCATCCACCAGAACCTTGGAGAATTCTGTCGCAACTTCCTCCTGAGAACTGAGTGGGGACCACACTCCAGGTGGTCCTGGGATCTCCTTCCCTGGGTGCAAGGAGACTTTACGTGACCCTAGATTCTAGTGCCTCTAGGTGTCCCCAAGTTGCCCAGGGGGACAGCAGCTGGGAGGGGCCCATGGCCACTTCTTGCCAAAAGGGGGTCCTAGCATTAGAGAGAGGGCATGGAAGATGATCTAGGCCACTGCAAGCTGGAGCCTTAAGGAGGCTGGGAGCCATCTACAGGGCTTCAGAAAATTTAGTGGTTAGTCTGTGCAAATACCCCAAAGGTACAGCATGTGCAGAAGGTGTGGCTGACACAAAATCTATCACTTCTACAAGACAGCAGAAAGAAGGCGCATTCTAATATTCTTTTCTTCTTGTGGGTTCCCCAGGGCACAAGGGCTGCTTTGTGCTTGTGCTCTCTGGGAGACTCCAGGCAGACACAGGCCCTGGAGCTTCTTTGATGTGAAGGCCCTAGGAGAGCCACTCAGCTGTGACACAAGGCCAGGGCGTGCAAGGCCACTTTGAGTACTGAAGACACAACTCCTTACTGAGCACCATCCAAGTGACAGGAAGGTGTCTAACACCGCTGGAAAGTTGTGGAGGAGAAATCCCAGACCAGTGAGCAGGATGAGCACTGAACGTCTAGGCGCAGCGTGATGTGGACGGAAGTTAGAACTCAGTATCTCCATCGAGAGGGGAGAAGGGCAGGGTGCAGAGATGCACACCAGGGAGAGGGCTTTCCCCGCCGTGCAAGCCTAGGCTGAAGCCTGTCCCAGGGGCAGAGAGGAACCTCAGAATACATCCGTGCTCGGAAAAGGTAGATAAACATACAGGTGCTCTTGGAAAAAGGACAACATAGTTTCTAAAAACCCTACCTGTGTTTTACTTAAAAAAAAATTGAAACATAGGGCAGGGCATGTTAGTGATAGGGCATTTGCCTACTGTCTATGAGGGTCCTCACATAGGAAAAATAAACTTCTGAGGGGATTTTTTAGCCTAAAATAGATATACTCGAATGGTAAGTATGAGAGAAGGATCAGGACTTTGGAGATGTGTGAGTGAGGTCATCTCAGGAGCATCCTGATAACACAGATACTAACCCTCAGACAAAACGCAGTAGGAAAATTAGCCTCAAACTTAATTTAAATAAAATCGAAACCAAAATCCAACCTAAGCAATAGCTGGTAGAAGAGTGACTGTGTGCAGCTGCGCTCAGTATTGTGCTCATGTGCATCATGTACACTCATTGTGTTCATGTGTGCATCAGGTGTGTGCTCCTCGTGTGCATGCCGTGTGCTCACTGTGCTCCTCGTGTGTATCATGTGTGCTCACTGTGCTCCTCGTGTGCATGCCGTGTGCTCACTGTGCTCGTGTGCATGCCGTGTGCTTACTGTGCTCCTCGTGTGCATGCCGTGTGCTCACTGTGCTCCTCGTGTGCATGCTGCCGTGTGCTCACTGTGCTCCTCGTGTGCATGCCGTGTCCTCACTGTGCTCCTCGTGTGCATCCCATGTCCTCACTGTGCTCCTCGTGTGCATGCCGTGTGCTCACTGTGCTCCTCGTGTGCATGCCGTGTGCTCACTGTGCTCCTCGTGTGCATGCCGTGTGCTCTCACTGTGCTCCTCGTGTGCATCCCATGTCCTCACTGTGCTCCTCGTGTGCATGCCGTGTGCTCACTGTGCTCCTCGTGTGCATGCCGTGTGCTCACTGTGCTCCTCGTGTGCATGCCGTGTGCTCACTGTGCTCGTGTGCATGCCGTGTCCTCACTGTGCTCCTCGTGTGCATCATGTGTCCTCACTGTGCTCCTCGTGTGCATGCCATGTCCTCACTGTGCTCTTCGTGTGCATCATGTGTGCTCACTGTGCTCGTGTGCATGCCGTGTGCTCACTGTGCTCCTCATGTGCATGCCGTGTGCTCACTGTGCTCGTGTGCATGCCGTGTGCTCACTGTGCTCCTCGAGTGCATGCCGTGTGCTCACTGTGCTCCTCGTGTGCATGCTGTGTGCTCACTGTTCTCCTCGAGTGCATGCCGTGTGCTCACTGTGCTCCTCGAGTGCATGCCGTGTGCTCACTGTGCTCCTCGTGTGCATGCCGTGTGCTCACTGTTCTCCTTGAGTGCATGCCGTGTCCTCACTGTGCTCGTGTGCATGCTGTGTCCTCACTGTGCTCCTCGTGTGCATCATGTGACCTTGGTGTCTCCTTGTGTACATCATGTGACCTTGGTGTCTCCTTGTGTACATCATGTGGCCTTGGTGTGCTCCTCATGGGCAGGAAATGTTGCAGACTGTAGTGAGAGTACACTTTTCCTGGCCCGATGTGGTCTCCACACACACTGTCACCTTACTCAGACTCGCAGATCAGATCATGGACTCTCAGGAGATTAGGGGACCTGGAGAGAACAGAAAGTGTTAGAGTTCCCTAGAGCAGGACAAGAACAGAACATCCTTGTCCCTTATAGGGTAAAATCCTCTCTCAGATATTTCTGTTTGTAAAAGCCCAAATATTATTTCCAATACTTTGAATATGTACAAAGGGACACGTGTGTAATTTTCTGTTCAAATCTTTATTTACTGGCAAATAATCAGTTTGGAAAACCCAGGACCCACTCTTGCTTGTCCAGAGTGTGGCCCTTTCTCCTTTCTCCTAAAAGTCTCTTTCTTAGAAGAATGGGCATGAAAAGGCAGGACCTGGTGCAAGGGATCCTGGCTTCTTCTCACCCGCTCTGTGCCTGTGGACAGACTTCTCTCTATCATATTCCATAACGGGAAGGTGGGCTGGTGGACACAATGACAATGCCCTCACCTCCCAGGACCCCCCAACTCATGTACAGTCCTCCCCACCCCGCAGGGCCCAGCCACTTTTGACAGTTGCCCCTCTCCACCCCCAGAGCCAGGCCTGCGGTATCCCCTGAGCCTGCCATCCCCCCAGTAGGCTGGCCTGATCGAGATTACTTTCCCTTCAAGAAAATAATGCCCTGTGTATTCCAAGTGAGAAATGTAAGAAATGACATGACAGTGAGGCCTCTCTATCTAGAGGGGTGGCAGGAACACGTTTCCAATGCCCTTCCTCTGCCTCACCTGGGCTAGGGACAGGAAGCAGAACAGGCCACAGGAGACAGGACAGCAGGCTTCAAGGCACTGACCACACACAGGATACTGAAAGTTTCAGTCACAGCTGCCAGAGAGACCACACTATTCCCAATTAGAATAGACAGCACAGAAAGCATATACACATACACCATACATGTAACATCCCACACAATTGCACACAGCATACACAATTTTTGACTCCATACACAGTATACAATGATACAACACTCAAATCACTGTATAACCTACATAGCAGATGACATATACAGCACACACACAGCACACAGTACTCACACTGCATACAATAGTACACACCATACCTAGCAGACAATATATAACCTGCACACACTAGACACTGCAGCATATAAATATACAATATTCAACCAGCATGTACACGCTACCATATACAATGACACCACTCATAACACCAGAACACAACAGAATAACACACACTACATATACACACATTGCCATACACATGTACACACACACACACACACAACTTCGTACATCCCATAACAACACAGACATGAAACCTGCAGCTACACTTCGCGGTCCCCTCTATCCTGATATCCTGGGCTGCTTCCCTCAAAATCATACCCCCACTCTGAGCTGAGGCCCTTTAGCTTATTCATTCCAGCTGTATCTTAATAAACCTGTTTATCATTCAAGGACAGGGATATCTGTGATGCATGTTTCTGGAGACTTGACTCTGGATCCAGGAATTAGCATTGTGGGGGTGCCTGGGTTCCCTTTTAGGTCATTTCTGCAGAGGCCTCTTGTTTGAGGCCCCTGAAGGGTTATTCCCCTTCAGTGTGAAGACATCCAAGGCCACAGTCCTGGAGCTTTCTGTAGGCCTTGTCTGAGCCTTGAGCCCTGTCTGCAAGTTGTCTCAGCCGTCTGCGACCCTTCATCATCCCCTGCCCTCCCCACATACTGTCCCTGTAGCTTTCTCTGCGGCTCAGTCCTGAGACCCAGCAGTACTCTCCAGGGGGCTGGCCAGGCTTGCAGCCCATCATCCGAGCGCTCAGGAGCAGCCGGTCCTGCCCCCACGCCCAACCTCACTGTGCTGACCCTGGCGAAGTGTCACCAGAGAGAAATCCTGCCAGCTCTGAAGCTGCCTGGTCAATGCTTCCCCTCTGAGACAGAGCCCCCTACTGGGTCCTGGTCCAAAGGGAAGAAGCCAAGCTATGTCTACCGTCCATTCTGATTTCTCACCTCTCTTACTAGGCTGAGCAGCAAAGAACAGATACCCCTCATTCGGTGCTGGCCAAACTGAGAAGTGCCCAGGGTAGGCCCGGAACCCAGGCGCCTCACAAAGCTATGCTGGAAGCCATAGAGACCACCAGCTTCTCCGTGGGGGTGGGGAGGAGAGAGGTGAGAGGAAGTTGGCGGGGGGGGGGGGGGCGGGGGCAGAGAAGTGACCAGACCAACTGGTCCCCATAAATGGACTCAAGGCAAAGTCACTACCCACCCTCCACACTGTGTCTGCTTTACATGCTCTGAGTTTTTACTATAAAATTCTTATGGGAGTGCCCAAGAGGTCAAGTGCTTGCTCAGCAAGTGTAAGGCCCTGGATTCAATCAAGGCCCTGGACACGGGGTGAGGGAAGGTACTACTGTAGCCCCATAATGAAAAGCCAACACCTTAATCACACTTGGCCCCATTCGAAGCAGAATGCCACCCTGAGCCTGCCAACTAGGGTCCACTCTGCTGCCCCTCCTGGTGACCGGCGTTTGGGATGACTTAATCCTGTTCCCCAATGTGGCTGCTCTGTGGCCATCTGGAGGGTGGCTGAACTAGAGTTACCAGCTCCCTTCTCCTTTCCCCTGTGGCCTCTACCCTCTCAAATCTTAAGTTCGAGATTGTTTTGCTCCTGTTTGTGAATGCCCTTGGTGGGCCAACCACTGGTACCCCTTGGGACTGTTCAAGAAGGGGTGGCAGCCTCTCTTGTCTGTCCCCTCACATCCAATGTGTACACAAACTCCTGCACACGCTTGTGCATCCTCACCTATATGCCTCATCTGTACCTAGACCCATACCCATATCCCATTTGTGCACACACCTGCCTTTGGCCTGATTTCTCCCTACACAGACACTCCATCACCTGTACCACTCACACCTCTGACATACACACACACCATGTACACCTGCACTTTCCCACTGAGGTAAGCTTTGAAGTGATCTTTTGCCTCTAATTGTCCCAAAGGCTGAGGCCTTTCAGAGCTCTTACAGCTCAGGCAAGGGACTTGATACCAACAAGTTAGGAACAGCCAACTAGGGAAAACTCAACCACACTTAGGGCTGAGGGGAGAACCAGAAGGTGGGCACTTGCCTCCGTGTCCCATCTGCATAAACTCTGAGGTGCCTTGAGATGAATTTAGAAGATGAGGGGTCAATGGATAGCCATGAACCAGAGACCAGCTGGGCCCTGCCCTATATACTGGCAAGGCACCTGTGAGGGACACAGAGGCTGATAGGCTCCCTGTCCTGGCTGCATGCTAGCTATTGGGCACGTGGAGGCTGCAGGGTACCTGGCCAGGCCAGTAGGCCTATGCGCAGCTCATGTGACTTGGGGCTCACAGGAGCAGTGAGCAGAGCATGTCCACAGATCATGGGCAACACCCCAACTGACCCAGGGTCAACCTTGTCTGTCCAAGACTTTTGGAAGTGACCTTTGTGGAATAGTCTGCCTCAAGTGACGATAGTTGCACATGAATAATTCACCATACAAACTGCAGCAATCAGACACATCATGCTTGATGCACACACCAATTCAGGACTAAAATGAGTCGTTCGGTCATGTCAACTTCAGGTTATGGTCTGTTTGTCCCAGCCCAACCTGTGATTATCACAGAGAGCTCTATGGTCAGAGTGAGGGCCTGAGATGCTCCGAAAGCTGTGCTCTGACCCAGCCTAGTTTCTGCAGAGGGAAGGTTGGGGTAGACACAGAGGGCAGAGGAAGGGCACAGGAGGGGCCAGGCATGGAGCAGGTGATCACAGGCACCAACGACTGACTCACGTGCACCTCATTGGTCTGTTGTGAGGTGCAGCTTCCAACTAAAACGATGTAAGATGCGTTCACCTGGCAGCCCATTCTGCTGTTGTCTGAGCCAGCTGAGGAGCTAGAACTCACCCGCAGGTGGAAGGTATCTGGCTCCGGAAGCTGAAGGGTCACGGGAGCCCTGCCAGTTGTTCTGACCAAGACCAGGAAGTCTGTGGCTTCCAGGGGAAGAAGGCCCCAGCGCAGACAAAATGAGAAGTGTCTTAAGAGCCAGGTCACCCAGCTGGAGAGGACCATGGGCCCTGTGGATGACCATGAAGCCAGACACGAGAGGGCATGGATCTTGGAAAACTAGACACCACAACTCCAGAGTCAGGGTAGACTGGTGATTATAGTGCCCACAAGATTTCTCTACAGAGCGATGGACTGTTCTAAACTTACAGCTGGGCTGGCTGCACAACATTATTACAATGTGCAACTGTATACTGTAAAGTGGTCAATGGTTAGTTTAGTGTTGTGTTTTACCAAAACAAAAGAGGAATTATTATGGTTTGAAGTCAGCCCTGGCAGGAAAGTCTGTGAGACTATTATCTCCATTAGCTACCAAAAAGCTGGAAATGGAGTTGTGGCTCAAATGGTAGAGTGCTGGCCTTGAGCACAAAAGTACATGGATGGCATCCAGGCCCTGAATTCAAGCTCCAGGACTGGCACACAAACATAAATAGGAGTAATTTTTTGAACAGTGGAGGGTGGGCACAGGGTTTCCCTCCTTCCTTTGGGGTTGGTGGCTCCTGGCATCAGGAAGGCATGTCCACAGCTCCAGTTGTACCACAGAGAAGGAAGACAGAAATTGGGATGCAACCCTCCAGATGGAGCAGGCACGCTGCAACACAGGTATGGAGTCCCTGGCAGGCCTTGATCGTCTAACACAGGCCATGTCTGCTGTGTGCAACACTCAGAGCTACAAGCTGGTGAGTTAAAGGTGCCAGAAGAGGCTCTGCCTCTGTGAGCTCACCCTGGGTAACTGTGGCAGACATGACTGCCTGTGTTCATGGAACCCAGGCTTCAGGAATCTCCCTGAGGCTGGTGGATCAGCGGAGCTCCAGCTAAGGCTCAAAGTCCAGGCATTTCTCCAGCCTTTCCTGCAGTGGGGACACAGCCCAGACCCTGGGATGTGGGAGGCACAGCTCCAAGGGTAGCCTGGGAGAGGGAAGTGGCAGCCTTGAGGCCAGGACACCCCAAGTGAGGTGTGACTCTTCTAGGGTGGCTACTCCTGGCCTAGGCTAGAATTAGCTGAAGCCATTTTTCAGGTGTTAGATGCTCTGCTCTCTACATCGTGTACTGGGCCTCAGCCAGCACCACAGCACAACCTGTTGTCATGCTTGTGCCTGGATACTGCCCACTGCCCACAGGGCCCTTCCAGCTACATTCCTCATCCCCTAGGACCGAACTTACATCTCTATCTGGTCCCTGAAAACTTTTATACTTCTTCAAGAGGGAAAAGGGTACTCAGCAATGCAGTGGGCCAGGGAACAACCATACTAAATCCATTTTTAGAAATCTCTTTATTAGGATCTGTGTTTACAGTATTCTGCAAATACAAGCAGGTACCCAGTAAACACATCCAATTACAAAACTCTTTACAGCTCTGAGTACTTCACAATACCTCACAGTCCGGCTCACAGTTTCCCAGTAGAACATCACCTTCCTCAGGCTCAGCCATCATACCAGAAGAAACTGCCTTACTCAGCCTGCCTGGGCTCCCCATGGGCTCCCGTGCTGATCCTCTATGGTCTGCTGAGAAACGCACTATGCTGGAGATGTGTAGGACTCTGACAGAATGAAGACTGGGCCTCATCTGTGCCCCCACACCAGCAAAGAAGCTTCGATCCACATGCTGGCACTCAGCACAGCTGTGCGATCAGCTGCAGACCCTCTATGTGGTTTTCACTGCTTGGAACTCACAGGACTAAACAGTGCTGCTGTCCCTCCGCGGCTGATGTGACTGCAGACAAGCCACCAACTCCCAGGACACTGCCAAAGGCCAGAGAAGAAAGACAAAAGTTTGTCTCAGGAAGAAAAAAGTGCACGCAAATAAAACTCAGGAAGAAAGAAAAACCCCGGGACTACTTACAAGTTAGTTCCTCGATGAGCCTGCAGGTTCTGGAGACTGGAGGAATTCGTATGGGTCATGGGTGACATCTGGCTGTTCCCCAACACTCAGGCGAGAAGGGCTTCCTGCAGACAGAGCTGTGGTGGACCTCCTGGACAGGAGTGGCCTCACTTTACACCTGACTTTTCAATGTAAGGTGAATGGGACCAAAAACACAAGTCCTTCTGGCTCTGGCCACACCCCCCGGAATGTTTTTTCTCTGGAAAAGGTCAGGATTTATTCTGCCTACAGAACGTGGTTCCATTTTCCCGTGGGAGGTAAAGCACTGGAGACTGATGTAGCTGGGTGGTGACTATGTGCCTCATTCACATGCATCACCAAGAGTAACAACAAAAAGACAGAATGGCAGGACCTGATGTGTTCAAGTGCCTTCAAGGAGCCATGGAGCCAACATCTGCTGCCACACATGGCCAAAACACTCATTCAGGTTCCCGTGCTGTGATTTCTCCCTTCTTGAACATAGTCTGATTGTCCCCTAGGAACACTAAAGCATACACACTGGCTAACACACAATCTGGGACAAAAATCTGGAATGGCAGAAGGTCCTGAGGGACAGATCTGGAACAGAAATAGACACGCGAGTTCCACCTGGCTCCAAGGCATGGTTCTGTGCCAGCCAGGGGTCCTGGGGCTGGTCAAAGGCCTGTGCGCAAAGCCAAGAGCTTGCAAACTCCTACACTAAGACTGCACTCCCAGACCTGTGGGCCTGACCTACCACCACTCTTGGGCTCCTACCACCAGACCCACTGGCAGCATACCTGGGGGGTGCTGATCTCTTTCAGAGGCATTGGACAGGGAGCTGAGGTTGGATGATGGCCGGGAACCTCCACGCTCCGCCTGTGCCTCATGCAGGTCCTGCAGGAGTCTCGCTGTCTCGTCCAAGTTCAAGTGACCGTCGTCATGATCCAGCTCCTTCTTTACTTTCCCTGCAAATGGGGTTGACAGGATGCTGGTGAGGCCCTGTGGGTTGGCCTGCAGCTGGATACACAGCAGAGGAGAGCAGGCTAGGGATGCAAACTCCCAGGGAGTAAGACTCAAGCAAAGTGTCCCACTGAATCTCAGCCTCTTGTTACACACGAGGCTGAGATCTGGGCCAATGAAGTAACAGATGACACTAGCCCCCTGCCTCAAACAAGGAGAGAGCTGCAGAGCATCCAACAGGGGTCACAGAATAGGCCTTCAACCCTGCTCATGGCTTAGAGCCAAGGAGACCCAGAAGGATGCATGTCCTCTCCATCTCAGCAAAGCAAGACCTGAGCCTGAAGGAAGGCACAACTGCCAGGGAGGTCTCCAGAGGCTGACAGATAAACAAGAAGCTCAGGGACATGTCTCTGATGCCCTGTATGCCACCAACTAGGTTTCTGGTGTCAAGCCCTTATAAAGGTACAGCCCCACCAACCCAGACTGATGACAGATCAGCAAGGTGGTAGGTCAATGTGGCCAACTTCAGCAGCCCAGGGGTCTTACACATAGAACTGGGGTCTTAGAAAAAGAATGGGCTGTGGGTAGTAAAGAAATTACAGGTGAATTATTTCCATATTTGACCAGAGCAATGTTGGATATAGGTATAAGAATTAATTTATCTAAAGAAAAACAAACCCAAGAATATTACAAACTTCTGAAAACTATAAGAAAAACTCCTATGAGTATCAAGAGAGCAACTGGTGTGCAGCCTGGTGACTGTCCTCAGGAAAGCTGATGCTCCTGCGGGGTTCCATAACCACAGATGCAAAACTGTGTGCATAGCCTGGACCACCCAATGTTTGTCCTGGAAGGAGATGCACCAGGCACTGGAGTCTACCTGTGTAGGCACTGGACACACCCCATGTACCTACTCCCTCTGCTGATTCTACCTCTTGCTGTAACAGATCAAGCCATAAGAATGACACCTCAGGTAGGCCACAGAGAAGACCAGTACAAGGCTATAAGATTCTATACAGGGTGGGTCTAAAACAGCAGAGATCTTCCCAGGTAGCCACACATCGGCTGAAGGGTGCCCGGGGCCAAATATGGTAATTATGATCCCACCTACTTGGGGGGCACGATGGTGACAACTGTGGTGGAGGCCAACCTAGACAAAAGGTTAGCAAAAATCTCAAAAAGTAAGGTAGGCATGGCAGCTCAGACCTGTAATCCTAGCAACATAGGAAACACAAAGAAAGACCACAGGTCAAAACATGAGACCCTACCTGAAAAATAACTACCAACAAGGGCTTTGGGCATGGCTCAAACGATAGAGTACCTGCACGGTAACCTTGAGACTCTGAGGTCAAACTCCAGTAACCTCCCAACAACAAAAAAACCCAAACACTAATGAATTATTTCATACTGTCTCACACACTACGCTTTTTTCCTCGTTGGTGCTATGGGTAGAACCCAGGGCACTCTACCACTGCTGACCTCCATTCCTAGCCCACCACAGCACCTGTGATACCAGACCGAGCCCAACTTTTCAGCACATAGCTGGACATCTCTAATTCAGCACAGCTGATACTGTTTCCCTGAGACAGTGTCAACTCCCAGGCTGAGGGTTCGGTTCCAAGATGGGTCCCCCTTTCAATCCTCAAAGAGTCCCACATCACTTTTCTATGCTTCTGACGAGTGTCTGTCAGGGCAGCTCTCAGAACATAGGGAAAGCAAACATTTTGCTCTTTCTACATCACACACATCAGCCACATGAGCAAGTACCCAGGCATGACTCACCCAGAGAGCTGAGCATAGAGATGTCCAGAGAGACATCAGAGTAGGATTTCATGGACATGAAATCCAGGACAGAGCCACTGCCATCTCCCAAGGCATCGCCAACCTGTAGGAGTTGAGGTAAGCATTGAGCAACAGTGAAGGTAAGCTATAAATGAAGCAAGGGATAGTTAATGCTAGCTGCAGAAATGACATATAATGTAGTAATTTTGAGCTCATCCCTTGTCCTTGAAGCAGCAGTCCACAAGACCCAGGCTTTGAGCTCATGAATAGATGCACAAATTCACATTAAACATCAACTCAGACTAGTGTCGCCCTTGGTAACTTTGCTGTCTACTTGGAGCAAACCATCCTTTGCTAACTTTGTACAAGATTCACAAGGCATTCTGGGGCTGTGGAAGGGAGCATGCCACAGACAGACACATAGACTCTAATGGGCCCATGACCTTTATCAGGAGTGATGAGGCATAATTCAAAGACAAGACTTTCTCTTGTCAGCAAGGACCATTGTGAGAGTGAGCCTGCATTTCTCCAGGGTTCTGGGCTGCTTCTTGCTGCCCAGCTTTTGCCCTCAATCAATGCTCAGGTCTCCAACATTTCCCAAGGGCCCTCACCCAGTCCCCACCTGGTCCGTGGAGACACTGTAGCATGGCACATGGCATTGCCTGCCATGCCAGACCATACTTGCTACTGGCTCTGAGTAGCTCAAGGATGTGAGTGGCCCAAGGCTGGCCTCATGGGGCCACTGTTCTGAAACTCCTGGCACTGTGCTTGGATCAATGTTCTGTAGCATAGAGCTCCCCTCAGGTCACTAAAGCAGAGGTGGTTCCTAAATGGACTGACATGAGGTCATCCTGCCACTCCCTGCAAGGGCTTATGAACAAACCTCAGGTTGGGCCTCTATTTCACACTGGAGACACCCACCTTCATCTCATCCACAGGCCTCATGGGAACACTTCTTCTCTGCAAAGGAATGAGGTAAGAGAGCAGTTTTTCCAACGCAGTCTTACATTTCGGGGTATTCCTTCATGCTCTGCACACACAGCAACACTGCCCTGTTCACCGCCTCATCACATTTTGCTATGTGCAGGGACTGACTTGGGCTCTCACAACTCTTCCAGCTGGCAGTGAGGCAGGAGAAGCATTTGCTGTGCTAGCTGAATGCCCAGAAGTGCTCCAAGGAAGGTGCCTAGGGGTAAGTGGTGTGGGCAGGAGGATGTGCAAGGCTACACCTGTAGTTGAAGGACAACTTAAGAAGAACACAGGTCCAGCAGTTCAGCTTGGACACAACATGCTGGGGCCATCTTGACAGAGATGGAAACGCCATCCCTGCTGAGGTGGTCATCATTTTCTACAGCAAGCTGGTCCTGGCTCCAACAGGCTATGACCTTAAAAGTGCTCTAGTTTTACATACATTCTGCAAAAGAATCCATGACTTTAAGCCAAAACAGTATTTGAGATGCCTCTGTGCTGTGATTTTCACCAACTCTTGTTAGAATGTGGCTATCATATTGTTTCCACATAGAAAAGGCTACTAATTTTACATGCTTTAATGCTGATTATCATTTAATGCTGCCATGCACTTGAAATTATTCAACTCTAGTGCAATATGATCACCTAGAACTCAAGGGTTAGCTGACAGTGCAGTGTCACTTCAGGGCCACAGCTAGCAAGTTCCTTCCTGTCTCACTGACACAGCACAGAAAGGCGTGTGCCCAGGGTGGCTTCCATCTGTTAAGAATCTTCAGCAGGAAGATGGCAACTAGAGCGTGGACTACGCTCACACCAGTAGGAAGGGTTCTGGAGAGACTGCAGGGTCTCTATACTCATCTGTGCATGTATAAAGCAGGCTGAGGCCAGGAGAACCTTGGGAGCCATGAGCCAAATTCCTCTCTAAGCCCATGTGGACAGAGCAGAAACTTTCTAGAAAAGTTGGGCCACTCCTCAGCATTAGGACTAAATTAGCACTGGAGTAAGGGCCATCTTGATGCTACCTGACAGGACAAGGTGATACCTGGAAGTTTACCTTTTTGTCAAACTGAACATCGTTATAATTAAAAAGAAAACAGCTGGGTGCCAGTGGCCCATGCCTATATTCTTAGTTACTCAGAAGGGTGAGATCTGAGGACTGCAGTTCGAAGCTAGACGGATAGGTAAGTCCATGAGACTCTTATCTCCAATATCACAGAAAAAGCTAAAGTGGCACAGTGACTCAAGTGGTACAGCACTAGCCTTGAGCAAAAAGAGCCTAGGGACAGTACCCAGACCCAGCATTCAAGTCCCAGGACCAGCAACAAAATAAATATATATAAATCTCTCACACGGTATAACCCCTGTTTTCACTGTATTTGATGTTGGTATGGTTTGTGGAGGGGAAGGGAAAAAACAAATTGTTTAAATAGGGATACAGGTGGACCCATTGCAATGAGATGTACAAGACGTTAGGTCAAAAAATGAACTTTACAACTTTGGCAGGGGGGGAAGGGTAGGGGGAGATGGGAAGGGATGGTAAGGGGAAACACAGGAGGAGGCAACAATACTTGATAAGAAATGTACTCATTACCTTGCCCATGTGATTGTAACCCCTCTGTATGGTATTTTCACAATTAACAAAAAAAGAGAGAGAAAACATAAAATCCAACCAGCTTTTACCCAAAAGAAAAATACTATAAGCACACACTAGATTTGAAATTTTCTAGCAGCTACACTTAAAATTACATTTGTGTGTATGTATGTGTGCGCGTGTGTGCATGTTGTGTGTGCCAGTATTGGGGCTTGAACAGGGGGTCTTGGGCCTTATGCTCTCAACTTTCTGCCTTATAACTGGCATTCTACCACTTGAGTCACACCTCCAGTTCCAGCTTTTTGTTGATTAAATAGAAGTCTCTCAGATTTGTCTGTCTGGGCTGACTTTGAACTGAGATTCTCAGATCTCAGCCTCCTGAGTTGCTATGTATGAACACCTGGTGCCAGTCTAAAATTCTCTTAATTTGCAATTATTTGTAACAAATTTACCCAATATATTGTGAATTTTTTATCTCCAAGTTTTTAAGTTTTATCTTTTATTTTACAGACTAATGGTTTATTTATTAGTGTATATATTTTAATTATTATTAAATATTATTAGTGTATATATTTTAATTATATTCACTTCCTAATTACCCATGTTGAGTACATTTTAATTCTAACATATAACTCATGTAAAAAATGTATATTTCCTGTTTTGTATTTGTTTCCAAAATTCTAAATTCCAGTTTACACTTTGGTCACATCTAAACTCAGGCTAGCCACATTCACATTTCTAAGTGGCCACACATGGCTGGTGGTTGTCTCCTAGACCATCAAGGCTAGATTCCCTATGAAATAAATCCAGAACTTCTGAACATACCACAGATCAGCGGCAGGCAATGAGCCATCAACAGAGATAGTTCCATAATGTCAGAGAGATGCTGGAGTCACTGAATAAAGCCTTCAATGTTACGTATGTGCTCAGGTTATTTACCAAAACACAAATACAATGTGAGAGAATAGATCTAAAAAGGACCAAATGGAATTTTAGAGATGAAAGACTAGTATTTTAAATGAAAATGTCCCAGGCTGTAATTAACAACAGGGTTTATAAAAGGCAAGAAAATGGTTCTGATGAATCTGAAGTTGAAGCCATAGCAACATAAATTATCTACACAAAAAATGCAAGACAAACAATAAAAGAGAGTAGAGCATTTGTAACATCTGAAATGACATCAAGTGTCTAGCACACCAAAGTCCCAGGGGGCAAATGCTGGGACCACTCCATGTATACATGCTTTTCACCCTCACATCATGCAAAGCTAAGAGCTTACTGTCTGCAAATCTGTGTGGTGAGAAATACCAAAAGAAAGTCCTCAAGACAAAGTAAAATCATGGCAGATGGAAGGGATTTTTATTTATGACTGCTGATGAAAACATGGCAAGCTCTTTGGAAGATAAGCAGCTGTTATAAGCTGGTCACCTAAATACAACCCATTCTAGAAGCCCAGCTGCACTAGTTTGCACAGGAAGCAACACCAAAAATGGGGCCCAGAGCCTGTGCACAAAGACACATGGTATACACAACCCACCTGCTTTAGTTGGAAGAGCATCCTTGAATGATCTCCACCTGTGATCTGATCAAGGAGGTCATCCACCATTTTCTTGCTGTAGCTTCCAGCATCCTTCACAAATTCCTGCAGGCTAGAAGAGGATTATGTGAGAGAACGGGCCTCTAATTTTGAAGTTTTGTTGCCTTCCAGTGATTGAGTTCCTGACTTCCTCTAGGGATTACCCAGAAAGGGTACTTTTGAAGAACAGAGATTTCCAAAGTGGAATGGCCAAAATTTCTTTAAAAGATCCAGGGAAGTAGTCTTTCTTTCTTTCTTTTTTTTTTTTGTCAGTTGTGGGGCTTGAACTCTGGGCCTGGACGCTGTCCCTCAGCCCTTCAGCTCAAGGCTAGCGCTCTACCACTTGAGCTACAGAGCCACTTCCAGTTTTCTGGTGGTTTATTGGAGAGTTTCACAGACTTTCTTGCCTGGGCTGGCTTTGAACTGTGATCCTCAGATCTCAGCCTCCTGAGTAGTTAGAATGATAGGCATGAGCCACTGAAGGCAGGGATGGTATACATTCACCGGTACCCAATCCATTAGAGTATAACTCATGCTATCTCACTTCTGTAAGACAGATGTTCAAATACACCAGCTTCAATTTAAAAGTACTGCAGCCTGGAAGTATACAGTGGTGGGTAGGACAGAGGGAAGGGAAAGAGATTTTGTACACACTTTTTGGTACCACCTTGGTTTTCAAATCCTATGAATACATTAGCTTAAGAACAATTAAGTAAAATCTTATCTAGGTAGGGAACAAACATCTACAACGCCAGGACAAAAGCACCAAGCATAGCCTCCCATGGGCTTTCAGACATAGAACATCACAGAGGAACAAGGAGGGCTGGGCTGGTCATGAAGCCAGTGGACAAGGGAAGCCATTATTGGGAACACTGACCAGAGGAAGGCAAAGGTCCAAGTGCCCATCAGTCGACCCTCGCCTGGACCACCAGCTTTGTGTTGCTTCCTGTAGCTGTCAGGCAGTGCCGTGTAGATCTTGGGTTCTGGGAGCACCCACATGGGGAATGCAATGGGATGTAGATGATCTGGGGACAACTTGCCCCTGGGGTCCTGAAGGAGCTGAGCTGAGCACAAATGAAGCTTGGGGACTGCGGCCGGCTGGGCCAGTCTGGGCCCTGAATGCTGGTCCCCCAGCCCTCACTTCTCTCCAAAAGAAATTCCTCCATTCTACTTCTTTTTTATACACACACCCCAAATCTGACATTCATTTATTTGATAAAAGGCTAAATAAATTTTGTACTCTACCTTTGAAAATGAAGTTAGACTCTATGTGCTCATACTTTATACTTATCTTTAAAATGAATTTATACTTTAGCCATAAAAATTACTAGAATTATACAAAGATGACCCCGGAAAACAAAAACTACAAACAAAAAAGTTCTATGGAAATGTATCACTACATTTCTGGCTAAGGATTATTTTAGTCTCTGTTACAAGCTGAATTTTCCACCACCCTACACAGTCTATCAGTCCTGACCCAGCGCCTCCGAATGGGAGTGTATTTGAGATAAGTCTTTTCAGTCACTAGGCTGACCCCTGATCTGGCCTGTTGCCCCCACAGTGGCGGTCAGGACAGACGGCACACAGAGGAACACCACATAAGGACAGGGGAGAAGAATGCCAAACCAGGTCCTAGAGACATGCAGCCTCCAGGCCTCCAGCAGGGAGGTCTGTTGGCCAAATCTTGCCTATGGAGCCTTTTCACAGGGGTTCCAGCTGATGAACAAGCCACTGAGAAACATTTCTCAGTGTGAAATAAAACTTAGTGAGCATACACAATTGGACTAAACATGTAAAAGCACACATTCTCTCTTCTTTTTATGGTAATACTAGGGCTTAAATTTAGGTCTTATGCTCTTGCTTGGCTTTTTCAACTAAGGATGGCACATTTCCACTTGGGCCACCTACACTTCAGGCTTTTAGCTGGTTTACTGGAGATATGAGTCTCAAGATTTTTTTTTTTTTGGGTCCGGTCGTGGGGCCTGAACTCTGGGCCTGGGCACTGTCCCTCAGCTCTTCAGCTCAAGGCTAGCACTCTACCACTTAAGCCACAGCGCCACTTCCGGCTTTTTTCTTTTTGCTTATGTGGTGCTGAGGAATCGAACCCAGGGCCTCGAGCATGCAAGGCAAGCCCTCTACCACTGAGCCACCTTCCCAGCCCCGAGTCTCAAGATATTTTTTTCCCCAATCTGGCTTCAAACCTCAGATCTCAATCTCCTGAGCAGCTGGGGGGTTAGAACCTGTTAGGTGTTGTTTTGAGAGCACCTGGGCTTGAACTCAGTTCATGCTTGCTGGGCAAGCACTCTATTGCTGAGTCCTGCCTTCAGTCTTCTTTTCACACTGGTTATTTTTATTCACTTTTTGTTGAGGACTGTACCAGGACCACGGTTCCATTTTACACCTCCCTCCACATTGTTGGTTTATTCTGTTGGCATCATAATACCTTGCAAACCTTCTGTCCAGGCTGTTCTTGAACAGCCATCCTCCCAAGCTCAGGCTCCAATATCGCTGGGAGACTGAGCAGAATACATCCAGCTATTGGTTGACAATCTTACAAACGTTTTGCCCAAGTTGGCCTCAAACTATAATCTTCCTGATCTCTACCTCCTCAGTAGCTAAACACATAATTTTTAGTACACTATGTCCTGGATCATCATAAATGAAGTCCAAGCTAGCCTGAATTACCTCAATTTTAAGACTGGCTTGCAGCCAACCAGAATGGACAGCTGGAAATAATGTGGGAATTCCTACTACACTTCTGCCCCTGCTGCCAGCACTATCTATTGCAGGGCCCTGAACTATTCACTAGGAAACAGTTCACACCACACACCAAGCAAGGGCTCCTGGACACTGCTGTGCACCTGCCTTACCTCAGCGCACATTGCACTCCTGTCTCGTCTCCATAGGCCGAGTACAGCAGCTCCATCTCATCTGATTTCAAGTCACCAAACACGGAGTTGTTCTGCATAGAAAGTGCAGTGCTGGCACTGGAGAGGAAGGTGACTGTGAGAGAACCAGGAGGATGTCAGATCCATACAACCAAGCGGTGTCTCCTTTAGGTGGTTCCCTGGCCCTCCTTTCCTTCCTCGCTGAGTTCCCACTGTGGTCCCTGGCCCTCCTCTGTTCCAGCAAGTTTCCACTGCTGAGCTAAGTGCAGCAGTGGAAACTGGGTGACCAGTAGAACCCATTCACTCTGTGGACCAGGGCTGCAGAGTAAGGGCTGCTCATTCATGCTGTAAGGGACATGCCTCCTGGATTAACAATAGGATGAGTTCATGGGATCCTCTCTGGCAAAAGCCATGAGGAGTTGAACCTACATAGGTAGGGTCTGCTCTTGACCCAGGGGATACAACAACGAGTCACAGTCTGTCTAGGCAGAAAGAGCACCAGGCTCAGTGGCCACAGGAAGAGGCTGGGCAGGGGAAGAACACCAGACTTGGTGACCATGGAGGTGGCTGGGCAGAGAAACAGGTGGACTTTTCCACTTCTTCAGTAATGCCATCATGGACTGTGAGTTCTGTTGCCAGTTGTGTTCTGTACTCTGAAGCAGCATCCTTGGCCTTTCCCCATGAGGTGCTATGGTTTATCCTCTCCCTCTAGGTAGCAATACAAATGTCCCCTTGGGACAGAATGGCTTCCATTTAGAAGTACATCAGAGGACAAAGACAAGGACTCAAAAGCAAAGTGAAAAGTTATCAACTGCAGTGAACGAGAGGCTGGGAAAGCAAGGGTATGGGTGAACTGTGCATTGTGGAAGACTTGATTTAAAAGGAAGCCAAACAGAGAGGATTTTAGCAGAGCGGCAGAAAAACACATTCCAGAAAGATGATACCCATAAGCCAAAGTGTGGAGGGAACATCCAGCTATCCAGTGCAAGGAGCTGGTGTTTGTGGTAAAGTCTGGAGGGAACACCCAGCTATCCAGCACAAGAAAGACGGTTTGTGGCAAAGCTGAAACAAGGGTGAGAAGCAGAAGCACTCTCCATGAAGCAGTCAGTGCAGACTCCAAGTTGACCCTCTGAGGGCTCAGTGTAGGCAGGAGTCATAGAAAGCAATAGAAAAAAGTAGAAATGAGAGCAGACATAAATATATCCTGACCTTAAGGAAGGATGTTTCTGAAAAAAGGCTTCAAACAGAAAACACAAGGAAAAATCCAAAAGATGAAAATAAATGTGTTCATTGGGATTGTAAAACAGTTTGTACCTCAAAAAATTACTAAAAGTTATAGAAGCATACTGAGCAGAAACGGCTATATGTCCTGAAAAGTAAGGAAGACAGCAGTTCTCCCTAAGGCAAACTCATAAAGGAGCACCAGCCTGCTATCCAGTCTTAAAATACACACATATATGCAGGTACAGACATACAAACATGTACACACCAAACTAACCCTCCTCATGATATACACACATAATATGCACAAACTAAGCCTCATGCAAAAAGCACCCACATCAAAGCAAGATTTATCATGTACATGCACACACAAAAAAAAACCCCACATCAAAGCAAGCTTTACAATATGCATATACATATTAAAACATTGTATGTAGAAAAGCCTTAGGATGACGTGTGTACAACATACATGCCGAGCACCCAGGACACACGCTCCAAGTGGATGGAACATGATAGGTCTGCAGCTTGACACTGCAGCTCCTCCTCAGCAACCACCTGCAGGCTCCCACCAGGGCAAGGTGGCCAGTCTTGCCCTGAGGAGAGCCTCAGGAAGCTCAGTCAGCACAGTTGTTACCAAGTGTGACTTTACCTATTACTTTTTTGGTTGTTGGTCATGGGCTTGAACTCTGGGCTGGAGCGCTGTCCCCTCAGCTCTTCAGCTCAAGGCAAACGTTCTACCACTTGAGCCAAAGTGCCACTTCCAGTTTTCTGGTGACTTACTGGAGATAAGATTCTCGGACTTTCCTGCCTGGGCTGGCTTTGACTGCGATCCTCAGATCTCAGCCTCCTGAGTAGCTAGGATGACAGGTGTGAGCCACTGGCGCCTGGCTACCTATTATTTTTAACTGGTCTTAGTTTTAAAATATAAATGTAGAAACAGCAATAAAGCTATGTGAAGAAAATCCTACAGGAAGGAGCTGTTTCACCACTGCATTATCAGCAGAGTCTTGGCTGCTTTTCAGTTCCCATGGGCTCCCTCTCTGGTTACCACACTCACCTTTATTTCTTCTTTCATCTTTGAAGCCCAGCGTGGTGAAGCCTGGGAGCAGCTTACTGGAGAGTGAGCTCAGATCCACAGGGTGTGTCTCTTCCTCTGTGGGAAGATGTAGGGTGATGTGAGCAGGTGGGACCTAACCCCACTACAGCACAATGGACTGAAAGGGTGGATGGGGAGAGACCTAACTCTACAGTGACCACCTAAAAATAAATGTATGAGACTGACTACGTTTCAGTTCCATCTTACAACTACCCCAGACAATACAGCGAATGAAATTAAAATTCATGTCTGTTGACCATGGCACCAGAAATACTTTTAGCATTTTGCTCACTCAGCACCTCCACGAAATCTCCCTTTCCATGTTATTATAACAAAAAAGTGGCCCCTCCACTCACTCAGCTGATGGCCCATCAACTGTACCAGACTACCATGCAAACAATACTCAAGGATCAGAACAGTTCATTCTCACTTCTGACTAGAACATCAAACTCCTAAGTGTCGATCACCTTGTCTCATCTCTCATGGAGAACACGGCCATTCCGACAGTCAGAATTTATGCACACACATCTCAGCACACACTGAGAAAATGAAACACCCCTGCTGAGTAGAGGAACAACACTAGAACAGAGACCAATGGAGGGAGCTGATAGGAAGAACTGCACAGAGGGCACAAAGGAGGACACCAGACATGGAAGCTGTGGAAGGGACTAGCATGAGGTCTGAGTGTGCTCACAATAGGAGGTGATGGCCCAATGTGCACTCACACTAGGAGGGGACAGCCCCATGTGCACTCACACTAGGAGGAGATGGCCCCATGTGCACTCACACTAGGAGGACATGGCCCCATGTGCACTCACACTAGGAGATGTCTCCATGTGCACTCACACTAGGAGGGGACAGCCCCATGTGCACTCACACTAGGAGGAGATGGCCCCATGTGCACTCACACTAGATGTCTCCATGTGCACTCACACTAGGAGGAGATGGCCCCATGTGCACTCACACTAGGAGGAGATGTCTCCATGTGCACTCACACTAGGAGGAGATGTCCTCACATCACTCACACTAGGACGGGATATCTCCACATTATTCACACCTCCACCAGACCTTCCAGAAATACTGGCGAATCTTCCTTCTTTAACAACTGAGCTTCAAAGCGCCCAAGCTAGCACTCTGGCTGCTGGTAAAGTGATGTAAACACAACTCAGGTGGCTGATGCCACTCCAAGAACCTGACAGGCCTGGCTGCCACCTACTCTTGACAACACCTACTGGCTTACTCTGCACATGGACATGTGCAGGAACAGGAAGCTGGGCAGCAGTGTCGCTGTCCTGTGTACACAAAACACGTGCCCTTTGTTACATGCACAGAGCTCAGAGGACTATGCGGCAGCAGACAGACAAGCCCTGCAGGGCACTCACCATCGGCATCTGGCTCAGCTGCATTCACCACGCTGTAGAGCAGGCTCCCATCTGCCAGCTTCTTCAGGTAGCCCATCTGCAAGCAGGTAACATCTGAGTATTGTTCCACAAGGGAACTGTGGCCTTCTACTGGAGCACAAATGATGTGTTAACCAGAGAGAAGGCTTTAGCTTGGGTAAATCCAAAGGCCCCAAGGCCACAATTCTTCCAGGAACAAACAGCAGAGATTCTCTCTCATGTGTCCTCTGGAGTCAAGGACTGACCAGCTTGCAAGTGAAAACACCTATTTATACCTATTAAAAAAAGAAGTCTCAAGTTCCTTGCGACCCTTTCGAAAGAGGGTACTTTTCAAGCAAACACTCTGACCTAGATGTAATTAAAAGTTTATGTTTGTACAAAATGAGGGAAAGCAAGCATTGTACCAGCATCTGATGATTTACAGCCTCCATCTCAAGCACATAGAAATTAGTTGTACTCAACACTTACCACCCAACAACTTGTTCTGTCAAAAGCTATCAGAAGACTCAGGCAGACAAGACACTAATGTGCTGACATGTACTGTGTTGTGGGGTAGGGGACATAGCTATACAGGGGACAGATGACACCTGAGCACAGGAGGAAGAGGTGGGTAGGGTGTAGGAAGGGGGGAGGGGAAATCTGGCACAACAGAGAAGTGGGCTTGTGGAGTTGGATGCAGGTGAATGGGACAGAGGGTTGGTAGAGGGCAGGGTTTTCAGCAAATGCAAACATGAATGTGGACAAAGTTTTCTTTCTAGAAGCCACAGGAGTACAAGTACGAGTACACACACATGTGTACTTCCTGGTAACATGAGTGCGGCTAAAGGTTTCTGCCCAGAAGCCCCAAGAATACTTGGTGTGCAGACACATGTGTAACTGGTTCTACCTGAGAGTGCTTCAGATTCACTGAGAGTGGGAGGTCTGTTTCTAAACAAGGTTCTTCATTAAAGGAGCCAGAGTTCACTGGAAAAAGAGCTGAGTCCAGGAAAAGGAAAAAAAGAAGAAAACTCCACGGCTTACAGACATGAAAGGTATTAAACAGACTGAGGGCTACAGTTAAGGCCAGCAGCCAGGTTGTGGGCCAGCTGGAGAAAGGTCCTCAGCACTGTCCAGGAGCAGAACTGCCATGTGGGCAGATGACTCAGACTTCTAGTAGGCATATTCAAAAAAGAAAGGCAGCCAGACACAGTGGTTCACACCTTTAATTCCAGCCACTAAGGAGGTGGCAAGCAAGAGAATCAAGTCAAGGTTTGAGATCTCATCTCAACAAGCAAGGTGTGGTAATATGCACCTGTCACCCCAGGGATGAAGGAGGCAGGGAATGGGGAGGGGTAGGCAGGAAGATCTAAGGTCAGCCCAGCAAAAACATGAGATGAAAATCTACCTAGAAAAAAAAAGTAAAAAAAGGGCTGGGGAAAAAAAACAAAGAAACGAAAGAAGCAACATATTTCAAGTGGTAGATCAACAACCTAGCAAGCAGAAGTGAGTTCAAATCATAGTACCACTACCAAAAAGAGGAGGAAAAAAAAATAGGCAAAATGAACCTTCAAGTTTTGTAGCTGTTTCTGTGGTGCTAGAACCTGAAACTCACTAATGCTAGGCAAGCAACTCTACCATTAAGCCACACCCTCGCCTACTTTAGTAGAGCAACTTTGGCCTGGACTACTCTAGCATAAAGGGTGGCACGATGAAGACCTGTGTCTGGCTGTGAGGACACACTGGAGTTTGGGGCTGGGGCTCTCCTTAGTGGCAGAACCACGTGCACTACCTTGCTGCCAGGGAGGGAGCGGCTGATCCTGTCGCGAGCCTCATCGGCGGCGTGCTCCACGAGGGCCAGCACGTGCTCCTCTGCAGTGCTGTCTGTCAAGCTGCAGGCATTCCCTTCAGGCTCGAACATGCAGCTGCAAGCAGGTATATCAAACATCACTACAAGCACAGCCTGCCCCGTTTAGTCAGAACCTAACCTAGCCTCTGCTGAGGTGCCCCTCACAGAGGCCGGCTGGGCAGTGAGGGGTAAAGCTTAACTTCCCTTTCACATTCTAACCACAGCAAGATAAAATGCTGTCATCATAGTGAAAAGCACAAGCCAAGCAGACCTGTGCTTTGTATGTCTCAGTTAAACACTGTTATCTTAGGAACAGCAACAAAAATAAAGAAGGAAATGCCACGGCTTACAGATATGAAAGGTATTAGACTGAGAGCTACAGTTAAGGCCAGCAGCCAGGTTGTGGGCCAGTTGGAGAATGGTCCTCTACACTGCCAGGAGAAGAAGCACAAAAGACTGGCTAGATCAGCGGGTGGCCTGGGCTCCCCTGGAGGAGTTGCCACCCTCCATGGTGCCAGCTTCTCTCTAGACCCTCTCTGGGCATGGGTCTACTGGCACAGGGATGCTGGAACAGGAGCAGAGCCTGCTGGGAGGATGCTCTGCTCTATTACAGTATGCTGAGAAGCCAGGACAGGAACATGCTATTGTGAGTTGTTGTCAAGGCTCTTCAGGGGAGGGCAGACCATCTGCACGACCCTTAACTAACTACTGCTTCTGATGCTGGGGGCCTCTCATATTTGGATATTTGGGATGGACACACACACACACACACACACACACACACACACACACACACAAATACACACAACACTGCAACTCTTTGCCACTCTATCCTAAAAACTCTCAACTCCACAAACCAAGTGGACCATTGTCCAGCACCCAGACTATTGCCCAGCAAGACTCAATGGACAGACTCTGTCCTCCAGGTGGAGGACTGAGAGACCAGAGGGACAACATGAAGTTCAGTGGCATTTGTGGAACTTCATGAAGAAACGCATTCTCCTCTCTCTCAACTTCATGCAACCCCAGGCCATAAGGCACGACCTGGACTCAGCTGTCTTGTTTACTGCTAAAGTGACGTATGGAGAGTAAACAGAATCCTCTTCCATCTTCTACATGGCACCCTATCACTCCTTCTGTGAGTGACAGAGTGAGCCCACCAATAGCTCAAAACAGTCAGAGCAGCCACACAACCTTGGGAAAGTGGAGTTATGTAACTGACCAGGATTTCATCAAAGAGCTTTCAAATCAACTCCTGAAACTCTGTGCAGTTCAGATACTAACAACAACAAAAAGTTAAATACAATAGAAGAAATGATTTAAGAAAAAAATATAGGTACTGGTAGCTCACACCTGTAATCCTAGCTACTCAGGAGGCTGAGATCTGAGGATCATGGGTTCAAGCTCAGGCTGTACAGAAAAGTGCATGAGACTTCTTTTCAATTAACCAGCAAAAAGCTAGAAGCAGAGGTATGTGGTACATGGTATTCTCAAGTGGCAGAACAGCAATCTTGAGCATAAAAGCTAAGCAAGAATACAAAGTCCTATATTCAAGTTCCAGTACCAGCAATGAATAAAACAAATAAAAAAACCCTCAGCTACTGAAGGGACTTCACTTCTGTCTCAATAACTGGTCTCTATGAAACAAAGGGTAGACAGGAAGCCCTGGGCTGTTACCTATAAAAAGGAGTAGGGGCTCCTGAAGGCTTCTACCAGTTATGGCCTGAAGAATGGGGAGCTGTTCAGAAGTGTCCACACATTCTTAATGCTGATCTCTGGGCTGCTCTTCCCTCTAGTGCTGAAAAGGCCAACTCAGGCATTGTGTCTCCTGAGTGTGGGTGCCAAATGGGCCACAAACTTCCTGTACCCTGGACAGAGAAGAGCTGGAGGGGGGCAAGAAGGCTCTCACAGATGCTCTGCATTGAGAGGGGGTGGGGAGGCTAACAAACACTAGCAAACGGCACTTACATACAGCGAAGATCATATGCTCTCACAGATGCTGTGCACTGAGGAAGGGGTTAACAAACACTAGCAAACGGCACTTACATACAGCGAAGATCAGATGCTCTCACAGATGCTGTGCACTGAGGAAGGGGTTAACAAACACTAGCAAACGGCACTTATACACAACAAAGACCAGCTAATGGCCAGAGGGTTGTCTTGATGCTCTTGTGCCCCAGATCCATCAGTACACAAGCTTCTAGGGACAGTGAAAGGAGATGGCAGGAACTTTCCTGTGGTATCTGGAGTCTGCAGATACCTATGATAACAGTGCTGACATCACCTATGCAACCCTCACCTCAGAGTGGGCCAGAAAGGACAGCCACTTCCCTCTCTCACTGTAGGTTTGGAAAGGCCTTCGGCCCAGTGACACCAGGCTCCTTGGCAGTGAGAACTGGCCTCCTCTGCCCCCTCAGTGCACGCTGTCCTCCTGGTGGCTGCCATGGAGCCTTACCTGATGACTTCTCTACTCGGCTTTTTGGATTTCTTGGCAGTCTCTACTTGCACTGGGACAACCTCGGGGACAGTCTCCTCAACTGCTGTGTCTTCACTGCCCAAGAGAGCGGCCTGCTGAGAAAAATCCATGTCCTGCATAAACGACATGCTGCGCTTCAAAGCTAATAGCCGCTCCTAGAATCAGAAAGGACAGAGCAGCAGGAGTTTACCTCTCCCTCACAGCCACAGCACCGTGACGATGGATGGCATGAGATGGCCACAGCCTCACCTGGCCTAACCACTACCAGGCACTGCAGCGGGAGTGGCTGAGGGTGCTCAGTACCCTCAGAGGTATAGCCCAGAGCTGGTGGAGGGGTGTGATGGGGGCAGAGGAGCACAGCAAGTGGCCCTGATCTGCAGGAGACACATGCAGCCTGGCTCATAGCAGCAATCTGGAAAGCCAAGGAGGATAAGTATGTGCCGCCAAAGCTCAGCGAGGCCACCACACAAAGCAAACCCATAAAGCTGCTGGCTGTGATCCAGCAAGACTGACCCAGATCATGACCATCCACCAACCCTACAGGAGACATCCAGCTACACTGCACCCCGCAGCAGGAGGGTTGATGCCTGGAGGAGAGGGTGGCCTACAGCAGGGGTCAGCACCAGGGTCAGCGTGGCAGATGGATGGAGCATGTCGTTCTCTGTGAGCCTAAGAGTCACAGAAAGTTAGAACAGAGCTCTGGTTCTCTGGCTCACTGTTAGTGGTTTCCTTACTTTGCTCATCATCTTAAAGCCCGCATGTAGGATCTTCTTGGCTAACTTGTAGTACACAGTGTCTGGTCTATTGTAGGTCATTGCATTATCGCACATCAGTTTGAAATCTGCCTGAGAAGGAGAAACAGAGAATCCATCAAGCCTTGAGGAGACATATACACAACAGGGTCTCAGTTCTTGTCAAAATGGGCCAAAAGGGAAGGGCTGAATTTTGAGTAAAAAACAATTAAACTTGCTACCTTTGAACAAAGTAATTTTTAAGAACTCAGAGAGGTTTTCATAGGTCTTTACTTACATGAAAAGTTTTCCAGTGAGAGCTGGTCAGTCTCTTTCTTTTGAGTGTAATACATTTATTAGGAGAAATGAATACATTCTGTGCTTCCTTCTTTCTTCCAGTCCCCTCTCTCTCTTTGGAAGGAACTAAGATAAATGTCTAATGCAACTTGTCTAGTTCCTTTAAGTAAAGGTAGGCACAAAGTGGTCTCTTTTTCACAGAAAAGAAACTGAAAATTCTGTTTATAAATAGTTGTCTTTGTGAATTAGAAAAATAATCTCCCTCAAATAAAGACGGCCTTACGGAAGAATTTGTCACAAAAGGAAATTATTTAGAAAGTTAATGTTGTAATATCCTACCCAATTCCTCAGCACATGCTCCCCTAGATGAGCTCTGTGTGACTGAAGTCAGCCCCGCTGTTGACAGCAGGCTGCAGTACGCATCCACCAGCACTGGGCCAGCACCCTGGGCTGGGCCAAGCCTAGGAAGCTTGTCCCTCTCTAGTTATGTATGTAGTGGTGTGGATGCTGTTTACCTCATAACTCCATTGCTTGGAGAAGGCTCACAAGGGGGTCCACAGCTTGGACCAGAAAGGATTGGGGTGTGAATTAGAAAACTAAATTATGGCCTTACTAGTCCATCCTAAAAAGTGCCTCTCTCCTTTGATATACTGTGGTTTTGAATCAGTGAGTAAGAATAGAAAAGTTAAGCTTTACCAGTCACTCAGCCTGGAGAAAGCAGCCTGATGCCCCTTTCTATACACTAATGCCAATGTTAGCAAGCATTACTTCATCTTCTCCCCTGTTCCTAACTCATCCAGCCAGAACAAAAAAGCAGAGTGCAAAATACTCAAGAGAGGTAACAATATTAAACACCAAGACTCAGCTAAACATTAGGAAAATCATAGACATTCTTTGATATCTATTCTCAAGCCAGGACATATCATTGCCTGGAAGAAGTTCTGTCTATGCCCGCACAGACACTTCAAAAAGGGAAAGAAACAAGCTGGATAACAGTAGCTCATGTCTGTAATCCTACTTGAGAGGCTGAGATCTGAGGATCACCGTTCAAAGCCAGCCCAGGCAAATAAATCCAAGAGATTCTTAGGTCCAATTAACCTGAAAAAAGCTGGAACTAGAGGTATGACTTAAGTGGTAGAACTCCAACTTTTAGCTGAAAAAGCCAAGCAAGACTGCAAAAGGCCTCGAGTCCAAGCTCCAAAACTGGTACATTAAAAAAAAAAACTAACCAAACAAACCATATTTGTACATTTATAATAGCACAAAGGATGTAGTCTAGCTTCTAGACTACAAAATACTATGATAAATCAGGACAACCAATCTATCTTACATTGTTTTGTGAACCATTGCCTAAACACAAAATCATCTTCCAAGAATGTTTTCAACTGGAAACAACCCCAAGTGAGCAAAGTGTTTACCACCCACGCCCACACCAATGGATTTGCAACAATTATTTTGGAAAAATAAAACTGAGTTACCTTAAATTCTGTCACTGACTTGTATTCATTAGCTGCAATCTTGTCTTTCATTGTGCCAAAGTCCATTGGGTGTTTTATTATCATTGAATACCCAGGAGCAATTGCATCGGTGACAGGAAATGCAAAAAATCCATGAGGATCTTTTCTGAAAGCAGAAGCATCTCTGAAGTGGAAAGATTCTAAAATCTAGATTCCTAAATCATACAAAACTCTTTACAGTCAAAATTTGATATAACTAATCAACTTTTAAATTTGCTTTTTTTTGGTGTGTGGCAGTACTCAGGGTCTGAACTCAGACCCTTGTACTTGCTAGGTGGGCATTCCACCATTTGAGTCATGTCCCCATTCCTTTCTCTCATTAATTGTTCATTTAGGGTCTAGTCTTTTTGCCCAGGATGATCCTTAAACTACAACTGTCCTATCTTCACCCTCCAGCTGTAGCTGGAGTCTGAAGTGCCAGTACTGTACCCAGTTATTGTGATAGAATCTCATTAACTTTTTGCCAGGGCTGGCCTTTGACCTTGATTTTCCTTCTCTCTGCCTCCTAAGTAGCTAAAGTTATATGTATAAACTACTGTGCACAGTTCTAAATTTGCTTCTTAAAAATAAAAAATAGTTGGGCACTGGGTGACCCATACTTGTAATCTTTAGCTACTCAGGAGACTGAGATGTGAGGATAATAGTTCAAAGCCTGACCAAGTAGAAAAGTCTGTGAGACTTTTATCTTCAACTGGCTGATAAAAAGTTGGAAGTGGAGCTGTGGCCCAAGTGGTAAAACACCACCTTGAAAGAAAAAGCTAAGCATCTAGGCCCTGAATTTAAGCTCCAGTATTCCCCATCTTCCCCCCTTCTCTACCTTACAAAAGTAAAATATAAGACAAACATGGTAGTGTACACTTTTATCTCAGGTAGTTAGGCAGGAGGGTCTTGATTTGAAGCCAGCCCCAAAGTTAGATTCTATCACAAATACAAAAGAAAAAGAAAGTAATTGGGAGTGTAGCTCCAAGTGTCAGAGTATTACTTAGCAAGCCTGAGGGCTTGAGTTCAATCCTCAGTATCACAAAAAAAATGTAATTTTAATGCATTTTAAAGTTGTGATAGGAATTTTGAATACAATAAAAAATATGCTACAACCAGTGCCCCAGCTCCATCCCTGAAATGCAAGTCCAGTAGAAATCCTGGTCCAGCTGCACTCTGGCATAAGTGCTGTCTTTTACTTGCAGTTTGGGAATGTCTACAGAGGTGGGTGTCTGTGATGTAAGTTGGGGGATACTTGGAGTTCAGACTTCTAGAGGTGGATGTGTGCACAGGTGGAAGACACGGGGGTTCAGACTTCTACAAGTGGATGTGTGTACAGGTGGAGGACATGCGGCTTAGACTTCTGAAGGATGTGGGCATAACGACAGGTGGAGGAAACGTGGGGTTGAGATTTCTGGAGGTGGTAGGATATGAAGTTCAGACTCCTAGAGGAAGATGGGGTTGAATTACCTCTGGAGCTGGCGCAGGAAGTGCTGCAGGAGCTGCTGCATGGGTGTGCTCTCATTTTCAGCTGCCAGTTAAAAAGAAAAGCCAAGAACATAACGTCAAATGCAAAGACTGGTTCTCTTCCTCTGAAAGCTTCAATGTCATGTTTGGAGCTCACGGCCTTTAAAGCTTAAGTGACAATTGTCTTTGGCTCCTATCAGCTCAGCATATCTCAAAGACTCCAGAAGCTGGCCACATAAGGCTACTGCCCACCAAGCTGCTTTCAGCTCCCAACATGTTTTAGACAAGATAGGAGGAAACAAAGATATGACAGAGCTGGTCCTGGATTTCTTGGTTATTTTTTTTTTTTACCAGACTCCTCCTCTGCAAACCAGGGATGAACACGTGCAAGCAGGAGGGACTTATAAGGCTGTTTGTCAACTGCATCTCTGGCCTACAGTTGGCCTTCAGGGCCTTCCCAATTGATCACCCCAAATTAACTCCTGAGGTCACTGGGGCTGTGCTGGGTGTACAGAACATAATATGTAGATAAGGCCAACCAATGAGCAATGATGCTGGCTTGCAGACTCCTGTTCACTGTCTGCCCTGATATAACCAACAACATGCCCAGTAACTATCATGGCTCTCCACAGCAGCAACCTCTGGTTACTACATGGCCACTGACCTCAGGGTGTTCTACTTGGAATAGGCAAATAACTCCAAATTTTAGACTAAAAATTGGCAAACTGAAGCTAGGAAAATAGTCTAGATGATGCAGGCCTTGTATAATTGGTCTCTCTAGCATGTGCAGTTTTGCTCCTTTTTTGAGGTATTGAAGAGCGTTTAAACCACTCTTCATGAGTTAAAGAAAATCTCTGTAACTGGTTTACCCCTGCTTTAGGTGAGGCAGAAACTTCAAGTCCAGGGGATACTACCACAGGCCCTGAGAAAGTCCAGGGAGTTACACCGCAGCAGTGAGCTACACCGCAGCAGTGAGCTACTCCAGGCAGGGCATAGCCCCACCTCCTAAGGACCGCAACATACAGTAATACCATTAGCTGACCTTTGAAAATGGAAGATGGTTTTCATCAAGGGAAAAAATCCTGAAAAGAAAAATGGCCATAGAGACTCAAAGGGCATGGGGATTCTGGAACTCTCTATTATGTGGTTCCTGATGGCTTGAATAACTAATTCCAGCACTGATTTCTCTTTGTCCTCTTTTCTGAAGTTCAAAGTCTCAATACTCAGTTACCTCAGTTTCCCTGTCATCTGCAAACCAGAGGATGCTGCAAGTCATAAGGAGACACACTTACCCAAGTGCAAAGCCCCAGGAATAGAATCCCATGCAGAAACTGGGGCCAGCAAATCCAAAAGGCAAAATTTCCAGCTGAAATGCCATTCCTGGCAGACACTGCCCAGGATGAAAATATACTGAAGACTTCCAGCCTCATTTACTGCAGCCTGCAGTGGGTGGGTCACTTTAGGTGATTCCAGGCCTCCCAGGTGAACCTGGCAGTCCCTTCTTCCCAAGAGAACTATCTGTGTTTCTACCAGTGTACTTGCCTCTGGTTACTACATGACCACTGACCTCAGGGTGTTCTACTTGGAATAGGCAAATACTCCTAAATTTTAGACCAAAAATTAGCAAACTGAAGCTAGGAAAATAGTTTAGATGATGCAGGCCTTGTATCATTGATCTCTCTAGCATGTGCAGTTTTGCTTTTTTGAGGTCTTGAAGAGCGTTTAAACCATTCTTCACGAGTTAAAAAAAATCTCTGTAACTGGGTAACCCCTACTTTAGGTAAGGCAGAAACTTCAAGTCCAGAGGACACTACCACAGGTCTTGAGAAAATGTCAGTCCTCAAGGACAAGACTGTGGTACCACCACAAGTCAGACAATGCACTGACTGGGATATTTAAGGGGCAGAGCCTTGCCTGGCTGTGTCCGGCATGCTCTCACGGGCCGATCTGGGGGTGGCTCCACTTCCACCTTCTTTCCTGGGTCAAAGGCATCAGCCTCTCCTTCTGAGTCGCAGTGTTCCTTCTCTCGCTTCCGCCTCTTCTCTTCCTGTGAGGGTCAGAGGCCAAAAGGTGGTGGGCTCACATAGGCCAATGCTGCATGAGCTGCATACTTCTGTCTTGTCCAAAGGGAAGCCTTTTCCCAGGGAATTAATCAAGACCCACCACAAGGGTCAGCTAAGAAGGGATGTCTGAAGATACCAGAATTATACAACTGGCCCCAGCTTTCCGAAGGTTCACGGTCATGGTCTGAGGGCTCACTGGCTACAACAGTCCTTACCTTCCGCTTCCTCCTTTCCTCATCATCGAGGTGCTTTTCCTTCTCAGACTTCTTCTTCTTTTTCTTCTTCTTTTCTCTGTGTCTTTCTCGCTCATGGTCTGACCTGTCGTCATAGTAGCTGGAGTCATGGCCAGATCCTGAGAGCTCAGTCACTTCGCTTCCGCCCACCTTTAGTACCAGCTTCAGAGGCTTCTCCAGTGGTGTGTCTGCATAATCTACACACAAATCCTGGGGTCAGCCTGGACTTGAGCAAACTACTTGAATTGCCTGTCCCCTATGACCACCATAGGGGAGAAACCCAGATCCAAGAGTGGGGGACGGGCCTTACCAAGATGCTCCACAGGGAGCCCCTGAAGCTTGAAAAGATGGGACATGGAGTGTCAGGTCCTACTTCTGTCCCCTTCCTTCCAAATACATCCTCCTCACCTGGGTACCAAGGCTGTTCCTGGGTTCTCCCTCCCAGGACCCCATCACTCCTCCTGAGCGCCCTTCCTTTGGCTCCAACTGCAAGTCCTCCTGAACTGATGGCAGGAAGACAGGACCCAGGCAGGGCAGGCATGACGGGACCCAAGGAACGTAGCCCTGTGAGCTGGTCCCCAGCTTCCTTCCATCTCCCCAGTCAGGTGCCACCCTCCACTCCCAGGGACCTCTCCCAGGACCCCTGGGCATGGCCTCAGTGTCCTCTCTCCCGGAAACCCTGTCCCCTCAGCCCGGCCTCGGCATCCCCTCTCCCCGTCCCCTCAGCCCGGCCTCGGCGTCCCCTCTCCCCGTCCCCTCAGCCCGGCCTCGGCGTCCCCTCCCCGTCCCCTCAGCCCGGCCTCGGCGTCCCCTCTCCCCGTCCCCTCAGCCCGGCCTCGGCGTCCCCTCAGCCCGGCCTCTCGGTCCCCTCCCCGTCCCCTCAGCCCGGCCTCTCGGTCCCCTCCCCGTCCCCTCAGCCCGGCCTCTCGGTCCTCTCCCCGTCCCCTCAGCCCGGCCTCTCGGTCCCCTCCCCGTCCCCTCAGCCCGGCCTCTCGGTCCCCTCCCCGTCCCCTCAGCCCGGCCTCTCGGTCCCCTCCCCGTCCCCTCAGCCCGGCCTCGGCGTCCCCGCTCTCGCCGGCCCGAGCGACGCACCTTCGTAGGACGAGCGCCACTCGGCCTTGTGCTTTTTGTGCTTCTTGCCCATGGCCGCGGCGGATTGGCGGCAGCGCGGCCGCCTGAGGCCCGGCCTGCGCCGCCGGAAGTGGCTCTGCTGCCGCCGAGCGCTTCCGGGTCAGAGGTTGGCGAGCCGCGCGCGGCAGATTCGAAGCGCGTCCGGGTGT
>NW_012267237.1:615620-635392 GCF_000151885.1 Dipodomys ordii
TGGCTTTTTTCTTTTTGCTTATGTGGTGCTGAGGAATTGAACCCAGGGCCTCATGCATGCAAGGCAAGCACTCTACCACTGAGCCACCTTCCCAGCCCAATCTTCCCAATCTTCACCCCCTGAATAGAATTTCTATAAGCATGGCTTATCAAGTGTCCTGATTACTGACAGTACTGCATATTGGTGATAGCCAGCACTTTGACATATTTTAACTTTATTGACCAAATCGGCAAAACAAATTTGATAATGTACACCAAATATGATATAGTTATTTAAAAAATAGCAAGTTTCTACTTATTGACATAGAAATGTCTCCAAGTGTAGTAAGTGGGAAAAGGCCCAGATAGAAAACTTGTTCTCAGTATTCTTCAGTCTACCAGTCCACTTTGGCATCTTTACTGTAACACTTAGTTTTCAAACTGGATCATGGTTAAGGAAAACAGTCTGTCCAGAAAAAAATGCTCAGTGTCCTTGACTTGAATTTTTTTAACTTAAGGAACCAACTAATTAAGTTTTATCTCAATATAAAATTCTTTCCTTAATTGCTGATTGAGTCACTCCAACGGAAACCCTATATCCTATAATAAAACAAATGTCTCCTTATCAACTACCAGCTCAAGTGCAATTTCTCTCATTCCTGTGTATCTTTTTGCATCAACTTAAAAGGAGCCATGATCGCTGTCTGGCACATTGTTAGGATGTCAAACACTTCTAGGGGCAACCCCCTCACCCCCCTTTTCTGGAAACTCAGGGTCCAGTCATAAGGAAGAAACAACACAGCCATTTGAACAGGAAATAGTCACTATAATGCAAGATTAAGCTTGGAAACACAAGTAACAAGATTGGCTAGAACAAAATAAAGAAAATTTTGAAGAATATATGCCATATCAGGTGATAGCAGACACATCATGCAAAGTTACGTATAGTAGCTATTATCTCTTGGGCAGCATCTTTATTCCTCTTAGCATTGGTATCTGCTCAGTTTCTTGAATGTCTTTTCTCATATTGTTACTTTGCCGTTAAAGCCTAAACATTTGGAATGCAAATTATGAGATACTATATATCCTTCTTTTTAAAAATTATAAAATGATGTACAAAGGGGTTACCATTTCATAAATTGGATAATTTCTTTTTGGATAGTGTCACCCCTTCCTTCACTCTCTCCCAGTATATATCCTATTTGTTTCTTTTCTCTATTCATAATTTATTAGTATATATTGGTTGTATAAGAGAGATTTCATTATGACACTTCTATACATGCATAGTATCTCCTGATCAGATTTATCTTTTCCCTTTCTTAAAACAGTTACGGTAGATTTCATTATTTTGTATTGTCCTACATGCATAAGAAGGACTTGGGCCATTCTTGCCCTCCTTTACCCTCTCCATTTGCCCTCCCCATCCCCACTTATAGCCCTATAACTGATAAGAAAATGTGAGTCATGTTGTAGTACCAGAAAGTAATAAAGTGCTCAGAAAAGAAAAGGTGAGGACTTGTCACCTGAAAATAGGAGCCAACCTGAATGAGCTCCCAGTGGGCAAATCTGGAACAAGCAGCAGAGTCGTATTAGATTACTGCACAGTACATAAAACAGATGAGCCAGAGAGATGAAAGTAAGTGGCCAGATAAGTATATAAGGAGATAGAAGTATTCTCCGTAGGATATTTTCAGATGACATGTGTGTCTAGTTTTGTTCAGGAGGAGGCCTGTAGCCCTCCTCCCCAGTCCTATGGGAAGGTATTATGCATCTTCCCAGCTATAGAAAGGGAGCATGCATTAACTTCCCAGTGTGTGTGCTTGACAGTACTTCCACTGCTTCAACCACGTGAGCAGGACTGACAGGCAATCATGTTGTGTGTGTATCATACCCAAACCATGTAAACACATTTGACCATTACAGATGGAAACCAGTCCAAAGATAAAAAAGGAAAAGTATACATGAAAAAACTCATGCCTAGCTAGGCTTGTATGATTGTATTGTTGAATACCTAAGTTTGGATGTAGGTCCTTTCTTCTCCTATACTGCTTGCATTTTTTTTCTCAGTATGCATGTGCTTATTTGCAATGATTTGTTTTCTTTCCTTTTTTTAATAGAAATAAGGGTCCAAAGGAGGAGGGATGAATACACATCTTAGAAAGAACTGAGTCTGAAATTAAAGACTTTCCATTTACTCTGAAACTTGTTTTTAAATGTACTATGTACTTAGCATATTTTTAGACCTTAGCATCTAATTTGTACAGCCAGTATTAAAAGGGATGGCCTTTGAATTGTGTAGCTTTATTTGATTTTGCCTTCTCATTGACAGCCCATTGATTTGAATGCATGCACCACTGCACTTCACATTTTTCAGTTGAATGAAGATGGCCCCATCAGTGAAAACTTGGAGGAAGAGACAGAAAATATAATTGCAGCAAATCACTGGGTTCTGCCTGCAGGTATAGGGTGTCAGTCATGGTGTGGGGTCTGACAGAGACTACTGGGCACTGCCTGTAGGCACGAGGCGCCAGTCATGGCTGAGATCAGAAGATGATATGTGCCAATGGGGTCAATCCACTTTGCTGAGGAAGTTGTTCTGTATGATTTTAGGATGTTTTATCTCTTCATAAATGAAAAATATATCACAGTGCTAGTTTCTATAACTGTAACAGTTACTTAAGATAATTAGGTTACAAGGAGAAGGGTTATTGCTCTTAGTTTTACAGGTGTTAGCTTATTCCCAATTGGCTCCCATTTTATGGCCGGAGGGTGCCGGGTATGGAAATGCGTGGCTGAGTGGGCCTGTTCATTTCATGTTCAGGTACGTGGAGAACAGAAGATCCGTGTCCTAGTGTTTCCTTAGGAGCACTCCCCACAGATGACCTCATGCCTCCTCCCACACACACTAGGCTCTACCTTTTTTAATATAATAGCACTTCCCAACACCACCAAGCTGGAGACCAGTCCTTTAACCCAAGTGCCTTGAGGGTCGTTCTAGATCCAGAGTGTATAGTCACAGAAGAAAGCACGAGCAGGCACTTCAGCAGCTCACTGAGAATGTTGCTATGCTTCGTGTTCCGCCTGTGTGGTCCTCCCTGACGAGCTGTTCTTCTTCCTTACTCTGTCCTCTGGGGGCTTTTGTTCTCTCCTCCGGGAGCTTTGCTGCTGGGTTCTAGCAGCTACTTCAGCCTGCTCTGTAAGGAGAGCTGTTAAAGCACTAGTCCACAAAAGATGACTATGTGATAAGACAAAAGGATCTGTTCACCTCACTTTATCTGTCACATACATTCTGGCACATACATTTTGTATCTCTAATTTTAAGAAGAAAACTGAAATTTGAAAGTACTGAACTTTCTGGTAGAATCTCAGTCTGAAGCAATGGAGCAGGGGCAGGCATTGGATGTGGATGGAGCTGACCATGTGTTTACTCACTTCCTAAAATTAGGGCTTTGTTTTATTCTCTCTCACAGCTGAGTTCCATGGGCTTTGGGACAGCCTAGTGTATGATGTGGAAGTCAAATCACATGTAAGTGTTTGTGACTCCCACTGCCCCACAGCGTTGCCAGCTCTTGGGCTCATAGCCATAGGGAAACCCTGCTACCAATAGCACGTCCTGATATTTGTCCTGCAAGGTCCCAGCCTGGGGATAGTCTCTGAGGGAGGAAGGGTAAGGAAAAATGATGAGGGCAGCTTGTTTTCCTGAAGGAGACAGAAGGAATGAATGAGGTAGGCAAGTCCAGATGAAGACAGGTGCATCTGACTCCCTTCGTGGGCTTTCTGGGACTTCAGGGTGGCTGCTAAGACTCACAACAGGTACCTTTGTGTCTGCTGTGCTGTTCCCGTGGGAAGCTTGCCCCAGGAGCAGTGCCTTAGCCACTGGTTTCATGCTGACCTTTTAAGTAGGGTGATTAGTTTGTTACTTTTTTTTGTAACAGTCACAGCCAACATGTACCCTCTTACCTTTTGAAATACCTTCTAGAATGGAAGGCTGTGACATGAGATGATCACTGTTTAGAATGACACGCCCTCAGAGGTGGCAACACTGCCCCTGCTCCTTCTCTAGAAGCAAGTCCTAACAGCATATTTATTTGGAGCCTTTGCCATAGTGGTACCTTTACTTGTTCTCTTGTTTTTGCTTTTTTGGTTAAGCTCCTTGATTATGTGATGACCACCTTACTCTTCTCAGACAAGAATGTTGACAGCAACATCATCAGCTGGAACCGAGTGGTGCTTCTGCATGGTGAGATGTGCAAGTGCTTATGTGACAAGATGGGCCACAGGGGCCTGTACCTGTAACTCTGTCCTTCTGCGCCGTTACAGCTCTTTGTTCGTTTAAAGAACCTCATCCTGTTCTTCTGTGACATAGACATTTCTTACCCAGATCTTCATGATAGCTGATTATTACTGCCTTAGGACTCTGTTTGTTTTTTTTACATTAACTGCCTTATTTCCCAGCTGGTTATAATTCCTTACACTAAAATCTGTCTCCTACTTCTAGGGGTTCTTAGAACTTTACTTTGTGAAAATAGTTTACAAAAGACATTTAATAAATAATGTTTTTTAAATAGTTGTACAAAGGGGTGTCAATTCCAGAAGTCAGGTTGTGAGTATACTACATCTTAATGTCACACTTCATCGTCCTCCTCCATTCCATCCCTACCCTCACTTATGTCATATAATTTTTACATAGTGTACATTGAATACATTGACTGCATTTGCTCACCCTTCTTCCCTCCATTTTATAACAGGGCTTTGGGGCTTTTTGGTCCTTCAATTATAGTGGAGAGAAAAATTGATGACAGTCAAGGGAGTACAAAATGACGGCAAGCAGGAGGCCAGAGTAAATTACATTATCCTCTTTATGTCAATAAGATTTTATGATTTCCCATGATCTTTTTGTTTTTTAGTGTAAGTTTGTTGTTAAGGTGTTGTACAGAGGCAGTTTATAAGTTAGGTAATGAGTACAATGCTTTTGAGGCAGTGTCACTCCTTCCTTTGCCTTCCTTCAGTTTCCTGCTCCCATATCTGCCCCGCAAGCTGCATAGTTCATTTTCCACATAGTGTGTGCTCAAAGCCATGACTGCATTTGCTCACCCACCCTCCCTCAATTTCTAAGCTCCTCCCTTTGCCCTCCTCCTAAAAACAAACCAAAAGTAAAAATACCATCACCAACAATAACAAAAGAACCATGTTGCCCATGATCTTTTCAAAAAGGGTCTTGTGTCAGATGTCACCAGCATACCATCCGCCTCAGACAAGGCAGTCACTGAGTGTTTTAGTTAGTTTGGGATTGTGTATGATCTCTCCTTCTTGGCAAAGCATAAGAACACCTAGTTAAATGTGTCTCTATGTTGTGCTGGGGCATTCTTCCTTCCAACTCTGTGCACTTCAGTTTATCCACAGGACCAGAAAGAGACTTAAATGGAGTGACTGCTGTATCAGCTTCCATTATAATGAAGCCCTGAGATGATTGTCTTAGCAAAGGAGAAGCTTTATTCTGCCCCGCAGTCCGTGGTCACGGCCTTCCAGTTTGGGCCATGGTGAAGCAGCCCCTTCTGGCAGGAGCCCATGGCAGGGCTAAGTCTTCCATCCCAGCACTGGGAAGGAGAAAGAGGAAGAGATGGTTCCCAAGGTGTCTTTCAAGGGTCGTGCTCCCAATGCTAAAACCTCTCGCAGGCCCACTTTCAAAGATCCCAGCAGCATCTTTTTGGAGAATAATCCTCTATGGGACACTTGAGGTCTAGACTGTATTACTACTTTCCTGATCTAGTGCAGTGTGCAAACAAACCCTCAGGGTTATCCACAGTGAAGATGGTGGTGCTTCAGAAATACAGTCCTAGTGAAGTGGCATGCTACATCCATTTATCAGAAAGGCACGTTGATGAGTGGACTTCATAGAGGAAGGAGAGGACAGAGATGGATGTAGACAGAAAAGTGCGGTGTTTGCTTGGAAGGCTGAGAATGGCAGCTGGTCAGGAAGCAGTGTGCTGGCTGCAGGTTGCATCCCGATTAGGAAGAAAGAGTTGAAACTGTTGTGGTAATAGCTTCTAGCCTCTCCAGTGTAAGCTAATAGTAGTATTTCTAGTAATTCGTTTCCTTTCTGTCCTGTCAGTATTATACTTAGTGTTTAAAGAAATGTGGCGGCACTGGCTTAAAAATGGGTATGCTTTGCTTACCACAGGTCCCCCAGGAACTGGAAAGACATCTCTGTGCAAGGCACTGGCCCAGAAACTGACCATCCGACTGTCTAGCAGGTAACTGGTGATCTGAGGAGGGAAAGCCACAGAAATGGGATTCATGTAGTTTAAAGCTCTTTTTAATTGCACTCATCATGCACGAGTCATAAATCACTTTATACTTTGCTCCTATTGCTGTAGGCCACTTCATTCTCTGTTCCCAGCATGGTCTCCAGTTAGATTCAGTCGCATCAAGGACACCAGCCCTCCTGGTATGGCAGCCTTGTCTGTCCTGGTGCACTTGGTCTGTCAAGGACACTTGAAAGCTGGTGTTTGTTAATGTATGGTTGTACTGTACAGTGGCAGAGGGTGCTCCACAGCCATCTGTGTTTTCTGTCTGCCTGTCATTTTCTCACATACTGAGAGAAGAAGCCTAGATCGTGTGATCGATCTTGACTGCTTTTCCTTGAGATCTTTCAGTTTCAGGATTTTTACCACCTTTGGAAAACATTTCTTCAGGGGCCAGTGATTGATAAACTGCTTGATATGGTATCCACAAGCCACTGATGTGCCTTACATAATTTTTTCAGATTTTTTAAAATGTCACTGTTTAGTATTGAGTAACATCTATCACTACATGTTCAAGTTCACTGATTTTCTGCAGTGTCTAACCTGTTTTTAATTCCATTTGGTGATATTCTTATTTCTACAATGTATTATTCTTCTCTGAAGATATTCTATTTGGTTCTTTTTATGCCTTCCTTTTCTCTCATGTGCTCCTCAGAATCCTGAATAAGTTGATAATAACAGTTTCGGTATTTTTGCCTACCAGTCTGTCATTGCAAGTTCCAAGAGCAGTTTTAGTGTTCTGTTTCTGTTGATTTGCTTTTCCCCAGTTCTTGATCATGTTTTAATTTTTGATTGCTATGATAACAGTGATGTACAGAGGAGTTGCTGTTTCCTAAGTCAAGTAAAGAGTACATTTGCTTTTGGACAGTCTCATGCCTTCCCTCACTGTCTCCCAGTTTTTACCTCCTGTCCGTACCCATAAGTTGTTTAGTGTGAGTGCTCTTTTGGGTTCCTTCCAGATCTCTACCTGGAGATAGCCTGGGCAGAAAACTGGGCCAGCACTAGAGCTTAGTCTTGTGCTCTTTCTCAGAATCACATGTCTCTGTTGCTTGTGAGCAGCATCCTTACCAGATGTCACTTTACTGGTTTTGTCTAGTTTCCTCATTGTCCAAGATAGGGAGGTAAATCTTGTACTTACTAGATGAAGAGCAAGCCCTGTGAGAGGTATGGTGACATACTGTTGCTGCTCTATCTTGTTTCTTCAAAGCTTTCTTACAAATATTTTTACATAGGGACAGTGCTTTGGTTTTACTCTGTTGTTTTTGAGATTTGGCCCTTATTTTGATACATTGAGATGCATCTGTGGTTTTGTTTTTGTTTTTGCTGGTCCTAGTGCTTGAATTAGGCCTGAACTGGCCCATCAGTTTCTTTGTGCTCAAGGCTAGCGTTCTACTGCTAGAGCCACAGCACCACTTTCTGCTCTTTCTGTGTAGTTTATTGGAGATAAGAGTCTTTCCTGCCCCGGCTGGCTTTGAAGCATGATCTTCAATTCTCCCTGCTGAGTGGCTGGTATAACAGGTGTGAGCCATTGACACCCAGCTGCATCTGTGTTTTAAAGATCTGAAACAATTTCCTAAAGCACCAAAGAGGGAAAATACTATTTATAAGAAATGTAACTTTTTAGTTAGAAAAATGTAGATGTGTATTTCAGGACTTAATTATTTTTAAATACTAGAAATGTTTTATAGTTAATTTTGCTTCATATTCAACCCTACCTTTGTTAGACTCCTTTTATAACCTAACATTACTTTAATATTGACTGTTAACCATAAAATAATAACAGTGACTTATGTTTTCTGTTTAAATGTACTGCCAGTGATGCTGTTAGTACTTCTGCAGTAGACTTGTGACATGAGAAAACTAGAGGTCTGGGCATTGGCCAGCTTCTCACCTCAGTCCTGTCTCCTGTTTGCTTATGGGGGAGAGTATATGCTAGTCTCCTGAGAGGTAGACTTGAGTAGTCAGCAGGGGTCAGGTGTGCTCTATGGTCACCTTAGAAAAGGTGTTGTTACACTCTTCACAGTTCTGTGGAAAGAGGAAGAAAGGCCCCAAAATCTCTGGATGCTTCTATTTTGTTATGTTTGCAACATTAGTATTAATAATTTTTTTATTTTTATTTTTATTTTTTTTTGGGTCCGGTTGTGGGGCCTGAACTCTGGGCCTGGGCGCTGTCCCTCAGCTCTTCAGTTCAAGGCTAGCCCTCTACCACTTGAGCCACAGCGCCACTTCCAGCTTTTTTCTTTTTGCTTATGTGGTGCTGAGGAATCGAACCCAGGGCCTCAGGCATGCAAGGCAAGCGCTCTACCACTGAGCCACCTTCCCAGCCCTTAAGAATTTTTAAACATGAAATACAAATTATAAGTAGATTGAAGTTTGAATTTCTGCTGTTTAGTTCAAATGAGATTATAAAAAATTCAGTTGTGCAATCTAGGGTTATTGATTGCAACTGTTGCATTTTTCATAATTATGTAGAACACAGCTGGCACTGTATTTTTTAAAATTTTAAAAAGCTATGTGATGACTGAGCTTACAGTCCCAGAATGTGGCAGTGTGGGGTTAAACAACACAGGTTCCTGGTATGAAGTTCATGGGGCTGGTTGTAAAGTATTTTCTCCCCGTGTTCTTGTCATCTTAGGTACCGGTATGGCCAATTAGTTGAAATAAACAGCCACAGCTTGTTTTCTAAGTGGTTTTCAGAAGTAAGTATTAATTACTTGTTGGAATCGTTACATATGTACTTAAAAAACAGTATCTTGTGTATTAGACAAATATTCACAAAAGCTTCTTAGACAAATAGGTAAAATGGGAAGTGAACAATGGAGCCAACTTTGATCAGAGGACTCAGAACTACATCTGATTAGAAGCACATGGAGCCTGAGAGGCCCCATTGGCCATATCCCCAACCTCAGGCTCGGTGGGATGAACATTCCGCACACCTGAACAGTCGGCAGGTTTTCCACCCTTCTGCACAGCAGTGTCACATTGGGTACTCCTCAGTTCTTAAGGCTGTGTGCCCAGGGAATCTCGTATCAGCATCCTGTGGTGGTGGTGGCAAAGCAGGACACAGTCAGTGGGCAGAGGACTCATGTGGAGTATTCATGGTCACTTTCTAGATTGCCATCTATGATGCTCTCATTCCTGGTTGTAAGTTCACAGGTGACCAGAAAGGGAGCCACCTGTGTTGGACAACATTGGGCAGAGCAAGTGGTGTGCTTAAGTCCAAGTGCCCTGGCACAGGAAGCGAGCTAACCTCCCTCTGTGCTGGCCTGGTTCCTTGGATCCAGGGAGGCTTCTGAGGGACTATCAGGAGAGATGGTCTCATGGGCCCCCAGGGGGAATATGTCCCAGCAATGTCCACATGCCCCTATAACACATCAACGTCAGTCTGCACTGCTCACAGAGTGTTTTGGTTCCAGAGTGGCAAGCTGGTAACTAGGATGTTCCAGAAGATCCAAGACTTGATTGACGATAAAGAAGCACTGGTGTTTGTGCTGATCGATGAGGTGAGCACTTGGAAGTACTCAGCCTGTGCCTGAGGTACCTCTTGCTATGATTAGTACCCAGGTGGCTTCATGCTTCTGCCTGCCCGTTAACTGACCTACTGCTGTCCTGTGCTCTGTACTGTAGGATCCTTTCCCCAGATAGCCCCAAGCATTGGAGTTCACTGCCTGCCAGCGGCTGGTGAATTGCCAGGCACTGACCTCTGTGACCTGTTGCTCTGTTCCACAGGTAGAAAGTCTCACAGCTGCTCGCAGTGCCTGTAGGGCAGGTGCTGAGCCATCCGACGCAATCCGTGTTGTCAATGCCGTCTTGACCCAGATTGATCAGATTAAGAGGTAATTTCGGGGTTGGCAATGAGACTTCTATGTGAGAGATGGAGAAGTGTGATAACCACACAACTTAGCTCCTACTCCTGTCTCTTTTAATTCAAAGTATATTTGCTGCACAGTGGCTCCGGGGCGGCTTTGAGGCCAGGCCCTAGCCAGGGGCTAGTTAAAGTGATCAGGGTGCCATACAGAAGTGAGCCCTTCACCAAAGTTGAAGGAGGTAAGGGAACAAATAGGGTCCATAGGGCAGGATCTCATAATGCTTTCTAGAAGCAAAGCAGCAGTCAGTCTTTTCCCTGGAGATAGTCTACTCAACAGTGTGTTACAGCTAGAAGAGCCCCTCTCAGAGGCTGGAACTTTCATACTGACTGCAGGTCTGTCAGAGATGGCTCTCTCAGACCATGGTCATCAGAAGGAAGCTACTGAGCCTTTCTCAAACCAGAAGCCCAGTGGCCAGTCCTCCTGCCTGTCCCCTCACTCTTGGGCAGGGCCGTGTACGACTTAACCTCAGGCAGACAGTGACAAGTCCTTGTGGCCACCACAGGCATTCCAATGTGGTGATTCTGACCACCTCCAACATCACCGAGAAGATCGATGTGGCCTTTGTGGACAGAGCTGACATCAAACAGTACATCGGGCCACCCTCTGCGGCAGCCATCTTCAAAATCTACCTCTCTTGTTTGGAAGAACTAATGAAGGTGCTTTATTATTTCTTTCCTTCTTAATCCCTGGATTGCTTACATATTCTTAGTTAATTAGCATAGTTAAAACAATTTGAATTTTGGTGTAGAGTAAGGCATTTCAACATAGGCCTTAACTGTTTTCTTAACACTGAAAGTCTGCCAGGTTGAGCTAATGACCTAAATTGTGCCTACAAGTCAGTATTGTTGTTCTTTTGACACAACGCATAGCAGGTGATTGGCTTGCTAGGCCAGCTTTCCTTACAGTGGCGGGTGTGGTTCACAGGGCATTATCTGACTCATAGTTCACAGCACTGTCACTGACTGAAAGCTGTGATTCCCTGGCATCCAATGTTTCAGACATTTCCTGCTGGGAGCCTGGAGTAGGGAGCCTGGGTATTGACCAAGCGAGTTAGCCAGCGGGCATTGATAATGATAACTGGTAGAGTCTTTGCCGTCAGCTAGCAGGGTGGAATTCCATGAGCCCTGTCTGATACCACAGGATGGAGGAGGCCTCCTTGTGCAGGGATAGGAGCTGGTTTGGGCAGAGGCCCAGGAGGATGCCCAGGCCAGCACTGTGGCACACAGACATCCTGTCCTGGCTCTGTGGGTCTTTGATTCAAGTGTGTGTAATGGGAGGAAATGTAAACAGTTCTGCTGAGGACAGCCAGCATGAGACAGGCCCTATGTACTGGGGCCATCAGAGCACGTTTGATGTGGTCTTCAGTCATCGTATGACCTGGGCACTGGCTTTGGGAGATGATGAGCTAAGGATTGACCTGAAGGTGCAGACCTCTTCTGGAAGCACGGAATGTCTGCAGTGGACATTTGTTCAGTCATAAAAGCCACTGGGAAGCAAGTAGGCCCTACTCTTTCAAGTGTGTTGTCTAGCCCTTGTCTGACAAGTACAAGGCCCGGTGAGGCCTGGGACATTTGGAGTGGGTTCTCCACCACCCCACCCCCTCGGTCCACCATGTTGCTTAGTGAGTCGGCGGGGAGGACGCTGCTGCTTAACACTACCAGAACCCTCAATTAACCCCCAAACGTGCAGAAGGAATTTCATGGTCGTCCTTGGTCGTGGAGACCGTTCGGTGACACTGCCTGGCAAACAACAACAATGGGTCTAGTTTCTTACCTGTGTCACTCTGCTAACCTAGATGCAGCTGAAGACACACATCAGGCAGAACCCTTGTAAGCCTTCAAGGCCCTGGGTTCGGCACACCTCCTGTTTGAAGAACCTGAAGTACAGCGAGGGACCCTTTTGGCAAAGGGCTGCTCCTGGTTTCATTATCTGCAGCATCTTTTTTTGAAGAACCTGTATCCGTGAGGAGTCCTTGCTAACCAGATTGCATAAGTTGGGGTGTGATGGCACTGCCTTGTACATGCTGTTACCGGCTCTTTTGCTGTTTTGCGTGGACTGTGCTGTAACTGATTGTGCCTCTGTTCCTCAGTGCCAGATCATATACCCCCGCCAGCAGCTACTGACCCTCCGGGAGCTGGAGATGATTGGCTTCATTGAGAACAACGTGTCAAAGCTGAGCCTGCTTTTGAGTGAAATTTCAAGGTGTGAATCAAGGGTGGTATTTTTGTGGTTGATGAGTGTGTGTGTGTGTGAATGGCAAAAAAGACATTTTCTGAATTAATTGATGTTGTTTCCTTGGGAGGGCCAAGGAAGTAAGTTCTTAACACACTGCAGAGGTGGGTGTGCAAGTGCACACCTATGTATGAACACACAGCCACCTCAGTACATGAGCATGAGACCAGCTGGCATGTGCACCAGAGGCAGAGACTGATGGGAAAGAGGTGAGGGAGAACCTTGGTGCTGAGGGAGTGTGAAGGACCGAGCCCAGGAGACGAGACTGCACAGAGTGAAGTTGGAGAGGCTGCAGTTGTTGGTGTAGGCCCCACTTGTGGATGGTGCTCGAGGCTGCAGCGGTGAGGATATGCTGGGAACAGTCAGATCTCTGGCCAGAGTTTGAACTGTATTCTTAAACAATTAGAATGTATGGGAGGCTTTGATTGAAAAAAATGCAGTTCTCCTAGATTTGGATCATCTTTCGAAAAGACTTAAATTGAAGATGAGGAAAACAGTATATTCCTGCAAAAGTTGAAGTTACATCGCTGGTGCCAGTGGTTCATACCTTTAATCCTCTGCTCAGGAGGTGGAGATCTGAGGATCATGGTTCAAAGCCAGTCAGGAAAATCTACTAGACTTCTACTTCCAGTTAAACACCGAATATTGAGAAGTGGAGCTGTGACTCAGGTGGTAAAACTCTAGTCTTGAGCAAAAATGCTCAGGGACAGTACTCAGGGCCTGAGTTCAACTCCAGGACTGTCACACACACAAAAAACATTGGAGTTGTGAACCTGCCTGTATGCTTGGGGATCTCCTGGTGGCTGCCTCCTTGTGACGTCAGCCCTCGTGTCTGGAGAGCCTTGCCAGCCCCCACCTGGATCTGGAGCCCAGAATGAGGGACAGCCCGTCTGAAGGGCCCAGTGGCTTGTGCTTTTGGGTCACTCAGCCAGCCTTTGGGTGCAGGCTTCACAGTAATGAGTAGAATTAGTCCTGAAGTGTTTGTGTTGCTATGTGAAGTCGTGTCTCTGAATGTAGCTACTTTTATAGGAAGAGCCAGGGGCTCAGTGGCCGGGTCCTGAGGAAGCTCCCTTTTCTGGCTCACGCGCTGTATATCCAGGTGAGTCTCCCACCCCGTCCTCCCAGGGGCTCAGCTTTCCCACACGCTTGTCCATGGGCCCTGGTGCCTCAATGGTCCTGGGGCAGTGAGTTCTCAGAAGGAAGTAGCTCTACCACACAAACATGCCCACATACACACATGCCACGGTGGCTCTGGCCACAGCTCTTCCTGCCCAGTGGGCTCAGGCCATACTTCCTCCTGTCCAGTCCTGGGCCCCTCAGAGGGCTCAGGCCCTTCCACCCAGGATATTCCCACAGTGGCCAGTAGGCCCCTTGAGTATCTGACATCGTCGACAATAAAACATGGATCTTGAAAAGGTTCTTTTAGGTCGGTGGCCTGGTGTTCCACCCAGCCAGTAGCAGCCCCTGTTCTGGGCCTGGGGTTCAGCACCAAGGTAACAGACAACCACGAGGCATGAGTGGAGCCATTTGACACAGGACATCAGAGTCTAGTGGCTCTTGGTTATTACGAAGCAGGGCCTGGGGCCCCACAGCCCCAGTGAGTTGGTGGCTGACTCCTGTTGTCAGCCGTTTCTGTTCTCCTAGAAACAGAGTTGTGTGGGTTACAGTGTTCACTTCATCTGAAGAGAACAGATAAAGTTTGGGTCCCTGCAGTGGGCCTGAGCTTCATCCTGATGGGTGTGGTACAAACCGGACCTGAGCTTCCGCATAGTCTGCATGTGGGTGGGGTGTGGCTGCTGGTAGAACCAGCTAGCCCTGACTGTCCTTCCAGGCACCTACTGTCACCATTGAGGGGTTCCTTCAGGCCCTGTCTCTGGCAGTGGACAAGCAGTTTGAAGAAAAAAAGAAGCTTTCCACCCACATTTGACTCTGCAGCCCCCTGGTTTTCTCTGAAGAACCAGAGTGTGTGACGCTTCAGACGCACTTCTTTCTGCAAGCCACCAAGGCCTGTGGCCGGAGCACATTGTCACCGGAAGGCATGTACTTGCGCTGCTTTAAGCGCATACTTAGAAGACAATGGCTTGTCATTTCTAATTTTTAAAAGAATGCAAATTCTGTGTGCCACTTAAATATGTTTATTCCATCCTGCCTTTAGCCCACCAGACACAGGTTGTTAACAAGATCGTTTAAACTAAAGTAAGCAACATAGCTCTCATAGAAACAAGAGAAAGACAGTCCACCTAAGTAAGTGTGCAGTCACAGCACGAAAGGTGGGCAGGTCACAGAGGAATCTGCTTTCTGATAGGAGCTGGTTTTATTCAGTTGTTCCTATGATACAGCAGTGGAGAAAGGGTCCTGGTGTGCTTTCCCGTAGCAGTCAGATAGGATCTTCAGAGATCAGGCCCTCCGTGGGTGTGTGAAGCGCGGCAGTATTTACCAGTTTCTGCTCTTTGCTTTCTTCACAATGTGCCAGGTGTAAAATGAGTAGGTGCATTTGATAGACTATCACATCCTTTTCTCATGGTGAAGTAAATTTTACATTAATGCTTTGTACAAAAAGCCCACTTGTAAAGGGAGTGATGCCTGTGTCATAAACGTTTTAAATATTAAACCTGTTTTTAGAATCTTCTTGTTTTGGTTTCAGTATCTCTCTCGACTTTGCATTTACTAGAGATGTTCATGAGCACTGAGCCTGCTCCTCCTCCTAGGACCTTGCACTGTAGCTTGGTTATGAGATACCTACCCCAGGGTTAATGTGTTTACAGCTGTCAGAATTTAATGGACTAGGTGTGGTGGTAGTCCCTTGTCCTGTATGTTGGCTCTGTGGGAAGTGCTTCTACTGAGACGGGGGATTTTGTCTTCTCTTTGCCTTGAGTAATCTCAACTCAAGATTGATATGTGTTCATCCTTTCAGAAAGTCAGCTTTGGAGCTCACGGCTTTTCTCTGTTGCTTTTTATTTCATTAATTTGATACATTTTCTTGGACTTGTTTTGAGTTTAACTTTTTCTAGATTCTTAAAATGGAAGCTTAGCTTCTTGGTTCAGAAGCTTTCTAAGCATTTAGAGCTGTAATTCTTCCTTGAGACAGCGTTTGAGCTGTGTCCCACAGGTTCAGATGTTTGTTTTCATTTCTCCTAACAGTTATAATTCCTTGGCCCAGGTGTTCCTTAGAAAGCAATCTGTTTCCAGATATTTGGACATTTTCCAGATTAGCTCTGTTACTGATTTTTTTCCCCTTAAATCATTTGTGATCAGCCAACAATGTTGTGTGAATCTAAGCCTTTCAAGTTTGTCAGACTTGTTTCTTGGTCTAGCATGTGGCATGTCATTTTTTTAATTGTTGTTATAAAGGTGATGTCACTATAAATCAAGTAAACAGTATATTTCTCTTTAGACATTGTCACCCCGTCATTCACCTGGTGTGTTTATTATGAACTCTGTGTGTGTGTGTGTGTGTGTGTGTGCGCGCGCGCGTGCACGTGCGCACACACGCACGCACATTAGTTATGTAGCTTGAACTCAGGATGTAGGCACTGTCACTTAGCTGTTTTGCTCAAGGTTAGCCCTCTACCACTTGAACCATAGCTCACTTTCTGGCTTTTTGGTAGCTTAATTGGAGGTAAGAGTCTCAGTGACTTTCCTGCCCGTGATGGCTTTGAACCTTGATCCTCAGATCTCAAGCTCTCAGGAGCTAGGATTTCAGGTGTGAGCCACTAGCAGCACCCAGCTTCTTGCGAACTCTTGAGTAGAAAGTACGGTGGTATTACACAGTTGTCTCTTTGAACATACTACTATTTACTAAGTCCTCAGCCTCACTGACTTTCTTTCCACTGTTGTACTACTTGCCAAGAAAGAGATGCTGGAATGTTAGCTGGGACTGGCATTGGCTGCCAGGTCCACAGGCCTTATGGGTTTTGAGCTGTTGGGGGCGTGAGGCATGCCAGATTGTTTCTTCATAGCAGATTGAGGCTCTGTGCCAAGGGGATTCTGCCTTCACAGTCATTCTGATGCCTGCTTTGGTACCAAGGTGAACATTCACAATGGGGTCAAGCCCTGATAGACTGGAGGGCAAGCCTCAGTACACAGCTCTTTAGATAACAGGATAGGTAGGCACTCCTCACAGGACACTGTCCAGCAGACAGCCCGCTGGCCTGTGACGGCTGTCCCTAGTAAACACAAACTGCAACAAACTTCCAAAACCTCTTACATAGTGTAACATTTCTCCTTTCCCTTTGCAAGTTAAGTCATTCCTATGCTCCTGGGACTTGCCAGACACTAGTCTGGCACCCACAGATGTGTGTGCCTGTTTGTCCTGAATTAATCGCATCCAAAACCTGCCCAAGATACTGTCTTTCTGTTGGAGACTGATGCTGAGGTCACCCACCACTTCTCCTGTGGTCACTGTCTACTTGAGACACCTTTTCCTCTCCTTTTGCATTGTCTGTGCCATTTTGTTTAGGGTGAATTTGTGGCAGGTCCCTTAAGAGTTAAGCATTACATTTTTATCCATTCTGACAGATGGCCTTTGACTTGTTTTTTTTTTAATTTTTATTTTTTGGCTTTTTACTTGTATTTGCCATTTTTGCTTCTTACTACCTCCACATTGTGTATTCTTTTTAATGATTGCTATAGGGCTTCACGGTCTGATATAATGCCACTAAGCACATGTAGTTGTATAAACCATTCCTCTATTACACTGGCTACATATCAGTCAGTTCTGGTAGGCTGGCCTGCTGTAGACTAGATCTTCTGTGTTCCCAAGCTTAGTCCCTTGCTAGTGCTGGAGACAAGAAGACATGGCCTGGGAGGAATTAGCAGAGCTCAGCCACTTCCTCTTCCTGGTTAGAAGATGAGCCCCAGCTGCTTCCTCTTCCTGGTTATGAGAGCCCCACCCAGCCACTTCCTCTTCCTGGCAATGAGGTGAGCCCCAGCTGCTTCCTCTTCCTGGTTATAAGGTGAGCCCCAGCTGCTTCTTCTTCCTGGTTATGAGAGCCCCAGCCACTTCCTCTTCCTGACAATGAGGTGAGCCCCAGCCACTTCCTTTTCCTGGTTATAAGATGAGTCCCAGCCGCTTCCTCTTCCTGGCTATAAGCCCCAGCCGCTTCCTCTTCCTGGTTATGAGATGAGCCCCAGCTGCTTCCTCTTCCTGGTTATGAGATGAGCCCCAGCTGCTTCCTCTTTCTGGTTATAAGATGAGCCCCAGCCACTTCCTCTTCCTGGCAATGAGGTGAGCCCCAGCTGCTTCCTCTTCCTGGTTATAAGATGAGCCCCAGCTGCTTCCTCTTCCTGGTTATGAGTCCCAGCCGCTTCCTCTTGGTTATGAGTCCCAGCCACTGCCTCTTCCTGGTTATAAGATGAGCCCCAGCTGCTGCTTCTTCCTGGTTATGAGATGAGCCCCAGCCACTTCCTTTTCCTGGGTATGAGATGAGCCCCAGCCACTTCCTTTTCCTGGTTATGAGTCCCAGCCGCTTCCTCTTCCTGGCCTTAGAACCAGAAGCTTTGAAGAGCTGTTCCTCTTCTCGCCCATCATGGAGTCTGGAAACCTATGGCCATGGGAAGGCCAGGGAGAACCCACGCCTGGGTGCCCAGCTCTCAATGGCTGTTGGGCAGAGGGTTCTGTTCCAGGCTCTGCTGTCTGATGTCACTGTCACTTCGTCTGAGCCCTCCTGCTTTCCTCATGTAGATACGGGCCCTTGAGTTAGGGCCCAGCCTGCGTCTAGGCTAACCCCCAGGTCCTCGATCCATCTATGAAAACCTCACTTCACAGACTCCAGGAGTTAAGCCGTGGACATATTTTGGGGCACTGCCATTCACCATACTCGCTGCCCAGTTCCCACCACGTCTGTTTCAACAGACTGGAGAGTCCTGACCCTGTTCACTGGCCACCACTAAACGGGGCGACTTGTCTGCAAACAGTGGTGGGTGATGCAGCATGCCATAGTCCCTTCCCGCCTGGGGCCATGCTGCCCAGCCTGCTGGGCTTGGCAGTTTGCTGGCCCACCCTACCAGGTTTAGTTGGGGATTAGGGAGTTCTCATTCCCTTCTTTGTATGGCTAGCCCCTCCCACCCAGAAACCACTTGTCATCCTGGCCCTGGCCTCCATCCTGGCCCCAGCCTCCTGAGGTGGGTGGGAGGTGTCATGGTAGGTCCCTGGCCCTGATGGTAGGTTCCACCTTGGTACCTTCCTCATACCCGTAGGGTGTGAGGAAGCCACCGACCCCCTGACCTCCCCCTCCCTTGGTGGGGTCCCAGTTGACAGACATGCGCCTCGGCAGGCCATACGGAAGTTGCTGGCCCTGCCACTGTCCTGGCCACCATGACAATGGCTGACTCTCCGAGTTCACAGGGACCACTCTCGTTCCCCCACAGGGCAGCCCAGGCAGGGACCCATCCATACGTCCACAGTCCTCCTGGCACAGGGATAACCCCAGAAAGGGACCTGAGAGGAGAGACCTCTTAGGACCCTGTGCAGAAGATGAGGGGCAGTCCCTCCCAGGCCAGAGCACACAGCGGAGGGCGCCAAGTGTGGGAGCTCTGACCCAATCAGGGCTGGGACCCACGAGGTTCAGGTGACAAAGAGTGGGGGTGGGGCACAGGGTGATCACAAGACAATGCCTCAGTCCCCACAGGTGTGGCAGAGCAGTTAGTCCCCTGGAATCCGAGGTGAAGCCCCTGGTGGGGAGGAGGGAAGCATCCTGCAGTGGGTTACAGTGAGCATCTGTGCAGACCTGCTGCAACCGTTCCTGCTTCTCCACTATGGCTTCTTTGTTCTACCCTAATACCAATGTGCAGGGGTTGCCACACCTGTGGACCTCTGCTTCCTTACAACACTCCCCATCATACACATACAAAAGCATAACTTTTATGCTGTCCTCTGGTGAATCTGTCCTCTGGTGTTTGTTTAATGTGACACACACAGGACCCTGAGAGAGAGTGTTTACACAGACATCACTTGAAGAGGTGAGAAGAGCATGTGCCCATTTTAATGAACCCAATGCCTGGGCACCACCCTCAGAACCACCCAGGGGCTCACGCCGGACTCCCAAGAGGCAGGCAGGGCCCTGGGCACCCTCTCCACTGCCTGTAGGACCTGTATCTTCCAGACTCCTGCAAGCGCCATGGAGCTTCCAGAAAAACCTGAGCCAGCAGTGGCAGCAGTCTGGGGTCTGGCACACACGATTCTGAGACTCCAGAGACCCTGGAAGCCGGTGAGGGCGCCTTGGCAATGGCTGACAGCCAATTCCCCGGCCCACTCAGTCTACTCCCCGTCCCCACTCACAGACGATTCCCCAGCCCCACTCACAGCCAACTCCCCGTCCCCACTCACAGCCAACTCCCCATCCCCACTCACAGCCAACTCCCCATCCCCACTCACAGCCAACTCCCCG
>NW_012267237.1:635704-647820 GCF_000151885.1 Dipodomys ordii
TCCCCACTCACAGCCAACTCCCCATCCCCACTCACAGCCAACTCCCCGTCCCCACTCACAGCCTACTCCCGGTCCCCACTCACAGCCGATTCCCCGTCCCCACTCACAGCCAACTCCCCAGCCCCACTCACAGCCAACTCCCTGTCCCCACTCACAGATGATTCCCCATCCCCACTCACAGCCAACTCCCCAGCCCCACTCACAGCTGACTGTCCATCCCCACTCACAGCTGACTGTCCATCCCCACGCACAGCTGACTATCCATCCCCACTCACAGCTCACTCCCCATCCACACTCACAGCTCACTCCCCATCCACACTCACAGCTCACTCCCCATCCATACTCACAGCTCACTGCCCATCCATACTCACAGTTCACTGCCCATCCACACTCACAGCTGACCCCCATCCACACTCACAGCTGACCCCCATCCACACTCACAGCTGACCCCCATCCACACTCACAGCTGACTGTCCATCCATACTCACAGGTCACTCCCCATCCACACTCACAGCTGACTGCCCATCCACACTCACAGGTCACTGTCCATCCACACTCACAGCTGACTCCCCATCCACACTCACAGCTGACTGCCCATCCACACTCACAGCTCACTGTCCATCCACACTCACAGCTCACTGTCCATCCACACTCACAGCTCACTGTCCATCCACACTCACAGCTCACTGTCCATCCACACTCACAGGTCACTGTCCATCCACACTCACAGCTCACTGTCCATCCACACTCACAGGTCACTGTCCATCCACACTCACAGGTCACTGTCCATCCACACTCACAGCTCACTGTCCAGCCACACTCACAGCTCACTGTCCACACTCACAGTTCACTGCCTATCCACACTCACAGCTTGAAGGGCTAGATCTCCAGCAGGAGGTAAGTGTGAACAACGCACACAAGGAACACATGTCGGGAGAACAGGCTTAGGCAGGTCTCGTTTATTTTTGTGCAAGGGGGGGATTTTATAGCCCCAGCTTTCCCAACCTCCCGAGTCCTTCCCACCAATCACTTAGGTGAGAGTTGATGTAAGGCACTTGTGACGGGCACTGCTTGGTGACAGGCACTGATTGGTCCCCAGGGGCTTGTAGGGAGTGTGGACAGCTCGTGGCTGGCTGGCTAGGCAGACGAGCCTGTGGGTCACATCTCTATGAGCAGGAAGAGTGCTTCAACTGCTACTCTAGCTGACTCAACCAGATCTGACCAGCTCTACCCACAAATTCCCCCTTTTCTTTTAAAAGGACCGTCATTATGGTGACCCGTCATTGGAGGCGTTTTTGCCGGGAGTGCAAGCACTTAATTCCCAGGAGAATAAGCCCTAATAGCGCAAGGCCTCCCCAGATGACCAGAGAAGATGGCAAAAACCATTGCTGTAACTTTTTAAGCACATCTTCTAAAAAGGAGGCAGCAGGAATAAGCTGTATGGTGGTCTGGTTTAGGTGGGTAACACCATGCAGCAGGTGGTGGGTGAAGTTTAAGTACTTAAGGGACCAAGGGCCTTTGATGTAGTTACTAAGTTCAGTGACACTGGGCACAGGAGTGGAAAGCTGACAGACAGAAGTGGTCATAGCATTACATAGTCCTCCTTGTTGTAATCGAAGAAACGTAATTTGTTCTTGGAGCAAGTCTATTTGTTGTTGGAGCACAAGGAGGCCTCCCTTAAGATGATTGGCAGCTTGCAAATGTTGTAATTCTATGGATGACAGTTGAGGGATGAGCTGGTTTATCTATTGCACGGTGGACACGCTTTGGGACAGCGATATAGCGGTGGTGGTAGCTGAAGCCACTGTAGCGATGATCGCCAACACGATTGCAATGATCAATCCTATTGCTCTTTTAGGGCGCGGATGAATCAATTGAACCTGGGAAAACTGAGAGTCAGTAGTAGCCAGAACAATTAATGGGGGAACACGTACCAAACCTACAAAAGGATCTGAGTCATTGGGTTGCCAGTGATTACTGAGAGTGCAAGTAGCAGAGGAGTTGTCTCCTAGACAAGAAAAGAACGGGGCTCTACCCACTACCATTCCTGACACCTGGTCGTATCCAGATTGGTTACAGCAACGAGTATTGGCCAATAGGAAAGGGGACAAATCCAGGCAGGAATGTGATGAAAAAACGTTTGGCATGGGGGGGAGTGGGGGGTCCTAGGTCTCCCATTCGTCCTCCTGAAGCGTTATAAAACTCCTTTAGATTTTGAGGTTTGGGATCTTTTTCAGATTGGTTGTATATAATCAGGTAGAGGGACAACGTGAGGTCCCCAACCACTCTGCCCTGCCAGGAACTGGCACAAAGGCTAATCACTGATTCCTCAAGAGGAGTGGAAGCATTGCCAAAGCTATCGAGCTCCCTGTGTGGGCACAACTGCATATGAAAAAGTATGTCAGTAGCCTGAGTGCAATTTTTTTCACTGGGACAAATGAGGTAGGGTCCTGTGAGTGCCATGCATTACTGTTGCGAAGGGGATGGTACAGCCATCAAACTGCTTTACTGTCTCGTTTGAAAAACAAAAAGAGATGGCTCCCTTCCATCCAAAAGTAAGGTTTGTTTTTTGATGCCATAGGGCATTTGCCAAGAAAGGAGGCCAACCGTGCCACTGGAAGAAAGCATTGGAGGGACGATGGTGGCATCTTCCTCTGCCATCATCAAGATTTGGGGGCTGGGCACTAGCATTATCTTATCCTGCCCTGCAACAGATTGAGAATTGGCTGTAATAATGGCACACATTAGTAGGAATAGAGTACCATACCCTGGGTTAGGGTCTGGGGCCATAGCCTGGTGCGACGGACCAGTTCGGCCGGAGCACTGGGACCGACGGGACAGGGATCTCAGGATAGGTGGGCAAGGAGTCGGCAAAGTGACAAACAGACACAGACTCAAAAGAGCTGCATCTGAGTGTATCTTTATTGAGGAGAATTAACATTTTTATACAGTGTGTGGTTGTGACATAGATTCTTTGTTTATTTAAGCATGTAATCAATTTTTTAAAGGCAAAGCATTGATGAATTACATGAAAATTGATGACTATCCCACCAACTGTTTAAGCTAAGTGGTGCGAAACAAGTCTAGCATATTGTTTAATAGAATACGTCATCTATTCAGCCTTTTTATGTTTAATAATTAACAAACCTAAAACAGGGCTGTACTTATATTGTACTCTTTTTATTTTTTATTTTTATCCAACTATTTTCATCTTTATAAGCTCCTGTATAAGGAAATGGTTCTTTGGTTGGTTCAGGAAATATGATGTTACCAACTTTATATTTTGTATGAAACCACCATCTATTCCCTATAACGTAAATTGGACTAAACTTAATCATAACTGTTGGGAGAAATCTTTCTTTTTCTTTTATAATCAGAGGTCCCTTCTTTTTTAGAACTCTCTGAACTACTGGGATAACTCTTTCAAACTTAGTTTAATTCATTGATTTTGTCTGTTGGACATATCTGGAAATTTTAAGTCTCTATATTTACTATGCGTGAGCTGCAAAACCACTTGTGAAGTTGTAGGAGTTTCTGGAGGCAACGTCACATCAGATAATTGATTGGGGCATTGCCCACATTTAATCTTTGGTCTTAGTCTTTATTACTTAGAGAAGCCGTCTCTATTGGACTGGAAGGATACAACATGCTCTGTTCGCAGATCAATAGAAAAATAGCCAAAAGGAGAATAAAGGCAATGAATATACAGCCAAGAAGAATATAGTAAGAATAAAGGTAGAGTCTATAAAGGTGCAGCCAAGTGTATGGGAAGCCTTGAACCAACACCCCCTTCCTACAGGCTTGCTTCCTTGAAGCTCTTTGTCTAATGCGATCTCTCACGCAGACTCTGCAGAAGGTGGCGTGGCAGCCTGGGCTTGTTCTACCAATTCCTTTAGGTCTCCCCAAGTGATGGCATGGGCTCTAGCTCGAGGTCTGCATCTCCTCCTCCTCGGGCTGTTCAAGCGTAGTTGATGCATCTTGTTCGTAGGTGGTGACGGTTGGTCAGACATCTCAAGCTGGGATCCAAACAGGTTTATCACTTGTGTCTGGAAAGATACAAGCAAATCCTCTCCCTTGTGCCATTAAGGGAGCAGGGCCCTACCATTTTCTTGTGATGGGGTCCCTCCACTTAACCAAAGGGATCAGAGTAGGTGTTTTCATGAGTCCCCAATGCAGGGACGCTGGGGTCCCACATGTGGTGGGTGTGAAAGTTAAAAAAGTTTTTTACTATAAGGCAATAGTTTAATTGTGTTAAGGCTAAGGCTGTTATAAAGCCTGAGAATGTATCTATGCATACTGCCATGCCTACTCCGGTGGAGTCTGCTTAGCATGGGAAACCTGCTTTCAGATCTGAGAATGGGGCTTCAAAGAAAAGGCTGGCAAGTCCCTGGGAAAGATGTGTTGCTGTTTTTCTTTTCTTCACTGTATAGGAGTGCCTATTAATCTTTTACTGTTCCTGCTGCTTGTTGCACTTACTCATGCTCAACGTTCCCTTATTCAAGGCTCTTTCTTAAAAGTGTTGACGACTCCAACATCCGATGAGTGTCCTGAGAATATGACTAGCTCACCAGAGTTAAGTGCTACCCTGAAAGCCCCTCTTATGGAGGCTAGTAGACAAGTCATAAGTAAATATAAAAGTATTGGGGGTTTCATGACGTCACTTCAGCAGAAGGAGTTGTTTGTAAGAGATTTACAAGAAGCTGTAGACACGGCTAGAGCAGAAAGAGTGTGTGGCTATTGGAGACTTCCCTTTAATCCTAAAGCATATACAATAGACTCATATAGATATCCTGTAGATAAAAAAGATATAAAAGGATATTTAGACCAACAGCTAAATAAGATTCCTAAAAAGGTTGGTAGATGGAAGGTGGCAATGGCTTATCAGAGGAAAATGGTGGGATCCTCCATTATCTAGAGGACCCCAAAGACTTCCCCCAGATCCATAGCCTTTTACAGGTGTGTATGATAAGGATGGCAACCATTGGGTAAACTACTTAGGAGAAAGAACTTCCTATTACTGTCTTTCATTCACTGAGAGACTTGCTAAATCTAGGCCTCCTTGGTGCTTACTATCAAAGAAGGAACAAAAAAGATCTTATGAGACAGTTAAGGCCTCTATGGAGAAGAGTAAACGATTATGTGAAAGGGTTACAGAAAAGACACTATGAGCTTAAATTTGATATATGGCCAGATTTAACTAAGTATACTGAATATCATGATTTTTGGCCACAAATTGAGGACCCTCTAAGCACAATTGCTTAGAAAAGATTTGAAACGTATAAAGTACAAAACTAAACAAAAGTAACTATGAAGTACTAGAGTTCATGCCTTTCTGTTCAGCACCTTGCCCATATGCTCTGGTTAATGGTTAATAGGTGATAAACATCGAAACCAATTGTATTTCTTAAAAATAGAAGTAAAGCTGAAAACAAGTGCCTATCGGCATAGCTCGTCATCCAAAAACAAGATCAGGCTACCAGCTGGTGACCACCCCAGAACAAAGCCTTGCAGCAAGATTGTGTAACCTTTTACCCTTTCTCATGGAGACTTTTGCTATAAAAGTTTGTTATCCTCTGCAATAAATCGCACTCAGCATTCACTCCTCTTGTGTGTGAGTTGTCTGTTTGCCATCTCCCCCCCTATTCCAGTTCCTCCACTAGGTGTCCTCCATCGTCCCGACAGAGCCGGTCCGCAGCAGCATACATGGACGTATTTTTGTTTACCGAATTGGGGGATATGGGTTATGTCCATTTGCCATGTGCCATTGGGTCTAAGGCCTCGCGGATTTGTTCCCATGAGTTGAAGCGGTCCTAAGGTAAAAGAGGCGCACAGGAGGAGCAGGATCTAATCATGTGCTTGCATTGTTGGTGTGTCAAATCAGGAAATAAAGTAGCTGCCGATAAATGAAAGCGACCATGTAACATTCGGGCCTGGTCCATGGACGTATTGGTGAATAATACACTTGGTGTGACAGTACAATCAATGGCTTTACTGCCAGCAGCTAGGGGTCCTGGGACGTTAGTATGAGATCTAATGTGTTGAATGTACCAGGGTTGGACACGATTGTCTAGTACAGTTTGTAGTTTACATATTATTCATGTTACATCATGAGACCATCATCTCTTAATAATGCTCCAGGAAGGGCTGGGAAGGTGGCTCAGTGGTAGAGCGCTTGCCTTGCATGCCTGAGGCCCTGGGTTCGATTCCTCAGCACCACATAAGAAAAAAAGAAAAAAGCTGGAAGTGGCGCTGTGGCTCAAGTGGTAGAGCGCTAGCCTTGAGCTGAAGAGCTGAGGGACAGCGCCCAGGCCCAGAGTTCAGGCTCCACAACCAGACCCCCCCCCAACCAAAAAAAAATGTCATCCATGTAAATGGACACAAAAGCATTTTGAAAGCAAAGGCCTAATAGCATGGGAAACATACATTTGACATATAGTAGGGCTATTTTTCATTCCTTGAGGGAGAACTTTCCATTGATATCGATGAGTGGGTAGTTGACAGTTAGGTTCCCATACTGAGAAGGCAAAATATTCTTTATCTTTGGGATGTAGGGGGATGGAAAAAAAGCAGTCCTTGATGTCAATAATGGCAATGTGCCAATCTTTGGGTATTGCAGAAGGGTGCGGAAGTCTGGGTTGAAGCGTTCCCATCTTTTTTATATGACTATTTATGGAACGTAGGCCATAGAGAAGTCTCCATTTCCCTTGAGCCCTTTTTTGGATAATAAAAATGGGAGAATTGTGGGCACTGACGCTAGGTTCTATGTGTCCCTTTTTTAGTTTCTCCTCCACTAGATCCTGGAGATGAGGGAGCTTTTCAGGGGAAATGGGCCACTGTTTGACTCAAATGGGTTTGGTGGTGTCCCATTGGAGTGGTCACGCAACAGTGGCCATTAGAATTGGGGGTACTGTGGGTGATTAATGGCTCGATCGGTTATGATGTCTTCATAAAAAGCCTTATCATCCGTTGTTATCACAGTACCCATATCAGTGAGGACATCTCTTCCCCAAAGATTGCATGGAAGGCCAGGGGCCACAAGAGGTTTAAAAACCCGGGTGGCCCCATCACAGTCTTCCCCTCTTACAGGCCATTGGACCTGGAGGGAATCTGTTTTTCCACCGACACCTTGTATGCAGGGGCCAGGAATTAGATTCCACCCTAACCCTTCGACTTCTTCCTTCCTAAGGACTGTACAGTCAGCTCCATATCAATGATGCCTTTAAATTCTGTTCCATTGATTTTAAGTTTCATTCTAGCTTTTCCATTTTGGATAGGAATAGTCCATAACACTTGAAGTGGTGGCTGTTGCCTTTGTCCTCTTGGGTCGGGGCTGAAGACTGCCCCTTATTTAGTTTAAAGGCTGAGTCTTAGAGAGGCTTGCAGAGGCCCAATAGAAACCCTTTTTGCATTTAGGACATACGGAAGGAGGTTGCTTTCTTTTGGGTGAGCCCTGGAGAGATTGGCAATCTTTTTTGAAACGACCAGTCCCGCCACATCCCCAACAAGGTCAATTTCCCATTGTGCCATTAGGGGGCGCGCGAGCACTGGCAGTCATAGAGGCGAAAGCCTGTGCCAGGGTGGTCATAGCACGGGTTGATGTCCCCAAATCTTCGGTGGCTAGGATCCAATCAATGATCTCCCCATTTCGTTCAGGGGCAATGGCTTTTCTGCATTCCTGTGTGGCCCCTTCCCATGTTAGGGTCTTGGTTAGCTCATCTCGGGCTCCAGCCTGGAATATCTTCCGGGCTACTGCTTCTTGAACATTGGCAACGAAGTCAGTGAAAGGCTCATTGGGATGTGTGAGGGTTTTTAGTTGTTTGTCCGCTTCTTTAGAAGGGACTGAGGAGACAGCCCGCAACGCACAGAGGCGTACTTGGTCAAAGTACTGTGGAGGTGCCACGACCCCTCCCCTTTTAAGCAATCAGGGTCCCCCGTGGTGGCATCCTGCCCTCTAGCAGTGACATTTCGTGCGCTTTGTTATTCACATTCATCATAAAAAGCAACTTTCCATAAAAGGAAGTCCCCCGAAGATAATGCTGCGTGCATTAAGCTTTTCCAATCACTGGGGCAATTAAAATCAAGGCTAATGGTGTTGAGCATCTTTTGGGCGTACGGGGAGTGCAGCCCATCTTCCCTGACAGCAGTCCAGTATTTGTCAAGTACTTTTGGGCCATGATAGTACCATTGGTTAGGTTGTGCAGCGGTTCGGTGGACATTTATTGGGAACATGAACTGGGGTTCATTCATAGGCTTGGTTGTCGTTGCCATGGTAGTGGTGGGGCCCGTGAACAACTGTTGTATTACAGGGGGAACAACGGGTTTTCCTTCTTGGGCAAAGTTGGATATCTCTGCCCAAGGATACAAAGTTTTCTGAGGGGAGTTCCCAGGCTGGCCTAAACAGCCAAAAGAAGTGATTGGGTAGGTTTCCTGGGACCGATAGTGTGGGGCAGGCGGTTTTATAAGCGTAGCTGGCCGGCCTCCTGGGTCACATGATGAAGGAAGTTGTTGGTCATCTGCGTTCTTACTGGAATTGTTTGCTGCATCACAAGAAGATGGGAGTGCCTGAGCAGCTTCGCCATTTTCTGCAGAGTTTCCCCTTCTTCTTTCCCTGATAGACAGGCTTGAATAGCTACTACAATGGGTAAAAGGTTAGGGGCAGCTCAGCGCCTTCGCGGACTTCTTTTTTATGAGCCACCTGAAGGACATGGGTCCAGCTGTCTGGATCCCAAATGGCCCCGGAGTCAATTCAGGGACACAGTTGACTCACTATTTCCCATATTAAACTAGCTTCCTTTTGTGATACTTTTATCCGCCTACTCTTAAGTGGGGCAACAAGCGCTCATGATTGAGGCTCTTGTGCTGCAGGGGGAAGGTTGCTCATGGAGGCACTTACCATGCACTAGACCATCCGTCTGCCAAAAACACTTGAGCCCCACATTGGGCGCCACTTGTAGGGCTAGATCTCCGGCAGGAGGCAAGCATGAATGACACACACACAAGGAACACAGGTTTCTAGAACAGGCTTAAGCAGGTTTCGTTTATTCTTGTGTAAGGGGGTGGATTTTATAGCCCCAGCTTTCCCAACCTCCCGAGTCCTTCCCACCAATCACTTAGGTGAGAGTTGATGTAAGGCACTTGTGACGGGCACTGCTTGGTGACAGGCACTGATTGGTCCCCAGGGGCTTGTAGGGAGTGTGGACAGCTCGTGGCTGGCTGGCTAGGCAGACGAGCCTGTGGGTCACATCTCTATGAGCAGGAAGAGTGCTTCAACTGCTACTCTAGCTGACTCAACCAGATCTGACCGTCGCTACCCACACACACTCCCCCGATCCCAGTGTCCACACTCCCCATATCCCAGTGTACACACTCCCAAGATCCAAGTGTACACACTCTACAGATCCTAATTTCCACAGTCCCCAGATTCCAGTGTTCAAACTCCTTGTATATCAGTGTAAAAACACCCCAGATCCCATGTCCACACTCCCAGATCCACGTGTCCACATTCCCCAGATCCACGTGTCCACAATACACAGAATCCAGTGTCCACATTCCCAACATCCCAGGATCCACATTGCCCAGATCCCAGTGTCCACATTCCTAATATTCCACACTCCCAAGATACCAGTGTCCACACTCCCCAGATCCCAGTATCCACACCTTCCAGATCCCAGTGTTCACATTCCCCTAATCCCAGTGTCCACACTCCCAGTGTCCACACTCCCAGATCCCTGTGTACACTCTCTTCTGATCCCAGTGTACACAATCCCCAGGTCCCATTGACCACACTCCCAAGATTCCAGTGTCCACACTCCCCAGATCCTAGTGACCACACTACCAAGATCTAGTGTCCACGCTCCCCAGATCCTAATGTCCATACTCCCCAGATCACAGGGTGCACACTGTCCCTATACCAGTGTACAGACTCCACAGATCCCAGTGTCCACCCACCCCAAATCCAGTGTCCATCCTCCAAGATCCCAGTGTGTACATTACACAGAGTTCAGTGTGTACACTACTCTATCCTAGGATCCACACTTCTCATATCCCAGTGTCCACAACCCAGTATCCAGACTCTATAGATTCCAGTGTCAACACTGCCCAGATCCAGGGTCCACACTCCTCCGATCTCAGTGTCCACCCTCCCAAGATCCCAGTGTCCACACTCCCCATGTCTCCATGTCCACAGTCCATGGACTCAAGTGTCCACATTACCAGATCTTAGGGTTCTCAGTAATCACAGTCCGGTGTCCACACTCCCAGATACCAGTGTCCATACTCCCAGATACCAATGTCCACACTCCCCAGAGTGCAGTGTGCAGACTCCCCAGATGCCAGTGGCCATATTCCACAGAGCACAATGTCCACAAACCCGAGATCCAATGTTCACACTCCCCAGATCCCAGTGTGCACACTAACCAGAGTCCAGTGTGCACACTAACCAGAGTCCAGTGTGCACACTCCTTTGATCCCAGAGTCCACACTCCCCAGATTCCTGGGTGCACATTCCTCAGACCCAGTTTCCACACAACCCAATTCCCAGTGTCCACACCCCACAGAACACAGAGTCCACACTCAGCAGAGTCCAATGTTGTTACTGCCAAGATCCCAGTGTCCACAATCCACAAGGTCCAGTGTCTACACTCCCCAGCTACCAGTGTCCACACTCTCCAGATCCCAGTGTCCACGATTCAGTCTGGTGTCTACACTCCCAACATGCTAGGATCCACATTGCCCAGATCCAAGTGTCAACACTCCCAAAATCACAGTGTCCACACTCTCCAAATCCCAGTGTCCACAGTCCACAGATCCCAGTGTCCACACTCCCCAGATCCCAGTGTGCACACTCCCAAGATCCCAGTATCCATACTGCCAGATCCCCAAGTCCACAATCTCCAAATGTGAGTATCACGCTCCCCAGATCCCAATGTCCACACTACCCAGATTCCAGTGTCTATACTCCCCAGAACCCAGTGTCCACACTCCCCAGATCTCTGTGTCCACACTACCCATCTCCCAGTGTCCACACTCCCAGACCCCCGTGTCCACACTCTCCAGACCACAGTGTCCAATCTCCCTAGATCCCATTGTCAACCCACCCACATCCCAGTGTCCATACTACCCAGAGTTCAGTGTGCACACTTCTGTAATCCCAGGTTCCACACTCCCCATATCCCAGTGCCAACACCCCAAAGAGTACAGTGTCCAAACTCCCCACATCCCAGTATCCATAATCCATAGATTCCAGTGTCCACACTGCCCCGATCCCAGTGTCCATACTCCCCACACCCCAGAATCTATAGATTCCAGTGTCCATACTCCCCAGATCTCAAAATCCACACACCCAAGATCCCAGTGTTCATACTCCCTCCATCCAGAGTTAATACTCCCCCGATCCCTCTGTGCACACTCCCCCATCCCAGTTTCCATGCTGCCCTGATCCCAGTATCCACACTCCCAGATCCCTAGTCAGATATCAGTGTCCACATTTCCAAGATCCCAGTGTCCCCACTCCTGAGAACCCAGTGTCCACACTCCCTAGATCCTAGAGTCCACAATCCCAAGATCCTAGTGTTCACACTCCCAAGATCCCAGTGTCCACATTACCCAATTCCAAGTGTCCACATTCCCAAGATCCCAGTGTCCACACTCCCAGATCTCCGTGTTCTCACTCTCCAGATCCCAGTGGCCACACTCCCCAGATCCCAGTGTGCAAAATCCCCCTATTCCAGTTTCCAAACTCCATAGATTCCTGTGTCCACACTCCCAGTTCCCCCATGTCCACCCTCTCCAGATCCCAGTGACCACCCTCCCACACCCCAATGTTCACACGCCCCAGAGTCCAGTGTGCACCCTCCTCTGATTCCAGAATCCACCCTCCCCATACCTCAGTGACAACATTCCAAAGAATGAAGTGTCCAAACTCCCCACATCCCAGTATCCGGACTTCATAGATTCCAGTGTCCACACTGTCCAAATCCCAGTGACCACCCTCCCAAGATCCCAGTGTCAACACACCCCACGCTTCAGTGTCCACAGCACATGGACTCAAGTGTCCACATTCCCCAGATCTTAGTGTCCTCACTAATCACAGTGTCTTCACTCCCCTGGTACCATTA
>NW_012267237.1:650275-667072 GCF_000151885.1 Dipodomys ordii
CCACAGCACATGGACTCAAGTGTCCACATTCCCCAGATCTTAGTGTCCTCACTAATCACAGTGTCTTCACTCCCCTGGTACCATTATCCCCACCACCCAGAGGTCAGTGTGCAGACGCCCCAGATGCCCGTGTTCACACACCCCAGATCCCAGTGTGTACACTACCCACAGTCCAGTGTGCCCACTTCTCTGATCCCAGTGTCCACACTCCCCATATCTCAGTGTCAACACTGCAAAGAGTACAGTGTCCCAACTCCCCATATCTCAGTATCCAGAATCCATAGATCACAGTCTATACAATGCCCAGATCCAGGGTCCACACTCCCCCGATCCAGTGTCCACCCTCCATAGATCACAGTGTCCTCACTCCCTATGCTACAGTGTCCACAGTACATGGACTAAAGTGTCTAATTCTCCAGATCTTAGTGTCCTCACTAATCAGTGTCAACACTCCCCAGATACCAGTGTCCACACTACTCCGAGTGCAGTGTGCAGACTCTCCAGATGCCAGTGGCCACACCCCACAGAGCACAGTGTCCACACTCCCCAGACCCAATGTGCACAATACCCAGATCCCAGTGGCCACACTGCTCAGATACCAGTGTACACACTACCCATAGTCCAGTATGCACATACCCCTGCTCCTAGCGTCCACACTCCTCAGATCCCTGGGTGCACTTTCCTCAGACCCAGTGTCCACACAACCCAATTCCCAGTGTCCACACCCCACAGAGCAATGTGCACACTCCCCAGAGCCCACTGTACTCATTACCAAGATCCCAGTGTCCATAATCCACAGTCTATTGTCCACATTCCCCAGATGCCAGTGTCCACACTCCCTAGATCCCAGTGTGCACAGTCCCCAGACTCCAGTGTCCACAGTACACAGAGTACACCCTCCACACTCCCCACATCCCAGTGTCCACACTACCCAGATCCCAATGTTCACACTCCCCCGATCCCAGTGTTCACAATCCCCAGATCCCAGTGTCCATATTCCCCAGATCCAAGTGTCCAGACTTCCCTGATCCCAGTGTCCATACTGCCTGATCCCAGTGTCCACACTCCCAACATCCCAGTGTCCACTCTCCCAAGCTCCCAGTGTTCACAAAACCCTGATCCAAGTGGGCACATTCCCCCTATCCCAGTGTCCACAGTCCCCAGATCCCAGTGTCCACACTCCCAGATCAGTGTGCACATTACCCAGAGACCAGTGTGCACACTCCTCAAATCCCATGGTCCACACTCCCCATATCACAGTGTCCACACTCAAAAGAGTAGAGTGTCCAACCTCCTCATATCCAAGTATCCAGACTTCATAGATTCAGAAATCCCAGTGACCACACTCCTAGATCCCAATGTGCACACTTCTCAGAGTCCAGGGTGCACACCCCTCAAAGTCCAATGTCCTCACTCCCGAGATCCCAGTGTCCACACTCCCCAGATCCTACTGTCCAAACTCCCAGATCACAGAGTGCACACTACTCAGAGTCCAATGTGCACACTCCTCAGATCCAAGGGTCCATATTCCCCATTTCTCAGTGTCAACACTCCAAAGATTACAGTGTCCAAACTCCCTACTTCCCAGTATCCAGACTCCATAGACTCCAGTGTGCACACTCCCCAGATCCAGGATCCACACTCCCCCAATCCCAGTGTCCATCCTCCTTAGATCCCAGTGTCCACACTCCCCACGCTTCAGTGTCCACAGTGCATGGACTCACGTGTCCACATTCCCCAGATCTCAGTGCCCTCACTAATCACAGTATCCACACTCCCCAGATCCAAATGCCCACACTCCCAGAACCCCATGTCCACACTCTCCAGATCCCAGTATTCACACTCCTCAGATCCCAATGTGCACACTTCTCTGATCCCAGGTTCCACACTCCCCATATCCCAGTGTCAACATTCCAAAGAGTACAGTGTCCAAACTCCCAGTATCCAGACTCCATAGATTCCACTGTCCACACTGCCCACATCCGGAGTCAACACTCCTCAGAGTGCAGTGTGAAGACTCCCCAGATGTCAGTGTCCACACCCCACAGAGCACAGTGGCCACACTGCCCAGATCCAGTGTCCACACACCCAGATTCCAGTGTCAACACTGCCCTGGTCCCAGTGTCCACACTCCCTAGATCCCAATGTCCATATTCCCCCAATCCCAATATTCACACTCCTCCGATACCGGTGTACACTCTCCCCTGATCCCAGTGTCCACACTCCCTGTATCTCAGTGTATACACTCCCAAGATCCCAGTGTACATACTCCACAGATCCCAATGTCCACATTCCCAAGATTCCAGTGTTCAAACTCCTCATATCCCATGTCCCCAGATCCCATGTCCACACTCCCAGATCCACATGTCCACACTCCCCAGATCCCAGTGTCCACAATCCACAAGGTCCAGTGTCCACACTCCCCAGATACCAGTGTCCAAACTCTCCAGATCCAAGTGTCCACGATTCACAGAGTCTGGTGTCTACACTCCCAACATGCTAGGATCCACATTGCCCAGATCCAAGTGCCCACACTTCCAAAATCCCAGTGTCCACACTCTCCAAATCCCAGTGTCCACAGTCCACAGATCCCAGTGTCCACAGTCCACAGATCCCAGTGTCCACAATCTCCAGACCCCAGTGTCCACACTCTCAAGATCCCAGTATCCATCCCTGATAGATCCCTGAGTCCATACTCTCCAGATATCAGTATCCACACTCACCAGATCCCAGTGTCCACACTTCCGAGATATCATTGTTCACACTCCCCAGAGTCCAGTGTCCACATTCCCTAGATCCCAGTGTTCTCACTCCCCAGATTCCAGTGTCTATACTCCCCAGAACCCAGTGTCCACACTCCCCAGATCTCTGTGTCCACACTCTCCAGAGCACAGTGTCCACACTCCCCAGAAAACAGTGTCCACACTACCCAGATCCCAGTGTCCACACTCCCAGGCCCCCATGTTCACACTCTCCAGATCATAGTGTCCAATCTCCCCAGGTCCCATTGTCCACCCTCCCAGATTCCAGTGTCCATACTACCCAGAGTTCAGTGTGCCCACTCCTGTAATCCCAAGTTCCACACTCCCCATATCCCAGTGTCAACACTCCTAAGATTACTACAGTGTCCAAACTACCCACATGCCACTATTCAGAATCCATAGATTCTAGTGTCCACACTACACAGATCCCAGTGTCTATACCCCCCACACCCCAGAATCCATAGATTCCAGTGTCCACACTCCTCAGATCTCAATGTCCACACTCCCAAGATCCTAGTGTTCATAGTCCCCCCCATCCAGAGTTAATACTCCCCCTATCCCAGTGTCCACACTCCCCAGGTCCCAGTGTGGACATTCTCCCATCCCAGTATCCATACTGCCCTGATCCTAGTATCCACACTCCTAGATCCCTGAGTCCACACTTTCCAGATCCCAGTTCCACACTCCCCAGATATTGTCCACATTCCCAAGATCACAGTGTCCCCACTCCCGAGGTCCCAGTGTCCACACTCCCTAGATCCCAGTGTTCACAATCCCAAGATCCTAGTCCTCACACTCCCAAGATCCCAGTGTCCACATTACCCAATTCCAAATGTCCACACTCCCTAGATCCCAGTGTCCACAGTCCCCAGGTCCCAGTGTCCACACTCCCAGATCTCCGTGTTCTCACTCTCCAGATCCCAGTATCTACACTCCCCAGATTCCAGTGTGCACAATCCCCCTATTCCAGTTTCCAAACTCCATAGATCCCAGTGTCAACACTCACAGTTTCCTGTGTCCAACCTCTGCAGATCCCAGCGCCCACCCTCCCACATCCCAATGTTCACATAACCCAGAGATCAGTGTGCACTCTCCTCTGATCCCAGGATCCATACTGCCCATATCCCAGTGTTATCATTCCAAAGAATACAGTGTCCACCCACTGTCCCACTGTCCACCCTCCAAAGATCCCAGTGTCCACACTCCCCATGCTTCAATGTCCACAGTCTATGGAATCGTGTCCACATTCCAAGTGTCCAGACTTGCCTGATCCCAGTGTCCACACTGCCAGAACCCAATGTCCACTCCCCAGATCTCAGTGTCCAGACTCCCAACATCCCAGTGTCCACACTCCCAAGATCCCAATGTTCACAGAATCCTGATCCAAGTGGGCACACTCCCCTTATTCCAGTGTCCACACTCCCAAGATCCCAGTGTCCACACTCCCCAGATCCCAGTGTCCACACTCCCAGATCACAGTGTGCACATTACCCAGAGACCAGTGTGCACACTCCTCAAATCCCATGGTCCACACTCCCCATATCACAGTCCACACTTGAAAGAGTACAGTGTCCAAACTCCTCCTATCCCAGTATCCAGACTCCATAGATCCCAATGTGCACACTCATCAGAGTCCAGGGTGCACACTCCTCAGAGTCTAATGTCCTCACTCTCAAGATCCCAGTGTCCACACTCCCCAGATCCTAGTGTCCAAACTCCCAGATCCCAGGGTGCACACTACTCAGAGTCCAATGTGCACAATCCTCAGATCCCAGGGTCCATACTCTCGATATCTCAGTGTCAACACTCTAAAGGTTACAGTGTCCAAACTCCCCACTTCCCAGTGTCCAGACTCCATAGACTCCAGTGTGTACACTCCCCAGATCCCAGTGTTCACACTCCCCCATTCCCATTGACCACACTCCCAAGATCCCAGTGTCCACAGTCCTCATTTCCCAGTGTCCAAATTTCCAAGATCCCAGTGTCCACACTCCCCAGATCCCAATGTACACACTCCCTAGATACTAGAGTACACACTCCCCCTATACCAGTGTACAAATCCCCAGATCCAAATCTCCACACTTCCAGAACCCTATGTCCACACTCTCCAGCTTCCAGTGTCCACACTCCTTAGATTCCAGTGTGCACATTACCAACAGTCCAGTGTGCACACTTGTCTGATCCCAAGTTCCACACTCCCCATATCCCAGTGTAAACACTCCAAAGAGTACAGTGTCCAAACTCCCTACATCCCAATATCCAGACTCCATAAATTCCAGTGTCCACACTGCCCAGATCCAGAGACCACACTCCCCCGATCTCAGTGTCCACACATGTCTTTGTGTCCGCAATCCATGGACTCAAGTGTCCACATTACCAGATCTTAGTGTCCTGATAATCACAGTCCGGTGTCCACACTCTCAGATACCAGTGTCCACACTCCCCAGAGTGCAGTGTACACACTCCCCAGAGTGCAGTGTGCAGACTCCCCAGATGCCAGTGGCCATATCCCACAGAGCACAATGTCCACACTACCCAGATCCAATGTTCACACTCCACAGATCCCAGTGTCCACACTTCCCAGATATGATTGTGCACACTCCTCAGAGTCCAGTGTCCATATTCCCTATATCCCAGTATCCACACTCCCCAGATTCCAGTGTCTATACTCACCAGAACCAGTGTCCACAGTCTCCAGATTTCTGTGTCCACACTCTCCAGAGCCCATTGTACACACTCCCCAGAAAACAGTGTCCACACTACCCAGATGCCAGTGTCCACACTCCCAGATGCCAGAGTCCACACTCTCCAGATCACAGTGTCCAATCTCCCTAGATCCCATTGTCCACCCACCCAGATCCCAGTGTCCATACTACCCAGAGTTCAGTGTGCATACTCCTGTAATCCCAGGTTCCACACTCTCCATATCCCAGTGTCAACACTCCAAAGAGTAGTACAGTGTCCAAACTACCCATATCCCAGTATCCAGAATCCATAGATTCCAGAGTCCCACTACCCAGATCCCAGTGTCCATACTCCCCACACCTCAGTATCCATAGATTCCAGTGTCCACACTCCCCAGGTCTTAATGTCCACAGTCCCAGGATCCCAGTGTTCATACTCCCCCCATCCAGAGTTCATACTCCCCCTATCCGAGTGTCCACACTCCCCAGATCCCAGTGTGGACACTCCCCCTATACCAGTATCCACTGCCCTGATTTCAGTATCCACACTCCCAGATCCCCGAGTCCACACTTTCCAGATCCCAGTATCCACACTCCCCAGATATCAGTGTCCACACTCCCCAGATCCCAGTGTCCACAATCCCCAGATCCCAGTGTCCACACTCACAGATCTCCGTGTTCTCACTCTCCAGATCCCAGTGTCCACACTCCCCAGATCCCAGTGTGCACACTCTCCCCAGTCCAGTTTCCAAACTCCATAGATCCCAGTGTCCACACTCACAGTTCCTGTGTCCACCCTCTCCAGATCCCAGTGCCCACCCTCCTACATCCCAGTGTGCACACGACCCAGAGATCAGTGTGCATCCTCCTCTGATCCCAGGATCCACACTGCCCATATCCCAGTGTCAACACTGTAAAGAGTTCAGTGTCCCCAACTCCCCATGTCCCAGTATCCAGACTCCATAGATTGCAGTCTATACAATGCCCAGATCCACGGCCCACACTCCCCCAATCCCAGTGTCCACCCTCCCTAGATCCCAGTGTCCACAATCCCCACGCTTCAGTGTCCACAGTGCATGGACTCATGTGCCCACATTCCCCAGACCTTAATGTCCTCACTAATCACAGTGTTCATACTCCCCAGATCCAATGTGCACAATATCCAGATCCCAGTGGCCACACTGCTCAGATACCAGTGTACACAATACCCAGAGTCCAGTGTGAACACTCCTTTGATCTTAGGGCCCACACTCCCCAGATCCCTGGGTGCACTTTCCTCAGACCCACTGTCCACACAACCAAATTCCCCACAGAGCAGTGTCCACACTCCCCTGAGTCCAGTGTCCTCACTACCAACTTCCCAGTGTCCATAATGCACAGAGTCTATTGTCCACATTCCCCAGATAACAGTGTCCACACTCCCTAGATCCCAGTGTGCACAGTCCCCAGACTCCAGTGTCCACACTCCACAAGGTACATCCTCCACACTCCCCACATCCCGGTGTCCACATTCCCTGGATCACAATGTTCACACTACCCCAATCCCTGTGTTCAAAATCCCCAGATCCCAGTGTCCATAAGCCCCAGATCCAAGTGTCAAGACTTCCCTGACGCCAGTGTCCACACTGCCAGATCCCAGTGTCCACACTCCCCAGGTCTCAGTGTCTATACTCCCAGATCACAGTGTGAACATTTCCCAGAGACCAGTGTGCACACTCTTCAAATCCCATGGTCCACACACTCCATATCACAGTGTCCACACTCGAAAGAGTAGAGTGTCCAAACTCCTCCTATCCCAGTCTCCAGACTCTATAGATTCAGAGATCCCAGTGTACACATTCCTAGATCCCAGTGTGCACACTCATCAGAGTCCAGGGTGCACACTCTCAGAGTCCAATGTCCTCACTCCCAAGATCCCAGTGTCCACACTCCCCAGATCCTAGTGTCCAAACTCCCAGATCACAGGGTGCACCCTACTCAGAGTCTGATGTGCACACTCCTCAGATCCCAGGGTCCATACTCCCTCTATCTCAGTGTCAACACTCCAAAGGTTACAGTGTCCAAACTCCCCACTTCCCAATATCCAGACTCCATAGACTCCAGTGTGCACACTGTCCAGATCCCAGTGTCCACACTCCTGCATTCCTATTGACCACACTCCCAAGATCCCAGTGTCCACAGTCCCCATTTCCCAGTGTCCAAATTTCCAAGATCCCATTGTCTGTCCGCACTCCCCAAATCCCAATGTCCACACTACCCTGATACTAGTGTACACACTCCCTCTATACCAGTGTACAAATCCCCAGGTCCAAATGTCCGCACTCCCAGAACCCCATGTCCACACTCTGTAGATCCCAGTGTCCACACTCCTCAGATCCCAGTGTGCACACTATCAACAGTCAAGTGTGCACACTTCTCTGATCCCAGGTCCCATACTCACCATATCCCAATGTTAACACCCAAAACAGTAGTGTCCTCATTCGCCACTCCCAATGTCCACACTCCCCTGATACTGGTGTACACACTCACCCTTTACCAGTGTACAAATCCCCAAATCCAAATGTTCACACTCCCAGAACCACATGTCCACACTTCTCTGATCCCAGGTTCCAGACACCTCATATCCCAGTATCACACTCCAAAGAGTAGTACAGTGTCCAAACTCCCCACATCCCAGTATCCAGACTCCATAGATTCCAGTGTCCACACTGCCCAGATCCCAGTGTCAATACTCCCCACACTCCAGAATCCATAGATTCCAGTGTCCACACTCCCCAGATCTCAATGTCCACACACCCCAAATCCCAGTGTTCATACTTCCTCATCCAGAGTTAGTACTCCCACTATCCCAGTGTCCAATCCCCAGATCCCAGTGTGCACACTCCCCCATCGCAGTGTCCACACTGCCCTAATCCCAGTATCCACACTCCCAGATCCCCAAGTCTACACTTACCAGATCCCAGTATCCACACTCCCCAGATATCAGTGTTCACATTCCCAAGATCCCAGTGTTCTCACTCCCGAGATCCCAGTGTCCACATTCCCTAGATCGCAGTGTCCACAATCCCCAGATCCCAGTGTCCACACTCCCAGATCTCCATGTGCTCACTCCTGATCCCAGTGTCCACACTTCCCAGATCCCAGTGTGCAAAATCCCCCAATTCCAGTTACCAAACTCCATAGATCCCAGTGTGCACACTCCCAGTTCACCGTGTCCACCCTCTCCAGATCCCAGTGTCCACCCTCCCAGTGTTCACATGACCTAGAGTTCAGTGTGCACCCTCCTCTGATCCCAGGATCCACACTCCCCATACCCCAGTGCCAACATTCCAAAGAATCCAGTGTCCAAACTCCCCACCTCCCAGTATTCAGTCTCCATAGATTGCAGTGTACACACTGCCAAAATAGCTGTGTCCACCCTCCCAAGATCCCAGTGTACACACGACCCATGCTTCAGTCCACGGAATCAAGTGTCTACATTCCCTAGATCTTAGTGTCCTCACTAATCACAGTGTTTTCACCCCCTGATATCATTATCCACACTACCCAGAGTTCAGTGTGCAGACTCCCCAGATGCCAGTGTCCACACCCCACTGAGCAGTGTCCATACTCCCCAGATCCAATGTTCACACTCCACATATCCCAGTGTCCACACTGCTCAGATACCAGTGTGCACACTACCCAGAGTCCAGTGTGCACAGTCTTCTGAACCCATGGTCCACACTACCCAGATCCCTGCGTGCACACTCCCCAGATGTCAGTGTCCACACAACCCAATTCCGAGTGTGCCTACTACCCAGAGTCCAGTGTGCACACTCCTCTGATCCCAGGTTCCACACTCCCCATATCCCAATGTTAACACCCAAAAGAGTAGTGTCCTCATTCACCACATCCCAATATCCAGACTCCATAGATTCCAGTGTCCACACTGCCCAGATCACAGTGTCCACACTCCCCAGATGCCAATGTCCCCACACCACAGATCCCAGTATTCACATTCCTCCGATCCCAGAGTACACACTCCCCGGTTCCAATTTTTAACATTCCCACTATCCCATTGACCACAATCCTAGATTCCTGTGACCACACTCTCCAGATCCCAGTGTCCACACTCCTCAGGCCCTGGTGTCCACCAACCCAGATCCCAGTGTGCACACTACCCAGACTCCAGTGTGCACACTCCTCTGATACCAGGTTCCCCATACCACACTCCCCATATCCCCGTGTCAACACTCCAAAGAGTACAGTGTCCAAACTCCCTATATCCCAGTATCCAGACTCCATAGATTCCAGTGTCCACACTGCCCAAATCCAGTGTCCACACTTCCAAGATCCCAGTGTTCACAATCCCCAAATCCCAGTGTGCACAATCCCCCTATTCCAGTTTCCTTCTCCATAAATCCCAGTGTACAAACTCCCCACATTCCAGTATCCAGACTCCAAAGATTCCAGTGCCCACACTGCCCAGATCCCAGTGTCCAATTCCGCAGATCCCAATGTCCACATTAACCAGATCCCAGTGTTCATACTCTTCCCAACCCAGAGTTCATGCATCCCCTATACCAGTGTCCAAACTCCCCAGGTACCAGTGTCCACTCTTCCCAGATACCAGTGTCCACACTCCTCAGATTGCAGGTTTCACACTCCCTGGATCCAGGTGTTCACAATCCCCAGATCCCAGTGTCTATATTGCCAGATTGCAGAGTCCACACTCCCCAGATTCCAGTGTCCACATTCCCAACATCCCAGTGTCCAAACTGCCAACATCCCAGTGTCCACACTGCCAAGATCCCAGTGTTCAAAGAACCCGATCCAAGTGGCACACCCCCCTATCCCAATGTCCACACTCCCCAGATCCCAGTGTCCACACTCCCCATACCCAATGTCCACACTCCCCTGATACTAGTGTATACACTTCCACTATACCAGTGTACAAATCCCCAGATCCAATTGTCCTCACTCCCAGAACTTGATGTCCATACTCTCCAGATCCCAGTATCCACACTCTTCAGTTCCCAGTGTGCACACTCCTGACAGTCCAGTGTGCAAACTTCTCTGATCCCAGGATCCACACTCCCCATATCCCAGTGTCAACACTCCAAAGAGTACAGTGTCCAAACTCCCCACATCCCAGTATGCAGACTCCATAGGTTCCACTGTCCACACTGCCCAGATCCGGAGTCAACACTCCCCAGAGTGCAGGGTGAAGACTTCCCAGATGCCAGTGTCCACACCCCACAGAGCACAGTGTCCACACCCGACAGAGCAGTGTACACACTCCCCCTATCCAATGTCCACACTCCCCAGATTCTAGTGTCCACACTGCCTAGATCCCAGTGTCCCCACTGCCTAGATCCCAGTGTCCACACTCCCTAGATCCCAATGTCCATATTCCCCCGATCCCAATGTTCACACTCCCCCGATCCCATTGTACACAATCCCCCGATCTCAGTGTCCACATTCCCCATATCCCAGTGTACACACTCCCAAGATCCCAGTGTACATACTCCCCAGATCCCATTGTCCACATTCCCCAGATTCCAGTGTTGAAACTCCTCATATAGTAGTGTACAAACTTCTGAGCTCCCGTGCCCACACTCCCAGATCCATGTGTCCACACTCCCCAGATCCCAGTGTCCACAATACACAGAGTCCAGTGTCCACATTCCCAACATCCCAGGATCCACATTGCCCAGATCCAGTGTCTACACTCCCAACAGCCCAGTGTCCACATTCCTAATATTCCAATGTCCACACTCCCTAGAACCCAGTGTCCAGACTGCATAGATTCTAGCATCCACACTGCCCAGATTCCACTTTCCACTCTCCATATCCCAGTGTGCACAATGCCCCTATTCCAGTTTCCAACTCCATAGATCTCAGTGTCCACAGTCCCAGATCCCCATGTCCACACTCCAAATCACAGTGTCAAAACTCCCTGGATCCCACTGTGTATCCTCCAAGGTCCCTGTATCCACACTATCCAGAGTCCAGTGTGCACACTCCTATAATCCCAGGTTCCACACTCCCCATATCCAAGTATCAACACTCCAAAGAGTAGTACAGTGTGCAAACTCCCCACATCCCAGTATCCAGACTCCAAAGATTCCAGTGCCCACACTGCCCAGATCCCAGTGTCCAATTCTCCAGATTCCAATGTCCACATTCCCAAAATCCCAGTGTTAATACTCCCCATAACCCAGAGTTCATACATCCCCTAAACCAGTGTCCAAACTCCCCACCTACCAGGGTCCACTCTCCCCAGATACCAGTGTCCACACTCCTCAGATTTCAGGATTCACACTTCCTTGATCCCAGTGAGCACATTCCCCCATCTCAGTGTCCACACTCCCCAGATCCCAGTGTCAACCCTCTCAGATCCCAGTGTGCACACTAACCACAGTCCAGTGTGCACACTTCTCTGATCCCAGGTTCCACACTCCCCATATCCTAGTGTCAACACTGCAAAGAGTACAGTGTCCCAACTCCCCACATCCCAGTATCCAGACTCCATAGATTGCAGTGTCTACAATGCCCAGATCCAGGGTCCACACTGCTAAGATCGCAATGTCCACCCTCCCTAGATCCCAGTGTCCATACTCCCCATGCTTCAGTGTCCACAGTGCATGGACTCATGTGTTACATTTCCCAGATCTTAGTGTCCTCACTAATCACAGTGTCCACACTCCCCATATACCAGTGTCCTCACTCCCCAGAGTGCAGTGTGCAGACTCCCCAGATGCCAGTGGCCACACCCCACAGAGCACAGTGTCCACACTCCCCAGATACAATGTGCACAATACTCAGATCCCAGTGGCCACACTGCTCAGTTACCAGTGTACACTCTACCCACAGTACAGTGTGCACACTCCTCTGATCCTAAGGCCCACACTCCCCAGATCCCTGGTGCACTTTCCTCAGACCCACTGTCAACACAACCCAATTCCCAGTGTCCACACCCCACAGAGCAGTGTCCACACTCCCAAGAGTCCAGTGTCCTCACTACCAAGATCCAAGTGTCCATAATCCACAGAGTCCATTGTTCCCATTCCCCAGATACCAGTGTCCACACTCCCTAGATCCCAGAGTGCACAGTCCCCAGACTCCAGTGTTCACACTCCACAGAGTACACCCTCCACACTCCCCACATCCTGATGTCCACACTCCCCGGATCCCAATGTTCACACTCCCCCGATTCCAGTGTTCACAATCCCCAGATCCGAGTGTCCATACTCCTAAGATCCAAGTGTCCAGACTTCCCTGATCCCAGTGTCCAAACTGCCAGATCCCAGTGTCCAGGCTCCCAACATCCCAGTGTCCACACTCCCCACATTCTAGTGACCACACTACCAAGATCTAGTGTCCACACTCCCCAGATCCCAATGTCCATATTCCCCAGGCCCCAGTGTTCACACTCTCCCTATACAAGTGTACAAACTCCTCAGATCCCAGTGTCCACCCACCCCAAATCCAGTGTCCACCCTCCAAGATCCCAGTGTGCACATTTCCCAGATTTCAGCGAGTATAATGCTGTATCCCAGGATCCACACTTCTCATATCCCAGTGTCCACATCCCAGTATCCAGACTCCATAGATTCCAGTGTCCACACTGCCCAGATCCAGGGACCACACTCCTCCGATCTCAGTGTCCACCCTCCCAAGATCCCAGTGTCCACACTCCCCATGTCTCAGTGTCCACAGTCCATGGACTCAAGTGTCCACATTACCAGATCTTAGGGTTCTCAGTAATCACAGTCCTGTGTCCACACTCCCAGATACCAGTGTCCACACTCCCAGATACCAGTGTCCACACTCCCCAGAGTGCAGTGTGCAGACTCCCCAGATGCCAGTGGCCATATCCCACAGAGCACAATGACCACACTCCTGAGATCCAATGTTCACTCTTCCCAGATCCCAGTGTGCACACTGCTCAGATACCAGTGTACACAGTCTTCTGATCCTAGGGTCCACACTACCCAGATCCCTGGGTGTACACTCCCCACATCCCAGTGTCCACACAACCCAATTCCTGGTGTGCATACTACCCAGAGTCCAGTGTGCACACTCCTCTGATCCCAGATTCCACACTCCCCATATCCCAATGTTAACACCCAATAGAATACAGTGTCCAAACTCCCCACATTCCAATATCCAGACTCCATAGATTCCAGTGTCCACACTCCCCAGATGCCAATGTCCCCACACCACAGATATCAGTTCATATTCTCTGATCCCAGGGTACACACTCCCCAGTTCCCATTGTTCACACTCCCCCTATCCCAGTGTCCAGATTCCTCTGTCCACAATCTCCAGATCCCAGTGTCCACTCCTCTGATCCCGGTGTCCACCAAGCCAGATCCCAGTGTTCTTACTACCCAGAATTCAGTGTGAACACTCTTCTGATCCCAGGTTCGACACTCCCCATATCCCAAGGTTAACACCCAAAAGAATACAGTTTCCAAACTCCCCACATCCCACATCCAGACTCCATAGACTCAGTGTCCACACTGCCCAGATCACAGTGTCCACACTCCCCTGCTGCCACAGATCCCAGTGTTCATATTTCACCAAAACCAGGGTACATATTCCCCAGTTCCCATTGTTCACACTCCCCCATCCCAGTGTCCACACTCTCCAGATCCCAGTGTCTACACTCCTCAGATACCAGTGTGCACTAACCCAGATCCAAGTGTGCACACTTCCCAGAGTCCAGTGTGCGCACTCCTTTGATCCCAGGTTCCACACATCCATATCCCCGTGTCAACACTCCAAAGAGTACAGTGTCCAAACTTCCCATACCCCAGTGTTCAGACCCCACAGATTCCAGTATCCACACTGCCCAGATCCCAGTGTCCACACTCCCCAGATCCCAGTGTGCACAATCCCCCTATTCCAGTTTCTAACTCCATAGGTCCCAGTGTCCACACTCCCAGATCCCCATGTCCACACTCTCCCAATCACAGTGTCCAAACTCACTAATCCCATTGTGTACCCTCCCAGATCCCTGTATCCACACTATCCAGAGTCCAGTGTGCACACTCCTATAGTCTCATGTTCTAAACTCCCCATATCCAAGTGTCAACACTCTAAAGAGTAGTACAGTGTGCAAACTCCTCACATCCCAGTATCCAGACTCCAAAGATTCCAGTGCCCACACTGCCCAGATCCCAGTGTCCAATTTCCCAGATCCCACTGTCCACATTCCCCAGATCCTACTGTTCATACTCCCCCCAACCCAGAGTTCATACATCCCCTATACCAGTGTCCAACCTCCCCAGATGTCTACACTCCTCAGATTTCAGGATTCACACTCTCTCGATCACAATGAGCACATTCCCCCATCCCAGTGTCCACACTCCCCAGATGCTAGTGTCCACACTCCCCAGACCCCAGTGTCCACCCTCTCAGATCCCAGTGTGTCCACTTCTCTGATCCCAGGTTACCCTCTCCATATACCAGTGTCAACACTGCAAAGAATACAGTGTCCTAACTCCCCATATCCCATATCCAGACTCCATAGATTGCAGTGTTTACACTGCCCCGATCCAGGATCCACACTCACTAGATCCCAATGTCCATATTCCCCAGATATCAATGTTCACACTCCCCCATTCCCAGTGTACACACTCCCCTGATCCCAGTATCCCCACTCCCCATATCCCAGTGTACACACTCCCAAGATCCCAGTGTACACACTCCACAGATCCCAATGTCCACACTCCCCAGATTCCAGTGTTGAAACTCCTCATATATCAGAGTACAAACTTCCCAGATCCCATGTCCACACTCCCTGATCCACGTGTCCACACTCCCCAGATCCTAGTGTCCACAATACACAGAGTCCAGTGTCCACATTTCCAACATGCCAGGATCCACATTGCCCAGATCCCAGTGTCCACACTCCCAACAACCCAGTGTCCACATTCCTAATATTCCAATGTCCACACCCCCTAGAACCTATTGTCCACACTCCTAATATCCCAGTGTCCAATCTCCCCAGATCCCAGTATCCATACCCTCCAGATCCCAGTGTTCACATTCCCCTGATCCCAGTGTCCACACTTCCAGTTTCTACACTCCCCAGGTCCCAGTGTCTACATTCCTAGATCCCTGTGCACACTCTCCTCTAATCCCAGTGTCTCCACTCCCCAGATCCCATTGATCACACTCCCAAGATCCCAGTGTCCACACTCCTCAGATCCTAGTGGCCACATTCCCAATATCTAATGTCCACAGTCCCCAGATCCCAATGACCATACTCCCCAGATCCCAGTGTTCACACTCTCCCTATACCAGTTAACAAACTCCCCAGATGCCAGTGTTCACACACCCCAAATCCAGTGTCCACCCTCCAAGATCCCAGTGTGTACATTACTCAGAGTTCAGTGTATACACTACTCTATCCCAGGATCCACACTTCTCATATCCCAGTGTCCATATCTCGGTATCCCGACTCCATAGATTCCAGTGTCCACACTGCCCAGATCCAGGGTCCACACTCCCCTGATCTCAGTGTCCACCCTCCCAAGATCCCAGTGTCCACACTCCCCATGTCTTAGTGTCCACAGTCCATGGACTCGTGTCCACATTACCAGATATTAGTGTCATTAGTAATTACAGTCTAGTGTCCACACTCCCAGAACCCCATGTCCACACTCTCCAGATCCCAGTGTCCACACTCCTCTGTTACTAGTGTACTAGTGTGCTAGTGTACTACCGACAGTCCAGTGGGCACACTTCTCTGATCCCAGGTTCCACACTCCCCATATCCCAGTGTCAACACTCCAAAGAGTACAGTGTCCAAACTCCCCACATCCCATTATCCAGACTCCATAGGTTCCACTGTCCACACTGTCCAGATCCGGAGTCAACACTCCCCAGAGTGCAGTGTGCAGACTCCCCAGATGCCAGTGTCCACACCCCACAGAGCACGGTGTCCACACCCTCAGAGCAGTGTCCACACTCCCCAGATCCAATGTCCACACTCCCCAGATTTGAGTGTCAACACTGCCCAGATCCCAGTGTCCACACTCCATAGATACCAATGTCCATTTTCCCCTGATCCCAATGTTCATACTCCCCCAATCCCATCCCAGTGTCCACACTCCCCAGATCTCCATGTCCACACTCCCTAGATCCCAGTGTCCATATTCCCTAGATTCCAGTTTTCACACTCCCCAGATTCCAGTGTTCACTCTCTCTACCCCAGTGTGCACACTACCCAGAGTCCAGTGTGCACACTACTTTGACCAGAGGTTCCACACTCCCCATATCCCAGTGTCCGCACTGCTCAGATACCAGTGACTACCCTCCCCAGAATGCAGTGTGCAGACTCCTCAGATGCCGGTGTC
>NW_012267237.1:669387-671073 GCF_000151885.1 Dipodomys ordii
GATCCTACTGTCCACACTCACCATATCCCAGTGTCCACACTCAACAGATCCCAGTGTCTACTCTCCCCTGATCACAGCATCCACAATCTGCAGATCCATTGCCACACTCCCTAGATCCAAATGTCCACACTCAGCAGAACACAATGTCCACACGCCATAGAGTCTCCACACACCCCAGATCCCAGTGCCCATACTCCCCAGATCAAAGTGCCCATACTCCATGGAGTCCAGTGTCCACACTCCCCAGATCCCAGTGTCCACAGTCACCAGATCCCAGTGTCTACACTCCCCAGATCCCCAGATCCACAAACCACAGATCCCATTGTGCACACTCTGTCCATACTCCCCAGAGCAGTGTCCACACTGCCGAGAATCCAGTGTCCACACACCCCAGATCTCGTGCACACTTCCCAGAGTCCAGTGACCACACTCCCCAGAGTACATTGTCCACACTCCCCATATCCCTGTGTCCACACTCCAAAGATCCCAGTGTCCACACTAAAATTAGCCCAGTGTCTATACTCCCCAGATCCCAAGGTCCACAAACTACAGATCCTATTGTCCAACTCAGGAGATCCAAGTGTCCACATTCCCCAGAGTCCAGTATCCATACTCCCCAGATCCCAGTATCCACAATCACCAGTTTGCAGTGTACATGCTCCCCAGATCTCAGAGTCCACAATCCCCTGATCCCAGTGTCCACACTCCACCAAGTACATTGTCCACAGTCCCCAAATCACAGTGTGCACACTCCCAAGTTTCCAGTGTCCACACTCCAAAAGTTCAGTGTCCACTGTCCCCAGATCACGGTGTGCACACTCCCAAATTTCCAGTGTCCACACTCCCCAGATTCCAGTGTCCACACTCCTGAAATCCCAGTGTTCAAACTCCTGAGATCCCAGTGTCCACCTTCTCCAGATCCCAGTGTCCACACTCCCCAGAGTCCAGTGTCCACAGTCCCCAGAATCCAGTGTGCACACTCCCCAGATCCCTGTGTCCACACCCAGATCCCAGTGTCCACACTCCCCAGAGTCCAGTGCCCATACTCCCCAGAACACAGTGTGCGTTGTCCACAGATCACTGTGTGCAATATACTCATATCCTAGTGTCCCCAATCCCCAGATCTCAGTATCCACACTCCCTAGATCCCAGAGTACACTCCACAGATCACAGTGTCCACATGCCCCAGATCCCAGTGTCCACACACCCAAGATCACATTGTCCAAAATTCCCCATTCAGTGTCCACACTCCACGGAGTTGAGTGTCCACATTCCCCAGATTCCAGTGTCCACAATTCCCAGATTCCAGTATACACATTACGCAGGACCCAGTGTGCACACTCCACAGAGTACAGCCTCCACACTCCCCACATCCCTTTGTCCACACTCCACAGATCCCAGGGTGAACATTCCCCAGATCCCAGTGTACACACTCCCTAGATCCCAGTGTGCACACTCCCTAGGTCCCAGTGTGTGCAGTCCACAGAGTCTAGTGTCCACACTCTCCAGGTCACAGTGTCCACACTCCATGGGGTCCAGTGTCCATACTCCCCACATCCCTTTGTCCAAACTCCATAGATTCCAAGATGAACATTCCCCAGATCCCAATGTACACATTCCCCAGATCTCAGTGTCCACACCCCCCAGATCTCAGTGTCCACACCCCCCAGATCTCAGTGTCCACAC
>NW_012267237.1:672898-688141 GCF_000151885.1 Dipodomys ordii
GTGACCACATTCCACAGAGTACAGCCTCCACACTCCTCACATCCCTTTGTCCCCACTCCACAGATCCCAGGGTAAAAATTCACCACATCCCAGTGCCCACACTCCCTAGATCCCAGTGTCAACAATCCCCAGATCCCACTGTCCACACTCCCTAGATCCCACTGTCCACACTCCCAGATCCCAGGGTACACACTACTCAGAGTCCAGGGTGCACAATCCTCAGATCTCACTGTCCTCACTCCCAAGATCCCAGTGTCCACACTCCCAGATCCCAGGGTACACACTACTCAGAGTCCAGGGTGGACAATCCTCAGATCCCATTGTCCTCACTCCCAAGATCCCAGTGTCCACTCTCCCCAGATCGCAGTGTCCACACTCCACAGATCCCAGTGTCCAAATTCCCCAGATTCCAGTGTCCACAGTGCCTAGATTCCAGTAAGCACACTATGCAGGATCCAGTGTGCACACTCCACAGAGTACAGCCTCCACACTCCCCACATCCCTGTGTCCACACTCCACAGATCCCAGGGTGAACATTCTTCAGATCCCAGTGTACACACTCCCTAGATCCAAGTGTCCACAATCAGTGTCCACTCTGCATGGATCCCAGTGTGCACACTCCCCAGAGACCAGAGTCCATACTGCACAGAGTACAGATTCCACACTCCCCACATCCCTGTGTCCACACTCCCATATTCCAGTGTCCACACTCCCAGATTTCACTGCCCACACTCCCCACACTCCCAAACTTCTCCAATGCCAATGCCCACACTCCCCAGGTCACAGTGTCCACATTCCATGGAGTCTAGTGTCCACACTCCCCAGATCCCACTGTCCACACTCTCCAGAGTCCAGTATCCACACTCCCCAGGGTCCAGCATCAATAATCTCCAGTTTGCAGTGTACAAGCTCCCCAGATCCTAGGGTCCACAATCTGCAGATCTCAGTGTCCACACACCCCAGAGCCAAGTGTTCACAAAGCCCAGATCCCAGTGTCCACACTGCCCTGAGAGCAGTGTCCACCCTCCCCCAATCCCAGTGTCCACACTCCCAGATCCCAGGGTACACTCCCCAGATCACAGTATGTACACTTCCCAGAGTCCAGTTTCAACACTCCATAGAGTACAGTGTCCACACTCCCCACATCCCTGTGTCCATACAGCACAGATCCCAGTGTGAAAACACAACCCAGTTCCCAGTGTCCACACTCTCCAGAGTCCAGTGTCCAAACTCCCCAGCTCCCAGTGTCCCCAATCCTAGGTTGTCAGTGTCCAAAATCCCCAAATCCCATGGTCCACTCTGCCCAGATCCCAGTGTCCAGAATGCCCAAGAACAGTTTCCACACTCTCAGAACTCACTCCTCAGAACACACTCCTCAGAGCCCAGTGTCCACACTCCACAGAATCAAGTATCAACACTCCCAGATCCCAGTGTCCATATTCCCCAGCTCCCAGTGTCCACACTGCAAAGAGTACAGTGTCCAAATTCCCCACATCTCAGTATACAGACTCCATGGATCCCAGTGTCCACACTGCCCAGATCCCAGTGTCCACATTCCCCATATCCCTGTCTCTACACTCCCCAGATCCATGTCCACACTCCTCAGATACCAGTGTCCACACTTAGCAGATCCCAATCTCCACATTCACCAGATCCCAGTGTCCACACTCCCGAGAGCCCAGTGTTCACACTACTCAGATACAAAAGTACACTCCCCAGATCACAGTATGCACACTTCCCAGAATCCAGTGTCCACACTCAACAGAGTACAGTGTCCACACTCTCCACATCCCTGTGTCCACACTCCACAGATCCCAGTATGAACACTACCCAGTTCCCAGTGTCCACACTCCCCAGAGTCCAGTGTCACATTCCACATATCCCAATGTCTACTCTCCTCTGATCCCAGGATCCACAATCACAGATCCTATTGTCCATTCACCCTAGATCCAAGTGTCCACACTCTCCAGAGCACAATGACCACACTCCCCAGAGTCCAGTCTTCACACACCCCAGATCCCAGTGTCCTCACTCTACAGTTCCTAATCTCCACACTAGGGAATGTGGACACTGGAATCTTGGGAGTGTGCACACTGTGATCTGGGGACTGTGGACAATGTACTTGGTGGAGTGTGCACACTGGAAACTTGGGAGTGTGCACACTGTGATTTGGGGACTGTGGACAATGTACTTGGTGGAGTGTGGACACTGGGATCAGGTGATTGTGGACCCTGAGATCTGGGGAGCATGTACACTGCAAACTGGGGATTGTGGATACAGGGATCTGGGGAGTGTGGATACTGGACTCTGGGGAGTGTGGACACTAGACTCGGTATAGTAGGGACACTGTGACAAGAGAATTGTGGACACTGTGATCTTGGGACTGTCGACACTGGGATCTAGGCAGCGTAGACACTGGAATCTATGGAGTTTACATACTGGGATGTAGGGAGTGTGGACACTTTACTCTTTCGAGTGTAGTCACTGGGATCTTGGAAGTTTGGACAGTGGGATCTAGTGACTATGGACAGTGGGCTCTGGGGAGTGTGGACATAGAGAACTGGGGAGTGTGCACACTGGGGTCTGGGGAGAGTAGACACTGGACTCTGGAGATTGTGGACACTGGGATCTGGGGAATGTGGACACTGGACTACATGGAGTGTGGACACTAGGATCTGGGGAGTGTGGACATTGAGATCTGTGCAGTTTGGACACTGGGATCTGGGATGTGTGGAGACTGGACTTTATGGAGTGTGGACATTGTGTTCTGCAATGTGTGGACACTTGGATCTAGGTAGTGTGGACAATGGGATCTGCAGATTGTGTTTCTGGGATCAGGAGATAGTAGACACTGGCATCTGGTGAGTGTGGACAGTGTGTGGACCCTGGTATATCAGGAATGTGCCCACTGGACTCTGTGTAGTGTGGACTCTGGGGATTGTGGACACTGCAAGTTTGGGTTTGTGGCACCTGGGATCTGGGGAGTGTGGGCATTGGGAACTGGGCAGTTTCCACACTGGGATATGAACAGTGTGGGCACTGGGATCAGGGGAGTGTGGGCAGTGGACTCTGTGGAGACTGGACACTGTGACCTGGGGGGTGTGGACACTGGGATCTGGGGAGTGTGGGCACTGCAAACTGGGGTTATGGATGCAGGGATGTGGGGAGTGTGAACACTGTACTCTGTGGAGTGTGGACACTGAGTTCTGAGCAGTGTGCACACTGTGATCCATGGAGTGTACTCTGGGATCTGGGTAGACTGGACACAGATCTGGAGAGTGGGGACACCAGGATCTAGGAGAGTGCACACAGTGATCTACGGAGTGTGCACATTGTGTTCTGGGGAGTAGACACTGGACTCTGGGGAGTGTGGAGGCTGGGATCTGGGGAGTGTGGACACAAAGATCTGAGGAGTATGCACACTGGCTTCTGGGGACTGTGGACACTAGATCTCAGGAGTGTGGACAATGGGAACTGGGGAGTGTGGACACTGGAATCTTGGGAGTGTACACACTGTGATCTGGGGACTGTGGACACTGTCCTTGGTGGAGTGTGGACACTAGGATCAGGGAAGTGTGGACACTGCCATCAGGGGAGTGTGGACACTGTGATCTAGGGAGTGTGCACCCAGGGATCCGGAGAGTGCGGACACTTGGATCTGGAGAGTGTGGAACCTGGGATCAGAGGAGTGTACACACTGCACTCTGGGTAGTGTGTACAATGGGATCTGAGCAGTGTGGACACTGGTATCTAGGGAGTGTGGACCCTGGGCTCTGTGGATTGTGGACACTGGGATCTTGGGAGTGAGGACATTGGAGTCTGGAGAGTGTGCACACTGGGCTCTGGGGAGTTTAGACACTGGGATCAGGAAGTGTGCACACTGGGCTCTGGGGAGTGTAGACACAGAGAACTGGCGAGGGTGCACACTGGGTTCTGGGAAATCTGGACACTGGACTCTGTGGAGTGTGGACACGGATCTGGAGGATGTGGACACAAATTTTGGGATTGTGGACACTGGGATCTGGGGAGTGTGACACTGTACTTTTGGAGTGTGGACACTGCTGTGATCTGAGGACTGTGGACACTGTCCTTGGTGGAGTGGACATTGGGATGGATCCAGGGAGTGTGGACATTTGGATCTGGAGAGTGTGGAACCTGGGATCAGAGGAGTGTGCACACTGCACTCTGGGTAGTGTGTACAATGGGATCTGAGCAGTGTGCACACTGGGATCTGGGGAGTATGGACACTGGGATCTGGGGACTGTGGACACTGTACAAGTGTGGACACTGGGATCTGGGGAGTTTGTACTCTGGACTCTGGGGAGTTTGACACTGGATTCTGGGGAGTGTGGACACTGTGATCTGGGGACTGTGGACACTGTATTCTGGAGAGTGTGAACAGTTGATGTGGGAAATGTGGACACAGTACTCTGGACAATGTGTACACTATGATCTGGGAGTGTGCACACAAATATCTGGAGAGTGTGGAAACTAGGATCTGGGGTGTGGGTACACTGGATTCTATGGAGTGTAAAAACTGCTTTCAGGAATGTGGAGATTGGGATATGGGGAATGTGGACACTGGGACCTGAGTAATGTGGACAATGGGATCCAGGGGATAGTGGACACTGGGATCTGGGTAATGTGGACACTGGGATCCGGGGAGTGTGAACACTGAGGACAGGGTAATTTAGACACTGGGATCTGGGGATTGTGGACACTGGGATCTGGGTAATGTGGACACTGGGATCTGGGGAAGGTGGACACTGGGATCTGGGGAGGGTGGACACTGGGATCTGGGTAATGTGAACACTGGGATCTGGGGAGTGTGGACACTGGGAAGTAGGTAATGTGGAAACTGGGATTTGCGGAGGGTGAACACTGAGAACTGGGTAATGTGGACACTGGGATCTGGGTAATGTGGACACTAGGATCTGGGGAGTGTGGACACTGGGTTCTTGGGAGTGTGAGCACTGGGATCTGGGGAGTGTGGACCCTGGGATCTTGGGATTGTGGACACTGAGAGATGGCCAATGTGGATCATGGGATGTTGGGAGTGTGGACACTGGACTCTGTGTACTGTGGACACTGGGATCTAGGGAGTGTGGAAACTGGGATCTAGGGATTGTGGACACTGAGATATGGGGAGGGTGGACACCGCGTTCTCTGAATCTATGGAGTGTGGAAACTGGGATGTGGGGAGTTTGGACACTCCACTCTTTGCGCGTGGACACTGTGATATGGAAAGTGTGGACCCTTGGATTTAAGGATTGTGGATACAGGTCTCTGCAAACTGGGATGTGTGGAGTGTGGAAGCTGTACTCTGTGGAGTGTAGACACTGGACTCTGTGCAGTGTCCATATTGGATTCTGTGCACTGTGGACACTGAAATCTGGGGAATTTGGACACTAGGATCTGGGTAGTGTGGACACTGGGATGTGGGAGGGTGGACTCTGGGATGTGGGGAGTGTGGAGGGTGTACTCTGTGGAGTGTGGACACTGTGATTTGTGGTGTGTGCACACTGGGATCTAGGGAGTGTGGACACTGGGATCTGGAGAATGTTCTCCCTGAGATCTGTGGAGTGTGGACAAAGGGATGTGGGGAGTTTGGTGGCTGTACTCTGTGAAGTGTGGACACTGGAATCTGGGGAGTGTGGACACTGAGATCTGGGAGTATGGCCACTAGAATTTAGCGAGTGTGGACACTGGGCTCTGGGGAGTGTGGACACTGGGATCTGGGCAGTTTGGACACTGGAATCTATGGAGTCTGGTTACTGGGATGTGGGGAGTTTGGACACTGTACTCTGTTGAGTGGAGTGTACACACTGTACTCGGTGTAGTGTGCACACTGGGATCTTGGTAGTGTGCACACTGGGATCAGGGAAGTCTGGACACTTGGATCTGGGGAGTGTGGACACTGGGATCTGTGGATTGTGAACACTGGGATCAGGGGAGTGTGAACATTGGGATCTGGGGAGTGTGGAGAGTGGGATCTGGAACTGTGGACACTAGGATCTGGGAGCATGGACAGCGAGATTTGGGGAGTGTGGAGGGTGTACTCTGTGGAGTGTGGACACTGGAGTCTGGGAACTGTGCACACTGGGATTGAGGGAGTGTGAATCCTGAAATCTGAGGAGTATGGACACTGGTATCTGGAGAGAGTGGACACTGGTACCTGGGGAGTTTGGACACTGGTATAGGGGATGTATGAACTCTGGGTTGGGAAGAGTATGAACACTTGGATCTGGGGAATGTGGACATTGGGATCTGGGGAATTGGACACTGGGATCTGGGCAGTGTGGGCACTGGAATCTTTGGAGTCTGGATACTGGGATGTGGGGAGTTTGCACACTGTTTTCTTTGGAGTGTTGACACTTGGATATGGGGAGTGTGGAACCTGGGATTAAAGGAGTGTGCTCACTGGACTCTGGATAGTGTGGATACAGGGACTTGGGAGGGTACACAATGGATCTGGGGAGTTTAGACATTGTGATTTGGAGAGTGTGGACATGGGGATCTGGGAGTGTGGACACTGGGATCAATGGAATTGGAAAGTGGAATAGGGGGATTGTGCACACTGGGATCTGGGGATTGTGAACACTGGGATCTGGGGAGTGTGGACACTGGGATCTGGGGAGTGTGGACACTGGGATCTGGGCAGTGTGGACCCTGGAATCTATGGAGTCTGGATACTGGGATCTGGGGAGTTTGGACACTGTACTCTTTTGGGTGATAACACTGGGATATGGGGAGGGTGGAACCTGGGATCAGAGGAGTGTGCACACTGGACTCGGGGTAGTGTGCACACTAGGAATTGGGTTGTGTACACACTGGGATCTGGGTAGTGTGGACCCTGGGTTCAGAAGAGTGTGAACAGTGGACTCTGGGTAGTGTGCACACTGGTATCTGAGAGTGTGGACACTGGGATATGGGGAGTGTGAACATTGGATCTGGGGAGTATGGACACTATGCTCGGTGGGGTGTGGACACTGGCATCTGGGGCGTCTGCACACTGAACTCTGGGTGGTGGGGATAATGATATCAGGGGAGTGAAGACACTGTGATTAGTGAGGACACTAAGATCTGGGGAATGTCGACACTTGAGTCCATGTGCTATGGACACTGAATCATGGGGGTGTGGACACTGGGATCTTGGGAGGGTGGACACTGGGATCTGGGGAGTATGGACCCTGGATCTGGGCAGTGTGGACACTAGAATCTATGGAGTCTGGATACTGGGACGTGGGGAGTTTGGACACTGTACTCTTTGGAGTGTTGACACTGGGTTATGGACACTGGGTTATGATCCTTGAATCAGAGAAGGGTGCACATTGGACTCTGGGTAGTGTGCACACTGGGATGTGGGAGGATGGGCACTGGGGTCTGGAGAGGGTGGACATGGGGAACTGGGAGTGTGGACACTGGAATCTATGGAGTCTGGATACTGGGATGTGGGGAGTTTTCACAGTTTTCTTTGGAGTGTTGACACTTGGATATGAGGAGTGTGGATCCTGGGATCAGAGGAGGATGCACACTGGACTCTGGGTAGTGTGAACACTGGGATGTGGGAGGGTCGACACAGACCTGGAGAGGGTGAACACAGGGATCTGGGAGTATGGACACTGGGATCTATGGAGTTTGGAAACTGGAGTAGGGGGATTGTGCACACTGGGATCTGGGGAGTGTGAACACTGGGATCTGGGGAATAGGACAGTATGATCTGGACACAGAGATCTGTGTAGTGTGCACACTGTTTTCTGGGGAGTATGGACACTGGGCTCTGAAGTGTGTGGACACAGAGATCTGGAGAGTGTGGACACAGAGATCTGGGGAGTGTGGACACTGGGTTCTGGGGAGTATAGACACTGGAATCTGGGGAATGTGGACACTGGGATCTAGGGAATGTGGACACTGGACTCTGGGGAGTATGGACAATGATATCTGGGAAGTGTGGATACTGGGATCTGGGGAGTGTGGATACTGAGATCTGGAGAATGTGGATTCAGGGATCTGGCAGTGTGGATACTGGGATCTTGGGAGTGTGGACACTGGGATCTGTGGACTGTGGACACTGGGATCTGGAGAGTGTGGATACTGGGATCTTGGGAGTATGGACACTTGGATCTGGGCAATGTGGATCCTAGGATGTTGGGAGTGTAGACACCAGACTCTGTGAATCGTGGACACTGGGATCTGGAGAGTTTGGACACTCATATCTGGGGAGTGTGGACACTGGACCTTGTGGATTGTGGACACTGGGATCTTGGGAGTAAGAACATTGGACTCTGCTGAGTGTGGACCCTGTGCTCTATGGGGTGTGGACACTGGGAATTGGGTTGTGTGGAAACTGAGTCTGAGGAATGTGCACCCAGGAATCTGGGGAGTGTGGACCTTGGGATCCAAGGAGTGTTCACACTGGTATCTGAACAATGCAGACACTGGGATCTGGGGAGTGTGAACATTGGATCTGGGGAGTGTGAACATTGTGCTCTGTGAAATATGGCCACTGGCATCTGGGGAGTCTGCACACTGCACTCTGGGGAGTGTGGACACTGGTATCTGGGAGTGTGGATACTGGTATCTGGGAGTGTGGACACTTGAGTCCATGGACTGTGGACACTGATGTGTGGGGAGTGTGGACACTGGGATTTTAGGAGGGTGGACACTGAGATCGGGGGAGTGTGGACCCTGGATCTGGGCAGTGTGGACACGAGAATCTATGGAGTCTGGATACTGGGATGTGGGGAGTTTGGACACTGTACTCTTTAGAGTGTGGACACTGGGATTTGAGGAGTGTGGATCCTGGGATAGAGGAGTGTGCACACTGAACTCCGGGTAGTGTGCACACTGGGATCTTGGAGGGTGGACACTGGGATTTGGAGAGTGTGCAAACTGGGTTCTAGGGAGTATAGACACTGCATAATGGGGAGTGTGGACACTGAGATCTAGGAAATGTGGAACCTGGGATCTCAGGAGTGTGGACACTCCTGATCTCAAGAGTGGGTTATGGGGAGTGTACATACTGGGTTCTGAGGAGTATAATTACTGGACTCTGGGGAATGTGGACACTGGGATCTTGGGAGTGTGTATACTGGAATCTGGAGAGTGTGGACACTTGGATCAGGGGAGTGTGGATACTGTACTCTGGGAAGTGTAGACACTTGGATCAGGGGAGTATGGATACTGCACTGTGGGGAGTGTGGACACAGGGATTCAGGAGTGTGCACACTGGGATTTGGGTAGTGTGGACACTGGTATCTGACTTGTGTGGACACTGGGTCTGAGAAATATGCAACCAGGATTCCAGGAAGAGTGGACACTTGGATCTGGGGAGTGTGGAAATTGGTATCAGAGGAGTGTACACACTGCACTCTGGGTAGTGTGGACACTTGGGTCTGGGGAGTGTGGACACTGGACTCTGTGGATTGTGCACACTGGGATCTTGGGAGTGAGGACATTGGAGTCTGTAGAGTGTGCACACTGAGCTCTGGGGAGTTTAGATACTGGATCAGGGAAGTGTGGACACTGGGATCAGGGGAGTGTGGACACTGCTATCTGGAGAGGGTGAACGCTGGACTCTGGGTATTGTGGATACTGGCTTCTGGGGATTGTGGACAGTCGATTCCATGGAGTGTGAACACTGTGACTGGGGAATTGTGGACACTGTGATCTTGGGAGGGTGGACACTGGGTTCTGGGTAGTGTGCACACTGGGATCTTGGCAGTGTGGACACTGGGATCGCTGGAGTCTGGATACTGGGATGTAAGGAGTGTGGACGCTACTCTTTGGAGCGTGGACACTGGGATCTATGAAGTTTGGACAGTGGGATCTAGCGACTGTGGACACTGGGCTCTGGGGAGTGAGGACACTGGGACCTTGGGAGTGAGGACATTGGACTCTGGGGAGTGTGGACACTGTGCTCTGTGGGGTGTGGACAAAGGCATTGGGGTGTGTGGACACTGGGTTTGAGTAATGTGCACCCAGGGATCTGAGGAGTGTGGACCCTGGGATCAGAGGAGTGTGCACAGCGGACTCTGGCTAGTGTGCATACTAGTATCTGAGCTGTTGGACACTGGAATCTGGGGAGTGTTAACATTGGATCTGGAGAGTGTGGACAATGGGATCTGAGCAGTGAGGACACTGGGATCTGGGGAGTGTTTACCCTGGACTCTGTGGATTGTGGACACGGCTTTTGGGAGTGAGGACATTGGAGTCTGGAGAGTGTGGGCCCTGAGATCTGGGGAGTGTGGACGCTGGAATCAGGGAAGTGTGGATGCTGGGATCTTGGGAGTATGGACACTGAGTTCTGGGTAGTGTGGAAACTGGGATCTGGGCAGGGTGGAAACTGGGATCTGGGTACCATGGTCCCTGGGGTCTGTGAACACTGCAAACTGGGGATTTTGGACCATGGGATCTGGGAAGTGTGGACTCTGGACTAAGGAGTATGGGCACTGGGAACTGGGGAGTGTTCACAGTGGGAACTGTGGACTGTGGACACAAGGATGTGGGGAATGTGAACACTGTACTCTGTGGAGTGTGGACCCTGAGTTCTGGGGAGTGTGCACATTGTGATCTGTGGAGTGTACTCAGGGATCTGGTTAGGGTGGACACTGGGAGATGGGGAGTGGGGACACTAGGATCTGGGGAGATTGGACACAGTGATCTGTGGAGTGTGCACACTGTATTCTGGGGAGTGTGGACCCTGGACTCTAGGGAGTGTAGACACTGGGATCTGGAGATTGTGGACACTGTCATCTGAGCAGTGCAGACACTGGGATCAGGGGAGTGTGGACAGAGATCTGGGTAGTGTACACCTAAGTTCTGGGGAGTATAGACACTAGACTCTGGGGAATGTGGACACTGAGATCTGGGGAATGTACACTGGGATCTTGGGAGTGAGGACATTGGAGTCTGGTAAGTGTGGACACTAGGCTCTGGGGAGTGTAGACACTGGGATTGGTGAAGTGTGAACACTGGGATCTTGGTTGTGTGGACACTGGGTCTGAGAAATGTGCACCCAGGGATCCCGGGAGTGTGGACACTTGGATTTGGAGAGTGTGGAACCTGGGATCAGAGGAGTGTACACACTGCACTCTGGGTAGTGTATACAATGTGATCTGAGCAGTGTGCACACTGGGATCTGGGGACTGTGGACACTGTACTTGGTGGAGTGTGGACACTGAGATCTGATGAGTGTGGACACTGGGACCAGGGGATTGTGGACCCTGAGATTTGGGGAGCTTGTACACTGCAAACAGGATTGTGGATCCTGGGATCTGGGGAGTGTGGACACAATGATTAGTGTGGACACTAAGATCTGGGGAATGTGGACACTTGAGTCCATGGACTGTGGACACTGATGTGTGGGGAGTGTGGACACTGGTATCTTGGGAGGGTGGACACTTGGATCTGGGGAGTGTGGACCCTGGCTCTGGGCAGTGTGGACACTGCAATCTATGGAGTCTGGATACTAGAATGTGGGGAGTTTGGACACTGTACTCTTTGGAGTGTTGACACTGGGATATGGGGAGTATGGATCCTGGGATCAGAGGAGGGTGCACACTGAACTCTGGGTAGTGTGCACACTGGGATCTGGGAGGGTAGACACTGGGATCTGGCAAGTGTGAACACTGGGATCTGGAGAGTGTGGGCACGGGGATCTGTGGGGTTTGGACACTGGAATAGGGGGAGTGTGGATGCTGGGATTGAGGGAGTGTGTACTCTGGGATTGAGGAGTGTGAACATTGGGATCTGGGGAGTGTGGACATTGGGATCTGGGGAATGTGGACACTGGGATCTGGAGAGTGTGGACACAGGGATCTACAAGTGTGGACACTGGGAAGTGGGTAAGGTGGACACTAGGTTCTGGGGAGTGTGCACACTGGGATCTTGGAAATGAGGACACTGGGATCTGGGGAGTGTGGACACTGGGATATTGGGAGTGCGGACACTGGACTTTGTGTAGTATGGACACTGGTATCTGGAGAGTGTGGACACTGTATTCTTTGGAGTATTTACACTGGGATACAGAGAGTGTAGAACCTGGGATCAGAGGAGTGTGCACACTGGACTCTGGGTAGTGTGCACACTGCCATCTGGGAGAGTGGACACTGGGATCTGGGGAGTGTGGACACTGGGATCTGGGGAGTGTGGACACAGTGATCTAGGAGTGTGGACACTGAGAAGTGGGTAAGGTGGATACTGGTTTCTGGGGAGTGTGGACACTGGGATCTTGGGTATGTGGACACTGGGATCTGGGGAGCTTATAGACTGCAAACTTGGGATTATGGATACTGGGATCTGGGGAGTGTGGATACTGGACTCTGGTGAGTGTGGACACTGGACTCTGGTGAGTGTGGACACGGATAAGGGAGGGGTTCACACTGGGATTTTTGGAGTGTGGACACAGAGATATGGGGAGTGTGGACAATGTACTCTGGGGAGTGTGGGTCATTGGACTCTGGGAAGTGTGCACATTTTGATCTGTGGAGTGTACTCTGGGATCTGGGGTGTGTGGAGACTGGATTCTGGGAAGTGAGGACACTGTGTTCTGGAGAATGTGGACACTTGGATCTCCGGAGTGTGGACAATGGGATCTCTGGTTTGTGGACCTTGGGATGTGGGGAGTATAGTAGAAACTGGGATCTGGTGACTGTGGTCACTGGGCTCCATGGAGTGTGGACATTAGGATCTGGGGAGTGTGGACACTGGGCTCCATGGAGTGTGGACATTAAGATCTGGGGAGTGTGGACATTGGGATCTGGGATGTGTGGACATTAGGATCTGGGGAGTGTGGACATTGGGATCTGGGATGTGTGGACTCCATGGAGTGTGGACACTGTTCTTTGCAGAGTGTGGACACTTGGATCTAGGGAGTGTCCACAATGGGATCTGTGGATTGTGGATCCGGTGATCAGGGGAGAATAGACATTGGCATATGTGGAGTGGGGACAGTGGGATCTGATGAATATGGACAGTGGGATCTGGGCAATTTGTGCACTGGACTCAATGGAGTGTGGACACTAGGATCTGAGGAATGTGGACACTGGACTCCATGGAGTGTGGACACTAGGATCTGGCGAGTGTGGACATTGGGATCTGTGGAGTTTGAGCACTGGGATCTGGGGTGTGTGCAGACTGGACTCTATGGAGTGTGGACACTGTGCCCTGCAGAGTGTGGACACTTGGATCTAAGGAGTGTGGACAATGGGATCTGTGGATTGTGGATTCTGGGATCAGGAGATTGTAGACACTGGGATATGTGGAGTGTGCACACTAGGATGTGGTGAGTGTAGACAGTGGGATTTGGGGAGTGTGGACACTGGACTCCATGGAGTGTTGACACTGTGACCTGGAGAGTGTGGACACTGGACTCTGTGGACTGCCCACACTGGGATCTAGGGAGTGTGTACACTGGGATCTGAGGAGTGTGTACACTGGGATCTAGGGAGTGTGCACACTGGGATCTGAGGAGTGTGTACACTGGGATCTGAGGAGTGTGTACACTGGGATCTGAGGAGTGTGTACACTGGGATCTAGGGAGTGTGTACACTGGGATCCGGGGAATGTTCATCCTGGGATCTGTGGAGTGTGGACAAAGGGATGTGGGGAGTGTGGAGGCTGTACTCTGTGGAGTGTGGACACTGGACTCTGTGTAATGTGCATATTGGAAACGGGAATTTGGACACTATGAACTGGGGAGTGTGGACACTGTATTCTGGAGAGTGTGGACACTGGTATCTCGGCATGTCAACAGTGGATTGTGGGGAGTTTAGACACTTTCCTCGGTTGTGTGGACACTGGGATCTGGGGAGTATGGACACAGTGACCTGAGACATGTGGACTTTGTGCTCTCAAGAGTCTGGACACTGGTATCTGGGGAGTGTGACACTGGGATATGGGGAGTGTGGATCCTGGGATTTGAGGAGTGTGCACAATGGACGCTGGGTAGTGTGCACACTGGGATCTGGGAGTGGACACTGGGATCTGGAAGTATAGACACATGGATGTGGGGAGTGTGGACACTGGGATCTCTGGAGTGTGGACACTGGAATCTAAGGAGTCTGGATACTGGGATGTGGGGAGTTAGGACACTGTATTCTTTGTAGTGTTGACACTGGGATATGCAGAGTGTGGAACCTGGGATCTGGGGAGTGTTGAAGCATGGATCAGAGAAGTGTGCACACCGGACTCTGGGTAGTGTGCACACTGGGATCTGAGAAGGTGGACACAAGAATCTGGGTAGTGTGGACACTGGGATTGAGGGAGTGTAAACACTGGGATGGGGGGGATTGTGAACACAGGGTTCTGGGAAGTGTAGACAGTAGACACGGGTCTGGGAGTGTGGCCACAGGATATGGGGAGTGTGGACACTGGAATCTCTGGAGTGTGGACACTGGAATCTCTGGAGTGTGATTACTGGGATATGGGGAGTTCGGACATTGTACTCTTTAGAGTGTTGACACTTGGATATGGGGAGTGTGGTATCTGGGATCAGAGGAGTGTGCACACTGGTATCTGGGTGTGTGCAAACTTTGATCTGGGAAGGTGTACACTGGGATCTTGGGAGTGTGGACACTGGGATCTGGGGAGTGTGAAAAATGGGATCTGGAGAGTATGGAAAGTGTGATCTGGGGAGTATGGACTCTGGGATCTGGTGAGTGTGGTAGCTGGGATCTGTGGAGTGTGCACACTGAGATCTGGGGAATGTTCTCCCTGGCATCAGTGGAGTGTGGACAAAGGGATGTGGGGAGTTTGGCGGCTGTACTCTGTGGAGTGTGGACACTGGACTCTGCATAGTGTGCATATTGGAATCTGGGTACTGTGGACACTGGACTCTGCATAGTGTGCATATTGGAATCTGGGCACTGTGGACACTGGGATCTGGGGAGTGTGGACACTTGGATCTGGGGAGTGTGGACATTGTATTCTAGAGAGTATGGACACTGGGATTCGGCGTGTGAACAGTAGACTGTGGGGAGTGTGGACACTTTCCTCTGGGGTGTGTGGTCACTGGGATCTGGGGAGTGTGGACACTTTGACCTGTGATGTGTGGACATTGGGCTCTGGAGAGTCTGGACACTGATATCTGGAGAGTGTGGACAATAGGATCAGAGTAGTGTGGACCCTGGGATCTGGGGAGTGTGGACCAGGGGAGTTGAGGAGTGTGCAAAATGGACTCTGGGCAGTGTGCACAATGGGATCTGGGATGTGGACACTGGGATCTTGGGAGTGTGCACACTG
>NW_012267237.1:688666-693389 GCF_000151885.1 Dipodomys ordii
AGTGTAGAACCTCTGGTCAAAGTAGTGTGCACACTGGACTCTGGGTAGTGTGCACACTGGGATAGAGAGAGTGAACACTGGGATCTGGGGAACGTGGACACTGGGATCTAGAGAGTGTGGACACGTGAAACTGGGAACATGGACACTCTGATCTGGGGAGTATGGGCACTGGGATCTGGGGAGTGTGGACACTGGGATCTGGACAGTGTGGACAAAGGAATCTATGGATTATGGATACTGGGATGTGGGGAGTTTGGACACTGTACTCTTTGGAATGTTGTCACTGGGATATGGAGAGTGTGGAAGCTGGGGTCAGAGGAGTGTGCACACTGGACTATGTGGAGTTTGCACACTGGGATCTGGGAGGGTGTACACTGGTATCTGAGCAGTGTGGACACTGGGATCTGGGGAGTGTGGACACAGGGATCTGGGAGTGTGGACACTGAGACCTGGAAAGTCTGAACACTAGGATAAGAGGGGTACACACTGGGATCTGGGGAATGTGGGCTCTGGGATCAGAGGAGTGTGCACACTGGACTCTGGGTAATGTGCACACTGGGATCTGGTTGGGTGGACACTAGGATCTGGGGATTGTGGACACTGGATTCTGGAGACTGTGGGCACAGGGATCTGGTAGTGTGGACACTCGGATCTGGGGAGTTTGTACACTGGTATAGTGGGAGTGTGCACACTGGGATCGAGGGAATGTGAACACTGGGATCTGGGGGGTGTGGACACTGTGTCTTGGGAGTGAGGACATTGGACTCTGAGGATTGTACACTCTGGACTCTGAGTACCGTGAACACTGGGATCTGGAATGTGCACACTGGGATCTGTGGAGTGTGCACACAGGGATATGGGGAGTATGGACACTGTACTCTGGGGAGTGTGCACACTGGGACCTAGGGAGTGTGGACACGGGTAACTATGGAGTCTGGATACTGGGATCTGGAGAGTGTGGACACTGTACTTTTTGGAGTGTGGACAACGTGAGCAGGGGAATAGGGATACGGTTCTGTGGAGTGTGGACACTGGGATCTGGGCAGAGTAGACCCTGGGATCTGGGAATTGTGGACCCTGGGATCTGGGGAGTGTGGGAACTGAATCTATGGAATCTGGATACTGGTATGTGGGGAGTTTGGACACTGTACTCTTTAGAGTGTGGAACTGGGATATGGGGAGTTTCAATCCTGGGATCTGAGGAGTGTGCACACTGGACTCTGAGTATTGTGCACCCTGGGATCTGGGAGTGAGGACACTGTGATCTGGAGAGTGTGGACACCGGGATCTTGGGAGTGAGGACCTTGGACTCTGAGGAGTGTGCACACTGGGATCATGGAGTGTGGACACTGGAGTCTAGGGAGTGTGGACACTGGGATCTGGGGAATGTTCACCCTAAGTGCTGTGGAGTGTGGACAAAGGGATGTGAGGAGTGTGGAGGCTGTACTATGTGGGCTGTGGACACTGGACTCTGGGTTGTGTGCACATGGAATCTGGGCACTGTGGACACTGGAATCTGAGGAATTTGGACACTGGGATCTGAGGACTGTGACACTGGGATCTGGGAGTGTGGACACTTGGATCTGTGGAGTGTGCACACTGGGATCTGGGGAGTTTGCACACTGGGACCTAGGGAGTGTATGCACTGGGATCTGGGGAATGTTGTCTCTGGGATCTGTGGACTGTGGACAAAGGGATGTGGGGAGTGTGGAGGCTGTACTCTGGGGAATGTGGCCACTGGTCTCTGCCAAGTATGCATATTGAAATCTGGGCACTGTGGACACTGTAATCTGGGAAATTTGGACACTGGGATCTGTGGAGTGTGGACACTAGGATCTGTGGAGTGTACACACTAGGATCTTGGGAGTGAGGACACTGGGCTCAGGAGTATACACACTTGGATCTGATAGTGTGGACACTGGGATCTGGGGAGTGAGGACATTGCACTATGAGGAGTGTGCACACTGGACTCTGAATAGTGTGCACACTGAGATCTGGGAGTGTGGACACTGGGATCTGGGGAGTGTAGACACTGGGATCTCTGAATCTATAGAGTCTCGATACTGGGATATGGTGAGTTTGGACACTCTACCCTTTGGAGTGTGGACCCCAGGATTTGAGGAGTGTGCACACTGGTCTCTGGGTAGTGTGCACACTGGGATCTGGGAGTGTGGACACTGGAATCTGTGGAGTGTGGACAAGGGATATGGGGAGTGTGGAGGCTGTGCTCTGTGAAGTGTGGACACTGGACTCTGGGAAGTGTGCACAATAGGATCTAGGGAGTGTGGATACTGGGATCTAAGGGGTGTGGACACTGGCATCTAGGGAGTGTGTACACTGGGATCTGGGGAATGTTCACCCTGAGATCTGTGGAGTGTGGACAAAGGGATATGGGGAGTGTTGCAGCTGTACCCTGGGGAGTGAGGACACTGGAATCTAGATAGTCCATATGGAATCTAGGCACTGTGGACACTGGAATCTGGAAAATTTGGATGCTAGAATCTGGGGAGTGTGGACACTGGGATCTGGGAGTGTGGTACTGGGATCTATGGAATCTGGATATAGGGATGTGGGGAGTTTGGACACTGTACTCTTTAGTGGGTAGACATTGGGATATGGAGAGTTTGGGACCCTGAGATCTGAGAAGTGTGCACACTGCTCTCTAGGTAGTGTGCACACTGGGATCTGGAAGTGTGCACACTGGGATCTGTGGAGTGTGGACACGGGGATATACGGCGTGTGGAGGCTGTACTCTGTGAAGTGAGGACACTCGACTCTAGGGAGTGTGCACACTGGGATCTAGGCAGTGTGTACACTGGGATAGGGGGAATTTTCAGCCTGGGAACTGTGGAGTATGGACGCAGTGATGAAGGGAGTGTGGAGGCTGCACTCTGTGGAGTGTGCACACTGGACTCTATGTAGTGTGCATACTGGAATCTGGAGACTGTCGACACTGGAGTCTGGGGAATTTAGACACTAGGATCTGGGGATTCTGGACACTGGACTCAGTGTAGTGTGCACACTGGGATCTAGGCACTGTGGACACTGGAATCTGGGGAATTTGGACACTGGGAACTGGGAAATGTGGACACTGTGTTCAGGAGAGTGTGGACACTGGGATCTCAGAGTGTGGACAGTGGCCTGTGGGGAGTGTGGATACTTTTTTCTGGGGTGTGTGGACACTGGGATCCTAGGGGTGTGACACTGGGATCTGGAGAGGGTGGACACTGAATTGTTGGGATCTGGGCTGTATGGATCCTGGAATGTTGGGAGTGTGATCACTGGACTCTGTGTAGTGTGGACACTGGTATCTGGGGACTGTGCACATTGAACTATGTCGATTGTTGGCACAGGGATCTTGCGAGTGATCACATTGGACTCTGGGGAGTGTGGACACTGTGCTCTGTGGGGTGTGGACACTGGGTCTCAGGAATGTGCACCCAGGGATCTGGGGAATTTGGACCCTGGGATCACAGGAGTTTGCACACTGGACTCTAGGTAGTGTGCACACTGGTATCTGAGCAGTGTGGACACTGGGATCTGGGGAGTATGAACATTGATCTAGGGAGTGTGGACACTCTGCTCTATGGGGTGTGGACACTGGCATTTGGGGAGTCTGCACACTGCACTCTGGGGAGTGTGCACACTGGTGGACACTGGAATCTATGCATTTAGATACTGGGATGTGGGGAGTTTGGACACTGTACTTTGGAGTGTTGACACTGGGATCTGGGGAGTGTGGAACCTGGGATCAGAGGAGTGTGCACACTGGACTCTGCATAGTGTGCACACTGGGATCTTGGAAGACGGAAACTGGCATCTAGGTAGTGGACACTGGGGTAGGGGATTTGGACTCTGAGATCTGAGGAGTGTGCACACTGGACACTGGGTAGTGTGCACATGGGATCGGGAATGTGGGCACTGGGATCTGTGTACTGTGAACACTGTGCTGTGGGGAATATGGACAATGGGATCTGGGGATTGTGGACACCGGGGTCTTGGGAGTGAGGACATTGGACTCTGGGGAATGTGGACATGGAGCTCTGGGGCATGTGGACACTGGGAACTGGAGAGTGGGGACACTGAGATCTGAAGACTGTGGACACTTGACTCCGTGGATTATGGACACTGGGATCTGGGGAGTGTGGACACAGCGATATGGAGCATGTGGAGGCTGTAGTCTGTGGAGTGTGGACACTGGACTCTGGGGAGTGCACACTGGGATCTAGGCACTGTGGACACCGGAAGCTGGAGAGTTGGGACACTGGGAACTGGGGAGTGTGGACACAGTGTTTGGGAGAGTGTGGACACTGGGATCCCAGAGTGTGGACAGTAGCCTATAGGGAGTGTGGACACTTTGCTCTGGGGTGTGTGGACAGTGTAATCTGGGGACTGTGGACACTGTGCTCAGTGGAGTGTGGACACTGGGATTTGGGACTGTGTACACTGGAATTTGGCACACTGTGGTCTGAGGAGTGTGAACACTGTGACCTGGGGTGTGTGGACATTGGGCTGTGGGGAGTCTGGACACTGATATTTGGGGAGTAGGGAGACTGGGATCTTGGGAGTGTAGACGCTGGGATTTGAGGAGTGTGCACAATGGACTCCGGGTAGTGTGCACAATGGGATCTGGGAGTGTGCACAATGGGCTCCGGGAGTGTGCACAATGGGCTCCGGGAGTGTGCACAATGGGCTCCGGGTAGTGTGCACAATGGGCTCCGGG
>NW_012267237.1:694576-703872 GCF_000151885.1 Dipodomys ordii
AGTGTGCACAATGGGCTCCGGGAGTGTGCACAATGGGCTCCGGGAGTGTGCACAATGGGCTCCGGGAGTGTGCACAATGGGCTCCGGGAGTGTGCACAATGGGATCTGGGAGTGTGGACACAGGGATACGGTGAGTATGGAAGCTGTATTCTAGGGAGTGTGGACACTGTGGTCTGGGAAGTGTGGACACTGTGATCTGGGGACTGTGGACACTGTACACTGTGGAGTGTGGACACTGGGACTTGGGGAGTGTGGACACAATACTCTGGGCAGTGTGGACATTATGATCTGGGAGTTTGCACACAAATATCTGGGATCTGGGTGTGGGTATACTTGACTCTGTGGCGGGTGGACACTGTTCTGTTGAGCATGTGGAGATTGGGATCTGGGGAGTGTGGACACTGTGAACTGGGTAATGTGGACACTGGGATCTGGAGATTGTGTACACTGGGATCTGGGGAGTGTGGAAGCTGGACTCTGTGGAGTGTGGACACTGGGATTTGGGGAGTGTGGACACAATACTCTGGGCAGTGTGGACACTATGATCTGGGAGTGTGCTCACACATATCTGGAGAGTGTCGAAACTGGGGTCTGGGGTGTGTGGATATTGGAATTTGTGGAGTGTGAGCACTGTCCTCTGGGGAATGTGAAGATTGGGATCTCTGCAGTGTAGACACTGGAATCTATGGAGTCTGGATCCTGGGATATGGATAGTTTGTACACTCTAATCTGTGGAGTGTGGACACTGGAATCTGTGGAATATTGACATGGAGATGTGGGGAGTGTGGAGGCTGGACTCTGTGGAGTGTGGACACTGGACTCTGTGGTGTGGACACTGGGAGGGAGTGTGGACACTGGGATCTAGGGAGTGTGGACACTGGGATCTGGGGAATATTCACCCTGGGATCTGTGGAGTGAGGACACAAAGATGTGGGGAGCGTGGAGGCTGTACTCTGTGGAGTGTGCCACTGGACTCTGGGGAGTGTGCACACTGAGATCTGTGCACTGTGGACACTGAAATCTGTGGAGTTTGGACACTGGGATCTGGGGAGTGTGGACACTGGAGAACTCAGCATATGAAAAGTGGACTGTGGGGAGTGTGGACACTTTTCTCTGGAGTGTGTGGACCCTGGGATCTGGGAGTGTGGACAATGGGATCTGGGAGTGTGGACACTCAGATCTGGGCATCTTGGACTCTTGGATATGTGTAGTGTGGACACTGGGCTGTGGAGTATGGACACTGGATATGGGGAGTGTGGATCCTGAGATCTGGAGAGTGTGGACACTGGACTCTGGGGAGTTTGGACACTGGATATGGGGAGTGTGCACACTGAGATCTGGGCAGTGTACTCTAGGATCTGGGTAGCATGCTCTGGGGAGTGTGGAAACTGCAATCTGAGGAGTGTGGACACTGGGATCTGTGAAGTGTGCACACTGTGGTCTGGGGAGTGTAGAAACTAGGATCTGGGATTTGGACACTGGGATCTGGGGAATGTGGAAACTGGATTCTGAGGAGTATGGGCGCTGGGATCTGGCGAGTGTGCACACTGGACTTCGTGGAATGTGAACACTGAGGTCTGGGGAGTGTGGATACTGTTATCTTTGAAGCATTGATACTGGGATCTGGGCAGTGTCAATAGTTGGATCTGGGTAGTGTGGACACTGGGATCTGGGTAGTGTGGACAATGGGATCTGGGGTATGTGGTCACTGGGCTCAGGAGTGTGGACACTGTGCTCTAGAGAGTGTGCACACTTGGATCTGGGAAGTGTAAACACTGGAATCTGTGGATTGTGGAACCTTAGATCTGGGGAGTGTAGACACTGAAATATGTTGAGTATGGACCCTGGGATCTGGTGAGCATGAACAGTGCGATCTGGGGAGTGTGCACACTGGACTCTGTGGAGTGTGCTCAGTGTGATCTGAGCAGTGAGGACACCACTCTGGGGACTGTGGACACTGGACAATGGGGAGTGTGGACACCAGGATCTGGAGAGTGTGGACACCAGGGTCTGGGGAATGTGGACACGTCTCTGGGGAGTGTGAACACTGGGATCTGGGGAGTGTGGACACTGGACTCCATGGAGTGTGAACACTGCTATGGGGAATGTGGACACTGGGATCTGGAGAGTGTGGACACTGGGATCTGGGAGTGTGGACACTGGGATCTGGGAGTGTGGACACTGGGATCTGGGGAGTGTGGACACTGGACTCCATGGAGTGTGAACACTGCTATGGGGAGTGTGGACACTGGGATCTGGGGAGTGTGGACACTGGGATCTGGGAGTGTGGACACTGGGATCTGGGGAGTGTGGATACTGGACTCCATGGAGTTTGAACACTGTCTGTGGGGAATGTGAACACTGGGATCTGGGAGTGTGGACACTGCTGTGGGGTGTGCAGACACGACTCTGGGGTGTGTGCACACTGGGATCTGCAGAGTATGGACACAGGGATCTGGGGAGTGTGCACGCTGGACTATGGGAAGTGTGCACACTGTGGTCTGTGGACACTGGGATCTGGGAAGTGTGGAAACTGGACTCTATGGAGTATGGACGCTGGGAACTGCACTCAGCTCCTCAGCCGGGCAGGACCCGGTGGCTAGCTGCTGTCTCCCTGGGGGCTGGCGTGAGGAAGGCCAAGCCTCCTGCTGGTGCTAGACCTTTGCCAAGCCATCGGACCCCAGCCTCGGCTACACGCCCTCCCTCTGTGCCCTGGAGGGCGTTCCTGTGGCTATGAGGACCAGCAGATGGTGACACTCTGACCCCATCAATGGGGGGGGACTGGTGCCTCTTCCCAGAGGGTGGTGGTCTGGTGGCCGTCCAGTGGTGAGGGCTGAGCTCACCAGGCAAGGCCATGTGGGGAGGACCCCTGGTGACAGCAAAGGCCTCCGGAAGCTGTGGCCAGACAGAAACCAGACCTTCCCAGGGAATGTTTGCCATGCGACTGATCTGAGCAGCCGTTTACAGCCTGTTCTAGATGCTCAGACCAATGCTGAAGAACAGACAGGTAGAGATACAGCAATGCTGAGGCCAGACAAGGGTGCACCTTCGGTCAGGGAATAAAGGGACACAAAGTGAAGAGGACATCCCCTGGGAGTCAGAGCAGGCCACAGGACGAGCATGCTGGCGAGTACGCAAGGGAATCAAGTCCACGAACCGGAGGGCCCTGAACTCGCTTAAAGGAATTTGGGACTGGTATAGTCCAGGTTGCCAAAAGAAGTAAAATACCAATGGTCTGTCCAGAAACTATGTCCTCACCAGTGCTTCTCCCAGAGGGCTACCAGAAATGAAGTTTTAGGGAAATGAGTAGCTTTCTATTTACAAAAAAAAAGTCCCAGACACAGAAGATAGGGCACCACACCAAGAGAAGGCAGAAGGCCACGGTGCCGAGGGCACAGCCAGGCCAAAGAGACGAGGTTTACCAGAGTCGGTGGGACCTGAAGAGTCAAACAGAGCTGGAACTAAATGATGCTGAATTTTAAGCCAGTGAGGTTTTGATGACACCAGGCGTGTGCTGCCGGTGGACGAGGCCCAGGGTACCGGAGGTGCTGTTCAGGGACACCAGGGAGCAGTTGACAGGGCTGCTAGGTTGGCAGTGCAGCTGGGCGTGGGCCCATAAGAGTCACCACCAGACTGAACCCATGCCCAGCTGTCTCGTCAGCCCGCCCTGCCAGACCTGACTCTCAGAGCCAGGCCAGCTGCAGGGAAGAGGCTGGGGTGGGCCGGGCTCTTCGCATGGCTCATGGGCAGTAAAACGCTCTAGGAAGAAAGCAGGGCCGGAAGCCCCACAGCAGATGGTGAAGGAGAGCAGGGGAGACGGGAAAAGCCACCCAGCAAATGGGGGCAGGGATGACGCCCTCTGGGGTCACAGACAAGGGCTCCAGAGGAGATGGCAGGCAAGACGTTGGACAGCCTTCCCTTTATGTTTGGTACACCCAGGGCGGCCTCCGCAGAGGAGTTAATGCATCTCTTCATGGGGGAGGGGGAGGGGATGTCGCCTTGGGCCATGTTCTCAGAAGGTCCTAAGTACGGGGACTGTGGATTGACTAAGATGACTAATGGTGCTTGAGAGCCTCAGAAGAAGATGCCCGGGAGAGGGCCTGCCTGCCGCAGCAGCCCAGCTGGCCAAGCGCACCCATGCCCAGAGCATCCGAGCCGCGCGGTGACTCGGATACAGGGGTGCAAATGGCATTTGTGGGGGCTTAGGAAAGCATGCAGGACCAGGCCCGAGAAACCCTAGCACAAGCTGATAGGAAAATGGCCCAGGGTCCCCAAAGCTTGGGCTCAAAAGAGTAAGATGAACCCGTGGCTTTCACACGAGCTAAAGTAAGCAGGCCTCAACACAGGAAGCTGAGAGACAGTCACAAGGCAGAAGCTAGGTGTACATAGTCTGGGTCTGGAAAAGAGCTGGCCACTCAACGTCCCACAGACCTGAGACAGAGCAGAGCAACCACTGACAAGCAGACTCTGCAGGGAGGCGCTGTGTGCTCGGGCAGGTTTGAAATCCCGGTGGCTCTCCCCACCCACCCCGACCACCGGGCCCCCGGCCAGCTGTGAGGTCCAGGTCCCAGGCGTCCACTGGAGTCAGGTGACAAGTCCCCAAGCCCTCAGGGGTCACCACACCCTGACCTGGGCCCCGCCAGGGCTGTGGGGCTCCCTGCACTGAGGGGGCTGTCTGTGCTTAGGAGCACCTGGACCCCCAGGCCCCCCCAGTTCTCACGAAGGTGGAGGACAGAGTCCCATAGCTGTGCCTTTAAACTGACAGCTCTTCACGTGCTGGCTAGAAGTGGCTCAACCACACTGCCTTTCTTCTGTCATGGAAACAGTAAGCGCTCCTTCCCCAGAGGAGAGGCAGGGAATAGCCGAGGCCTCCCATCTCTGGCTGCTCCAAAAGGAGGTTTGGGGATCAGGGTCTTGCTATGAAGTCCACCTCTCAATGGAAGCTGGCATACCCAGGTTCTCCACCTACGTGGCCAGTCTCCATGATGGGTGGACTTTTCCTTCATTCCAAAATTTAGGTCAAATGAAGATGAGTCATACATATGGCAATTGTTCTCCAAAAGAGAAATGTAAGAAGATATTCTTCTCAGCAGAGAATTACAGAATCTGTATAAGCGGGGTTGGGCCCAGGAGTGGGCGCTGTCAGACACAGCCGGCCGCTGAGCTGCTGAGCCACACCCATTCTCTGCACAGAGGGGAGTTGAAGAGGGCCGGCTAGGTCTGGCGGTGAAATTAGAGCTGCAGGGCTGTGATCACAAAGGGCAGGGCTCACCAAGACTGCTTCTCTCCTCTGAGCAGCCCCTTAGGACTGACCCTGCCCGACACTGAAGCTCTGCTCGGAGGAGCGGGCAGCCAGGCCGCACACCGGTGCCACTGTGAGCTGCTTGCTCAGGCCGCTGCCACGCTTCACGGCAGAGTCTTACTCTGCTCACAGGGTGCCAGATGGGGCTTCAGCCCTAAATGCTTTTCCATCTTCTCTCTCCTAGCTCTGTCTCCTCCCAGCATTCTGCCCACGCAGAATGGACTGGCTTCTCGTAGGGTGAGATCTTCCCAGAGTTGGTTGAGCTGCCTCGATCTCTGACATAACGTAATTTAACATTGATTTGTTGGCTTGGAAAAACATGTGCTTAGACCAAGAACTTTTTTTTTAATTGTGAAAATACTATACAGAGGGGTTACAATTACATGGGCAAGATAATGAGTATATTTCTTATCAAGCATTGTAGCCTCCTCCTTTGTTTTCCCTTCCCATCCCTTCCCATCCTCCCCCATCCCCCCACCCAAACCTCCTCCTCCCCTCCCCCACCACCAAAGGTGTAAAGTTCGTTTTGGACATAACAACATGTACATCTCATTGTTGCAATGGGTCCACCTGTGTCCCTATTTAAACGATTTGTTTTTTCCTTTCCTCTCCTCAAATTATACCAACCCAGATGCCCCTCAGCAGATGAATGGATCAAGAAAATGTGGTATATATACACAATGGAATTCTATGCCTCCATCAGAAAGAATGACATTGCCCCATTTGTTAGGAAATGGAAAAACTTGGAAAAAATTAGATTAAGTGAAGTAAGCCAGGCCCAAAGAAACATAGGTCCCATGGTTTCCCTTATTTGCAATATCTATTATATGTCTGAGTCAAGCGGAAAAGGTCAGATAAGTTGATGTTAGGGAAATGAACCCTAAGATATGTATCCAAGAACCTCTTTGGGAATGGCTTAGTTTCCTACTGCCTGCAGCCACCTGTGAACCATGTAGTTTATACCAGTAATATGTAGAAGCAGTTGCCTTTGGGCTGGAAACGGTATTCTGGGTAATGCCCGTGGCATCCGAAGTGAAGCTCACTTACAGTGTCGTAAGGTGAGGAACAGAGAAGCCACATTTTGAGAGGTTGAGCTGGGAGTCTTTATTAGAAAGCTGGTGTCCACAAGCAGACTCCTGCCATAAGACCCGCAGCCCCGCCAATACACTTAACACTGTTAGAAAGCTGAGTCATGAGAGCAGCAGAGGAGAGACAGAGCAGAAACACATACCAGCCACCTAGACCAACCCCAGGGGAGAGCTGAGTGGGACACCATGGTGGCTGGAGCAGAGCCAGGAGACAGGACACAGCGCACCAGGCCTGGCGTAATGGCATCTGAGTTGGTCTAATCCTATTTTAGGGACGGGGGCAGAGTCACAGGAAACTGGAGTCTCCCAAGTTCAAGGCACAGGACTGGCAGGTCTAATAACCTATTGTCCAAGCCCTGCCCCTGCCTCTGGGAATTCAGGTGGCCCATCTCCTGCGGGGGGACTTCCCCTTTCTCCACCATGAAGACACGATGGCACCAGTTAAACCCAATTCTCTGTCCACTCCATGACCAAGATGGCACTGGCTAGACCCAGCATCCCCAGGTCAACAGTAAAAGTTGTGTTTGCTTACCCAGCCAACCTTCAGTGCCCAGAATTCCCCACACTTTTGTGGCGTCCCAGGAGGGCCATCCCGGGCCTCAGCCTTGAGCAGACAGACGGCAGCAGCAACAGGAGAAACGTGTCTGAGTTTGTTCAGCACATGTTCTACGTGACCCAGGAGCCTGCTCAGGGCCACTGTCGGGCAGGAGTGGCGGGTTCTGGTCAAGCACACTACGGAGAAGCTGAAGAAGAGAAGTTATTTTAACAAGTCAGCGTAGACATCTCCGGTCTTGATAAGGCTGGCACCACACAGAGGCTCTGCGGCTTCATGCAGTCCCATTTGTCCAACCTTTCTTTGATTTGTTGTGCTTCTGGGTCTTTATTAAGAAAATTACGGCCTGAGCCAAGGAGACCTAGGGTTTCTCCTATTCCATCCTGTAATGTTTTCAGGGTGTCTGCTTTGACTCCGAGGTCTTTGATCCATTTGGAGTTGATTCTGGTTCAAGGTTGTATATAAGGATCTAGCTTTAGTTTTCTACAAGTGATTAACCAGTTTTGCCAGCACCATTCACTGAAGAGGCTGTCTTTCTTCCATTCTATTTTTTTAGCTCCCTTATCGAAGAATAGGTAGCTATAGGTCTGTGGGTTCATTTCTGGGTTTTCAATTCTATTCCATTGGTCCTGAGGTCTGTTCTTGTGTCAGTACCAAGCTGGTTTGATGACTATGGCTTTGTAGTAGAGTTTGAAATTTGGTATTGATATTCTTTGGTATATTTTGTGGAGGAGAAGGGAAAAAGCAAATTGTTTAAATAGGGATACAGGTTGACCCATTGCAACAATGAGATGTACAAGACCTTGTTGAAAGATGAACTTTACAACTTTGGCAGAGGGCGGGGGGAGATGGGAAGGGATGGGAAGGAAAAACAAAGGAGGAGGCAACAATGCTTGATAAGAAATGTACTCATGGAGGGGAAACAAAGGAGGAGGCTCCAATGCTTGATAAGAAATGTACTCATTATCTTGCCCACATAATTGTAACCCTTCTGTACAGTTTTTTCACAATAAAAAATGTACTCATTATCTTGCTCATGTAATTGTAACTCCTCTGTACGGTATTCTCACAATAAAAGAAAAAAAAAGAAATGTACTCATGGGCTGGGAAGTTGGCTCAGTGGTAGAGTGCTTGCTTTGCATGCATGAGGCCCTGGGTTCCATTCCTCAATACCACATAAGCAGAAAAAAGCTGGAAGTGTTGCTGTGGCTCAAGTGGTAGAGCACTAGCCTTGAGCTGAAGAGCTGAGGGACAGCGCCCAGGCCCAGAGTTCAGCCCCCACGACCAGATCCAAAAAAAAAAAATGTACTCATTACCCAATTGTTTCTAACACATTTATAAGATTATTTCTTCGTTGCTTTGTATGTCCCTCCCCCATAGTATAACCCCTGCTTTCACTGTATTTGATTTTGGTATAATTTGTGGAGGGGAAGGGAAAAAACAAACCGTTTAAATAGGGATACAGGTGGATCCATTGCAACAATGAGATGTACAAGTCATTACGTTGAAAACGAACTTTACAACTTGGGGGGGAGGAGGGTTGACAGGGTGGGGGGAGAGGATGGGATGGGAAGGGGAAACGGCTACAATGCTTGATAAGAAATGTACTCATTATCTTGCCCATGTAATTGTAACCCCTCTGTATGGTATTTTCACAATAAAATAAAAATGTATAAAAAATAAAAATAAAAAATAATGGTGCCACACCTCCAGCTCCCCTCTCCTGCTTTGAAGAAACAAGGGGGCCGGAGGCCTTGTTCGCTGGGCTGTTTCCATGCGGTCTTGGTGTGGCAGAGCCCATGGCAGAGCAGCGGCTTGGGGTCAGACACCTCCATCCGTGTGGCGGCTGGGGCGGCGGCCTGAGCCCACCCCTGGGAAAGGCTGCGGCTCCTGGCAGACTTGGTGAGGGACAGCAGTGGCTCTCGGGACAAGCTGATGTCAAGCTCTGTTGCTCAGAAAGGCGTTCTTCTCCATGGGGGAATTGTCCGCACCTGTCTGCATCTGCAGCGCAGGCTCAAGGTCTCACTAGAGAAGCATGAGTTGTGCGGGCCGTGGTGCTCCGGGTTGCTTGATCTGGCCCCTTTTCATTTCCTCTCCATGGACTTAGCACCGGGCACCGAGTCCCTGAGGCCTGAGGCCTTCACACTCCTGACCTGGGTCTGCTGTGGGGCCTGGAGCAGGTCAGGGCTGCCCTGCCCACCGGGTTCTGTGTTCCAGGGTGGATGCCCCCTCCCTGTCCCCTCCCCCCCAATGTGTTTTGTGTTCCAGGGTGGATGCCCCCTCCCTGTCCCCTCCCCCCCACTGGGTTCTGTGTTCCAGGGTGGATGCCCCCTCCCTGTCCCCTCCCCCCCAC
>NW_012267237.1:704157-712661 GCF_000151885.1 Dipodomys ordii
CCCACTGGGTTCTGTGTTCCAGGGTGGATGCCCCCTCCCTGTCCCCTCCCCCCCACTGGGTTCTGTGTTCCAGGGTGGATGCCCCCTCCCTGTCCTCTCCCCCGCACTGGGTTCTGTGTTCCAGGGTGGATGCCCCCTCCCTGTCCCCTCCCCCCCACTGGGTTCTGTGTTCAGATCTCAGTGTCCACATTCCCTAGAGCCCAGTGTGCACACTCTCCAGAGTCCAGTGTCCATACTCACAGAGTACAGCCTCCACACTCCCCACATCCTTGTGTCCACACTGCACAGATCCCAGTGTCCACCCTCCCCCGATGCCAGTGTCCCCACTCCCCAGATTCCAGTGTGCACACTCCTCGGATCCCAGTGTCCACACTCCCCACATCCATGTGTCTATACTTCCAGATCCCAGTGTCCACTCCCAGATCCCAGTGTGCACACTACCCAGCGTCCATTGTGCACACTCCTCAAATCCCAGGGTTCACACTCCCCATATCCCAGTGTCCACACTCCCCAGATACCAGTGTCCAGACTCTTCAGAGCACAAAGTCCACATGTCTCAGGTCACTGTGTCCATACTCCCCAGATCCCAGTGTCCACACAACCGAGGAAAGTGTCTAAACTCCCCACAATCCACTGTTGACATGCTGAGATACCAGTGTCCACACTCTCCAGAATACAGTGTCCACACTCCCCAGATCCAAGTGTCCACACTCCCCAGATCCCAGTGTCCACAGTGCCAAGATTCCAATATGCACACTACGCAGAGTCCAGTGTCCACACTCCTCAGATCCCAGGTTCCACACTCTTCAGAAATATGTGTGCACACTCCCAGATCATAGTGTCCACATTACCCAGAGTACTGTTTCCCCACACAACAAATCTCAGTGTCCACACTCAACAAAGTACACTGCCCACACTCCCCTGATCACAGTGTGTGCACTGCCCAGATTCCAGGGTCCACACTCCCCACAGACCAGAGTACACACTCCCCAGAGTATACTCCCCACTTTCCACAGTCCCCAGACCACAGTGTGCACACTCCCCAGATTCCAGTGTCCACACTCCTCAGAATCCAGAGTCCAAACTCCCCAAGTCACAGTGTCTACACTCCCCAGGTCCTAGTGTTCACACACCCTAGAGAAGTGTGTCCACACTCGATATAGTCCACTGTCCACACTCCGAAATCCCAGTGTCCACACTCTCCAGAACACAGTGTCCAAACTCCCTAGATCCCACTGTCCTCATTCCCAGATCCCAGTGTGCACACTACCCAGATCCAAGTGTCCACACTACACAAAGTCTAGTGTGCACACCCACTCCAAAGAGTACAGTGTCCACACTCCCCACATTCCAGTATGTAGACTCCATAGATTCCAGTTTCCACACTGCCCAGATCCCAGTGTGTGCACCCCATCCCAGTGTCCACACTCCCCTGATTGCAGTGTTCACACTCCCCCTATCCCAGTGTGCACACTCCCCCTATCCCAGTGTCCACACCCCCAGAACACAGTGTCCACACTCCCCAGAGTCCAATGTCCTCACTCCCAAGATCCCAGTGTTCATAATCCAGAGTTCACTTTCCACACTCCCCAGATCCAAGTGTCCACACTACACAAAGTCCAGTGTGCACACCCACTCCAAAGAGTACTGTGTCCACACTCCCCACATTCCAGTATCCAGACTCCATAGATTCCACTGTCCACACTGTCCAGATCCGGAGTCAACACTCCCCAGAGTGCAGTGTGAAGACTCCCCAGATGCCAGTGTCCACACCCCACAGAGCACAGTGGTGTCCACACTCACCAGATCCAATGTCGACACTCCCCACATTCCAGTATCCACACTCCATAGATTCCACTGTCCACACTACCCAGATCTCAGTGTCCACACTCCCCAGATCCCAAAATCCACACTCCGTAGATCTCAGTGTTCACACACCCCTGGTCCCAGGGTGCACACTCCCCCTATCCCCATGTCCACACTCCACAGATCCCAGTGTCCACAATCCCCAGATTCCAGTGTCCACAGTGCCCAGATCCCATTGTACACAGAGTACTCCACAGAGTACAGCCTCCACATTTCCAACATCCCTTTTTCACACTCCCCAGATCGCAGTGTCCACTCTCCCCTGTTCCGAGTGTCCACCTTCCCCACATCTCAGTGTCCACAATCCACAGACTCAAGTGTCCACATTACCCAGATTTAGTGTCCACACTACTCACAGTCCAGCATCCACATACCAGTGTCCACACTCCTGAGAATGCAGTGTGCAGAATTACCAGATGCCAGTGTCCACACTCCTGAGAATGCAGTGTGCAGAATTACCAGATGCCAGTGTCCACACTCCCCATATCCAATGTCCACACTTCTCAGATACCAGTGTGCACACTACCCAGAGTCCAGTGTATACACTCCTCAGATCCCAGGGTCCACACTCACCAAATCCCTGGGTGCACATTCCACAGAACCAATGTCCACACAACCCAATTCCCAGTGTCCACACCCCACAGAGCACAGTGATCACACTCCCCAGAGTGCAATGTCCTTACTCCCAAGAGAACAGTGTCCACACTCCCCAGATCCCAGTGTCCACACTCCCCAGGTATCAGTGCCCAGATTCTCCAGAGCTCAATGTCCTCAAGCCCAGGTCACAGTGTCCACACTGCCCAGATCCCAGTGTCCACACACCCCAGAGGAAAGTGTCCACACTCCCCACAGTCAACTGTTCACATGCCAAGATCCCAGTGTCCACACTCTCCAGAATACAGTGTCCACACTGCCCAGATCCCAGTGTGCACACTACCCAGAGTCCAGTGTGTACACTCCACTCCAAAGAGTACAGTGTCCAAACTCCCCACATTCTAGTATCCAGACTCCATAGATTCCAGTGTCCACACTGCCCAGATCCTAGTGTCCACACTCCCCAGATCCTGGAGTTCACAGTCCCCCGATCCCAGTGTGCACACTCCCCCGATCCCAGTGTGCACACTCCCCAGATCCCAGTGTCCACACTCCCCAGATCCCAGTGTCCACACTCCCCAGATCCCAGTGTTCACACTTCCCAGATCCCAGTGTTCACACTTCCCAGATCCCAGTGTGCACACTCCCCTGATCCCAGGGTGTACACTACACCTATCCCAGTGTCCACACTCCCAACATCCCAGTGTCCACACTCCCAAATACCCGTGTCCACACTCTCCACACTGTGGAAGGTGGACACAGGGATGTGAGGAATGTGGACACTGTACTCTGTGGAGTGGGCTCTAGAGAGTGTGGACACAGGACTCTGTGGATTGTGGACACTGGGATCTGTGGAGTGTACTCTGGGATATGGGTAGTGTGGACACTGGGATCTGTGGAGAGTGGACTCTGGATTCTGGGGAGTACAGACACTGGAATCTTGGAAGTGTGCACACAGTGATCTGGGTACTGTGGACACTGTATTCTGTGGAGTGTGGACCCTGGGATCTGGAGAGGAGCTCACAGTACTCTACGCAGTGTGGACACTGGGATCTATGGTCTGGATACTGGGATGTGGGGAGTTTAGACACTGTACTTTTTGGAGTATGGACAATGGCTATGGTGAGTGTGGACCCTGGGATCTGAAGAATGTACACACTATACTCTGGGTAGTGTGCACACTGGGATCTGGGTAGTGTGGACACTGGGCTCTGGGGAGTGTGGACACTTGAGTAGTGCAGACACTAAGATCTGGGGAATGTGGACACGAGTCCGTAGACTGTGGACACTGAGACGTGGGGAGTATGACATTTGGATCTTTGAGGGTGGACATGGGATCTGGGAGTATGGAACCTGGGATCCATGCAGTCGGGATACGGAGATGTGGGCAGTGTGGACACTGGGAGCTGGGGAATATGGACACTGGGATCTGGAGAGTGTGGATACTTGATTCTGTGGAGTGTGGACACTGGGCTCTAGGGAGTGTGGACACTGAGTTCTGAGAGTGTGGAAACTGTTCTCTGGGCATTCTGGACACTGGGATCTGGGCAGAGTGGACCAGGGGATTTGGGAATTTTGGACACTGACAACTGAGGATTGGGGACACTGGGAGCTGGGGAGTTTGGACACTGGACTCTGGGGAGTGTGGACACTGGGAACTGGGTAGTGTTCACACTGGGATCTGGGTAGTGTGGACACTGGGATGTGGGGAGTGTGGACACTGTACTCTGTGGAGTGTGGAAACTGGACTCTGGGAAGTGTGCATACTGTGATCTGGAGAGTGTACCCTGGAATCTGGGTAGTGTGGACACTGAGCTCCAGGGAGTGTGGACACTGGTATCAGGCAAGTGTGGACACTGGGATTGGGAGAGTGTGGACACTGGGATCTGGGCTTTGTGAACACTTGGCTCTGGGGTGTGTGGACACTGGGATCTGCAGATTGTGGACCCTAGGATCTGGGGAGCTTGTACACTGCAAACTGGAGATTGTTGATGCTGGACTCTGGGGAGTGTGGACAGTGGGATAAGAGAAGGGTGCACACTGGGATCTTTGGAGTGTGGACACAGGGATATGGGGAGTGTGGACAATGTACTCAGGGGAGTGTGGGAAGTGTGCACATTTGGATCTGTGGAGTGTACTCTGGAATCTAGGGTGTGTGGACACTGAACTCTGGAGAGTGTGGAAACTTGGGTCTCCAGAATGTGGACAATAGGATCTGTGGTTTGTGGACCTGGGATCTGGGGATTATGGACACTGGGATCTGGGCAGTGTGGACATTGGATCTAGGGAGAGTGGACAATGGGTTCTGTGGATTGTGTATCCTTGGATCAGGAGAGTGTAGACACTGGGATATGTGGAGTGTGGACACTGGAAACTGGTGAGTGTGGACAGTGGGATCTGGGGAGTGTGGACACTAGACTCCATGGAATGTAGATACTGTGACCTGAGGAGTGTGGACATTGGCATTGGGGTAGTGTGCACACTGGGATTGGGGGAGTGTGGGCAGTAAAATCTGGGAGTGTGGACACAGGGATGTGGGGAGTGTGGACACAGGGATGTGGAGAGTGTGGACACAGGGATGTGGGGAGTGTGGACACAGGGATGTGGAGAGAGTCCAGTGTCCATAGTCCCCAGATCACAGTGTCCACACTATTGTGTATTGTGGACACAGGGATGTGGGGAGTGTGGACACAGGGATGTGGAGAGTGTGGACACAGGGATGTGGGGAGTGTGGACACAGGGATGTGGAGAGTGTACTCTGTACTCTGTGCAGTATGGACTCTGGTCTCTGGGGAGTGTGCACACTGGGATTTGAGGATAGTGCACAATGGACTCTGGGTAGTGTGCACAATGGGAGAGTGGACACTGCAATCTGGGTAGTGTGGACACAAGGAGGTGGGGAATGTGGAGGCAGTACTCTATGGAGTGTGCACACTGGGATCTGGGCACTGCGGACAGTGGAATCTGGGGAGTGTGGAAACCGGGATCTATGGAGTCTGGATACTGAAATATGGGAAGTTTGGTCACTGTACTCTTTAGTGTGTGGACACTGACATATGGAGAGTGTGGACACTGGGATCTGAGGAGTGTGCACACTGGACTCTGGGTAGTACACACCCTGGACTCCTGGTAGTGTGCACACTGGGATCTGGGAGTGTGGTCACTAGGATCTGTGGAGTGTGGACACTGGGATCTATGGAGTCTGGATACTTGGATATAGTGAGTTTGGACACTCTGTGGAGTGTGGAAACTGGGATATGGGGATTGTTGACACTGGGATCTGGGGAGTGTGGAAACTGTGATCTATGGAGTCTGGATACTGGGATCAATGGAGTGTGGACACTGGGATGTGGGGAGTGTGGACACTACTCTTTAGTGTGAGGACACTGGGATATGGGGAATGTGTGCCCTGGGATCTGAGGAGTGTGCACACTGGGATCTGGAAGTGTGCACACTAGGATCTAGGGAGTGTGGACACTGGGATCTAGGGAGTGTGGACACTGGGATCTAGGGAGTGCGGACACTGGGATCTAGGGAGTGCAGACACTGGGATGTGGTGAATTTTTACCCTGGGATCTGTGGAGTGGGGACAAAGGGATGTGAGGAGTGTGGAGGCTGTACTCTGTGGAATGTGGTCACTGGACTCTGAATCTGGGCACTCGGGACAATGGAATCTGTGGAATTTGGACACTGGTATCTGGGGAGTGTTGACACTGTGTTCTGGAGAGTATGGACACATGGATCTCACCGTGTGAACAGTGGGGACTTTGGGGAGTGTGAACACTTTTCTCTGGGGTTTGTGGACAATGGGATCTGGAGAGTGTGTACACGGTGAGCTGGGGCATGTGGACATTGGGCTCTGCAGAGTCTGGACACTGATATCTGGGGAATGTGCACACTGGGATCTGGGGAGTGTGCACAATGGAATATAGGTAGTATGCATAATGGGATCTGGGAGTGTGGACTTGGATCTGGGGAGTGTGGACACAGGAATGTGGAAAGTGTGGAGGCTGTACTCTGTGGAGTGTGGACACTGGACTGTGTTGAGTGGGCACACTGGGATCTGGGCACTGTGGACACTGTGATCTAAGAGTGTGGGCAATGTGACCTGGAGAGTTTGACACTGGACTCTGGGGAGTGTGGACACTGTGATCTGGGGACTATGGACACTGGACTCTGGGGAGTGTGGACTCTGGGATTTAGGGAGTGTGGACACAATAGGACTCTGGGGAGTGTGGACTCTGGGATTTAGGGAGTGTGGACACAATATTCTGGGCAGTGTGGACACTATGATCTGGGAGTGTGCACACAAATATCTGGAGAGTGTGGAAACTGGGATATGGGGTGTGGGTACATTGGATTCTGTGGAGTGTGAGCACTGTACTTTGGAGTATGTGGAGATTTGGATATGGGGAATGGGAACACTGGACTCTGGGGAGTGTGGACACTGGGATCTTGGGAGTGTGTACACTGGGATCTGGGGAGTGTGGACACTGGGATCTTGGGAGTGTGTACACTGCACTCAGGGGAGTGTGGACACCGGGGACTGGGGAGTGTGTACACTGGGATCTTGGGAGTGTGTACACTGCACTCAGGGGAGTGTGGACACTGGACTCTGGGGAGTGTGGACACTGGTATCTGGGGACTGTGCACACTGGAATCTATGGAGTCTGGTTACTGGGATGTGGGGAGTTTGCACATTGCACTCTTTCCAGTGTTGATACTGGGATATAGGGAGTGTGGAAACTGGGATCAGAGGAGTGTGCACACAGGATTCTGGGTAGTGGGAACACTGGGATCTGGGGAGTGTGGACTCTGGCATAGGGGGAATTTCCACACCGTGATCTAGGGAGTGTGGACATTGGGATCTGGAGAGTGTCCACCCTGGGATCTGGGAGTATGGACATGGGGATCTGGGGAGTGTGGACCCTAGGATCTAGGGAGTTTGGACACTGGGATCTGGGGAATGTTCATCCTGGGATCTGTTGAATGTGAACAAAGGAATTTGGGGAGTGTGGACACTGGGATCTCTGGATTATGGACACTGGAATCTATGGAGTCTGAATACTAGGATATTGGGAGGTTGGACACTCTATTTGGAGTGTGGACACTATGTTATGGGGATTTTCGACCCTGAGATTTGAGGACTGCACACACTGGTCTCTGGGTAGTGTGCACACTGGAATATGGGAGTAAGGACACTGGGATCTGTGGTGTGTAGGCACAGGGATGTGGCGCATGTGGAGGCTCTCCTCTGTGGAGTGTGGACACTGGACTCTGGGGAGTGTGCACTCTGGGATTTAGGGAGTGTGTACACTGGGATCTGGGGAGTGTGGACACTGGGATCTAGGGAATGTGGACACTGGGATCTGGAAGTGAGGACACTGGGATCTGGGGAGTGTGGACACTGGGATCTGGGAGTGAGGACACTGGGATCTAGGGAATGTGGACACTGGGATCTGGGAGTGAGGACACTGGGATCTGGGGAGTATGGACAAAGGGATGTGAGGAGTGTGGAGGCTGTACTCTGTGGAGCGTGGACACTGGACTCTGAATCTGGGCACTCTGGACACTGGAATCTGTAATTTGGACATTGGGATCTGGGGAGTGTGGGCACTGTGTTCTGGAGAGTGTGGACACAGATTTGGCTTGTGAACTGTGGACTTTGGGGAGTGTGAACAAATTTCTCTGGGGTTTGTGAACACTGGGATCTGGGGAGTGTGGACACTGTGACCTGGGGAGTTCTGACACTGGATTCTGGGAGTGTGGACATTGGGATGTGGGGAGTGTGGACACAATACTTTGGGCAGGTTGGACACTATGATCTGGGAGTGTGCACACAAATATCTGGAGAATGTGGAAACTGGGATCAGGGGTGTGGTTACACTGGATTCTGTGGAGTGTGAACACTGTGCTTTCAGGAATGTGGAGATAGGGATCTGGGGAGTATGAACACTGGGATCTGGGTAATATAGACACTGGGACCTGGGGATTTTGGACACTGAGATTGAGGGAGTGTGGACACTGGACTCTGTGCAGTGTGA
>NW_012267237.1:712761-714963 GCF_000151885.1 Dipodomys ordii
GTGTGGACACTGAGATCTGGGGGGTGTGGACACTGAGATATGAGTAGTGTGTACATTGGGATCTGGGGAGTGTTCACCCTGGGAACTGTGGAGTGTGGACAAAGGGATGTAGGGAATGTGGACACTGGACTCCATGGAGTGTGGACACTGTGACCTGGAGAGTGTGGACACTGGACTCTGTGGACTGTACACACTGGGACCTAGGGAGTGTGTACACTGGGATCTAGGGAGTGTGGACACTGGGATCTAGGGAGTGTGTACACTGGGACCTAGGGAGTGTGTACACTGGGATCTAGGGAGTGTGTACACTGGGACCTAGGGAGTGTGTACACTGGGACCTAGGGAGTGTGGACACTGGGATCTAGGGAGTGTGGACACTGGGATCTGGGGAATGTTCACCCTGGGATCTGTGGAGTGTGGACAAAGGGATGTGGGGAGTGTGGAGGCTGTACTCTGTGGAGTGTGGACACTGGATTCTGTGTAGTATGCATGCTGGAATCTGGGAATTGTGGACACTGGAATCTGGGGCATGTGGACACTCTGATCTGTGGAATGTACTCTGGGATCTAGGGAGTGTGGACACTGGGATTTGGGGGTTGGGGACACTAGGATATTGGGAGATTGCACACAGTGATCTGCAGACAGTACACTGTGTTCTGGGGAGTATGGACACTGGACTCTGGGGAGTGTGGACACTGGGATCTGGGTGTGGACACAGAGATCTGGGGGGTGTGCACACTGGATTCTGGGGACTGTGGACACTGGACTCTGGGGAGTGTGGACACTGGGATCTGGAGAAGGTGGACACTGTAATCTCGGGAGTGTGGACACTGGGATCTGGGGAGTGTGGACTCTGAGATCTGGGGAGCATGTACACTGCTAACTGGTGATTGTGGATACAGGGATCTGGGGAGTGTGGATACTGGTCTCGGGAATGTGGACACTGGGAAAAGGGAAGGGTTTTCACTGGGATCTTTGGTGTGTGGACACAGGGATATGGTGAGTGTGGACAATGTACTGTGGAGGGGGTGTTCACTGGACTCTGGGAAATATGCACAGTTTAATCAGTGGAGTGTACTCTGGGATCTGTGGTGTGTGGATACTGGATTCTGGAGAGTGTGGACACTTGGATCTCCTGAGTGTGGACAATGGGATCTGTGGTTTGTGGACCTTGGGATCTGGGGAGTATAGACACTGGGATAATTTTAGTGTGGACACTGGCATCTGGGTTGTGTGGACACTGGGTCTGAGAAAAGTGCTCCCAGGTATCCAGGGAGTGTGGGCACTTGGATCTGGGGAGTGTGGAACCTGGGAACAGAGGAGTTTGCACACTGCACTGTGAGTAGTGTGGACACTGGAATCCAGGAATTGTGGACCCTGAGATCTGGGGAGCTTGTACACTCCAAATTGGGGATTGTGGATACTGGATCTGGGGAGTGTGGACACTGGGATAAGGGAAGGTTTCACACTGGGATCTTTGGAGTGTGGACACAGGGATGTGGGGAGTGTGGACAATGTACTCTGGGGAGTGTGGTCACTGGACTCTGGGAAGTGTGCACATTTGGATCTGTGGAGTGTACTCTGGGATCTAGGGATTGTGGACGCTGGGTTCTCGGCAGTGTGGACACTGTGCTCAGTATGGACACAGTTCTCTGGAGTGTGCACAATGGGATCTGGTGACTGTGGACACTGGGACCTTGGGAGTGTAGACACTGGGATCTGGTGACTGTAGACACTGGGATCTGGTGACTGTGGACTCTGGGATCTGGTGACTGTAGACACTGGGATCTGGTGACTGTGGACTCTGGGATCTGGGGAGTGTGGACACTGGGATCTGGTGACTGTAGACACTGGGATCTGGTGACTGTGGACTCTGGGATCTGGGGAATGTGGACACTGGGATCTGGTGACTGTGGACACTGGGATCTGGGGAATGTGGACACTGGACTCCATGGAGTGTGGGCACTCTGATCTGGGGAGTATGGACACTGGGATCTGTGGAGTTTGGACACTGGGATCTGGGGTGTGTGGAGACTGGACTCTATGGATTGTGGACATTGTGTTCTGCTGAGTGTGGACATTTGGATCTAGGGAGTGTGGCAATGGAATCTGCAGATTGTGGATGCTGTGATCAGGGGAGAGTAGACACTGGGATCTGTTGAGTGTGGACACTGGGATATGGTGAGTGTGGACAGTAGGATC
>NW_012267237.1:715803-717630 GCF_000151885.1 Dipodomys ordii
ACAATGCTTGATAAGAAATGTACTCATTATCTATCCCATATACTTGTAACCCTTCTGTACAGTATTTTCACAATAAAAAAGGACACTGTGTTCCTGGGACTATGGACACTGGGTTCTGGGTAGTGTGCACACTAGTATCTGGGCAGTGTGGACACTGGGATCTATGGAGTCTGGATAATGGGATGTAGGGAGTGTGGACACTGTACTGTTTGGAGTGTGGATACTGGGATTTGGGAAATTTGGACACTGGGATCTGGAGAGTATGGACATGGGGATCTGGGAAGTGTGAACACTGGGATCCAGGAAGTGTGGACACTGGGATCTGGGGAGTGTGGACACTGGGATCTGGGGAGTGTGGAAAATGGGAACTGGAGAGTATGGACAGTGCAATCTGGGGAGTGTGGACCCTGGGATGGGGGCCAGGAAGTGTGGACACTGGGATCTGGGGAGTGTGGACACTGGGATCTGGGGAGTGTGGAAAATGGGAACTGGAGAGTATGGACAGTGCAATCTGGGGAGTGTGGACCCTGGGATGGGGGAGTGTGGACACTGGGATCTAGGGAGTGTGGACACTGAGATCTAGAGAATGTTCTCCCTAAGATCTGTGGAATGTGAACAAAGGGATGTGGTGACTTTGGAGGATGTAGTCTATGGAGTGTGGACACTGGAATCTGGGGAGTGTGCATATTGGAATCGAGGCACTGTAGACACTGGAATCTGGGGAGTGTGGACATTTGGATATGGGGAGTGTGGACATTGGGCTCTGGAGAGTCTGGACACTGATATCTGGGGAGTGTGGACAATAGGATCAGAGTAGTGTGGACCCTGGGATCTGGGGAGTGTGGACCAGGGGAGTTGAGGAGTGTGCAAAATGGACTCTGGGCAGTGTGCACAATGGGATCTGGGATGTGGACACTGGGATCTTGGGAGTGTGCACACTGGTATCTGGGGAGACAAGACACTGGGTTTATGGAAGTGTGGACACTGGGATCTTGGGAGTGTGCACACTGGATCTGGGGAGTGTGGACACTGGGTTTATGGAAGTGTGGACACTGGGATGTGGGCAATGTGGTTCCAGGGATGTTGGGAGAGTGAACACTGAATTTTGGGGAGTGTGGACTCTGTGCTCTGTTTGGTGTTGACACCGGGAATTGGGTTGTGTGGACAGTGGGTCTGAGGAATGTGCACCCAGGGATCTGGGGAGTGTGGACCCTGGGATCAGAGGAGTGTGCACACTGGACTGTGGTTACTGTACACACTAGGATCCGGGAAGGTGGACACTGGGACCTGGAGAGTGTGGACACAGGGATCTGGGGAGTGTGGACACAGTGTGAACACTGGGACCTGGGAAGTGTGTACGCTGGGATCTTGGGAGGGTGAACACTGGACTCTTGGGAGTGTGGAGACAGTGTGAATACTGGGATCTGGGAAGTGTGTAAACTGAGATCTTGGGAGTGTGGACACTGGGATCTGGGGAGTGTGGAAAATGGGATCTTGAGAGTATGTACAGTGCAATCTGGGGTATGTGGGATCTGGGATCTGGTGAGTGTGGTCACTGGGATCTAGGTAGTGTGCACACTGGGGTCTAGGGAGTGTGTACACTGAGATCTGGGGAATGTTCTTCCTGGGATCTGTGGAGTGTGGACAAGGGATGTGGGAAGTTTGGCAACTGTACTCTGTGGAGTGTGGACACTGGATTCTGTGTAGTGTGCATATTAGAATCTGGGCACTGTGGACACTGGGATCTGGGGAGTGTGGACACTTGGATCTGGGGAGTGTAGACATTGTGTTCTAGAGAGTATGGACACTGGAATTCGGCGTGTGAAC
>NW_012267237.1:718375-730362 GCF_000151885.1 Dipodomys ordii
GACACCGGCATCTGAGGAGTCTGCACACTGCATTCTGGGGAGGGTAGTCACTGGTATCTGAGCAGTGCGGACACTGGGATATGGGGAGTGTGGAAACTCTGATCAAAGTAGTGTGCACACTGGACTCTGGGTAGTGTGCACACTGGGATAGAGAGAGTGAACACTGGGATCTGGGGAGTGTGAACACTGGGATCTGGAGAGTGTGGACACGGGAATCTGGGAACATGGACACTGGGATCTGAGGTGGGTTGACATTGGGACCTAGGGAGTGTGGACCCTGGATCTGGGCAGTTAAGTACACGAAACTATAGAGTCTGGATACTGGGATGTGGGGAGTTTGGACACTGTACTCTTTGGAGTGTGGACACTGGGATATGGGGAGTGTGGAACCTGGGATTAGAGAAGTGTGCACACTGGACTCTGGGTAGTATGCACACTGGAATCTGGAGAGTAGAGACACAGGGATCTGGGAGTTTGGACACTGAGTCCTGGGGAGTGTGGACACTGGGAGTGTGAACACTGGAATCTGAAGAGTGTGGACACTGGGATCTGGAGATTTTGGATACTGGGATCTGGGGAGTGTGAACACTGGTTATCAAGGGAGTGTGGACATTGGGATCTGGGGAGTGTGGACACTAGGATCTTGGGAATTTGGACACTGGCAAATGGGGACTGTTGACACTGGAATCTTTGGAGTGTGCTCAATGAGAATGGGGGAGTGTGGACACTGGGATCTGGGCAGTGTGGATACAAGGATCTCTGGAGTCTGGCTACTGGGGTGTGGGGAGTTTGAACACTGTATTCGTTGGAGTGTTGACACTGGGATATGGGGAGTGTGGAACTTGGGATCAGAGGAGGGTGCACATGGGACTTTGGGTAGTGTGAACACTGGGATCTGGGAGGGTGTACACTGGGATCTGAGGCGTGTGGACACTGGGATCTGGGGAGTGTGGAAAATGGGATCTGGAGAGTATGTACAGTGCAATCTGGGGTATGTGGGATCTGGGATCTGGGGAGTGTGGACACTGGGATCTTGGGAGTCTGGACACTGGGATTTTGCTAATGTGGACACTGGGATCTGGGGAGTGTGGACACTGGGATCTGGAGAGTGTGGACTTGGGGAATCTGAGAGTGTGGACACTGGGATCTGGAGAGTGTAGACTCAGGAATCTGGGAGTGTGAATACTGGGATCTTGGTAGTGTGGACACTGGGATCTGGAGAGGGTGGACACTGAGATCTTGGGAGTGTGGACACTGGGATCTTAGGAGTGTGGACACTGAGATCTTGGGAGTTTGGACACTGGGATCTTGCTAATGTGGACACTGGGATCTGGGGAGTGTGGACACTGGGATCTGGAGAGTGTGGACTCGGAGATCTGGGCAATGTGGATCCTGGGATGTTGGGAGTGTGGACACTGGACTCTGTGAATTGTGGACACTGGGATCAGGAGAGTTTGGACAATGGTATCTGGGGAGTGTAGTCACTAGACCTTGTAGACTGTGAACACTGGGATCTTGGGAGTGAGGACATTATACTTTGGGGAGAGTGGACACTGTGCTCTGTGGGGTGTGGTCACTGAGAATTGGTATGTGTGGACACTGGGTCTGAGGAATATGCAATCAAGGATTTCAGGACAGTGGGTAATGGGATCAGAGGAGTGTGCAAACTGGATTCTGGTAGTGTGCACACTTGTATCTGAGCAGTGTGGAAACTGGGATCTGGGGAGTGTGAACATTGGATCTGGGAAGTGTGGACACTCTGCTCTGTGGGGTGTGGACACTGGCATCTGGGTAGTCTGCACACTGCACTCTGTGGAGTGTGGACAGTGGACTGTGAGTAGTGCAGACACTAAGATCTGGGGAATGTGGACACTTGAGTATGTGGACTGTGGACACGGAGACGTGGGGAGTGTGGACACTGGGATCTTGGGAGGGTGGACAATGGGATCAGGAGAGTGTGGACCCATATCTGGGCAGTGTGTAAACTAGAATGTATGGAGTCTGGATACTGGGATGTGGGGAGTTTGGACACTGTACTCTTTGGAGTGTTTACACTGGGATGTAGAGAGTGTGGAACTTGGGATCAGAGGAGTGTGCACACTAGACTCTGGATAGTGTGCACACTGCCATCTGGGAGAGTGGACACTGGGATCTGGGGAGTGTGGACACAGGGATCTAGGAGTGCGGACATTGGGAAGTGGGTAAAGTGGACACTGGGTTCTGGGGAGTGTGCACACTGGATTCTGGGGAGTGTGGACACTGAGATGTTGGAAGTGTGGACACTGGAATTTGTGTAGTGTGGAAACTGGTATCTGGGGTGTGGACACTTGGATCTGGGGAATGTGGACACTGGGATCTTGGGAGTGTGGACCCTGGGATCTGGGAAGTGTCAACAGTGGGATCTGGGCAATGTGGACACTGGGATCTATGGAGTCTGGATACTGGAATGTAGGGAGTGTGGACACTTTTTGGAGTGTGGACAGTGGGATCTAGTGACTGTGGACCCTGGGCTCTGGAGAGTGTGGACATAGAGATCTGGGGAGTATGCACACTGGGTTCTGGGGAGTATAGACACTGGACTCTGGGGAGTGTAGACACTTGGATCTGGGGAAGGTGGACATTGGGATCTAGGGAATTTGGACACTGGGATCTGGGGAATTTGGACACTGGGATCTTGGGAGTGAGGACACCGAGATCCAGGTCAGTGGAGTATGGGCACTTCGATCTTGGTTGTTTGGACAGTGGGATCTGGCAAGTATGGACACTGGATTCTGTGCAGTGTGGAAACTGGGCTCTGGACAGTGTGGACACCGAAATCCAGGTAGAGTGGACCCTGGGGTCTGGGGAGTGTGGACACTGCAAACTGGAGATTATGAACCATGAGATCTGGGGAGTGTGGACTGGGAACTGGGCAGTTTTCACACTGCGATCTGTGGAGTGTGGACTTAGGGATGTGGGGAGTGTGAACACTGAACTCTGTGGAGTGTGGACACTGAGCTCTGGGGAGTGTGCACACTGTGATCTGCGGAGTGTATTCTGGGATCTGGGTAGTGTGGACACTGGGATCTGGGCAATAGGGACACTAGGATCTGGAGAGATTGGACACAGAGAACTGCAGAGTTTGCACACTGTGTTCTGGGGAGGATGGACACTGGACTCTGGGGAGTGTGGGATCTGGAATTGTGGACACTGGGATCTTGGGATGAGGACATTGGACTCTGAGGAGTGTGCACCCTGGATTCTGTGCACTCTGGGATCTGGGCGTGTGGACACTGGGATCTGGGGAGGGAGTGTGGACACTGGGAAGTGGGCAATGTGGACACTGTTCAGGGGAGTGTGGACACTGAGATCTGTGGAGCTTGTACACTGTAAACTTGGGATTGTGGATACTGGGATCTGGGGAGTGTGGATACTGGACTCTGGCAAATGTGGACACTGGGATGAGGGAGGGATTCACACTGGGATCTTTGGAGTGTGGACATGGGGATATGGGGAGAGTGGACAATGTACTCTGGGGAGTGTGGGTCATTGGACTCTGGGAAGTGTGCACATTTTGATCTGTGGAGTGTACTCTGGGATCTGGGGTGTGTGGACACTGGATTCTGGGAAGTGAGGACACTGTACTCTGGAGAGTGTGGACACTTGGATCTCCGGAGTGTGGACAATGGGATCTCTGGTTTGTGGACCTTGGGATGTGGGGAGTGTAGAAACTGGGATCTGGTGACTGTGGACACTGGGCTCCATGGAGTGTGGACACTAGGATCTGTGGAGTGTGGACATTGGGATCTGTGGAGTTTGAGCACTGGGATCTGGGGTGTGTGCAGACTGGACTCTATGGAGTGTGGACACTGTGCCCTGCAGAGTGTGGACACTTGGATCCAGGGAGTGTGGACAATGGGATCTGTGGATTGTGGATTCTGGGATCAGGAGATTGTAGACACTGGGATATGTGAAGTGTGCACACTGGGATGTGGTGAGTGTAGACAGTGGGATTTGGGGAGTGTGGACAAGACTCCATGGAGTGTTGACACTGTGACCTGGAGAGTGTGGACACTTGGCTCTGTGGACTGCACACACTGGGACCTAGGGAGTGTGGACACCGGGATCTGTGGAGTGTGGACACTGGGATCTGGGGAGTATGTACACTGGGATCCGGGGAATGTTCACCCTGGGATCCATGGAGTGTGGACGAAGGGATGTGGGGATTGTGGAGGCTGTACTCTGTGGAGTGTGGACACTGGACTCTGCGTAGTGTGAATATTGGAATCTGGGTACTGTGGCCACTGGAATCTGGGAAAGTTGGACACTGGGATATGGAGATTGTGGACAAAGTGTTCTGGAGAGTATGGACACTGGGATCTCAGCGTGTCAACAGTGGACTGTGGGGAGTTTGGACACTTTCCTCAGTTGTGTGTGGACACTGGGATCTAGTGAGTATGGACACAGTGACCTGGGACATGTGGACTTTGTGCTCTGGAGTGTCTGGACACTGATATCTGGGGAGTGTGGACACTGGGATCTGGGCAGTGTGGACCCTGGGATCTGGATACTGGGATGTGGGGAGTTTGGAGACTGTACTCTTCATAATGTAGACACTGGGATATGGAGAGTGTGGAACCGGGGATCAGAGAAGTGTGCACAGTGGACTCTGTGTAGTGTGCATAGTGGGATCTTGGAGGGTGGACACTGGAATCTATGGATTCTGGATACTGGGAGGTGGGGAGTTTGGACACTGTACTCTTCATAGTGTGGACACTGGGATATGGAAAGTATTGAACCATGGATCAGAGAAGTGTGGACACTGGGATCTGGGAGTGTGGACACAAGAATCTGGGGAGTGTGGACACTGTAATCTGGAGAGTGTGGACACTGGTCTCTGGGTGTGTGCACACTGGGATCTGGGAAGGTGAACACTGGGATCTGGGGATTGGGGAAACTGGGTTCTATGGAGTCTGGATACTGGGATGTGGGGAGTTTGGACACTGTACTCTTTAGTGTGTGGAAACTGGGATCTGGAGAGTGTGCACCCTGGGATCTAGGAGTATGAACACTGGGATGAGGGGAATGTGAACACTGGGATCTTGAGAGTGAGGACATTGTACTCAGAGGAGTGTGCACCCTGGACTCTGGGTAGTGTGCACACTGAGTTCTAGGAATGTAGACACTGGAAGCTCTGGAGTCTGGATACTGGGATATGGGGAGTTGGGACACTCTACTCTTTAGAGTGTGGACACTAGGATTTGAGGATTGTGCACACTGGTCTCTGGGTATCATGCACCCTGGGATCTGGCAGTGTGGACACTGGGATCTGTGGAGTGAGGACAGAGGAATGTGGAAAGTGTGGAGGCTGTACTCTGTGGAGTGTGGACACTGGATTCTGGGGACTGCGCACAGGAGATCTAGGGAGTGTGGACACTGGGATCTAGGGAGTGTGGACACTGGGATCTGGGGACTGCTCACCCTGGGATCTGTGGAGTATGGACAAAGGAATGTGGGGAGTGGGGAGGCTGTACTCTGTGGAGCATGGACACTGGACTCTGCATAGTGTGCATATAGGAATCTGGGTACTGTGGACACTGGAATCTGGGGAATTTGGACACTATGATCTGGGGAGTGTAGACACTGTGTTCTGAGGAGTGTGGACACAGATCTCAGCATGTGAACAGTGGACTGTGGGGAATTTGGACATTTTTCTCTGTTGTATGTGGACACTGGGATCTGGTAAGTATGGACACTGACCTGGGGCATGTGGACTTTGGGCTTTGAAGAGTCTCGACACTGATATCTGGGGAGTGTGGACACTGGGATTTGAGGAGTGTGCACAATGGACTCTGGGTAGTGTGCACAATGGTATCTGGGGGTGTGGACCCTGGGATCAGGGGAGTGTGGACACACGGATGTGGGGAGTGTGGACACTAAGATCTTGAGAGTGTTGACACAGGATCTGGAAATGTGGACACGGGGATTGGGGGAATATGGACACTGGGATCTGGGGAGTGTAGACACTGGGATCGGGGAAGTGTGGACACTGGGATCAGGGGAGTGTCGACACTGCTATCTGAGGAGGGTAAATGCTGGACTCTGGGTATTGTGGACACTAACAGCTGAGGAGTGTGGACATTGGGATCTGGAGAGTGTGCACACTGGGATATGGCGGAGTGTGGACACTGTCCTCTGGGGAGTGTGCACACTGGGATCTAGGCAGTGTGGACACTGGGATCTGAGGAGGTGGAAAATGGGATCTAGAGAGTGTGGAGAATGCCAACTGGGGAGTGTGCACACTGGGTTCTGGGGAGTGTGAACACTATGATCTGGGGAGTATGGACTCTGGACATGTGGGAGTGTGGACCCTGGGATCTGGGGAGTGTGGACACTGGGATTTAGGGAGTGTGGACATTGGGTCTGGGCAATGTGGACCCTGGGATCTGAGGAATGTACACACTGGAATCTGGGTAGTGTGGACACTGTGACCTGGGTGGTGTGGACACTGGGATCTGGGAAGTGTGGACAATGGGATCTGGGGAGTGTGGACACTGTGATCTGGGGAGTGTAGACACAGGGATGTGAGGAGTGTGAAGGATGTACTATGGAGTGTGGACACTGGACTCTGGGGAATGTGGACATTGGATCTGGGGAGTATGGACACTGTGCTCTGTGGGGTGTGGACACTGGCATCTGGGGGGTCTGCACTCTGCACTCTGGGGAGTCTGTACACTGACATCTGGAGAGTGTAGACACTGGACTGTGAGTAGTGTGGACACTGAAATCTGGGGAATGTGGACACGAGTCTGTGGACTGTAGACACTGAATCATGGGGAGTGTGGACACTGGGATCTTGGGAGGGTGGACACTAGGATTGGGAGTGTGGACCCTAGATCTGGGCAGTGTGGATACTGAAATATATGGAGTCTGGATAACTGGCATGTGGGGAGTTTGGACACTGTACTCTTTGGAATGTTGACACTGGGATATGGGGAGTGTGGAACCTGGGATCAGAGTAGTGTGCCCACTGGACTTTGGGTAATGTGCACACTGAGATCTAGGACAGTGGAAACTAGGATCTGAAGAGTGTGGACACGGATATCTGGGGGTGAGATAGGGGGAGTGTGAACACTGGGCTCTGTTTAGTGTGGTCACTGGGATTTTAGGATTGAGGACATTGGACTCAGAAGAGTGTGCACCATAGACTCTGTTCAGTATGGACACTTTGATCTAGGGAGTGTAGTCACTGGGATCTAGGGAGTTTGGACACTGGGATCTGGGGAATGTTCACCCTGGGATCTCTGGAGTGTGGACAAAGGGATCTGGGGAATGTGGACACTGGGATCTCTGGAGTGTGGACACTGGAATCTATGGAGTCTGGATACTGGGATATGGGGAGTTTGGACACTGTACTCTTTGGCGTGTGTACACTGTGATATGGGGATTGTGGACCCTGGGATTTGAGGAGTGTGCACACTGGTCTCTGGATAGTGTGCACACTGGGATCTGGGAATATGGACAATGGAATCTGTGGAGTGTGGACTCTGGGATGTGGGGAGTGTAGAGGCTATCCTCTGTGGAGTCTGGACAATGGACTTTGGGGAGTGTGCTCACTGAGATCTATGGAGTGTGGACACTGGGATCTGGGGAGTGTGGACACTGGGATCTAGGGAGTGTGGACATTGGGATCTGGGGAGTGTGGACACTGTGTACTGGAGAGTGTGGACTTTGGGATCTGGGGAGTGTGGACACTGTGTACTGGAGAGTGTGGACACTGTGTACTGGAGAGTGTGGACACTTGGATCTGAGGAGTGTGGACACTGTGTACTGGAGAGTGTGGACATTGGGATCTGGGGAGTGTGGACACTGTGTTCTGGAGAGTGTGGACATTGGGATCTGGGGAGTGTGGACACTGTGTACTGGAGAGTGTGGACACTGGGATCTCGGTGTGTGAACTATGGAATTTGGGGAGTGTGAACACTTTTCTCTGGGGTTTGTGGACACTGGGATCTGGGGAGTGTGGACACTTTGGCCTGGGGCATGTGGATATTGATCTGGAGAGTGATATCTAGAGAGTGTGGACCCTTGGAGCGGGGGTGTGTAGACACTCGGATCTGGAGAGTGTGGACCCTGGGATTTGAGGAGTGTGTACAATGGACTCTGGGTAGTGTACACAATGGATCTGGAAGTGTGAACTCTGGGATCTGGGGAGTGTGGACACAGAGATGTGGGAAGTGTGGAGGTTGTACTCTGTGGAGTGTGGGCACTGGACTCTGGGGATTGGGCACACTGGGATCTTGGAAATGTGGATCCTGGGATGTTGGGAGTGTGGACACTGGACTCTGTGTAGTGTGGATGCTTGGATCTGGGGAGTGTGGACACTGGGCTCTCTGTATTGTGGACACTAGGATCTTGGGAGTGAGCTCATTGGACCCTGGGTAGTGTGGACACTGTGATCTGCGGGGTGTGGACACTGGGAATTGAGTTGTGTGGACACTGGGTCTGAGGAATGTGCACCCAGGGATCTGGGGAGTGTGGACCCTGGGATCAGAGAAGAGTGCACACTGGACTCTGGGTAGTGTGCACACTGGTATCTGAGCAGTGTGGACACTGGGATCTGCCAAGTCTGCACTCTGCACTCTGGGGAGTGGGACACTGGTATCTGGAGAGTGTGGACACTGACCTGGGAGTAGTGCGGACACTAAGATCTGGGGAATGAGGACACTTGAGTCTGTGGACTGTGGACACTGAGCGTGGGGAGTGTGGACACTGAGGTCTTGGGAGGAGGGACACTGTAATCTGGGAGTGTGGACCCTGGGATCTGGGGAGTGTGGATACAGGCTAGTGGGAGAGTGTATACTGGGATCGGGCAGTTGGACACTGGAATCTTTGGAGCCTGGATACTGAGATATGGTGATTTTGTACACTGTAGTCTTTGGTGTGTGGACACTTGGATATGGGGAGTGTGGACACTAGGATCTGAGGAGTGTGCACACTGGAAACTGAGCACTGTAAACACTGGGTTCTGGGGAGTGTGGTCACTGGGATCTGGGGAGCGTGGACACTGGGCTCTGTTGAGTGTGGACCCTGGGATCTGGGGAGTGTGGACACTGGGATCTTGGGAGTGTGGACACTGGGATCTGGGAAGTTTGGACACTGGGATCTGGGGAGAGTGGACACTGAGCTCTGGGGAGTGCAGACATTGGGATCTAAGAGTGTGGAAACTGGGCTTTGGGAAGTGTGAAAACTGAGATCTGGGCAGTGTTCACACTGGGATCTGGGCAGAGTGGACCATGGGATCTGGGGACTGTGGACACTGGACTCGGGAGTGTGGGCACTGTGAACCGGGCAGTGTTCACACTGGGATTTGTGGTGTGGACACAGGAATTTGGTTAGTGTGAACACTGGTCTCTGGGGAGTGTGCACACTGTGATCTGTGGAATGTATTCTGGGAACGGGGTAGTGTGGATGCTGGGATCCGGGAAGTGGGGACACTAGGATCTGAGGAGTTTGGACACAGATCTGGAGAGTGTGCACATTGTGTTCTGGGGAGTATGGACACTGGACTCTGAGGAGTGTAGACACTGGTCTCTGGGGAGTGTGGACACAGGAATCTGTGGAGTGTGCACACTGGACTCTGTGGAGTGTGGACACTGGGATCTGGAATGTGTGGAGACGAGGTCTGAGAAATACGCACCCAGGGATCCGGGGAGTGTGGACACTTGGATCTGGGCAGTGTGGAACCTGGGATCAGAGGAGTGTGCACACTGGACTCTGGGTAGTGTGTACAATGTGATCTGAGCAGTGTGGACACCAGTTTCTGGGGAGTGTGGACACTGGACTCTGTGGATTGTGGACACTGGGATCTTGGGAGTGAGGACATTGGAGTCTGGAGAGTGTGCACACTGGGCTCTGGGGAGTGTAGACACTGGGATTGGGGAAGTGTGGACACTGGGATCAGGGGAGTGTGGACACTGCTATGTGGAGAGTGTGAACGCTGGACTCCATGGAGTGTGGACACTGTGACTGGGGAATTGTGGACAATGTGATCTTGGCAGTGTGCACACTGGAATTTGGGTAGTATGCACACTGGGATGTAGGGAGTGTGGACACAGATCTATGGAGTCTGCATACTGGGATGTAGGGAGTGTGGACACTGTACTGTTTGGAGTGTGGACACTGGGATCTGGGAAGTTTGTACAGTGGGATCTAGCGACTGTGGACACTGGGCTCTGGGGTGTGTGTACACTGGGATCTGAGCCCAGTGTCCCCAGATCCATGTGTCCACACTCCCCAGATCACAGTGTACACACTCCCCAGATCTCAATGTTCACACTCTCCAGAACACAGTGTCCATACTCCCCAGAGGCCAAAGTCCACACACCCCAGATCCCAATGTTCACACTCTCCAGAGTCCAGTGTCCACACTACCCAGATCCCATTGTCCACACTCCCCAGATCTGAGTGGCCACACTCCACATAATTGGTGTCCACACTCTCCAGATGCCCATGTCCACACTCCCCAGAGCACAGTGTCCACTCTCCCCAGCTCCCAGTGTCCACACTAACCAGATTCCAGTGTCCTCCTTCCCAGACCCCAGTGTCTACACTCCCCCGACGCAGTGTCCACACTCCTTAGAGTCCAGTGTTCACCCTCTCCAGCTCCCGGTGTTCACACTCCCCAGATCCTAGTATCCACACTAACCAGATTCCAGTGTCCTCACTCTCAGATCCCAGTGTCCACACTCCTTCTTACACAGTGTCCATACTCCTTAGAGTCCAGTTTGCACACTCCCCAGATCCCAGTGTCCACACACCCCAGATCCCAGTGTCCACATTCCCCAGATCCCAGTGTCCACACTCCCCAGATCCCAGTGTCCACATTCCCCAGATCCCAGTGTCCACACTCCCCAGATCCCAGTGTCCTCAGTCCACAGAGTCCAGTGTCCACACTCCCCAGCTCCCAGAGTCCACACTCCCCAGCATCCAGTGTCCACAGTGCCCAGCTCCCAGAGTCCACACTCCCCAGCATCCAGTGTCCACAGTGCCCAGTGTCCAGGGCCTATGCTCTCCGCAAACCCAGCCCATTTGTAACACTTTTCCTGAGAGTAGCAAACAAAGATGGAGAAGCAGGGCGGGGCTTTTCAGGACTGCATGTTTTCCTGACCCTCATGGTTTAAGAGGCTCCATGGCTGACATTCACACTGAGGCCGCTGAGGCCCCGAGGGGACCCCAGGTGGGGCTGGGGAATGGGCCCGGGCCTCTTCCCCTCCTGTGCCCTGCCTGTGTCCGCCTGTCGGCCCATCTTACAACCACCACACACCCTCTTGGCTGCTGGTTGCCGTAAGGGCTGTATATCGATTTTAAACATTCTTCCAATCACTAGGTTTGCTTTAGATCTTTTTTTTTTCGTATTTTCTTAAACTTTTGCACCATTTTTTCACTCATTACATTAGTCTTCCGTGCTTTTAAAGTAATTTTCAGATTTCAGGGAAATTTGGAAGCTACAGAAATTTGGTTGGTACCAGTGCAGACAGAGCTCCCGCAGCCCGAGGCTGTACCGGACCTGGGCGCCCGAGCCGCTGACAAAGGCCACGGCCAGTCCCGCCTCTGTTCCCAGGCCCCATCCATAATACTCTGCCACATGAGTCTCCTCCCTCCTGTCTTATCACAGCTGGTCAGAATTTCCTTATGTTTTTGGTTTCTTTATTGTGGTTACAGTTGCATGAGCGAGGTACTGTGTGCATTTCCCATCAAGCATTGCTGCCTCCTCAGAATTTCCTTGTTTTTGAGGAGTACTGCTCATGTAGGTTCTAGGCGTTCTTCGAGTAGAATTTGTCCAATTATTTTCGTGGCTACTCTGTGGTAGCGTGTTTCAGAGGGAGATGGAAGAGGACAGGCTGATGCCCCTTGGTCTGTCGAAGTTCTTCATGGTTCTCATAGTACATGCCCTCCCCCTCCCTCCTCCTCCCTCCTCCCTCTCCTCCTCCTTCCTCCCTCCTCCT
>NW_012267237.1:731510-733840 GCF_000151885.1 Dipodomys ordii
CGCCTTCTCATCATTTCATTTCCAGCAGCAGGAGCATGACTCACCTAGGTAGAGATATTTTGGAATTTGTCCCATTTGTCTTCTGAACTTCCTGGATCTGGCTCTGTGCTGTCTTTCACTAATTCTCGAGCAATCGCAGCCATTTTTACTCCAGCTATTCCTCCTGCTTCGGGTGTGCAGGGGCACCGCTGTGCGACGGGTGCTGCTCTTACCACCGTGCCTGTTTTCCTTTATGCTCCAGACTGGGGAGCTCCTGTCGTTTATTTCTGTACTCCCTGGCTCCGTTACTGCTAGATACTGACCTAGATCTTTTCCAGAGTTTTGGTTACAACATTGAAGATTAGGACACTGCCCAGGCAGAGCAAAAGACCCACATAGAGATAGCCAGGGATGGTTTCTGAGCAAAGCGCAAGTCCACCTGAGGCATAAGCTGGGAAGTTTGAATCAAGGCCAGCTGCGCCCCAGTTGTCAGGTGTAATTATCCATCAGGAGGGGCTGACCCTCCCCAGTGGACTGATGGATGCTCAGTGGCTTCCAGAATGTGGGGAGTCACACGGGGGGAGGGGGGTCACACACAGAGGGAAGAGTCACACACAGGTGTGTGTGTGTGTGTGTGTGTGTGTGCATGTGTGCCAGTTTTGGGGGCTTGAACTCAGGGCCTGGCACTTGAGCTTTTTTGTTCAAAGCTAGTACTTTACCATGAAGCCGCAGCTCAAATTCTGTTTTTTTTTATGTGATTAATTAGAGAGAAGACTCACAGACTTTCCTCCCCAGGCTGGCTTTGAACTGTCATCCCCAGATCTCACCCTCCTGTATAGCTAGGGTTACAGGCGTGAGGCACCAGTGCCGGGCTTCACACCACTTTTGCAAAGGTGAGGGCAGACGCCATGGGCTGTCGTGTAGTGGCCAGCACACCTTCAAGGCTCATGCCTGGCCCTGAGCCATGGCTGGTTCATCGGAGGTCATAGGCCATCATCACTGGTGTGGCAATGCCCCCTGGGGTTTTATAATTCTGCCTCCATGAAGGGGACGGGATCCTCGTCCTCACCCCTGCTCATGTCTACCTAGCTGCCTACAGTAATCATTCTTCCCTTGGTGGCACCATCTCCATTTGCTCGAGATTCTCCCTTCCCTCTCTCCGTCCTGCGAGGACCCTGCCAGCTCTGCACGCAGTGCACGCTTCCTGCTAGAGCTCTGATCCCAGCCCAGCGAGTGTGCGGCTACACCTGTCTTGATTTCTGTAGTTACACAATAAATCTTAAAATCCAATAGCACTTTCCACTTAAAAGTTGATTTTAAGTCTGTAATCTAGCCAGTTCCTTGGCCTTCTCACAGAAAGCTTTTGTCTTTTTGTTTTTCCTTTATTGAAGACAAGGTCTCTCCACACAGCCCAGGCTGGCTTTGACCATCCTACTGTCTTTGAGTCCCAGGTTTTTAGATTATGTGCAACTGCACCCGACTCCCACAGTGCAGATGAGCTGTTGCTTAGGTACGTCACAGTGTTCCAGACAGTTTTTAATCACATTCACTGCATGGATTCATTCCAGAAAATGATGTCTTCATGGAGCTACATATCCCAACCTGCATATGGCACACCCCTCCCCATATATGCATGACACACCCCTTCCCATACACACATGACACACGCCTCCCCATACACACATGACACACGCCTCCCATACACACATGACACACCCCTCCCCATACTCACAAGGCACACCCCTCCCCATACTCACATGACACACGCCTCCCCATACACGCATGACACACCCCTCCCCATACACACATGACACACCCCTCCCCATACACACATGACACACCCCTTCCCATACATGCATGACATACCCCTCCCCATACTCACATGACACACCCCTCCCCATACACACATGACACACTCCTTCCCATACACACATGACACACCCCTTCCCATACATGCATGACACATGCCTCCCATACACACATGACACACCCCTTCCCATACTCACAAGGCACACCCCTTCCCCATACACACATGACACATGCCTCCCCATACACGCATGACACACCTCTCCCCATACTCACATGACACACCCCTCCTCATACACACATGACACACCCCTCCCCATACTCACATGACACACCCCTTCCCATACACACATGACACACGCCTCCTCATATACACATGACACACCCCTTCCCATACTCACAAGGCACACCCCTTCCCCATACACACATGACACACCCCTCCCCATACACACATGACACACCCATCCCCATAAACACATGACACACCCCTTCCCATACTCACAAGGCACACCCCTTCCCCATACACACATGACACACGCCTCCCC
>NW_012267237.1:734509-736104 GCF_000151885.1 Dipodomys ordii
CCTCCTCATATACACATGACACACCCCTTCCCATACACACATGACACACCCCTCCCCATACACGCATGACACACCCCTCCCCATACACACATGACACACCCCTTCCCATACATGCATGACATACCCCTCCCCATACTCACATGACACACACCTCCCCATACACACATGACACACCCCTTCCCAACATGCACATGGTATGCTCCTTCCTACCCATGACAGGACACACACATGCATGCCAGGACAGAGAGGACACATATATATGACAGGACAACACATACATGATGACACACATACACAACAGGACACACACATACACAACAGGACAGGCACATGCATGACAGGACACACACATATATAACAGGGCATATAGCAACATTTGACACATGCATGGCCGGAGACACACATGCATGGCAGGAAACACATATATGACAGGACACCTGCATGACAGGACACACACATGACACACACATACAACAGGACACACATGCATGGCAGGAGACACCTGCATGACAGGACACATGTGCATGGCAGGAGACACACATGCATGGCAGGAAACACATGACACACACATATACAACAGGGCACACATGCATGACAGGACACACATGTATGTCAGGACACACAAATGACAGGACACACATGTATGACAGGACACATGTGCATGACAGGACACACATGCATGACAGGACAACACGTGAATGACAGGACACACATGCATGACAGGACACACATGCATGACAGGGCACACACATGACAGGACACACATGACACACATATATACAACAGGACACGCATGCATGGCAGGGCACACGTGCATGGCAGGACACACGTGCATGGCAGAATGGACACAATCACTTCCCGCCAGCAGTCTGCAGCCCACCTCTGCATTGGTGACGGAGGACAGTCAGTGCCAGTCCGGTGCGAGTGTGCACACTGCACACGTGTTCTGGTGCTTGGTGGTGGTGACACGAGATGGGCTGAGATGATCCTGGACACGGTCAGCCTTGCCTCCGCTGACCACGATGCTGTCGACACCTTTGTCCACATGGACAACTCCGTCCTACCTTTATCCTCACAACTACATCCACAGACCTGCAGAACCTGAATCTCAGATGAAGATCAAAGAACTTGCAGTTCACAGGGGAAAACACAAGTGTTGACATGAATATTGGATGTGTTCCAGATCCAAGGTTCAGAGCAGTTAGCAAAGCAAGAATAATTACATTGTTTGCGACATACATACACACACTGGGTGGTGATTAAAACGTAGGTGGTAGAACAGCCTATAAATTGAGACTGAAAAAAAAGTTGAGGCAGAGTGTTGATCTTTCCAAGAGCAATGATTTATTTTTGTTCTTGTTGAAGTCAAAGGATAACCTGTGTGGCTAGTTTGTGGTGACGCATTAGCAGTAATAGACGAAACGCCGACATGGAGGTCCTGCTGCTCAGAACAGGTGAAGCCCAGGACACAGGGAGCCAAATGCATCTGGAAAAACTGCTGTGGAGAGTGACTTTCCCTGGGCCTGATGAGGCAGTGTTACTCACAGGAGTCCCGTGGTGGAGACACTGTTACTCACAGGAGTCCCGTGGTGGAG
>NW_012267237.1:736154-742881 GCF_000151885.1 Dipodomys ordii
CCGAGGGCCGCCGCTGGGGCTGCCACCGCCGAGGTTCCCAGGCCCAGCCTCACCTCTCAGAGGGTGGCTTCCACATGCCTGGCCACCTTTGGACCCCCCCCCCATGCCCCGGTCCCCCAGGCGTTTGGAGTTGGGCACCCCTGTTCGTCTGTCTCCAAGCTTTCTGGGACACCCTCTCCCCCCTAGCCCGGCTTTGCTGGTTTGGTTTCCCACCGCACACGGCCTTTATGACCAAGGCTTTGTCTCACAAAGGGGCAGCGTGGCCCTGTGACTGGCTTCTCTGATGGCCGAGGACCCCTGTGCCCGGGTTGGGGCCGCTCACCTGCCCACCCATCCTTCCTGAGCCACTGCTCAGGCCGGGCAGCCAGGGCCTGGCAGACGCCTTGCTCATGTCTCTGCCAGGCTTGGCCACATTCGTGCTGGCATCTCCCAGCCATCTCACCAAGTCTGCTCGCTTTCCCATCCATGTCGGTCATGCTCTGTCCCCGTATTGGATGCAAAGTGGGACCTTGTTCTGTGTGCAAACCTGGGGGGGGGTGGCGGGGTTGTTAACACAGGGCTGTGTGGTGAATTGGTGTGTGTGTGCATGTGTGTGTGCATGTGTGTGTGCACACATGCTGGGGCTTGAACTCAAGGCCTTGCCCTTGTTCTTTGTTATTGTTGCTGTTATTGTCATTGTTGTTGTTGTTGTCAGTTGTAGGGCTTGAACTCAGGGCCTAGGTGCTGTCTCTAAGCTCTTTTGCTCCAGGCTAGTGCTCTACCACTTTGAGCCACAGCTCCACTTCCGATTTTCAAGTGGTTAATTGGAGAAAAGAATCTCATGGGGACTTTTCTGCCTAGGCTGGCTTTGAACCGCGATCCACAGATCTCAGTCTCCTGAAGAACTAGGATTACAGGCGTGAGCCACTGGCACCCAGCTTGCTGGGCCCTTTTACTTAGCTTTTTTGCTTAAGGCTAGTACTCCACCATTTGAGCCATAAATCCACTTCTGGCACTTTGCTGGTTAATTACACTTGAGTCTCTAAGATTTGTCTGTCCAGACTGACTTCAAGCCTTGATCCTCAGATCTCAGCCTCCTGTGCAACAGACCAGCGCGGCCAGAGCACTGGGACCGACGGGACAGGGATCTCGGGATAGGTGGGCAAGGAGTCGGCGAAGTGACAAACAGACACAGACTCAAAAGTTGCATCTGAGTGTGTCTTTATTGAGGAGAATTAACATTTTTATACAGTGTGTGGTTGTGACATAGATTCTTTGTTTATTTAAGCATGTAATCAAATTTTTTTAAAGGCAAAGCATTGATGAATTACATGAAAATTGATGGCTATCCCACCAACTGTTTAAGCTAAGTGGTGCGAAACAAGTCTAGCATATTGTTTAATAGAATGCGTCATCTATTCAGCCTTTTTATGTTTAATAATTAACAAACCTAAAACAGGGCTGTACTTACATTATACTTTTTTATTTTTATTTTTATCCAACTATTTTCATCTTTATAAGCTCCTGTATAAGGAAATGGTTCTTGGTTGGTTCAGGAAATATGTTACTAACTTTATATTTTGTGTGAAAACACCATCTCCAACTTAACTTAATCATAACTGCTGGGAGAATCTTTCTTTTTCTTTTATAATCAGAGGTCCCTTCTTTTTTAGAACTCTCTGAACTACTGGGATAACTCTTTCAAACTTAGTTTAATTCATTGATTTTGTCTGTTGGACATATCTGGAAATTTTAAGTCTCTATATTTACTATGCGTGAGCTGCAAAACCGCTTGTGAAGTTGTAGGAGTTTCTGGAGGCAGCGTCACATCAGATGATAGATTGATTGGGGGATTGCCCACATTTAATCTTTGGCCTTAGTCTTTATTACTTAGAGAAGCCGTCTCTATTGGACTGGAAAAATACAACATGCTCTGTTCACGGATCAATAGAAAAATAGCCAAAATGAGAATAAAGGCAACGAATGTACAGCCAAGAAGAATATAGTAAGAATAAAGGTAGAGGCTATCAAGGTGCAGCCAAGTGTTTGGGAAGCCTTGAACCAACACCCCCTTCCTGGGGGCATGCTTCCTTGAAGCTCTTTGTCCAACGCGATCTCTCACGCAGACTCCGCAGAAGGTGGGGTGGCACCCACTGGTCACAGAAAGGTGTCCACTCAGCTGGAAATACCAGGAACCACTGGAAGTGCAGAAACTTAAGCATTTGACCTTGTTTCTCTGGCCAGAGACTATTCATTGAACTTGCAGCCCCTTATTCTGTTGTCGATGTCAAATCAGAAGCCATCTATCCACCACAGGCAGCTTTATGGAAGTGCTCCGCCCTCCTGCGCCGGCCTCTCTTTGCTGAACCCAGCTAAGAACTCCTTGCAGACACATCTTCATGGCTGCTTTGCCTGCTGTGATCTCTGCTCCTTTCCAAACGCTTGCTTCGGCAGCTTCCCCTCCATTGTGCCTCTCGGACTGGGTCCCATGATGGTTGGATACTGAGCTGCTTGTTAGAGGAGGAAACAAGAGTTGTTGTATACGATGGCAGGCCTGAACTGGCTGGAGGCAGGACAGACGCTCTCCCAGGTGGGACCTGTCAGGGCACAGGGCAGGCATCCTGCCACTGGGCCCTGGGTCACTGTGGTGAGCAGCAGTCACACTGGAACGTCTCTTTCTCAGAGAACAACGGGTTAAGTCTGACCAGATTGTCTTTTTTAGGGAATCCAGTTCTCCACCAACTCCTGGGGGATGCCTGGGGCTTGAGTCTATGCCAGGCTCCACTCCTGTCCAGAACCTTTCATTCCAGAAGTTTCAACCAAGTGTATGTGGCGTGGCACCCCTGAGTAGCTAGGATTACAGGTGTGAGCCACTGGGGTCAGGCTAAGCTTTCTACCTCCAACACAGCAAGCTCCCTGGGTAAGGACTCCGGCATAAAGACCTTCTCTGTCTGCCCAGGTATGAAGCAGCAGGAAGACGTGTGAACAGGGGTAGAGGGAGGCACCCGGGGACGCGCTGCCCTTGCCTGCCTTGGTACGCCATGGTGGAGCGGTTTGGGGGAGACAAGTCTCTAGCATGAGCTTATCGAACGCCAGGGCTGAATTTTCTCCTCTAGGCTAGACAGTTTCTTAGGAAAGAGGCCATTGCACTTGGAGAAGTCGCTGTCCTGCCTTTGCTGGACACTTCGTGGAGCATGCTTCCCCTGCAGATCTGTGAGGATTGCTCTCACAGGCTGCCCTCTGGACTCCAGGGAGACGCCCCAGCGGGGGACACAGGGGCCTGCCCTTCATCCGACGTGTGCAGTCCTCTGGGCGTGGGACACAGAGCAACATGTGGCATCACACGGCTCTTTAATCCCGAGCCAAACTCAGGTGAAACAAACCAAAGGGATAGAGGTCCGTGCTCAGTTTTGTGAACTGGGTTCACAACGCAGACTGTGCCAATACTTGGCAACATGGGCCCCTCCCTCTTGGAGTCCAGGAAGCTCAGCCAGGAGCGGCAGCCCAGAGCACGGAGCTCACCCAGTGAGCACCACAGAGTTGTCACAACCGGAACCTTCGCGCACGTCCCAATGGCAGCTGCAAGCCCGGTGTCCTGACCCCGTGCCCCCTGTGGTACTGCCAGTGTAAGGCACCCACCGCAGCCCGGATGGGGCCTGGCATGCCGGCTGCCTCAGCAGGCCACCGCGGCCCGGCTGCGCCCCATCACTCTTCCCATTAAAGAAATGGAAGGCCGATCATTCTCAAAGAAAATGCCAGTGTGTGTTGGAGCCAAGTTTCCATCCACGGTGTGTGCACGCTGTCTGCCAGAGCCCAGGGAGCCTGCAGCCCTCTGGGAGGTGGTCCCCCCTCTGGGAGAAATGAGGTCCACAGACTGCTTTTATTTAAATCAGCAGGAGGAATGTGTGCTGGGCGGCAGCGCCCTTTACTCAGGCCCGTGGGGACATGGCTGCTGTGGCCCCCTAACCGCCCTGAGGCCCTGCCAGCTCCAGAGCAAGGGAATGATAACAGCTTCTCTCCTGCTGAGGCCAGGGCTGTGATGACCCACGCTGGGCCTCTCAGCCACCATCGCTGGAGCTCAGCGTCTCCCGCCTGGAAAATGGGTTTATCTGGTGTGACCCTGGGCTGTGGCCAACTGGGCTCAGAGCAGAGTGCCGGGCTGTGGCCGTGGTGGGCCCCTCGGGAGCTTGGGACACCAGCCTGCTATGTCACCGTGGGGCTCCAGCTCCGCCACAGGTCCAGGGTGGCAGGGAAGGGGTGTGGGTGTCCTGGGCATGGCACTGTGTGACCCATGCCTAGGGCCAGGGCTGTCCTCTGCTCTCGATCCAGACTGTTCCCCTCTGCCCTCTGCACAAAAGCTGCACACACGTCAGCACCGATCTGCTTTTCTGGAGGCTCAGCCAGAACAGGTCACTGCTGGGCGCCCTGGACAGCTGTCCATTCCCACACCCTGCGGCCCTGGGTGTCCGCACTGGTGCACTGGCCTGGCCTCTGGCTATGGGCCCAGGCCTTGCGGGTGTCTGGCCTATGGCATCATCCCCTGCCGCCCTCTTCCCTGCCATCCTGGACACAGACTGGAGTTCCTGCTCTCCTTTCCTGGGTCATCCAGAAGGAGGACTTCAGGCTCACCTGAGCTCACCCCGGTCCCGAGACGCAGATGCTGGGGCCTACTCTGGAGCAGCTGGTGAGCTGGCGAGCTTGTGCGCCTCCACCCTGAGACTCCCAGCCCTCCGGCCCATCTGAGTCCACAGTGCTGCGCGCCCCTCTACCTGCATCGTCACCTTATGTCCCCATCTAAAAATAAATAACGGTGCGGTTCTTGCTGCCTGACCCACGGAGCCTAGCAACAGCCTTGCTCCTCCTGCTGGGGCCTCCTCATCTACCTGAGGTGCTAGACCCAGACCTGGGGCCCCATGTACCAGGCTGCATACCTCAGGCTCTGTCACCTTTCCCTGTGGCCTGGTCCACTTCTGTTTCTCACTACATAGGTATAGGCCACGGTCAGCATCCTTAATTTGTCCTCCAGTTCATACTAGATGGTCAAAGGTGAAGAGAACTCAGACACTTGGGCCCAGCATGGACAGACTTTCACCTCTGTCATCCACGTCTCTGGAGACAAGTGCTACTCCTCTGTCCAGGGGACAGTGCACGATCCTTTTCTCCTGCCGTCTGCCTCCTGCAGACTGTGCAGAAGGGGCCACACTCTGGCGCAGGGGGTGGCCTGCTCCCGTCACTGACTGACTGGCCACGCTAAGAGATGCTGGAGGCAAAGGACCTGCAACCATGGCATCCTCCAAATTCTCTCGCTAGAATCTGATAATCCTACAAAGGATCTGGCCCTGCTCCAGGGCTGCCCCTACCTGGGTGTCAGTGGGGGCTGAAAGCAGAGGTTGACAGAAGGGCCTCACCCAGGTCACAGCTACTGTGGACAGAAGAGGGTGTGGAGAGTGTGCACAGCCGTCCTGCATCTGACTTGATGGCTCAGGATAAATGTGGGCTCACAGATGTCAGCAAGGCCTGCCACCGAGAACTCAGAGCTTTGTCTTGTCAGATCACCAGTCCAGTGCAGAAGAGGTTACGGAGGTGTACAAACTCAGGAACTCGACAGAAGGAACACGAACTGTGAGTGGAGAAGAGGATGAGAGGCTGGATGTGAAGATGGGATGGAAAATGGAGCTGGGACTCCAAGCATGGACTCCCTGGGTGGACTGTTTAGTAGGGTGGGGGTTGTGTTCCTGTAGAAGGAAGAGGGAGTCAGTGACGCATGAGGGTCACGTGCCAGCCCCAATGAAGAGTGCAAACCTCGAGCTGGGGGCTGGGGAGGGGGAGGAATCCTGCCTGTGACCTGGGGGTCATCATCTCAGAGGCTGCAGATCATGATCATGCACAGAGACCACCAAAGCCGTGTGGACCCATGCCCAGCAACTGCCAGATCACCACCATGTACACACGGGTCTAAGGAGACCCGTCTCTGAGTGCTCACACACGGTGTCAGCCCTGTCTAAGGAGACCCGTGTGTGAGCACTGGGAGACGGGTCTCCTCAGACAGGGCTGTCACCCATTTGTGAGCACTGGGAGATGGGTCTCCTTAGTCAGAGCTGGGCTATGAACCTAGAGCAGGTGGAGCAAACAGTCTTGGGGAGGGGGACAAAGGGTTCTGGCTGCCTCCGCTTTCCATCCCCAGTTCTATTGTTCAAAATCAAGGAGACTGTGGGAGACACAGGCATGTTCCAGAGATGAAGAGTGGGCCCGCTTCCCCTTCCTCACGCCAGACAGGGGCTCAGGTTTTGGATGGGACTCACCACGACCCCACACATGTGATTTCTTCTGCTGCCAGCATGCAAGTGCCATGTTTCAGGTCAGCCTCCTCTCCCCTTGATGACCACTGCGAGGACGGAGCCAGCACCTCTGTCTGCTCCTCTCTGTAGAAAAGGCCTCCCCTCACTGCCAGACTAGAAAACTCCCTGGTCAGAAACGTACAGAGTCCAGAGGTTATAGACTTCAGTGGCTAGTGTGCAGTGTGGGGATCCATGGCTGGTGTGCAGTGTGGGGGATCCATGGCTGGTGTGCAGTGTGGGGATCCATGGCTGGTGTGCAGTGTGGGGACCCATGGCTGGTGTGGTGTGGGGGATCCATGGCTGGTGTGCAGTGTGGGGGATCCATGGCTGGTGTGCAGTGTGGGGGTCTGTGGCTGGTGTGCAGTCTGGGGATCCATGGCTGGTGTGCAGTGTGGGGGTCTGTGGCTGGT
>NW_012267237.1:742931-749219 GCF_000151885.1 Dipodomys ordii
GTGGAGACAGTGTTACTCACAGGAGTCCTGCACTGGAGGCAGTGTTAGTTACTCCCAGGAGTAGTGCCGTGGACAGCGGCTTTGCTGGGCCTCAGTGTCGGAGGCAATGATTCTCAGTGGAGTCGTGTCATGAGTTCGCTAAGGAGTAAGAAGCGGATGCCTCCTCTAGAAGGAGGGTTTGTGGGAAGCGCCTGGTGGCTGCCACCATGTCCTTATGCTGGAAGAAGTAACATTGTTTCAGGGGTTAGTTCATCTCAGAGAACAATGTCACATCAGATTGCTGGCTTAATGGAAGACACTGAAAATAAAGCTGAAGGGTTCTGAAGATTTACAGTTTTTCTCTCTGCTGTGGGAAAAGGCCACAAGTCCTCCTGACTGGCTGTTTGTGTTCATGGGATAACAGCAGAATTTGACACATGAACAAACTGCTGTTGCTGGATGCCACACACAGGCTCCAAGAAGTGAAGTCTTGCCGGAGAGGTTTGCTGATCAATGAAAGCACTTGCACTGACGTTTGGAAGTTGCGTGGCCTTCATACAGAGGGGTTCCAGCATGGCTGGTCACAAGAAGGGCGAACTACATTTGTCAAGAAAGAACGAAATTGTCTCCGTCTTGATCCAGGTGATTTAGTTACACGCCACAGCATCAGACTCCACGGAAGTTGTGCATGGCTGTGACCCAACGGTGTGATGTCAACAGGAGCGTCATGGATGTGAGATGCGGCTCAAGTGGGGAGAGCCAGCCGCACGTGAAAAACGAAGGGAGGGCGTGAGGCCCTGAGTTCAAAGCCCAGTACAGCCATACAAAGGCACACGCACGTGCACGCGCACACACACATGCACACACGTGCGCGCACACACACACGCACACACCACAAACAGTAGCCGCATGCATCAGTTTTGTCAAAGGCGGAGGGTTTAACGGCGGCCAGCCCACGGGGTTCCCGAATGACCTTGACTCTGAGCACGGTGACCTCGTTGATCACTGCGTGGTTTTGTGGCCGAGCTGCGGGAACGTGCACGTGAGGTTGATGAGCTTCCTGGTGGAGGTGGCCGTGTGACGTGGAGTCCGTGGTGGACATCGTGACGTTCTTCTTCCCAGGGGAGCGTCCACACGCCGGCCCAACCAGCTTCTCCACACCTGGCTTCAAACCGACGTCGTTGGACGCTTCGCCGAGGCTGTGGGAGGTGCCACGGTGCGTCCCCACTCTGGAAGGGCAGAGGCCTTCCGAGCCCTGAATCTGCAGGTGATGGTGGGAAGCTCACGGAGACATTTAGTGAAAGATTCAAGGACGTGGGAAGGAAAGCATTGAATTTGGAACCAGCCGATGGGCCTGTGTGAAGCGTCTGTGGCCTCCTCAGCCCGGAGGCCTGTGTGTCTTCTTTGTCTCCATGACAAATTCACAGGACAGGACACACACGGGAAGCCAGCACTGGCTACTCCCTTCCCTGCTGGCACTAGAAGTTTTACTGCTGTCATTGCACTCCTCGGGAGGCTGGCTCATCTTCCTCGGATACGTATGCTACACGGAGGTCTCCCCGATCACGTTCATGTTAGCGACATGTGTTTGTGTTTCAAAAGATACAGCATTTATATTCAACTTTGTCATCCTACCCAGATTCATCAGCTTTAGTTCTACAACTAAATATATTCCAGGCCCATCCTCCCTCCGGAGAAACCCTGCAGCTTTTCAGGGTTGTGGGAAGTTTGTTACCTGGCACATTCCCAGGGAAGGGCCTGGGGGTGACCTCCCCGGGCCTATTTATGACTGCTGTCCTTTATTCTTGAAGAACTGGTTGGTTGCCTAAAACCTTCCTGACTCACAGTTTCTTCCCTAGGGTCTCTTTAGAATGTTGCTCCATTGTTTCTAGTAAAGGGTTCTTCCTTAAACATGTGGTGCCAATCTTATGTTCTTTCCTTGGTAAATCGACTGGACTTTTTGTGGTGTAATTTGTTAGGCTCTCTGTTGGCTCTGAGTGCTCAGCCTCTGGCTCTGTGTTTTTGTAGTACTCTGCTGTGTTCATAGACAACCTTGCATTGCAGTTCTTCATGCCACAGCTCTTCTTTGAAGACTCTGTGAATGCATTTACAAAAAAGTGTGCACACACATGCATGCACACACATACACACCACTCCGCCTTACTACCACCACCACATGGACAGAAACCAAATCTCCCAACCATCAGTGCAAAACAACAAAATAAGATTTCACCAGATGATGAGAACCTGTCACAGAAACAGCCCCCTGATGTTACAAGTGAATTAAGATCCGTTACAGATGTAAGCTCCTGGAAGCCAGTGCCAGGTCCAGAAAAGCAGATGTGATGTGGCTGTGACACCACAGACATAATAGCCAGCAAAAGTTAGGAAACTGCTTTAAGAAAAGAACAAGCAATCTCAGGCATGGAAAACAGGTCAAAAAGCATCTGATCACATGAACGTGGTTGGAGAGACTCAGATATGGCACAGATGAGAGCAGACTGAACATCAATGAAGACACACAGTACAGGCAGGAAGGACAAGGGGGGGTGCGTGTGCACAGGCGTGTGTGTGATGAGCACCTGTGTGCACACACATGCATCTGAGTAGGACACCATTGGCGTGTCTGCAGGTGTGCACATGTCTGAGATTGAGCATTCATAGTACGTGTGCACAAATGTGTGAGAGGAAAGTCTGTTCATATGCGTGCATGCATGTGTGGTTGCCATGTATGGTGTGCTCACACATGGCTGTGAATGTGTCTGTGCCTGGTGTGTGTGTACGTCTGTGAGTAATGACACCTGCACATGTGTACACACATGTCTGTGCAGACTCCTTACTTTGAGGTGTTCTCTTCATGGTCTGTGCAATCACAGCAACTTACACATGGCCTGCCCTGGGCCCCGGCCTGGGCAGACAGCCGGCTGTTGGGCATGGAGCTGAGGGCCTAAGCCTGCCGGCCTCTTCCCCTGTGAGGCCCTGGAGTCAGGGGCTGGCACTGCCCTCGAGCAGACACGTGGGCTCCAGCCAGGTAACTCCCAGTGGGCCAAGGTCCGGGCTAACCCTCCACCCAGCATGCGGTCTGCGTCCTCCGCCCTCCCGCTTCTGTGCTGAGGGGAATACAAGGAGAGAACTCCTGCAAAGCTTCGCCAGACCAGGGTCTCCCTCGGGAGCCAACAAGCTTCCTCTGGAGCTGAGCAGGGGGCTCAGAGCTTGGCCGAGGTTGTGGGCCGGCCGGAGGCCCCCGTACAGCCAGGATCCCTGCCCTGGACATCCCTGACATCCACTCTGTCCTCCACCGCAGGGCAAGTCACCGTCGCAGTGGGAGATGCCCGCCGGAGGAGGGCCGTCAGCAGGACGGGCGCCTCGGCCTGGACCCGCGGCCACCCAGCTGCGTCAGCAAAGGGCAGACTAGATATCTCTCCTCCCCAGGGACCCACACGGGGAGCTGGGGGCCTCTGCTGTTCACTGAAGACAGGGTCTCTGCTCCACACTCTGCCGGCTCCGGCCAGATGCACTGGGCAGCCGCGCTGGCTCAGAGCCTGCGGCAGCCGAGCCCATCCGGCCGCCTCCCCCTCCCAGAAGAGCCGGCCCGTCTCCGGGAAACGAGTGCCCAGGCTGTGGCCCAGCTCTACCGTCTGAAGTCTGGCCAGCCTGCGGTCAACAATGGAGCCACTCCACAGGCGGTTACCAGCCAGATCTCTGTGCAGACCACACGCTGAACTAACCTCTGAGCCAACACGTAACTGTCTCCCGGGGCCCTCAAGGAGCCCAGTCCGCGGCCCATGGGGCCCGTGCTGGGGGGCCACGCACCTCCTCCAGGCTCGGGCCCCGCCTCCCCCCAACCCGGGCAGTGCTGTCTGTAGCTGCTGTGCAGAGGTGCTGAAGACAGTGCGTTGGTTTCTCTTTTCTAGGGAAGGAAGACAAGCACACGTGTGTAAAAATATACTTGCAGTGTGGATAAGACAATAATCTAAGATCTCAGAGCCCCTACTCCAGAAGCCCCAGCACCTCTCCCCGCTAACTCAGACGCCTGACTCCTGTCGGTGGAGACGCACTGGGATGTGACCTGCTTCTTCTGCTTGGTGTTGACAGCTCATGGCTACATGCAGGGCTGTGTGACTCTTCCCACCCCCACCCTGAGTCTGCTCCTCATGCACCCTTCCTTGCGTGGACTGGGCAGTACTGGGCTCACAGTGGACAGGCTGGCAGCGGACGTCCAGCTCAGCCGTGTGTGACCAGCTGTTTCCTGGACTGACCACCTGGTCCACCTCCCTTCCAGCCTCAGCATCGCCTGACGCTTCCATTTAGCTGATAACTGATGAGGCCGAGCACCTTAGATGTACTTGTGGCTTATGTCTTCACTGAGTGTTAGAGATTCTTTACATCTTCTGAGTACTCACGCTGTGCTGTGCGCATCGCAAGCATTTCTGTTCACCTTGACTCTCTGTGCTCATGCCCAGATTGTCTTACGTTTAAGGTTACTTGGATGGTTTGTGCATTTTCTGTTTTTAAAGTAGTGTCTCTGTGCTTAGAGGTTTAAGTGCCTCTCCCTGTACTCTCTCTAATTTATTTTTAATTTAGTGTACAGCGGCTAGGTCTCTGATAGACGCGGGTTTGTCTTTACCTATCATATGAGGTGAAAACATGCCTTACCTTATTCATGGAAGACTGCCATTTTCCCAGGACTCTCCGGGGAGTGGCTCTGGCTCTGGACCTCTCCCCACCCCCCACTCCACAGCCTCGTGTGTCCAGTGTGGCTGCCGTCGGCAGCCTCAGGCTGGCTCACAGCTCGGGCCTCTCCTTGAACCCAGGTCTTGTTAGTGTCTCTCTGTGAAGTTTTCCATTTTCTCCTCAATGGTATTGTTGTCCTCAGGTTTTGCATTTTCGCATGTGGCCTAGCACTGCAGTCAATAACTGACTTTGGGGGCTGGGAAGGTGGCTCAGTGGTAGAGCGCTTGCCTTGCATGCCTGAGGCCCTGGGTTCGATTCCTCAGCACCACATAAGCAAAAAGAAAAAAGCTGGAAGTGGCGCTGTGGCTCCAGTGGTAGAGCACTAGCCTTGAGCTGAAGAGCTGAGGGACAGCGCCCAGGCCCAGAGTTCAGGCCCCACGACTGGACCAAAAAAAAAAAAAAAACCTCACTTTGTGTTTGCATCCAACACACTTAGTTATTACACCCCGTAAGGTGTGTGGGAATGCCTTCGGGGTTATTTCTGAGCATTATCATTTCCCTTTGTCTTCCTTTGCGTAGTGGACCATTGTGAACAATGTCTTCCCTTCTCCCTTTCCAGCCTCTGCCCCCCCCTCCCCATGCTCCCCGCTGTGCTCCTCATGCTCCCCACTGTGCTCCTCGTGCTCCCCACTGTGCTCCCTGTGCTCCCCGCTGTGCTCCCCACTGTGCTCCCCATGCTCCCCGCTGTGCTCCTCGTGCTCCTCGTGCTCCCCATGCTCCCCGCTGTGCTCCCCGCTGTGCTCCTCGTGCTCCCCGTGCTCCCCATGCTCCCCGCTGTGCTCCCCGCTGTGCTCCCCACTGTGCTCCCCACTGTGCTCCCCCCACGTGCTCCCCGCTGTGCTCCCCGCTGTGCTCCCCGTGCTCCCCGCTGTGCTCCCCGTGCTCCCCACTGTGCTCCCCGTGCTCCCCGCTATGCTCCCCCGTGCTCCCCACTGTGCTCCTCGTGCTCCCCACTGTGCTCCCCACTGTGCTCCTCGTGCTCCCCGCTGTGCTCCCCATGCTCCCCGCTGTGCTCCTCGTGCTCCCACTGTGCTCCCCGTGCTCCCCGCTGTGCTCCCCGTGCTCTCCGTGCTCCCCGCTGTGCTCCCTGTGCTCCCTGTGCTCCCTGCTGTGCTCCTCGTGCTCCCCACTGTGCTCCCCACTGTGCTCCCCGTGCTCCCCGCTGTGCTCCCTGTGCTCCCTGCTGTGCTCCTCGTGCTCCCCGCTGTGCTCCCCGCTGTGCTCCCCGCTGTGCTCCTCGTGCTCCCCACTGTGCTCCCCGTGCTCCCCGCTGTGCTCCCTGTGCTCCCTGTGCTCCCTGCTGTGCTCCCTGCTGTGCTCCTCATGCTCTCCACTGTGTCCCCACTGTGCTCCCCGTGCTCCCCGCTGTGCTCCCACTGTGCTCCCCGCTGTGCTCCCTGTGCTCCCCGCTGTGCTCCCCGTGCTCCCCGCTGTGTTCCCCGTGCTCCCCGCTGTGCTCCCCACTGTGCTCCCCGCTGTGCTCCCCGCTGTGCTCCTCGTGCTCCCCGCTGTGCACCCCGTGCTCCCCGCTGTGCTCCCCACTGTGCTCCCCGCTGTGCTCCCCGCTGTGCTCCC
>NW_012267237.1:749463-750517 GCF_000151885.1 Dipodomys ordii
TCCCCACTATGCTCCCCGCTGTGCTCCCCGTGCTCCCCGCTGTGCTCCCCGTGCTCCCCCCATGTGCTCCCCACTGTGCTCCCCGTGCTCCCCCCATGTGCTCCCCGTGCTCCCCGCTGTGCTCCTCGTGCTCCCCGCTGTGCTCCTCGTGCTCCCCGCTGTGCTCCTCGCTGTGCTCCTCGTGCTCCCCGCTGTGCTCCTCGCTGTGCTCCCACTGTGCTCCTCGTGCTCCCCGCTGTGCTCCTCGCTGTGCTCCCCGCTGTGCTCTCCGTGCTCCCCGCTGTGCTCCCCGCTGTGCTCCCCGCTGTGCTCCTCGCTGTGCTCCCCGCTGTGCTCCCCGTGCTCCCCCCATGTGCTCCCCGTGCTCCCCCCATGTGCTCTCCGTGCTCCCCGCTGTGCTCCCTGCTGTGCTCCCCACTGTGCTCCCCGTGCTCCCCCCATGTGCTCCCCGTGCTCCCCCCATGTGCTCCGTCTGTGCAGCCTTCACTGGCCTCCACTCCTCAGAAGTGGGGCTCCACTCCCCCTCCCCATCTCCTGAAGGTTTCAAGGCTCCCCAGGATCCCAAGGTTCATAGAACCTCGGCTGTCCATCTTGAAAATGGGTCTTTCTCACTGAGGACAGAAATTGGGTCCAAGGGCTGTCTGCCCGGCCCCGGTCGGAGGGAGGCTGTCCGGGAGGGGCTCTGTCCGGTCTCTGCTCTCCTGGCTCTGGGCAGCACAGCAGGGTCCTGACCTTTGCCCAGCCCCCCCACATATACTGTGCCTCCAGACTCTCCCGTGTGACCCCAAGTCCACCGCGGACAGCTGGGCCTCCTCCTGCAGTCCCGGGGCAGGCCCAGGAGGGCTGTGTGCTGCTGATTCGGGCTCAGGGTCAGGGCCAACAGGGAGGGGGCCATGGAGGACCTGGCGCGGGGGGCGGGGGGCGGGGGCGGGAGACCCCATCTCCCTGCTGCGATCTTGCAGCTCGTCGGTGGCAAATCATCCACATCCCTCAGACCCCACCCCCGGCCTCGGGCCAGGAAGTGGGCAGAAGCTGCCGGCCCCGCGGCCGGGGG
>NW_012267237.1:764692-768397 GCF_000151885.1 Dipodomys ordii
GAAAGAAAGAAGGAAGGAAGGAAGGAAAGAAAGAAAGGAAAGAGAAAGAAAGAGAGAAAGAAAGAAAGGAGGGAGGGAGGGAGGGAGGGAAGGATGAAGGAAGGATGGAAGGAAGGAAGGGAGGGAGGGAGGGAGGGAGGAAGGAAAGAAGGAAGGAAGGAAAGAAGGAAAAGAAGAAAATTGTAAACTGAGGGTTAGAGCCCATGCAGAGACCAGTCTCACCTCCTTCTGATGGAGGAAGCAGATGGCAGTGTGCATTCTGGAGAGGAGATAATTCTGCAGAGAAAAACTACACAGGGGGAGGGGAAACTGATCCCCACCAGAAAAACTGAAAGTCAGAGCAGAGGGCAGTGGACTCCATGAGCCAGCACTATGTTCAAAGCAAGAAGGGAACAGGAGGCTGCCTAGGGATGGGAGGTGCACAAGGAGGGCCAGACCCTCTGCTCTGCCTGGCTCTGTCCTTTCTCCTCCCTCTCACTCCTCTGTGAGACGCAGCTTACATTCGGTGACCCTCACAAATGAAGGCTGGGGAAAGGTGGGAGCAAGGCTGGGCTAGGGCCACCAAGGGTTTTCAGGCATGCCCAAACAGTACTGAGCTGGAGTCGGGCAACACCATACAGAGATGCTGAGAGTCCAGGGCCCCGCAAACCCAGGGGTCTGTGAGAAATGGGACACGTTGCCTCAGCTACTAGCTGAAGAGACAGTAGTGGCTGACACTGAGGTCCAAGACACCCTGGGCCCAGGACATCTCTCACCATGCTCTCTGCCCTGAGGGACAGGGGGAAGTCTAATTGAAGATTTTAAAAGGACATGACTATTTGTGATGAGGTTGCACATGTGTACACAAGCATGCATACTCAAATATCTGCACACACAAAGATGAACAAACACACCACCATGCCTGCTCACACAAGCATAAGCAGGAGGGTGTGCACACATACAAACATGCACACTCACGAGACTTATACACTCACATGATAGCACACACAGGCATGCACACTCACACATACACCACCTGCAGCAGGACATCTTTCCTCCCTTCTTTTGCCAAAGGTTTAAGTTCTTTCTGTTTGGAAATAAAGTTGTTAAGACTCAGTGACTCACTGTGAGGTCTACTCTGTCTGCACAGGAAGACATGGTCACATTCTCTTTCCTCTGTGTTGTTGTCACAAGCCTGGCTGAAGCTCACCTATGATAAGCAAGGAACAAACAAGCAGTGATGAGGACCCTAGAGGAACCCAGCTTCACTGATATGTGCCTTGTGCTTGATGCTGGCTGGAGCTAATGGCCTGGCTCACCTCACCTTGGTAGGAACTCAGCATGTGACCCCACAGAAGTGACACACAGGATGTGGGTGAGGTTTGGCAAGGCTTTGAAACTTCCTAGATTATTCAGAGTGAGATGGCTTCAGCCAACGATGATGACAGGGTGCACAGGCCACTGGCACCTTCAGCTGCTCTTTCACATCTGTGCCTGGACAAGGGAGACTTGGGACTAAAATAAGGAGACTGGATCTCAGTAACACACCTTGTCCTCAGAGCCATCCTGCTACCTTGCTGGGAGGTGGGGGTTTTCATCCAGCTCCATAGGCCTAAAAGTGAGACAAGCCATTCTTTGAATTGCAAATGCTTAGTACAGGAGAGCTAAGGCAGGTCTGTTTCAGAGAACATGCAGATGTCATGCTGCTTGGCCTTGGGAAGTTTTGCTCCAGAGAATGACTGTTGCCCACCCTAAGCACGTGGTTTTTGTGTTTAAAAGCTTGTTGCAAGCTCAATTCTGGGCTGCATGTCTTTGAGACAAGAGTCCACCTGCAGTCACAGGTTCTCCAATAAAGATTCCCAATTTGCCCTTTCAAAATGTGGCTTCTCTGTTTTCTCATGACTGAATACCCAGACATTTGGGGGCTCATCTGGGATCGCAGTCAGTGAGATCCTAGGGCTAAAGGGGGTACTTGGGTTCCCAGAAGCCACACTGGCAAACAGCCTGGGTAAGTGGGGCTGCCAGAGGATGGGAGACTGTAGAGCACACGTTGCTTGAGAGTTTTCTCATGGCCCCATGGCTCTTCCACCACTCCGACAGCCAAGATCAAGGATGTCGGATCGGCCACTAAATCTTTTTGGATTTTAGAGTTGCTTAGGAGATCTCTGGAGTGTCTCTTTGTCTGTCTCTGTTTTCTGTTTGTATGTTTTTCTAGTTTCTGGGGATCAATCCATCTGAAATTGGGGAGGTAAGGGAAGCAGGTGTCCTCAAACACACACACACACATCACTTCCCTCTTTTCTGACAAGACTTGAGGGTACTGGTTCTGGTATTGCCATGGTTGGAGGTCTGAGGACCAGGCCACCCAGCGTCTGGTATTGCCATGGTTAGAGGTCTGAGGACCAGGCCACCCAGCATCTGGTATTGCCATGGTTAGAGGTCTGAGGACCAGGCCACCCAGCATCTGGTATTGCCGTGGTTAGAGGTCTGAGGACCAGGCCACCCAGCGTCTGGTATTGCTGTGGTTGGAGGTCCCTCAGAGGACCAGGCCACCTGGCATCTCCTTAGTGATCCCATATTGTAGAGTGTCTTGGCTCTCAGGACAGTAGAAAGTTCTGGATAGGGCTGAACTAAGGGGCCTATTCATGGTGGGAGAGACCCCCAACTCAGCCTTCAGTTTTTGTGTTTCTTTTTGGTCTTGTCTAAGAATTGGTACCAGTTTGTAATGTGGATCCTTATTTTCTGTGTCACTGTTGTTCATTTAGCTATTCTGCAGAATTAGGACTACCAAAATGCAATCATTAAAAGACCTTACGGGTCTTTTAGCAATTACAGGTAGGCTCACAGAGGGTCAGATGATTTTTAAACGTTTATCAGATGTAACTTTGACTTGAAATAAGTTCCAGGTAAGCTATGCTTAAAAAAAAAAACTACTTCTACTCATCTTCTTGTTGCTTCAATTGGAGTAAAGGGGCTTTTGACAAAGACTCATTGGATCTGAGGACTGCGGTTCAAAGCCAGCTGGGAAGAAAAGACTGTGAGATTCTCATCTCTAGTTGGCCAGCAGAGTGATGGAAGTTGCTCAAAGTGGTGGGGTGCTAGACTTGAGCAGGAGAGCTCAGGGACAGTGCCTAGGCCCTAAGTTCAGGAGAAATGCCAACAGAGGCATTATCCCAGCATGAAGAAGACACTCTGGGGACAAAGCAAAGGTTTAGCATCCAGAGGCTGTTGGAAGACACTGCTCAGATGAGAGGAGATGGTGTCAGATCCTGGAGCCACTTCTGCTTGGTCCTTCAAAATTAATCAGAGCCAGTAAGTCATAAGAACATAGTTTAGAAGCATGCCTATCTAATGCCCATTTCTCTCTATTTTGTAACTGGGCAGGAATTTACACCCTTGCTTGTCAGCCATCTGGTACAGTAGGTAGTATGAACCTAGAGTTGTCAAATGGGGGATGATTAAAAAATCCTAGTCCCCAATATCTGCTCAAAACCCTAATTGACAGTGAAATTTGGTCTGGCACTAGCCTCAAACATCCATCTGTTCTGGAAAAGAGGTGTCTACCCAATAGGGCATGGACCTGAGGTTGTGGTGTCAAAAAGCTGTCAAAAAGCCTGCACAGGGCCCCTTCATGATGAAGGTTTTGGAAAAATTAGGAATCCATGGAACATTCCTCAATACAATAAAGGCTGTATATGACAAACCTACAGCCAGCATTATACTCAA
>NW_012267237.1:770532-775876 GCF_000151885.1 Dipodomys ordii
AGGGGGGAGGCTGGGAAGGGATGGGAAGGGTAAACAAAGGAGGAGGCTGCAATGCTTGGTAAGAAATGTACGCATTATCCTGCCCATGCAATTGTAACCCTTCTGTACAGTATGTTCACAAATAAAATAAAATTAAATTAAAAAAAAAGCCTGCACAGGGAACTTAGGCATTGTAAGGGGCAGTAAAGAGCTGGTCCTCAGGAAGCAGGAAAATGCTTTTCAAACCAGAGTGCTAAACAAGCTACACTACTGCAGCCCAAGGAAAAGTCTGTGTAGTTGTTCATTGTTGTATCTGCTGTCCAGCTTGGAGTTAAAATATCAGTTAAAACATCTGATCCTGGCAACCCTTTGGTAAAATAGACAGGGCCAGTACCCCTGAGTCAGCTTGAAAAAGTTATAGAAGATAGATCTTCGTCCATCAACTCCCCATAAGATCAAGGGACTAAAGTAATTTTTGGAAAAATGAGGCAGGATAGATAAGAGGTAGAGGCATGGGAGATAGTAATATGATCACAGACTCAAGCCTTCTATATCTGCCCAGGAAATCCTAGCCCTATTGAATGAAATCTGGTTAACGAAAGTGGTCACCCTGGTACATTGCCCCAGGGCCACTGCCTCAAAGTTGCCTTGAAAACCAGCGGGGCCCTGCCTGCCAAGCCTGCGTACTCAGAGGAAGCACCCAGGAGAGTTCTGGGAGATTTCACTGAAGCCAGGCTCCCACCTTAGGCTAAGTTAATAATGCTTTATGACTTAAGTCTGTGTAGAACTTGCAGACAACCCAGCCGGATGTGTGCAGTCGGTTTGAGAGAGACACTTCAGCTCAGCCTGGACCCAGCCCATCTCTTCCAACTGGGAGATTTCATTTGGGTTAAGAAGTCCATCAAGGATGGTTTACAGCCATCTGGAAGGGATTGTACATTGTCATCCTGACCATCCAGTAGTGAAAGTAGATGGGACCCCTGCCCGGCTCCATCACATGTGGCTGATCGCTGGTGGCAGGCTGCTTTGGATCTGTTGGAATTAAGACCTTTGTTGTGTGGCATTCTTTCTGTGATACATATATTTGTAAATCTTACCCAGCCAGACCTGAAAAAGGATTGCTGGTTATGCCGTTTTAGAGTTAATAAGTAACCTGGTTTGGCATAGTCCTAAAGGCCCAATGCAGCTCTCTCACTGAGAAATCAACGATTTGACTTATGTACTTAAAACCAGTGGGGAATGAAGTGAGGAGACTGAGTCTAAGTAACTTCTGCCAGCCATCCTGGTGCCTTGCTGAGTGGAGAGGGCTTTCCACCAAGTGCTAAAAAGCCTACTCCTTGAATTGAAGATGTCATGCGTTTAGACTTAGGAAGCTTGCTACAGAGAATGCTGGGCTTCAGTTTCTCCCTAAATGGTTTCATTCACTTGCCTCTGAAGCTATCTCCCTATATGGAAGGTTTGAGGCATATACTCCTATACAGAAGGTTTAAGCTGGCACCTGAGTTACTTCCCAAATAAGATCTATTTTTGTTGAAGCTTGGTCTCTACCACAAGCATGTGGTTTTTGTTTTTAAAGCTTTGTTCACGTTCTGTACAGGGATGCAGGTCTTTGAGACAGGAGTCCACCTGCAGGTGCTGGCTCTCCAACAGACTCCCAATTCAGCCTCTCAGAATGTGGCTTCTCTGTTTCTTACCGACGGAGATATCTTCAATACTTTGATCCAAGCCACTCTCTCCTGCAGTCACTTCACAATCACTTTTGGTTCCAGAAAGAGTAAAATTCATGGACAAGTATCTTGTGGGAAAAAGGCAAACTGCTCTGCCCTCAGGTAAATACAGTAACAACTTCTCCAGAACCCATAGAGACAAAGACTGAGCTCAGGGTCAACCATGCCATACCTGTGACTTGAGATTGCTCTAATGATACCTACCTTTTTTTTATTCCTTGTCTTCAAGTCTTCCTCTCTAACCCAAGGCCAATATTTACCTCTGAAGGCAGCTGAAGAAGTACAGAAGCACCATCTTCCCATGGTTGCTATGTAATCAATCTCCTTTCTCTGTCTTTCATCATATCTCTTTTTTTGACATATGGGAGCAAGTGGTGGTGAAATAAGGATACTAGGTCTAATTGGTGCCATCTTGGCCATGTGGTGGATGATAAGGAATTGGGTTTAACTGGCACCATCTTGTCTTCATGGTGGAGGAAGGTAAAGTCCCATCCCCCGAGGTGATGGGTGAGTCTGAATTCCTAGAGGCAGGGGCAGGGCTTGGACAGGGCTTGGACAATAGGTTATTGGACCTGCCAGTCTTGGGTCATGAGCTCTCAAGCTCCTTGTGAACCTGCCCCTTGACCAGGACCTTATTTAGGCCTGGGCCAGCTCAGGCACCATTACACCATGCCTGGCTCTCCTCCGGTCACCATGGCATCCCAACTCTCCATTGGAGTTGACCTGGTGTGTTGGTATTGTTTTTCTGCTCTTTCTTTGCTTTACTATTCTCATGGCTCAGTTTTCTAAGTGTTAATGGTATTTGAGGCTGCAAGTTTTCTGGAGACATGTGTCCACCTGCAGTTGCTGGCTCTCCAGTAAAGACTCCCAATACAACCTCTCAAAATACGGCTTCTCTGTTTCTCATGACTGAATTCCCGTATAACAGTAGGACCTAACATGAGGCTCCAGGTGTTGGGGCCTGGGGTCTGAAAACCCAGTAGACCAGGTCTCATTTTCTGGAGCGACTAGACAAAGCCCAGCCCTGAGGTGGAGGGGTGCTGCAGGTTCCCACAGGCCATGGTACTCATGTCCTGAGCTCCAGGGAAGAAGGAGAGTCTCCGTTCTACTCCACAAGGAAAGCCTGTGGATGCAGGGTCCCGGGACTGGCGCTGTCCGAAACCTGCCGAAGCTGCCCAATGGTTCAGACAAAACATGTGGGCGATGACGAAGCCTTTGCCTCAACTGGCCTCATGGAAGCTCATACACAGAATGGCTCCCCAGGCAGGGCTCACACCCAGCAACGGATTCCCAAGAAAGGATGCTTCTTCTCCTCCAGGAAGAAATGGAGAACATTTGGTGAGCTTTGGGCAGTTCTATTTGTGGCTGGAAAATAGAAGTTGGGAAGATGTCCTGAGACCCGTAAAGCTGGGTGGCTTCTGTCACCAGCACCAGGAGACAAGGCTCCTGTTTGTGTGCATAAAGTGATCTCCTGAAGGCAGAGGCTTCCTCCATGGGTATGTGGCTTCAGGAAGACATAACTGCCTACTCTCACAAATTCTGATATGCGTCTGAGATTAATCTTTATGCATTTTAGCTATAGTTTAAGAAGAAATTCTGATATGCGTCTGAGATTAATCTTTATGCATTTTAGCTAATAGTTTAAGAAGAACTTTGTTGTTCTGTTATTGTTTGTTTACTTTTCTACCAGTCCTGCTTGAGCTCAGGGCCTGAGCACTGCCTCTGAGCGTTTTGTGCTCAAAGCTCTACCACTTGAGCCGCAGCGTCACTTTCAGCTTTTTGGTAGTTAGTTGGAAACACGAGTTTCATGGACTTTCCTGCCTGGACTGGCTCCTAACCATGTTTCTCAGATCTCAGCCTCTTAAATATGTGTTTTTTTTGGGGGGGAGGGTCCGGTCATGGGGCCTGAACTCTGGGCCTGGGCGCTGTCCCTCAGCTCTTCAGCTCAAGGCTAGCGCTCTACCATTTGAGCCACTTTCGGCTTTTTTCTTTTTTGCTTATGAGGTGCTGAGGAATCGAACCCAGGGCCTCATGCATGCAAGGCAAGTGCTCTACCACTGAGCCACCTTCCCAGCCCCATTGAATAGGTGTTTTAAACTTAAGCTGATCCTTTGTTTTCAGTTTCCCAAGGCATCAAGGAGGCCCAGTTGTCAATCAAGAGTCTCCAGTCTGAAGTTTACTAGAAAGTTCTCAAAGCTGAAAAGCTGGCTGCTTTTATAACACTGCTTAGTCAAAATACAAGTCTGAAGAACAGCTCCCTAGAAGTTGGGGGAGGACCAGCTCCTCTCCCAAGAGACTGGGGAGCAGCCTGTCCCGGCCAAGAGCAACTCCTTCCCCCCTCCAGACCACCAGAACCCCTTCCCCCCTCCAGACCATCAGGACCCCCCTTCTCTAGACCACCACGCCCCTGCCCCCTCCTCCAGATCATCAGGACTCCTCATTAACAACTTCCCTGGGACTGAAGTGCAAGCAATTGACAATGCTTCATTATTGAGAGTAAAACAAGAACAAGACCCACAGCCTCATTCCAAAGTGTTTCACAATTCTTCCTTCAAGATGAAAACACCGGCCATTTGTAGGGCATCATATTTTAGCTGGAAACATTTGTTTTCCTGCTTTGAAGAGGCTCTGCTGTTCTTTGAAGTTCATTGTCATAAAATTTAATTATTTCCCAAGTTTATGCTTTCATTCACAACCTAAGGCTTTCTGAAGGGTATACTATCTGCATGAATAATTCAAAGAAATTATGGATCGAAAAGTTACTTTTAATTGGCAACAGAATATAGCCTCCAATTTATTATGAAGTTACATGCTATGGTTGAGAACTAATTTTAACTTCCCCTTGAAGTTGGAATTCAAACCCTCCCCATGGCCTGACATGGTATAATCCGAGGAGAAAGAACCTCAGTCGTGCATGAGGCACAACATTATTTCCATATGAAGCTGCAGAGTGGAGAAGCGCAGGACTCAGCCGGCTCCTCATCCAGTCCCGTCTCCAGCGGCGGGCTTGCCCAGAGGACACAGGAACCTTCCACCCTCATCCTTAGAAAGCCAGCCATGGGCCCGGAATATGAGGAACCTCCCGAGGCCAGGGTCACGTCTGCAGCATGCAAGCTCCTCGGGGGCTCCTCCGGGGAGTCTGTCTCATGAGAGCAGCCTGCACTGAATGCCGATCCGTGTGCAACTCCAAATACACTCTATGCCTGACTTGCGTGACTACAACCCTCTGAACATCATTTTTATAATAACATTAAATTTTTATTAAAAATTTAACAAGAAAGACTCTAAAACAACTGAGAAGACCACCAGCAGGCAAATTATCCAATGGTGCATTTAGACATGTGTGCCATTAATTAGCAGAATCATTTTTATGAAATCGATGATCTAAACAAAAGAAAAAGGCTGACTTTTGTTTGTTGGCATAGTATACAAGGAGGCACAAATATGACAATTTCAGAAAGGAGACAGATGCATCATCATAGATCATACAGACACCAACCTAGTGAGAAATCACCACAGACACAAGGGCAATAGAGATGCCATCACAGATCCCACAGACACTAGGGTGATAGAGACCCAACCACAGATTCCCCAGACACTAGGGTGATAGAGACCCAACCACAGATCCCACAGACACT
>NW_012267237.1:776818-779611 GCF_000151885.1 Dipodomys ordii
ACAGACACTAGGGTGATAGAGACCCAACCACAGATCCCCCAGACACTAGGGTGATAGAGACCCAACCACAGATCCCACAGACACTAGGGCGATAGAGACACCACCACAGACCCCGCAGACATTAGGGTGATAAGAGACCCAACCACAGATCCTACAGACACTAGGGCGATAGAGACCCAACCACAGATTCCACAGACACTAGAGTGATAGAGACACCACCACAGACCCCGCAGACATTAGGGTGATAGAGATGCCACCTCAGATCCTACAGACACTAGGGCGATAGAGACCCAACCATAGATCCCACAGACAGAGACACCACCACAGATCCCACAGACACTAAGGTGATAGAGACCCAACCACAGATCCCACAGACACTAGGTGATAGAGATGCCATCACAGATCCCACAGACATTAAGGTAATAAGAAATATACTGAATAACATTCATGCTAATAATTTTGACAGTTTAAGTAAATTATACTAATTCTTAAAAGCCAACCCTGAAAAGACTAGTATAACAAATATTTGGAAGTCTGCGTGAATCTAGTAAAAACATTCCTTCAAAAAAAAAAAAAGCTTCAGATCCATCTGGTTCTGAAAGTCAATCCTTGAAGTTTGGGGAATAAATAGCACCAAGTTACACAACCTTCAGAAAGAAGAAAAGCTGTGTAATGCTTTCTGATGTTGTAAAAAGACCAGCACGTTTACCTTGTCATCAGCATCTGACAAGTCAAGAAAGAACTACAGCAATTACTGACATAAACAGGGACTCAAGTCCTTTAAGAATTTTCAAACAGAACCAATAGTATGAAAACATAGCACCACTAAATAAGGTATAATCCATGTTTGCAAGAATGATTAAAATTAAATTTAATAAAAGCACATCATATATAATTGAATATTATCTCAATAGACACTGAAAAACTAAATTTAGTTCCCATTCACTATGAAAATTGAAAATAAGAAAGAAAAGCAAGCACATTCCTTTACATGACAAATATCCACAGACATTAAATGTGAGTGACTTGAGCATTTGGGACCACGCAGGGACATTGGCACAGATACCAGCTCCGCTCAGGCTCATAAAACATTTACCCAGAGGATCTTCCCAGTACAACAAAGCAAAAAAGTAACAAGCAGAATACAGATTTAAAAGAAGGAAATAGGCCAGGCACCAGTGGCTCACACCTAGAATGCTAGCTACTCAGGAGGCTGAGATTTGAGGATCACAAATGGAAGCCAGCCCAGGCAGGAGAGTCAATGAGATTCTGACCTCTTAACTACTAAAAAACTGCGGCTCGAGTGGTAGAGGGCTAACCTTGAGTCCGAAAGTCCAGGGAGCTAGGTACCTCACTGCTGTAATCCTAGCTACTCAGGAGGCTGAGCTCTGAGGACTGCAGTTTGAAGCCAGCACTGGCAGGAAAATCAGTGAGACTCTCATCTCCAATTAAAACACAAAAAGCTGGAAGTGGTGCTGCTGTGGCTCAAGGGGTACAGTGCTAGCCTTGAGCAAAAAGTTGCTCAGGGACAGTGCCTAGGCTCAGAGTTTGAGCACCAGAACCAGCAAAAAAAAAAATACTCAAGGACAGTCCCCAGGCTCTGAGTTCAAGCCCTAGTGCGCGCGTGCACACACACACACACACACACACACACACACAAAACCCTTTGACTTCGATATCTATTTTATCTACGTGATGTTGAGAAAAAGACATTATACACAAAGGAACAAGTGTGAGGGGCATCGTGAATAAGAAAGGCAGCCTGGCAAAGCTGGGCAGAGAGCTGGGCTGTGGCTCTCTGGGAAGCTGGCCGGTCACTGGAGGTAGCAAGGGACATTCCCACTTGAGTACAATGGATACCAACCCCACAGTGAATTACCAACACATCCACACAACGGCTAAAATTTAAGACTGACACGGCCAAGTGCAGAGCAAGCAAGGGCATGGGGCACCAGGGTGCACACACCGGGGTGGCAGTGAGTGAGGATCGTGGGGCACGGGGTGGCAGGGAGTGAGGAGCGTGGGCACGGTCCCTCGCTCTGGGGCACGGGGTGACAGGGAGTGAGGAGCGTGGGCACGGTCCCTCGCTCTGGGGTGCACGTTGGGGTGGCAGTGACTGAGGAGCGTGGGCATGGTCCCTCGCTCTGGGGCGCACGTCGGGGTGGCAGGGAGTGAGGAGCGTGGGGCACGGGGTGGCAGGGAGTGAGGAGCGTGGGCACGGTCCCTCGCTCTGGGGCACGGGGTGGCAGGGAGTGAGGAGCCAGGGTTGGGGGGCCTGCAGAGCCGGCACTGAGGCCCCTTCTTCTCTCCTGCCTTCTTGGCGTGTGGTTCATGGAGGCCCACGCCTCCTTGGCCAGCCCTCACAGAGCAGCCTCCTCTGCCCCCACCACCCCAGGGGTCCCTCACAGACCTGGGCAGGCCGTCCAAAGGCAAATCTCAGAGAGAGATAGCGCAGGCGGCTCCCACAGTGATGGCCGGCCCTCATGTGGTAAGATGCCGGCCAGGGCTGCGGCAGGTGGAGGCACAGAGCGGCAGAAAGCAGCCCGCAAGGTGGGGATGGGAGGAGGGGCACAGAGGGGCCTAGCGGAGCAGCCAGGCCTCCTCAGACACAAGCACCTGCCATGCCTGCTGGGTGTACTCACTGCCACTGTCACTCACTGCCACCAATGGGGCCCAAGGCCAAAAGACTGACAGCGGGCGGACCGATGCTCCAGCAAGAGGACAGGGAGCATGTCACAGAGCTGCGTCCACGGAGCTCCCCACCAGACCACATCCACGGAGCTCCCCACCAGA
>NW_012267237.1:780043-787069 GCF_000151885.1 Dipodomys ordii
TCCACGGAGCTCCCCACCAGACCATGTCCACGGAGCTCCCCACCAGACCATGTACACAGATCTCCCCATGAGGGCTGTGTCCATGGAGCTCCCCACCAGAGCGACTCACCCCTGAAGCCTGAGGCTCGGCTGCCCCTGTGGTCTCCTGCTCTCTCTGATCCCTCCAACGTCTCCACAGACGTCTATGCTGCCCTCCTGAAGGTCTAGAGCTGTGTGGCTGCTGGGCCGGAGGAAGGAGGATGGGGAAGGGTGGCTACGCAGGGCGGCCTACAGCCGGCAGGAACGGCAATTGCCGACAGCCCCTGAAGCGTCCCCACGGAGCGGGTAGGTATGCAGCGTGATTACAACTCACAAGTTAGTCACACATGTTGGCAGATGTTTAAAAACTCAAAACACGGTGTGCTCATTGTGGGAAATTTGGGAAATATAGAAAGCCACAAAAAAGGAAAGCAACGCACTCCTGTAGCCGTGTCCAAGGCCAGCACTCGCCCCTGCGTCTGGACTGGCTGGCTGCGGTGGCAGCGCAGCCACCCCGGCAGGCCAGGGACGTCGTGCTGGCGTTCTGAGCCCGACGCAGCCCAGCCAGCCTGGCCTCGCACACCGCAAGGATCACCCTCCTTCTCATGCTTCCTTTGAAATCAAATCTCAAGAGCTGAATAAAGAACATAGGCCTATATTTTAAAAGACGTGGGAAAGAAGGCAAGCTGGGACAATCAAGGACGTTAGTACTGGAGGCGCGTGGGGCGGGCTCTGTGGGTGGGGCTGTGGCTGCGGGGGGTGTGGCCGGCCGGGAGGCTCTTGTTAAACATTGGACAGACAGCGGGCTCCCTGAGGGGAGTGACCTGTGTCCCCTTTGCTTGGGTTTCCATCTCATTGGTGAGACTCAGATGTTGGGGCCCACGGTGGACCTGAGGCCTGATTTCCCTGCCCCAGGGTCCTCCACACTGAGCCCCAGGGCAGCGACGCCCAGCTCCGTCCAGAGTGAGCACGGCCTCAAGCAGAGTGCGGGCCAGGGCCCCGCCCCTGCTGCCTCCAGGACGAGGTCCCCACCAGGAGCTAGGGTGCTCCCTGAGGCTCCTCCACCCGGAGTTCACCTGTGTGTATGTGGCTGCCCGAGTTCACCTGAATACAGGGACGAGGAGGAGGAGGGAGGGGGGGGAGAGAAAAAAAGGAAGAGAGAAGGGAAGAGGGAGGAGGATGGAGAGAGAAGGAGGAGGAGGGAGGAGGACAAGGAGGACGGAGGAGGAGGAGGACAAGGAAGAGGAAGAAGAGGAGGAAGAGCTCAGGGCTGAAGGAGGTAGCACTGAGCTGGTGACTCACGCCTGTAATCCTAAAGTGCTCAGGAGGCTGAGATCTAAGAGGTTTGAAGCCAGCCCCAGCAGGAAAGTTTGTGAGATTCTTACCTCCAATTCACCAGCAAAAACTGGAAGTAAAAATGTGGCTCAAGTGGTAGAGCACCAGCCTTAGAAACAGTTAAGAGATAGCACTCAGGCCCTGAGTTTGAGCCCTATAGGTGCACACACACACATGCACACACACAGGCTCACGAAGAGGTAACATGGCAGGCTGGCTTAGTGTCTTCAGCTGGTTAGGTGAGTTTAAGAAGAACTAAACAATGGCAGAGAGCTGGGATTACTGGAGAGGAAGCATCTGGCTGCCAGTCTGAGTTCAGAATGAACAGACAGCCGGAGCAGATGCCAAGCTGTACGCTCTTCCTCCAGGCCACAGAGACACAGCCTAGAGAGGCTAGCTCACTCCGCACACCGCGCCCAGGCCTGGGCCAGCTGCACCCTCTAGGCCCTGAGACCATTTGACTACAGACCCCCCACCCACACCCCCACAAATGAATTTCCTCTCCTCTCTAGGGCTCTCTCCGTCTCTCTGCCTCTCCATTTCTCTGTCTCTCCATCTCTGAGGGGACAATGGTGCCCTCAGCCGGGAGGAGCCCTCCAGTCCAGTAGGGCCAGCTCTCTAGTGAGCAGTGGAGCCCAAGTCTATGACAACAAGCAGGAATTCCTCCACACATCAGGCGTGAGGGACTTTTTAACAGCTTCCGGAAGCCGACGGAGAGTGGCCTTGCTGACTTCCAGGCTAGTTACAGAAAACCTGGGCTTGACTCCTGAAACCAATTGGGGACCCCCAGAGCAGGGGTGAGAACAGGACAGGGAACAAGAAGAAAGTCAGAGAGTGAGACAGACAGACAGACAGAGACAGAGACCTAGACAGAGATGCAGAGAGATAAACAGACAGAGATAGAAACAGAGAGAGATGGACAGAGACAGAGACAGACAGACAGAGACAGAGATAGAAGCAGAGAGATAGAGACAGAGACAGAGAGACAGAGATAGAAACAGAGATAGACAGAGACAGAGAGACAGACAGACAGAGAGAGAAAGAGATAGAGACAGACAGAGATAGAGACAGAGAGAGATGGACAGACAGAGACAGAGACAGACAGAGACAGAGATAGAAGTAGAGCGATAGAGACAGACAGAGAGACAGAGATAGAAACAGAGAGAGATAGACAGAGACAGACAGAGACAGACAGACAGAGAGAGAAAGAAATAGAGACAGAGAGACTGACAGAGACAGAGAGAGAGATAGAAACAGAGAGAGAAAGAGATAGAGACAGAGAGAGAAGGACAGACAGAGACAGAGACAAAGAAAGAGACAGACAGACAGAGACCGAGACAGAGAGAGATGAAAGGGAAGGAAGCCAGGGCGGGTGGTCTGTGCCTTGACCGTTCGCACATTGGCAGGACAATAGGGTGGAGGCGAGCACACTGTGCCAGTGCGTTTTCATAAAGAGAGGAGCCTGGAGCTAGCTCACAGACAGGAAGAGCGTGCAGACAGCACCCACTTCCTGAAGTGCATCTACCCGCCAAGGTCTCCGAGGCCTGTGTCAGGCCCAGGCACCAGCCAGGGCGGGGCCCCTCCCTCCGAGCCGCAGCCTGCCACACCTTTACCTCAGACCCCCAGACAATGAAGGCCTGTGCCTGAGACTGGCAGCCACAGGAATGCCACACACGGAGCTCCCACCCTGGCCAGGTTGCTCTGTGTGCCGGCTCTGTGCGGCCCAGCAGGGCCAGGGCCAGGCGTGTCACTGTCCCCCTGCTCCGGTCACCACGCAGCTCTGTGGCACATGTGTGATGGCTTCATTCTTCGTGGAGATGAGGACAGCGTAGCGGGTTCCATCCACAGGACACTTTTCCAGCCAGAATGTCCCCGAGACCAAAGACTCAGGGAAAAAGGCTGCGCCTGGCACACACAAACATGAAAGAAACACTTGGAGCAAGCAGTGATTTTTCTTTTGTCAGTTCTGGGGCTTGAACTCAGGGCCTGGGCACTCTTTGCTCAAGGCTAGTGCTCTACCACTTGAGCCACAGCGCCACTTCTGGCTTTTTCTGTGTAGGTGGTACTGAGGAATCAAACCCAGGGCTTCATGCATGCTAGGCAAGCACTCTACCACTGAGCTGCCTTCCCAGCCCCCAGCAGTGCTTTTGTGTAAAACAAAATTAGTGGTGACATACATTAAAGGACAAAAGTTAAACACAGCATCTATATGTAAGATTTAACCCAACATAGCTTTGAAAAGATAAACTTCAGTTAGTTATCAAATGCATAGATTTTAACTTGGCTCTCATAAGCCCACAATCTGAGTTAAAACATTGATAGATTGTTTAAATGCATTCAATCTTAAAGTATTATGTACATTGTAAGCAAATAGATATCTAGCAAATAGAAAATAAAGTTCCCCCAAACAGCCAAATATAGACAGATAACTTAGCATACTACAGTACACACAACCACAAAGACAAAAGGCATAAAACTAATCTATGGACAAACTGAGATGAATGACAATGGGACGCCCCTGCTTGCTGGAAATCCTAAACACAGTTACTGAAAACTGAACTTCTGGGGATGAAAATTACATATCTGAGATGAAAAATAAGTATGTGAAGTTACTGTGGAGGCAGAAGCCTGGCCAGGAAGAGTAGCAGAATCTGCCCACATAAAGAAAGCTAAAAACTGGGAAAAGCGGTCCTGCCTCAGAAAGACACAGGATCTCAGAGCGGTCTCCACAAGCAGGGCCCAGGAAGGAACATCAAAAGATGCGAAGAAATAATGGCCTAAAATGTTCAAATCTGATGTGAGCCAAGACAATCTCCTTGCACAAGAATCAAGAAAAAACACACCAAGGGCATGGAGCCCCGGCTTAAGAGAAATCTCAGTAGCCATCAGAACTAGGTGCATCCCGTTCAAGTACAAAGGTAAAGAGAGGAGCAGGTTTCTTGTGGTGAGCTACGAGACCATGATGGGTCAACATTAAAAACACATCAACCTATGGCTTTTAGCCTAGTCAAATATCTTTGAAAAACAAAAGCAGAGGTTCCTTCAGACAATTAAATGCTAAAATAATCCACAGCAGCATAACACATCACAGGAAATGCCACTGCCCTGCAGCAGACAGCCAAACGTTCAGAATCAAGCCATCAAGAATGGCAGGTGTATGTGGCTTCTGATATATCAGTCTATGGAAACGTGATGAAATGATATAGTCCCAACTTGCAGTTTATTTGGATAGAACCAAGTAAATGTAATCCTCTTAACAACAACAACAAGGAGTAGCAGGTATGGATTCATGAGGCTCAGACCTGAGGCTCAAGGTTTGAAGCCATCCCAGGCAGGAAAGTCCACGAGACACTTATCTCCAATGAAGCACCACAAAAGCCTGAAGTGGAGTGATGGCTCAAGTGGTGGAGCACCAGCCTTGTTAAAAGCTCAGGGCCAGTGCCCAGTCCCTGAGTTCATTGAGCCCTACGATTAGCATTCAAAAAATAAAAGCCAGGAATGGGCATGCCCGTGTCCCCGGAGCAGGGTCCGACAGGGAGAGGCATGGAGTAGGCTTTCTTTTGAGAAGTTAACACGACTGCTTTTGCCTTGCACACAGCAATGTGGTATAGTCCCTTTAAAAGAAAAAATCATCCCTTGGGATTAGGGTTTGGCGATTTGGGAGTGGGGGAAGCCTCTAATTAGCAAGTTAAACCCCAAGTTAAAATTCAGTAACATCAATAAATAAAGAAATAAGAGAAAGGGATGAGTAGCTGAGGATGTGCCCAACAAGCCCGAGTGAGACCTCGTGTTCAACCCCAGGACCAAAATAAACAAACAACAAAACGTTATTGATGATGGGCAGAGACTGGGCCTAGCGAGCCTGCTGCCGGACCCCAAACTAAACCCCAGCAGTGACGGCTTCTAACACGTTTATAGGATGGTTTCTTTGTTGCTTTGTATGTCCCTCCCCCACAGCATAACCCTGCTTTCACTGTATTTGAGGTTGGTATAATTTATGGAGGGGAAGGGGAAAAATTGTTTAAATAGGGATACAGGTGGACCCATTGCAACAATGAGATGTACAAGACGTTATGTAGAAAAATGAACGTTACAACTTTGGCACGTGGAGTGGGGGGTGGCTAGGGAAGGGACGGGGTGGGGGAGATGGGAAGAGATGGGAAGGGAAACACAGGAGGAGGCTACAATGCTTGATAAGAAATGCACTCATTACCTTGTAACCCCTCTGTGCAGTATTTTCACAATATAAATAAATAAATAAAACACACAACACACAGAGAACAGAACAGAGCGGTGCGGATGTATGTAAATATGTAATCAGAGAACAAGACCAACGATGTCAAGCCAAAAGGGTAACAGTGCAGTAGTGAGGTTATCGTGTGGCTGGGGACCTGTGGAGGCCACCCTGCCCCACCCTGCCCAGCCCTCGAGGGCCTGGCTCACCTCAGTTTCAGGGCGGCCTCCTAGCCTTGAGGAGACTGGATCTTCACCCCCCTCCCGCCACCTGAAGGAAAATGTTCTGCGCCTCCCAGGACGGTAGGTAGTTCTCCAAAGATAGTCTCTTACTTCAGCCCCAAGAGTTTCAAGTTCATAAGAAATGAGGCGCTGGCGCGCATACCTGTAATTCTGGAGTTATGGGAAATACGTGGGGGGATTGCAGTCTGAGGCTGACACCAGCAAAAGCGCAAGACCTTATCTGAAAAATAAGTAAGGGTCTGGGGGCATGACTCAAGCAGAAGAGAACCTGCCCAGCAGGCAAGAGGACCTGAGTTCAAACCCCAAGGGCGGCTCAGGCCAGAGCCAAAGCGACACTGTGCGCTTGGTGGTCTCCCCACTGTCTCTCCAGGTTGGGAGACCCCGCACAGAGAGGGAGGAGGGTGGACGGGAAGCAGGGGAGGCTCTGGCTCTGCGGACCCGGGCGCCCTGACCATTAGTCCCTCTGCCCGATGTTGGTGCTCACCTGGGCCGTGACACTGTGTGCCACTGTGCCAGGGCACAGGCCCTGTGGAAATTTCCAGAGACATGGAGGGCCAGCAGCTGCCCAGCAAGCCAGACACAGAAGGACTCCCACCCAGCGGGAGCCCGAGGAAGCAGCGTCAGGCGGACAGGGAGTGCTGAGCGTGGAGAGACTTGAGTACCTCATGAGCACCAGACTGCGAGTCCCTCCAGCCGCCCCCAGCCCGAGCCCCCCCCCAGGCGTGCCTGAAGATGCCGTCCAGCGTCATCTCCCCTGCTAATAGCCACCTTGGCCTATCTTACCATCGTCTTTTGGCTAGAGAAGCCCATAATTACACTCATTACGGAGATGAGAGGGTGCGGGACACACCCAGTATCGCACGGCCTCCTCAGGATCCCCTTCAGTGGAGCACAGGCACTGGGGTGCTTAGAGAAATGCAGGTGTAGGGGGCCCTGAGGACCCCAAATCTGGCCACGTGGGCCCAGGCCTGAGTGACTCCCAACGGGGACCCGAGTGCCTCGTCTGGTCTCCGCCTAGACAGGCAGGCATTGGCAGAGCAGGGGCCAGCCCCGCCCCACGGCCAAATGCACTCCTCGGAGGCTGGAGCAGGTGCATGTCTCTGGGGAGAGGCCTCGGAGGCTGGAGCAGGTGCATGTCTCCGGGGAGAGGCCTCGGAGGCTGGAGCAGGTGCATGTCTCCGGGGAGAGGCCTCGGAG
>NW_012267237.1:787319-791136 GCF_000151885.1 Dipodomys ordii
GAGCAGGTGCATGTCTCCGGGGAGAGGCCTCGGAGGCTGGAGCAGGTGCATGTCTCCGAGGAGAGGCCTCGGAGGCTGGAGCAGGTGCATGTCTCTGAGGAGAGGCCTCGGTGGCTGGAGCAGGTGCATGTCTCTGGGGAGAGGCCTCGGAGGCTGGAGCAGGTGCATGTCTCCGGGGAGAGGCTTCGGAGGCTGGAGCAGGTGCATGTCTCTGGGGAGAGGCTTCGGAGGCTGGAGCAGGTGCATGTCTCCGGGGAGAGGCCTCGGAACCCACGCGCCAGGCAGTGGCCCAGGAGTCACGGGTTCTTGTCTGCTGTCACCCACACGGTGTGCTCGGGGGCATGGAGACACTGCAGATGGTGCCCACGGCTCCTCCCACAATCCTGACAGACCCCCTAAAGGCCGAAGCGACATCTGAAGAGACAGGAAATGCTCTTGGCTCCTGGGAGCTCCAGGACAGATTGTGCCTTCCCAGAACATTCTGGAATGTCCTCCCCCCGCTCAATTCAGTTCACAGTACGCGGGGCCTACCTGCGCCGAGCCACCACGCTGGGCCTGCCCGGGGCCCCACCTGGACGTCATCCTGAAGGCCCGGCCCAGCGGGGCCTGTGCTGCCCTGTGCAGTTCCCTGTAGCCCCCCTGAGCAGCACACAGCCCACACCTTCTCGGGTCCCCACTGCTGGGTCAGATGAGTCCAACGACCACGGAGCAGAAGTGTTCACTGCGCCTCTGACAGCCCGAGTCCGAGCGCACGCGTCCCTGCCTGGCATCCGTGTCTCACCGTCTGCAGACTCTCCCAGATGCCTCGCTCCTGTGCCCTGGGGCGCCACCCGCCTGCCCTGCTCGGCCCTGGGGACCTCACAGGCCTCCACAAGTGGACCCCGCACGTGTGCGGTGACCAACCCGGGACAAAGTGCCTGGTCTGTCACAGACAGGCGCCTCATAGCTGCGCCCACACACAGGGGGTCGGGCGGATGGGAGATGCAGACCGAAGCAGAGAAAACAGACCTGTGTCCACACCGAGGACAGCCTTCACTGGATGGAGACACTGAGGACAGAGGGCAAAGGCAGACATGGCAGAGGCCCACGGGAGCCGCACCAGGCTCAGCTTGTCCTGCTAACACAAAGCTGAAGGGTTTGGGGGGTTCTGGGGTTCTGGGGCTCCCCGGTAACACCGACCCGCCTGAGCCAGGACCCTGTCTCCCTGGGTGTCCACTGTGCGCCTGACAGGACCTGGGGTCAAGGACGTCATGGTTCAGAAGGTGACAAGGCCTCTTGGACCCCACCACCCAGCTGGAGCCGCTGCTAATGGCTGAGCCAACCCCAGCCCCTCCCTCACCTCCACCCACAGACGCGTGAACAGCACTGTGTAAACACGCACACACGCCTCCTGTGTGTCTATGAACACTTGTGCATGTCTATCCGTGCGCTCATGTATGTCAGTGTATTTGTGTGTCCATATGGTCATGCATGTGTGTCTATGCATAGCTGTATCCATATATGTCTATACATGTGTGTCTGTGCGTGTGAGTTTGTACCTGTGCATTGTGTACATGTATGCCGTTGTGTTCATGTGTTCATGTGTCATCACACATGTCAGTGTATTTGTGTATGTCTCTGTGTATTCATGTGTGCATGCCAGTATATTCATGTCTGTGTGATCATGTATATTCATGCATGTCTGTTCACACGTGTTCGCGTGTGTGTGCATTTTGTGGGTCTCTGTTTATATGTTCATTGTGTGCATGTTGTTATATTCGGGTCTATGTGATCATGCATGTTTGTGCATGTCTGTGCTCACATGTCTGTGCACATGTGTTCACGTGTGTGCAATCCTGTGTGTCTGTGTGTTTGGAGTTTGTGCATGCGTGTTCATGTGTGTACAGTCCTATGTGTCTGTGTGTTCATGCGTGTCTGTGTGTATTTGGAGTCTGTGCACATGTGTTCATGTGTGTCTGCGCAATCCTGTGTATCTGGGTGTTCATGTGTGTCTGTGTGTTCATGCGTGTCTGTGTGTTTGGAGTCTGTGCACGTGTGTTCATGTGTGTCTGTGTGTATGTTTGCAGGGGTCAGCCTGCATAGCCCTCCTCTGTGTGGTGGGTTCTGGGCTCACTGCCTGGGGAGAACACAGTAACAGTCACCCACAGGGCCTCCACCGTGAGCTCCGCCACTGCGCATTTTTGAGGTCGTCTTGGGACCTGGCTGCTGGGGAAGGGAGGGGATGGGCCCTGGCTGAGTCTGGTCAGAGAGTGGCCGGGAGCCTCAGAGAAGCCTTGACTCACAGGTCCTGCCCTAGAAACAGGCTGAGGTCAAGGTGCTCTCCTGTCAGTAGCACTGGGGGCACCGGGGCCAGCCCAAAGCCAGCAGGGCCCCTGAGGACAGTGGGGCCCCCACTATCTAAGAAAGGGGGCACAGGAGAGAGGCCGCCAGGCAGCCACGCCTCAGGAAAAGGAGGCTGAAGGACCCCGGGGCGCAGGAATGAGCCTGCCCCTCCACTGCGGCCTTTCCAGCCTTTCCCCGCCCTGAACCCCACACCTTCCAGACAGGCCTCCCTCCATCTGGGGCCACCTTTGGGGCAGCTGGTCATGTGGCCCAGTCACAGCTTTCTAGAACACAGGCGGAACTGGACCACGGTGGCTCCGCATGGTCACAGGGTCCCTGTGACACACACCTTCCAAGTCCTGTTCCAGCCACAAGACAAGCCCGCAGGCGGTCAGCAAGGGCACCCCGACCCCCGGCACCTGAGCCAGACGAGGACTGAGTCTGCGGGTTCTGTGAGCAGCATGTGCGTGGTGGACACGGGTCAGCGGAGCCCACGCCACCCAGGGAGGCTCAGGAGGGCTGCATGACCCCTCCTAGCAGCGTCCACTTCCGCCGGCCACACGTCTCTTTCCTGTCCCCTCTGCCCACCCTGCTCTCTGGTCATCTCCTCAGGCCTGGGTCCCTCCTGACAGGGTCACGTGACACTGCTGGAGCCCACCCCCAGCCTAGTTACAATGCCCAGTGCTCCAGAGTGTGGCCATGTGCTTCCTATCACCTGCTAATGGAGTATTTAGTCTACTCTGACAACTCTGATTGCCGTCTTTCTCTAAGGGCTGGAGGGGCCTGGGGAAGTCGGGGCAGGCGACATGCCGGGTGCCCTGGACAGGCAGGTAGAGCTCCAGGGACGCAGCCCCAGGCCCTGCAGGCTAGGTGTTTGGAGGTACCAGTGACTAACCTTCCACAGACACATTGTGTGTCCCCCTCCCCCTGCTCTGGGAGACAGCCCGCCTCCCCCACGGGGGGGGGGAGGGGAGGAGGGAAGAAGGGGAGGGGAGGGGAGTAGGGAAGGAGGAAGGGACGGGAGGGGAGGGGGGGCCTCAGCCAGCCCTCAGCCCACTCCAGCCTGGAAGCAGCCCCTGCCGCTGGTTCGTGGCGATAACGGTGGTGCCAGGCTGTGCCCCCAGGAGGTCAGTGCTCTGTTTTGTAAGGACCTAGAGCGCAGTGGCCACCCCGCCACCCTCAGGAGGGCAGGTGCCGGTCCTGCCAGGCTGCATGGCAGAGCCCCCAGGTCACCAGCAGGAAGAGTGCCCAGGCCTTCACGCCTTCTTGTGCACTGCCTCCACCTCCGACACCTGCTCCCGCGGCCTCCACGCTCAGGACCACAGACAGGGAGCCACCAAGCCCTTAGACCCTCGTTCTCTGCAGTGGCTTCCGGAACAGCAGTGGTCTGTGAAGGAGATGAGGCAAGAGATTAAGTGGGACTTAGAGTGTCCCTCGGAGAAATCCCACTGAGGGCCAGGGTGGAAAGGCCTGCGCTCATCCCTGCCCCCCCCCC
>NW_012267237.1:791745-797558 GCF_000151885.1 Dipodomys ordii
GCTCATCCCTGCCCCCCCCAGCCTGGGCCTGTGCTCATCCCTGCCCCCCCCCAGCCTGGGCCTGTGCTCATCCCTGCCCTCCCCAGCCTGGGCCTGCGCTCATCCCTGCCCTCCCCAGCCTGGGCCTGCGCTCATCCCTGCCCCCCCGCCGCCCAGCCTGGGCCTGGGGGCGTGGAGTCCCCATCCTGGTGCTGGGAGCTTCTTCAGCAACAGTGAGGTGGAGCAGGCACGTGGGCCTCCGTGGGTGGGGCCTGAGCCCCACAACAGGGGCTGTGTGAGCCGGGAGTCAGGGTGTGAGCTCCCTCGTCTGTCACCCACCGGTGTGAGCTCCTTCCTCATCATCCACCCAATGAAACGCCTTTCTCCGTCACCACCCAGTGTGAGCTCCTTCCTCCATCACCACTGGTGTGAGCTCCTTCCTCATCACCAGATGGTGTGAGCTCCTTTCTTGTCACCACCCGGTATGAGCTCCCTCCTTGTCACCACCCGGTGTGAGCTCCCTCCTTGTCACCACCCGGTGTGAGCTCCCTCCTCGTCACCAGCTGGTGTGAGCTCCCTCCCGTCACCACTGATGTGCTTCTGGGCCCCACCATAGCATAGCACTTCCCCCCTCCCCTCCAGCACCACATCCACCTTCACAGTGGCTGGAGAGCCTCGAGCCTCCTGTCTCTGAAATCTGGGGCACTGGGCTCAAGTCTGGGGCCAAGGAGGACGCATCACTGGTACAGTCTAAGCCTAGTGTCATGCTTTTTCTTGCTGGAAATGCCTTCTGTTCCTGGGGTGATCGGCCACAATGCCACACGTGGCTTCTCTTCATTGTAAGACACTGCTCAGCAGGGTCAACAGGGCCTGATAAAAGAAAGCCCGAGAGGGGCCTTCGGGAGGACACCTAGCTGGCAGGGACAGGCCTCAGAGTCTAGCCGGAGTGACCCAGAGCACTCAATGCAGCAGCAACAGGGAGTGTGGCTCCTTTTGGAAAGGCACAGGAAGCCGGTGTCTAGGGACCGCTGGGGTAGGGAGGTGCCAGGCAGGACACTGTGAAAACCGGCCGTCTGCAGCCTCGCCAGAGACAGCAGTAGCCACCGTTGAACCCGAATGCCTGGTCCCCAGGGAGAGCCTCTGGCCTGGGGAAGGAGCCCTGAACCAGGGCATGCCGGGCACGCCCTGCCACCAAGATCTTCCTCCATCTCAGAGCTGACAGCTGCAAAGGACCAGCACTGTCACCTTCCCAGGTGGAGGAGCATTGGTGAGCAGGCGCACACATGGTAAGGACACGGGACTCTCTGATGACTCTTGAACACACTTCCCAGCCCCTAGCAGAATGCGCTTTTGGAAGTAGGTACAGGGCTCCAGGTGGCTTTCCAGATTCACCAACAGCCCTCCCGCCTCAAAGAATACTATATCCAAAGGTGAGCTGTGTTCTGTGTGAGGGGCAGGCGGGTGCTGGGTCTCAGAGTTGGTCTGCACACAGTCCACCAGCCCCTGCTGCTCAGCCTGAAAAACTCTGATTAAAATCCAGAAAACAATGCACGCAAGCCATGCTGAGGAGGTGTTTTGAATGATCATTTTGTGAATAGCAGGAAACTTGCACAAATAGTCCCCTTTCTGTGAAAAGCTACGTCTCCACACCACCCATGACGCTCGTTTCTGAGGAGAAGTGTGGTCATGCATGGAATTGTGCAGGTGATTCTTGGTCAGCGTAGGGATCCGCTGAGACTTCTCTTTCTTTTTTTTCTTTTTCTTTTTATTGTAAAGATACTATACAGAGGGTTACAATTACATGAGTGAGGTAATGAGTACACTTCCTACTGAACATGGTTACCCCCTCCATTGTTTTCCCCTTACCATCCCTTCCCTCCCTACCTTCCCCGAGGTTTTTTTTTTATTGTGATTAAGTGATTACATAATTTCCTGGATTTCACAGTATTGTGGAATAATGATGCTCATTTAAAGTCACAAGTTCATTCTAACTTTCCTGGAGCAAATTGTCTATCACAGTCTAACATATAACGGTGTTCACATGTTATACACCATACATGTGATCAGCAGCATGGGGATATTTAGCAGTGGTTCGACCAGATGAGTGGGAGTTCTTTGTTTCTTAAGTCCTGTTAGTTTTGTCGTATCACCTAACATTTTGGATTTAGCATCCACTTATCAGGGAGACCATGTACCGTTTGTCTCTTTGCTCTTGGCTTACCTCGTTCAACATGATTCCTTCTAGCTCCATCCATTTCCCTGCAAATGCCATTATTTTGTCATTTCTAATGGCTGCATAATATTCCATTGTGTATAGATACCACAATTTTTGGATCCATTCATCTGTCGTGGGCATCTGGGTTGTTTCCATATCCTAGCTATTATGAACAGTGCTGCAATAAACATGGAGGTGCACGTGTCCTTGTATACTGACTGGTTCCTGTTGTTCAGGGTAGATGCCTAGAAGTGGTATGACTGGGTAATAAGGGAAGTCAATCTTTAGCTTTCTGAGGACCCTCCAGACTGCTTTCCAAAGTGGTTGTATAAGTATACATTCCCACCAGCAGTGTAATAGGGTTCCTCTTTCTCCACATCCCCTCCAGCATTTGTCGTTGGCTGATTTGTGGATGTGGGACATTCTGACTGGGGTAAGGTGGTATCTCAGGGTTGTGAGACTTCTCTTTCTAAGAAGCCGGGGGCTGGCACACCTCCCAGGTGTCATTGCTTCAGAGCCATTTCCCCTGTAGTAGCTTTGAGCAGCGACACAAGCAATGACACCACGACACATTTGGGAGTCAGGATATGCTTTCATGGGGTGACTGTGGAGAGAGAGCACAGCTTGAGAGGGGGACACTGCTTTGTGAGCTCACGCTGACCTAGGGTCCAGGCCTCACAGGGTTCTGTAAAATACCATGCTTGTGCTGATACTAAGAAAAGCAGGTGCAAGTACAGAGCTGGCAGCAAATATTTCAAAAACAACTGCCACTGGCCAGGCCCCGAGAAGAAAGCGGGGGGGGGGATCCACGGGACTGCAGGATGGCTTTGGAGCAATCCTGAGGTCATCTTGGGCACCTGAATACACAACAATCCATTCACAAAGTGATGAGCAGACGCCTGCTCCCGGACTCAGAGCCACTGTCTGTGTGTGAGAGACATCTGCACAGAGAGAGGCCAGACTGGCGGAGCTTTGACCCTGTCATCAAGCATTATGCTGGTCCCGAAGTGTGTGGTGCTACCTGAGTGCCACCCTGGGCTCCCCGGAGGTGGGCTGCGTGAACCCGGGCTCCCTGGAGGCTGGGCCGCGTGAACCCGGGCTCCCCGGAGGCTGGGCCGCGTGAACCCGGGCTCCCCGGAGGTGGGCCGCGTGAACCCGGGCTCCCCGGAGGCTGGGCCGCGTGAACCCGGGCTCCCTGGAGGTGGGCCGCGTGAACCCGGGCTCCCTGGAGGCTGGGCCATGCGCCGCCTCCAGTTGTGCTTGTGAGTTTAGTGGGGGACCAGCCCATTCTTGCGCCATGCTAGCAAAGCATCATGGAGGAGGGCACCCCATGTCAGTGTGAGGGGTACCCTAAAGCTTTGTGCATGAAGGGAGCTGGCCCCACCACCCTGAGGGCCTTCAACAGCCAAACTCCACGTGGCGTGAACGCTGAGGCGGAGCACCCAGGGAAGCAGAGGTGGCGCGGTGGTGCCCACTCGGACATCTGTTCCACACACGTGCGTGCACACTCACACCCACGCACATCGCCTCCTCTTCCTTTCCTGGAGCACGTCTGTCTGTGGGCAAAGGGCCGCGTGGAGGTGTGCAGCAGCCCAGCCCTGGGACACGGCACGGCGGGCCACACACCAAGTTGGTTCCCCAGTGGCAGCTGGGTAGGGCCCTGGTGTCCAGCAGAGGGCGGAAAACGGCGTGCGCCACAGCACGCTGGGCCTCCACACACAGGGAGGGCCCTGCTGCCATCACGAGTCACTTCTGTAAGACCTCATCAGCGCTGGTCACTCGTAGACAGCCGCATCCACGCGGCCCGGAGAGCTGATCGGCAGCCGCGGCTCCGTGGGGGAACGCCGGTCCCTCTGAGGAGGGCAGGAGAACGGCAGTGGACCACGGCGTCAGAACCCCAGGCTCGGGGCCAGTGCCACCTCCCAGCACGGTGACGAGGCCCCCAGGGAGGCCTCGCCTCTCAGCACAGGGACACAGACGCGAGCGCGTCGCGTCACGGTGGAAGCCCGGTCCCAAGAATAACACGCAGGACTGTGTTTCGGAAGATTTCGTAAGTCTTCCTGGCTTCAGATCAACCAGAGACCTCCCCCACAGGCACAAGAGCGGGGCCCCAGGGGCCCCGCAGGGAGCACGCCGCACCCCAGGCTGACAGCGGCCACACGGCGTGCTGCATGCAGCCTGCCCTGTCCCAGGGGGCGCGCCGCAGCATGCAGTCTGCCCTGTCCGAGAGGGTGCGCCGCGGCATGCAGTCTGCCCTGTCCCAGGGGGCACGTCACGGCATGCAGTCTGCCCTGTCCGAGGGGGCGCACTGTGGCATGCAGCCTGCCCTGTCTGAGGGGGTGTGCTGCATGCAGCCTGCCCTGTCTGAGGGGGTGTGCTGCATGCAGCCTGCCCTGTCTGAGGGGGCGCGCCGCAGCATGCAGCCTGCCCTGTCCGAGGGCCGAGGCCACAGGGAGACGGGTGTGGGCGGCTGCCGTTCTTCAGGTTGAGGTAAGCGCGGCTCTGCCCACCTCTGACAGATACCAACGAAACGCTTTGAAATGCCACACAAACACAAATTAGCAAGACAGTGCTGCTGCTGCAGCACTTTGAAAGTCCTGGGAGCAGATTGTATCTGCTCACAGACCTTTTCCAAGGGCCTCAGGCGGAGGAAAGCAGAACACAGACACAGGGTTTGCGACGCCACACAAAGGATGACGGCCGTGCAGATGTGGGGTGTGGGGTGGGTCCCTGACTGGCCCACGGCCCTCTTTCCGTCCTCCCACCCTGGCCTGCCTGAGGAACAAAGACACAGCCCTGGAAGCTGCTGGTGACCCCAACGACCACAGAGACCAGCAAAGGGGAGGGGGGGGTCCTTGGAAGAAGGAGGCCCCAGGATGAGGCCCCAGGACCAAGCCCACTGCAGACATGCCAAGCGAGAGTGCTTGAAGATATGATAAGGCATGAATGACGCCAGACACAAAAGACCATATACCATGGCGGCCAATTTGAATGAAAAGTTCACAATAGGGATCTTTACAGACCAAGAAGGATTAGTGCTGTCTAGGGCTGGAGTGGTTTGAGGAGACGGGAGAGTAAAAGATTCAGGGTAGGATGTACTGTACTGTCCCAGGCAGAGAGAGCATTCTAAATTGACCCCAGGGATGGCTGCACATATCAGTGAGTGAGGAAACACCACTGAGGACGATTGACAGGAGAACCGTGGGGAGCAGAGGCGCAAGTGTGGGTGACAAGGAACGCCACCACTTGCTCCAGGACAAGCGCTCCTCTGCTCCAGAGAAAGCAAGATGCCAAGGGGAGACGGATCCTGAGCAAGGGAGGAGGTGAGAGGGTCTGGGCTCTTCTGGAGGGCAGGACGGCGTGGGGGAGTGCTGCAGGGGGACACAGCGCAAGGGAAGGGCAGCTGGAGCCCACCCGGCCAGCCATGCCCGCCAGAGCCCACTGCGGCCAGGATGCCACCCAACCGCAGCCACACCCGCCACAGCCACAGTCCACGGCGGCCAGGATGCCACCCAACCACAGCCACGCCGGCCACAGTCCACGGCGGCCAGGATGCCACCCAACCACAGCCAGCCACAGCCACAGTCCACGGCGGCCAGGATGCCACCCAACCACAGCC
>NW_012267237.1:798725-799335 GCF_000151885.1 Dipodomys ordii
GGCCAGGATGCCACCCAACCACAGCCAGCCACAGCCACAGTCCACGGCGGCCAGGATGCCACCCAACCACAGCCGGCAGCGTGTCTGAGTGCAGATGGCTCTGGTCTTGGCCAGTGCTGAACACAAGAGAAGCTGGCTGGTCACCGGTGGAAGGGTGGAGGGTGCCCGGGGCCGGAGCAGGGTGGGGGGCCGTCCCCTCCTCTGCTCCCCCAACCCATGGTCCTCATGGCCCACGGATCCAGTCGGGTCTCTGAGGCGGGGGTCCCCAGGGTCTTCCTTGGGACCTCAGGCCCCTCTACAGCCAGGGTGTCAAGGCCGGGATGCCCGGTGAGAGTCCTGAGCGCCAACCTTGGGGCCCAGCGCCCTCACCGGCAGCACCCCTCAGTGGGACACTTAGTGGGGCGCGTAGGGGGCGCCTAGGGGTGATTGGGGGTGCTTGGGATGCTGGAGGGTGTCTGGGGTGCTGGAGGATGGGGTGCTGGAGGGTGTCTGGGGTGCTGGAGGGTGTCTGGGGTGCTGGAGGGTGTCTGGGGTGCTGGAGGATGGGGTGCTGGAGGGTGTCTGGGGTGCTGGAGGGTGGGGTGCTGGAGGGTGTCTGGGGTGCTGGAGG
>NW_012267237.1:800104-800366 GCF_000151885.1 Dipodomys ordii
TCCCCTCCTGTCCCCTCCTGTCCCTCCTGTTCCCCATCCCCTCCTGTCCCCTCCTGTCCCCTCCTGTCCCCCTCTCCCCCGCCCCTCCGCTCACCGGCCCCTCTTGTCACTGCATGCCCTGTCACCACAGCTGCCCACGCCTGCAAGCGGAGAGAGAGCCCTGAAGGTGAGCAGGTGTGCCCTGGGGCGGGGTGGCGGCCACGGTTTTGGGCACGGGTGGGCATGGCTGGGCTCATGGCACCTCCCCCAGAGCGCCCCCCCA
>NW_012267237.1:802602-806211 GCF_000151885.1 Dipodomys ordii
CCAGAGCATGGCCGGGCTCACAGCACCCCCCCCCACGGCCCCGGGCACGGCCAGGCTCACAGCGCCCCCCGCAACCCTGGGCATGGCCAGGCTCACAGCGCCCCCGCGGCCCCGGGCACGGGTGGGCACGGCTGGGCTCACAGCACACCCTCCCCCGCGGTGCCACGTTCCCGTCCACAGGGGATAGCTTCGCGGTGTCGCAGGCCAGCAAGGACAGCCACAGGGGTGCGGAGGAGGCTGTGCGGCGAGCGGGCGGCGTGGAGCACCGCGCTCGGGACCGGCCGGTAGGTGGGGGCTGGGCGCCGGGGGCGGGTGAGCATGTGGGGGTCGCCATGACGGAGAATGGGCAGGCGGGGGTTGCCGTGGACGGAGGTCGGGCAGGTGGGCGGGGGTCGCCGTGGATGGAGGTCGGGCAGGTGGGCGGGGGTCGCCGTGGATGGAGGCCGGGCAGGTGGGCGGGGGTCGCTGTGGATGGAGGTCGGGCAGGTGGGCGGGGGTTGCCGTGGACGGAGGTCAGGCAGGCAGGGGTCACCGTGGACGGAGGTCGGGCAGGTGGACGGGGGTCGCCGTGGATGGAGGTCGGGCAGGTGGGCGGGGTCGCCGTGGATGGAGGTCGGGCAGGTGGGCGGGGATCGCCGTGGACGGAGGTCAGGCAGGCAGGGGTCGCCGTGGACGGAGGTCAGGCAGGCGGGGTCGTCTGATGTTGGTATATTTGGGTTGGCTGTGTGCAGCTCCGTCCTGAGGCCAGGCCCCCCAGACCCCCATTACCCAGGGATGCTGGGGACCTGTGCTTTCCAGGGGTGTGGAATGCTGCACTGTACGTGGTCTGGATACTTTCTGGGGTCCAGCATAAGAAGATTGGTGGTGGACAGGGGCTTGCCAGGTGCGCGCTCCTCTGCTCTTGGTGAGGAAACAAGATTGAAGCGATCCAGGGTGACACCTGGCCTTGTCTCGGGCTGCCTGCCCGTCTGGCTTGCCCGTGGGAATGCGGATGGCCACCTGTGGCAGCTGAGTGCAGCCGTGTCCATGATCAGAAGTGTGGGACTGGGTCCGCTGGGAATGGGCTGCCACCTCTTAAGGGAGGGCGAGCATTGGGTCCCTGGAAAGTGCTGTGGAGCCGGCCCCGGGTCCCAGGGGGTGGTGTTCAGAGCAGAACTGATGCGCAGTGAGGGGCGGCCGCGGCCCCTCGCTCGGCCCGGGGCTGGGGCCGGCTTGGGACACTTGGAGTAACGGGCCCGCCGCCCGTGGCCCGCCGGTGGGACATGGCAGAAGCCCGGTGTGGACCTGGCTTGCGTCATTACCATCGGTTTTTACCTGACTGAGGACTGACCTGTATTTAAAAATGCGTTCTCCTCACCTGGCTGTGGTCTGCCAGCCTTTAGCCTGGAGCTGGGGCCACCCGAGTCTGGGCCACATTCCCACCTTAGTCCCCAGGGTCTTGCTCACGTCTGACACTCCTCCCCTCCCCCCCCCGCCAGCTCCCCCCCGCCCTCCCCCCCAGCTCCCCCCACCAGCTCTCCCCCCGTCCTGCCAGCTCCCCCCTGCCCTATCCTCCAGGTGGCTCTTTGGCTCCTTGGGAGTGTTTGTCCTCCCTGTGAAGTTATCTGTGGGGCTAGGCTGTGGGTTTGGGGGTGATCGCTGCGGGGCTAGGCTGTGGGTTTGGGGGTGATCGCTGTGTGGAGGGTCTAGCAAAGGACTTAAGTTATCAGAGCAGCCCTGGGCACTCCACCCCGAGTGCTGATGGGCTGGTGGCTCTTGGGGGTCACTCCCTTGGTCAGGCTATCTTTGATTTTTGCAGGAGCTCTTGAGGCTGGTGGGAAAGAGTTCAGAAAACAAGAGCCATTGCTTTTATGCTGTAAACAAAACGTAGATCTCTATGAAAACTGGGGATGGGATGCTTGGAAAGTCTCCTCCAGTCAAAAGAGACCAGAACAGGGGAGAGAGACTGGGGCCTGGGGAGCTGCTCAGGACAGGAGGAGCACCACCACAGCTCAGGACAGGGGGAGCACCACCACAGCTCAGGACAGGAGGAGCACCACCACAGCTCAGGACAGGGGGAGCACCACCACAGCTCAGGACAGGGGGAGCACCACCACAGCTCAGGACAGGGGGAGCACCACCACAGCTCAGGAAGGTGCTCAGGACAAGGGAGGATCTCTGGATGGGGAAGGTGCACCATCACAGCTGTTCCTTGCCTCCAGGCCTCTGTCCCTGGAAAGGGACGGAGAAGGCCTGGGACCCCTGGGTGCACAGTCCACAGGAGCTCCAGCCACAGAAAACTGAAGTTAGGGTTTGTGCCGCTCCAGACACTCGGGAGGCCGGAGCCTGGGCCCCTGGGATGCAGTCCGGGTCCTGATGGGGCTGTGGCTGACAGCACTCCTGCCTGCTTTTCTTTGGTTGTCTGTGCGTTCTGATCCGCACAGATGTGTGGGCCGGCCCCCGGGCCAGGGCCGGGGACTCCAGGGGCCTCAGGAGGCCGTGCGTCTGAACCCTCAGGTCCTCTGCATTGACCACACAGGCTGGATGGACCGGGTGAGTGTGTCTTCACTCCGGCCTCCAAGACACCACCTGTCTGGATGTCTGGAATGTTCCTCATACCACAATGGCCGGCACCGCTGTGGTAGGAGCTCTCTGACCGTGCCCCGGGGCGGCCCACAGGAGAACACGGGGCAGCCTTTCAAAGCTCGGGTCCTGCTCTTCATGCCCACACGTGGGGAAGTAATGTGAATAACTCTGAGGTTTCTTTCTTTGGAATTTAGAGTTGAAGGGCTATTTTACCTTTTCCTTAAAAGTCCTTCCAGCCCTGGGAGCTGTCTGGAAAGCTGCCTGTGTGGTGTGTGCAGACGCGGAGTGGGTGAGCTCCTGAATCTGTTAGTAAAGAGCAGTGTGCACCCGGGCAGTGTGTGTCCAGGCAGTGTGTATCCAGGGCAGTGTGTGTCCAGGCCAGGGCAGTGTGTGTCAGGGCAGTGTGTGTCCAGGCCAGGGCAGTGTGTGTCAGGCAGTGTGTGTCAGGGCAGTGTGTATCAGGCAGTGTGTGTCAGGCAGTGTGTGTCAGGCAGTGTGTGTCAGGCAGTGTGTGTCAGGGCAGTGTGTGTCGGGCAGTGTGTGTCAGGGCAGTGTGTGTCAGGGCAGTGTGTGTCAGGGCAGTGTGTATCAGGGCAGTGTGTGTCAGGCAGTGTGTGTCAGGCAGTGTGTGTCAGGCAGTGTGTGTCAGGGCAGTGTGTGTCAGGCAGTGTATGTCGGGCAGTGTGTGTCAGGCAGTGTGTGTCGGGCAGTGTGTGTCAGGACAGTGTGTGTCAGGCAGTGTGTGTCAGGGCAGTGTGTGTCAGGGCAGTGTGTGTCAGGCAGTGTGTGTCAGGCAGTGTGTGTCGGGCAGTGTGTGTCAGGGCAGTGTGTGTCAGGGCAGTGTGTGTCGGGCAGTGTGTGTCAGGACAGTGTGTGTCAGGGCAGTGTGTGTCGGGCAGTGTGTGTCAGGCAGTGTGTGTCAGGCAGTGTGTGTCAGGGCAGTGTGTCAGGCAGTGTGTGTCAGGACAGTGTGTGTCAGGGCAGTGTGTGTCGGGCAGTGTGTCAGGGCAGTGTGTGTCGGGCAGTGTGTGTCAGGGCAGTGTG
>NW_012267237.1:812554-813195 GCF_000151885.1 Dipodomys ordii
CGGGCAGTGTGTGTCGGGCAGTGTGTGTCAGGGCAGTGTGTGTCAGGGCAGTGTGTGTCAGGCACTGTGTGTCAGGCAGTGTGTGTCAGGCAGTGTGTGTCGGGCAGTGTGTGTCAGGGCTATGTGTGTCAGGGCAGTGTGTGTCAGGCAGTGTGTGTCAGGCAGTGTGTGTCGGGCAGTGTGTGTCAGGCAGTGTGTGTCAGGGCAGTGTGTGTCAGGCAGTGTGTATCAGGCAGTGTGTGTCAGGACAGTGTGTGTCAGGCAGTGTGTGTCAGGCAGTGTGTGTCAGGCAGTGTGTGTCGGGCAGTGTGTGTCAGGGCAGTGTGTGTCGGGCAGTGTGTGTCAGGGCAGTGTGTGTCAGGCAGTGTGTGTCAGGGCTGTGTGTGTCAGGGCAGTGTGTGTCAGGGCTGTGTGTCAGGGCAGTGTGTGTCAGGGCAGTGTGTGTCAGGCAGTGTGTGTCAGGCAGTGGGTGTCAGGCAGTGGGTGTCAGGGCTGTGTGTCAGGGCAGTGTGTGTCAGGCAGTGTGTGTTAGGGCAGTGTGTGTCAGGCAGTGTGTGTCAGGGCAGTGTGTGTCAGGGCAGTGTGTGTTGGGCAGTGTGTCAGGGCAGTGTGTGTCGGGCAGTGTGTGTCAGGGCAGTGTG
>NW_012267237.1:817403-820148 GCF_000151885.1 Dipodomys ordii
GTGGGACTCTGCTGCACGCTCAGACCACTCAGAGCCAGTGGGACTCTGCTGCACGCTCAGACCACTCAGAGCCAGTGGGACTCTGCTGCACGCTCGGACCACTCAGTGGGAACTAAGGGTTTTGCAAGGTGCAATTCTGCCTCATTCGTGCAACCAAGCTCCAGGGAGGCTGAGACAGGCCTGGAGCATGGGGCAGGGCCTCTGTGAGCAGCGACACGATGCTGTCCACAGCTATGGCCTGCTGGATGCCAGTGTTGCTTCCCTGAGTCCAGCACCAGTGGCTCCTGCTTGTAATTCTCAGGTCTCAGGAGGGTGAGATCTGAGGTAGAAACAGCCATGAGTTAATCAGCAGAAAGCTGAGAGGGGGAGGTGTGGCTCAAATGGTAGAACAGCAGCTGTGCATGAAAAAGCCAAGTAAGAGTTTGAGGCCTTGAGTTCAAGCCCCAGAACTAGGGCCAAAAATAAATATGTAAGTAAATACGTTGCTGTCCGGAGCAGAAGACCAGTGCTGGCTTAGTCAGGACCTGTGGGCTGGGAGCTGCTGCTCAGTGGAGAAGCCTGAGAGCAAACAGACCTCAACCCGGTCTCGCAGCAATTCTACCCACTGCAGGGCTGCGGCCTCAGGAGAGCCGCGTCCACAGCTGGGCTGTGATTTCAGGAAGGACCCCCACCCCCGCCGGGCTGGCGCATGCTTTAATCGGCTTTCCTGTTGACAGAGATTTGGCAGGGCCCCTTCGGGCAGCTTTCATGCCAGCAGTGAACAAATTGTGTCTGTTGGATCCTGTTTGCCACGCATAGCTGGAATGTCCTGAGGAGGGCCGGCCGAGGCAGCCGGAGGGGGCGGGGGAATTATTTTCCTTTTGTTCTGCAGAATCTTCCAAGGAAACTGTAGTTAGTTTTGAACCGTAGTTAGTTCTGAAATCAGAGAGACTAAAAAGCATGTAATATGCTGATACAGAAATTCAAATGGTGATCATTTTAACACACGTCAAATGTCCCAGTCTGGGGCTGGAGCCCTGCTCACAGAGCCCACCGCTCCGTGGGTCCCCGGTACTGTAGGTGCTGCTGGCGTGGACCCAGGCAGCGCGGCTGGAGGCCGCACCCTCTGTGTGCCTGTGGTACCCCTGGCCCATGTCAGTGCTGGCTGGCACCAGGCCTCCTACAGCGACAGGAGAAATGAGGCTTTTTTCCATCTCTGGTAATGAGAGGCCTAACTCCAACTTGTCTCTAGGGCAGACCTTGCCCCAAGCCCACAGGCAGCCCTGCCTTCCCCCCGCCACCTGGTGCACAGTCGTGAGCATCCTTTGCCACGGGCCCTTCCAGCCCCTTGAATGAGTCAGCGGGGGCGGCGGGTGATGGGTCAGAGCACAGAGGGGCTGGCTCCAGCCCTTACTCTCACCTGGCTGACTTCCCCCCGACTCCTCTGGTGCCCAGGCCCTGTGGGTGGACTTGGGTTTGGCGGGGTGTTCTTACCTGCCGTGGTTGGCTTCAGGCTCTGCTCAGAATCCCCCTTTCATCCTTCAAATCCCCCCTCCCACCTCTGCTAACTGCTCTTTATCTGGGCTGAGCTGGGTATCTGAGGTTCTATAAACCCAAGCCCTGGAGACGAGCCTGTCCTAAACATTAGCCCTCTGATCCCCGACATACCCTACAAGGTGCCTGGGTGGCACACCTGGGGTAGGGGCATGAAGGGAGGTATAGCACAAAGGATGGTGCCACAGGAAGGACAGAACACCATGAAGGACAGAACACCATGAAGGGCGGCAGCACAAAGGACGGTACAGCGTAAAGGGTGGTATAGCAGGAAGGGCAGTACAACATGGAAGACTGTACAGCACAGAGGACAGCAGGAAGGACGTACAGCAGGAAGGACGTACAGCAGGAAGGACGTACAGCAGGAAGGACGTACAGCAGGAAGGACGTACAGCAGGAAGGACGTACAGCAGGAAGGACAGAACAGGATGAAGGACGGAACAGGATGAAGGACTGTAGGGCATGAAGGGCGTACAGCAGGAGGTACCATACTTTCTTGGGCTAAAGGGAACGTGAACAGCTCAGAGCACTCAAGTCTGCTCTCAGCATTGTCTCTGGCTGCCCAGCCTTTCTTGTCTGAACCGTGGGTGTGCAGCCGTCTGTCTGTCTGTCTCCTCCTCTCAGAGCCCTACTTTTCTTTCTCTTTCTTTAAATTTTGGGTCCAAGACCAGGACTCGAGCTCGCTCAGTACCTAATGCTTTTGCTCATTGGCTAGCGCTCCAACCTCTGAGCCACGCCTCCAGCCCAAGCTTCCCGCTCTCCTGTGTTTGCAGCCTGAGACGTGCCCCCGGGGTTCCCACCCCTGAGTCCGTCCGCAGCTGTGCAACTGCTCAGCTAGCTGGGGTCAACTCTGCTTCCGAGGCAGGATGGCATGCGTGCCAGCCTCCTGACCCTGCATCTTTTGCACAGAGCCTCACTGAACTCTAGCGTGATGGTGGTTGTGTTTGAGAGTGTAGCTTTGCCCTCTGCTCCTTTCAGGCCACTGCTTTGGTCCCTACAGCTGGGCCAGCAACAGCAGAGCCAGCAAGAGGCTGTGAAATTGTTTCCACACAGCATTACCGGGGCACTTTTAAAAAGGAGGAGGGGGGAGGAGGGGGAGGAGGAGGAGGAGGAGGAAGAGGAAGAAGAAGAAGAAGAAGAAGAAGAAGAAGAAGAAGAAGAAGAAGAAGAAGAAGAAGAAGAAGAAGAAGAAGAAGAGGAGGAGGAGGAGGA
>NW_012267237.1:820653-824379 GCF_000151885.1 Dipodomys ordii
AAGAAGAAGAAGAAGAGGAGGAGGAGGAGGAGGAGAAAGAGGAAGAAGAAGAGGAAGAGGAAGAAGAAGAAGAAGAAGAGGAGGAGGAGGAGGAAGAAGAAGAAATTGTTCATTGCCTTTTCCTGAGACGCTTCGTCCCTAAGGCCTGGGCAGTTTGCTGTCTACCTGCCTCTGGCCTGGGCCTTGTACCCTCACTACACGTGGTTAATGTAGGAGCCTTCTAAACGGAAACCAGAGCAGTAATTTAATTTGAACAATAACGGGAATGCAGTGGGGTTCTCTTCCAGATTTGGAATTAATCTTCCTTTGAAATGGGAAACAGAAGGCTTTCATATGAATGAGAGAATACAAGGCTGTCCAGAGGGTTGCTGCGGAGAGTCAGAGGGTGCTGACGTAGGCCTGCATGTCCAGCGTTGAGCAAGCGCTCATGCAGCAGCTGAGGATGAGGTCTGGAGCTTGGGGGACTCTAGAGTCCGGGTGTTATTCTCTTGTTTTGTAGCCGCAGTGGCTTGTGAGCTCTGAGCAGTTGCCAGGCTGGGAGGGCCGCCCTTGCTTGGTCTCCTTTTTCTGTGAAATTCTAAATTGCCAGCTGGAAATGGCAGCAGGCGTGGTTGGGGGGAGAAAGCGGCGGGGCTGGTGCTGGCTGTGACATGGTCCCTGAAGACCTAGTGATCAACTAAAAGCACTCCAAGTGTGCGCGTGCATGTGTGAGGGGCGTGGTACACACTGTGCATCGTCGTCCTTTAAGTCCCTGCACAAAAGCGGTCCCTATGTGCTGTCCCTGTGGAGGTCCGGCTGGCGGTGGATGTCCGCAGGGCCCGCAGGGTCGGCCTGCGTCCTGAGCTCCCCTTTCCCACTCACGCTGCTAATGTAGGAAACACAGCTTGTCCAGGTCCCTGTGAAGGTGGAGAGCCATGCGCCCCGGGTTCCAGCAGGGGTGTTGCCGACGCCTCCCTGCTTGTCTCCTGGCTCTCCTTGTGCTGGAGAGGTTCTGTCAGCACAGGGTCTCAACTCCTCCCTGCAGCACCGAATAAATGGTTCTGTGCTTCCTCGTGGACAGGGCACGGTGCGCCAGCCCTGCCCACGCCCTGGGCTGTGTGTGGGCCTCCGTCCCAGCCATCTCGGGGCCAGCGTGTTTGGGGGTGAGAGGGTCTACGCCCAGTGTGGCACCTGCCACTAATGGAAGGGACAGGAAGTCACGGCAGGGGCCGGAGGTCACCATGGGAAGGCCTGGCCCGGGAAGCAGGGTTACGGTGAGGCATGGCGGGAAGTATATAGATTTTAGGAGACCGTGTGACCGCAAGTTACCAGTCTAGCAGTAAATTTAGAGCAGGGTTGTCCCAAAATCTGACGGAACGGTCCTTACCACGAATACAGCAGGAAGGCAGAGTAGAGCTGTCCCTCAGGCCTCGGTACTTTTCTGATTTAGGAAGTAAACAAGGAAGTAGGCCTGCACCTGTGTGGACGGACGAGGCCGTTGGAGGGGCCGCCCAGCAGGCTGCGGTTCGCCTTCTTCAACTCTGTGCTTGGACGCGGTCTCAGCACCCCGCGCAGAGCAGCAGACTGAAGGGGCCCGCCGAGGCCCGGGCCCCACTGCACATGTCTTGGAATTATTAAGCCCATAAAACGACATGGTCACATCTGCAACTGTTTAGCCTCTGAAACCGAGACGCGACTTCAAAGCCGCTGTGTTTCCAGACAGACGGGCCAGCAGAGCACCTGGAAGTTGAATTCCAGCCACCGGCGGCAGCCGCACCAGATGGGGTCCCTCACCTAAGAAAGCAGTGCTCCTCAGGGAGCGCAGGGCGCCCCGACACCCCGACACTCTGGTCTGCGCTCTAGCCGGGAGGAACGCGGCCTTTGCGCTTAACGGCTCCCGGCCCCATGCTTCCTCGCGCCTGGACATACGTCCCCACGTCCCCCTGGCCTTGTGGCCTGTCAGCCCTCACTGCACGCATGGCCTCAAACATGACTGTCGGGCCAGCCAAGGCAAGGGCCTGGCCGGTCCACCCTGCAGCCTGATTCCTCCCTGCTTCTCTGCCCTGAACGCTCCCCACACGGGCCCCTGCTCCAGGCCTCCGGCCGCTCCTCCACCCGTCCCTCGGCGTCCAGCTGGGTCCTGGGGACGAGGCCTCCTGGGTCCCCAGGAGTTTGCTTGCGATGCTCATGTTGCTCACATTCACCCTGCGGGACGCTGGGTCTCCTGCTTCACGTCTCACCGCTGCCTGTCTGTGGCTTCTTGTCTGTCCAGCTACTCCTGCAGTGGTCTAGTGGCCTCGGCCAGCTGCAGCCCACACCCCAGGGGACCCAGGCCCTGGCCTGCACCCCTCAGCCTTCTGATCACCCAGACCCTCCCAGATGCTCCTGGTGGCTCTGCAGCTGAGGAGGAAGAGCCCGTGGACTCTCCACCTGAGGGCAGGGGAGGAAGACATGGAGCGGCATCTCAGCCAAAACTCAGGCCTTCCGCGGCCAGGGCGCAGATCGCCACCGCTCGGTGTCTCCTTTCTAGAAAAGGACTCTCGGTGACTAGAGCTCCCTGTGCCAGCTTGCCCTGGCATGGTGGGGGCATGTTCTCAGCCAGACAAGGACCCCAGGGGAGGACCTTGGTCCCCAAGGGCCCAGGTTGACCAGCCGCCACTTCCGGTGAGGGTCAGGATGAGGGAGACTCCGCCTGCAATGGGCAAGGCCAGAGCAGGCGTCAGCACGCTCTCATCACTGGCCCTGGGGGCCTTGCCAGCCAAGGGCTCCTCCCGTGGGGGCGGGGGCCTTGGCCGGGCAGGCTTCCTCAGTGGTTTCTGGACAGGGCAGACATGAGCAGCTGGCTGCGGAGGGGGTGAAGAGGGGACGTGGCAGGAAGCCTGGCCAAGGGGAGGTTGGAAGGGACGAGGGTCGGGGCAGGGTGTGTGCGGGCTCAGGTTTCCTGAGAGCGGAGCGGGAGAGGAGGGAGCCAGGGCTGCAGGGCACCGGCCGCGCCCGACTGCTGTGCTGTGCATGCAGGGCCAGGTAACATCTGCGTGCGCCCAGCCCGGCCTGGCCTCTGCGTTCTAGGGATTCCGCTGCCCTGGGGGGGGGGGGGGGGAGCTCATCCGGCCTGGGGCCCTGGGCAGGTTTTATAAGTTACAATTAAAGTTCTTGGCCCTCCTATGTAACTGAAGCAGTTAAAGAGTGTTTTATGAGTGCAGGGAACGTTTGACTTTAAATCACCAGGCACAGAGACCTGAATTACTTTCCCCACAAATGCTCATTTCCTCTTCTTTGATCCGTCTGGCTCTAGAGACTTAGCACTTAGAAAGCTGCATGTTCTGGGGCTGGCGGGCTGTACTGCCTCCTGCTCCCTGGACTCACTGCCCTGCGGGACCGGCTGCTGTGGGCTGACGCAGCCTTGTTTGGCTATAGCAGTCTAGATTTTTCTTGCAGAATTAGTTGTTTATTCCAGTCTTGGTTGGTTAAAGCAGCCATGGTTGGTTATCACAGCCTTGGTTATAGCAGCCTGATTGGCTTTTTTAGCCTTGATTGATCAAAGTAGTCTTGGTTATTGAAGCATTTGGAAATGTGTCCAGGAGACCAGGCTAGGGTCTGAGCAGATTTCTTTTCTTTTCTTTTTTTTCCTTTGCAGTGCTGAGGATTGAACCCAGTCCTCTTCTGTCTTGAATGCCCATATTCTCCCAACCACCCATCCACCCATCCATCTATCCATACATCTACACATCCATCCACCCACCCATC
>NW_012267237.1:824871-830264 GCF_000151885.1 Dipodomys ordii
CCATCTACATATCCACCCCCCCCATCCATCCATCCATCCATCCAACTACCCACCTACCCACCCACCCATCCATCCACCCATCCATCCATCCATCCATCCATCCACCCATCTACATATCCACCCATCCACCCATCCATCCATCCATCCATCCATCCATCCATCCATCCATCCAATCCACACATCTACCCACCCACCCATCCATCTACCATCCATTCATTATACTCTGATCTGTAACCATGCCGAAGCCAGTGCTCAGGGTTGGCTCTCTTCCTCTCCCTGTGGCCTGTGCTGTGATCACCGCGTGTAGCCAGCTCGGGGCTCCCATATGTCGGTTGTACCTCTGGTCTCACCAGGAGCTACGGCACCCTCCAGAGTCTGCGACTCCCAGTGTCTTTCTAGAAGCTGCTTCTCATTCAAGAGGGCTGCAGGGCTCGGACCAGGCCGAGGGGGCGCGGCGCTCCCAGGATGCGTCTGCAGCGTCCCGCCTGGCTGTGTCTCACTCCTGCTTGTGGCATGGTGAGAGACACCAGTCACGCAGGATCCAGGCCTTCCGGCCATTGGCCTGAGCAGGGCCAAGCCTCAGAAGTGCTGTGTGTGCACGCTGTGCACAGACTCCCGCCCTTCCCTGCCCGCCGGCATGTCTGGGGCAAGCCAGCAGGACTTCTGAGGTGGGTGTGGAATCTCAGCCAGCCCACCGGGCACCGGCAGCAGTGGCCTTCCCTGCCGGCCTTGGACAGTGGCGCACCCTGTGATGGGCCAGGTGTCCGTCCCTGAATTGCAGTGTCTAGCCTGGCATGAGACCCACGAGCCCTCCCGCCATGGAGCCCCCGAGAAGTTAGAAAGTCCTCACCCAAGAGGCCTCTGCTCTGCTTGGGGCAGATGCCAAGGACCTTGGTCAGGCACTGTACGATTAGAGAGGGAAAGAGTGCTTTGCTCCCCGGGTCCTGCGGCTTGAACTCGGGGCTGGCACTGTCCTGGAGCCTGTTTGCTCAAGGCTGGCGCTGTGCTTCCCGAGCCGCAACTCCACTTCCAGCTTGTTGTTTGGTAGATAATTGCAGATGAGCTTCATGGACTTTTCTGCCTGGGCTGGCTTTGAACCGAGATCCTCAAATCTCAGCTTCCTGAGTATCTAGGATTAGAGGTGTGGGCCACCAACATCTGGCTGAGTGCTTTTTGATAGCTATATTCTCTTACTAAAATGGGCTCTGGCATGACCCTCCAAAAGGAATCCTGAGGCCAAACTCCACAAGCAACATTTTCCTGGTGGGTCCAACACACGGGGGCCTGGGACATGGGGTGCTGGAGTGGGCTCTAGAGACGGGGCGGGATCTGCCTCCTCCCAGGGGGCTCTCCCTGCTCTCACATGACCCTCACACATTCCCGTTGCAACTGGGATTTGGGGGGCCGGGGCACCTCCAAAGATGGTGGCGTGCGGAGGGAGTGTGGGAGGAGCGGCTGCGTGGTGGGCACTGTATCTTCATGAGGCTCTGTCCACCCTGAGAGACCCCTCTCCCTGCCCAGGGCATGGGAGCATCCGGCATCCCGGCCCCCCTCAGGGGCACACGAGGCAGCTGCCGAGTCCTGCTGTGGCTCCTCTCCCTCTCCTCCCCTCTCTCTCACTCTCCCTCCCCCTCCCTCTCTCTCTCCTTCCCCCTCCCTCCCTCTCCCTCCATCCCTCCCTCCCCCTCTCTCTCACTGTACCTGAGTGTCTCCTGGTCTTCTTCCCAGCAGCCTGTAGAATAATTGGTCTGTCCATGTTTGTTGTTAATGTCTTCTTGCATTTCCTGCCAAGCCTCAGAAACAACAAGCTGGGGACACTTTCCTGGGTTTGAGAAGGGTCATGTTTCCTCTGTATCCTGCAAATACCCAGAGCCCCTGGGTTGGTGCCCTGTGTCCAGTCAGTGAGAAACCAGAATGGTCAGGCATTGCCATGTCCTCCATGAGGAGCTGGGCAGTGTGTGGACATCATCATGTCCTCAGTGAGGGTCTGGGCAGTGTGTGGACATCATCATGTCCTCAGTGAGGGGCTGGGCAGTGTGTGGACATCATGATGTCCTCAGTGAGGGGCTGGGCAGTGTGTGGACATCATGTTCTCAGTGAGGGGCTGGGCAGTGTGTGGACATCATGGTCTCAATGAGGAGCTGGGCAGTGTGTGGACATCATGATGTCCTCAGTGAGGGGCTGGGCAGTGTGTGGACATTATGTTCTCAATGAGGGGCTGGACAGTGTGTGGACATCATCATGTCCTCAGAGAGGAGCTAGGCAGTGTGTGGACATCATGATGTCCTCAGTGAGGGGCTGGGCAGTGTGTGGACATCATGTTCTCAATGAGGGGCTGGACAGTGTGTGGACATCATCATGTCCTCAGAGAGGATCTGGGCAGTGTGTGGACTTCATCATGTCCTCAGTGAGGGGCTGGGCTCCACGTTCCCACCCCAGGCCCTTTGGCAGCAAACAGCACCCCTGGGCTCATTCTGTGCTCTTCTCCTACCCTTCGCCTCTGTGGGTTATTTATGAGAACCACGTGAGCTTCTGTGCTGCAGTTTCTTGGCTGAAGCATTGCTTGGATGTGTTTGAAGTGTTTCCCATTTTTCCATGACTTGACTTGAGGTCAGCTGTGGGCTGACGGGCGCCCCCTGGTGGTTGGTCCTGGAAGCGGTGCCAGCCATATGGCTGCTCCGGCAGGTGCCCTGGGCTCCCAGACACCAGGGGCACAGCGTTGGCGGGAAGTGCTGCAGGCTGGCCAGGGGTCAGAGGCCGGGCGGGCTCGGAGGCCGGGCGGGCTCAGGACTCTTGGCCTCTTGCGTTTAGGGCTGTGGCAGGGGGATACTGCGTCTCAACCAGCAGTTATTGCCGGCAGTGACTGCCCGCCCCAATCACTGCACAGGGTGGTTTTTCTGGTGTGAGTTCACACACCACACCTGTCCGATGGTCACTCACGGCGGTGTTCTCCTGCAGGGGCTGCTCAGTGGGGACCCCAAGGACGGGCCTTTTCGAGAGGAACAGGGGCCTCTAGGTGAGTGTGGCTTCCGTGGCTGCTCTTCCCGCACCGCCCAGGCTTCTCCTGTGTGAGTCGCACAGCTCAGACGCTCAGTGCGAGTATGAGCATCCCAGGCTTCAGAGCGGTGCACGGCTCCTGAGGCCCTGCCCGGAGCAGGCTGCACAGGCCTCCATCAGAGGAGCAGACAGAGCCGGCGTCCCCACGCATTCCAGGAGTGGCAGGGGAGCTGGCTTCTGTGCACAGACGGTTGTGAATTCTGAGCCAACTCCTGGCTGGTGTGCCGGGGTCCCTGCAGTGTGGAGCGGCGCTCCCGCCCCCCGCGACGCACTGCTGTGCATGTCTTTGGTGGAGCGAGCCCACCTTGGAACGAGCCGCTGCGGGCACGGCCTGGCGCTCCAGGGCCCCTCCCTCCTCCCGACTCCTACTGCACCGAGCTCCTCCAGCAGGCCTGCTTGCCATCTGGGAACTTGGCTTGGGACCCAGAGAACAAACAAGGCCCAGCACCGGGGGCACCTTGCAGCAGGCAAGGCCGTCAGCTGACCAAGAGCCCACTACAGCCTTGCCCTGGGCCCCGGGGCAATGGCACCGGGTGCTGGGGCGCAGAGGGGGAGGGAGCCCCGCGCAGGGCCTTCCCCCAACTCCCCCGCACCTCAGCCACCCCAAGGACCTTTTGCCCCCTGCAGGAGCGCGATGGGCACTGGGGAGCTGGCCGGAGGGGGCACCTGGCTGGGGTTGCCGGGAGGGGAAAGGGCTCAGCAAGACCTCTCCCTGCTGACCCATGGGCACCTGGCTCAAAAGGGACACATTCCACCTGCCCAGCTGGAAGCAGCCAGAGGCTTGGCCAGGGCAGAAACCCAGACCTGTGTCCTCATACCCACGGGCACCAGGCCCACCCCCAACCTCTCATACCCCAGTGGCAGTGCCCCCCGAGAAGGCCGAGGGCCACAAGGGGACAGGACAGCTCATCGGCACAGAGGACGGGGAGAAGACCGGGAGCTGTGAGGGTCCACGGGGAACAGGAAGGAAGAGCCTGAACATCGACGTAAGTCTCTGCCTTCTGTTACCATATGGGCACATGCCTGGGTCCCCGGTGGGTGCCTGAGGCCCGGCCCCACGTGGGTCCCCAGTGGGCACTCGGGCCAGGCCCTGTGTGGGTCCCCAGTGGGCGCTCGGGCCAGGCCCCGCGTGGGTCCCCGTGGGCGCCCGAGGCCCGGCGCCTGCCTGGATTCTGGGTGCTTCCAGCCCATGGTTTCTGGTAGCTCAGCCAGTTCCAGGCATCACAGAGAAACTGAAGCTGAGTGGTAGTGCAGGGATCACTCCAAAGTGGACTAAGTCTGTTTGTGCAACACTAAAATGTCTGAGGCACTTAAGGTCGATGTGCTCAGCCCCACGGGTGTCAGCGAAGACTGCACGGAGTCCAGGGACTTCTGGGAGCAGCACATCACCTCTGATGTTAAGTCTGGGTTCTGGACTGACAGCTGATGGTCCATGTGCAATGCATGCTGACCACTGTGAGCGGGGACACAGCTCACGGGCAGTGCTGGCCACCGTGGGCAGGGACGCAGCCTGCAGTAGGCAAACCCAGTCCAGGGCTTGGAGCTAGATGCTCACAAGGAATGGTGCCGTTAGGCTAGGGTGAGGTGAGTCTGGAGGTTCTGGCTGTGCCTTTAGATCCCTTTCCTGGCTGGGAGAGCCTAGTCACATCCCATGGAAATTTCTGGTAGAAAGCCCCTTGGGGTTGTGGTCCCCTTGTCTGGTGAACATGAAGACCCGGCAGTTGCAGGGCAGACTCCTGGCCCCTGGTCCGAGCGCCACTTCCCCACCCGACCCATCTGCCACCTGCAGGCCCTGCAGTGTGATGTCTCGGTGGAGGAGGACAACCGCCAAGAATGGACCTTCACGCTCTATGACTTTGACAACAGTGGGAAGGTCACCAGAGAGGTAATGTGGCCATGTGCTGCAGACCAGCCATGGGAGGGGACTCAGGACGTGGCCTGTGGTATGTGCAAATCCAGCTGGTCCAAGAGAGGGATGAACAGATGGTGTGTGTCTCCATGCCAGATGGAGGAGAAACTAGCTGGCATCTTTCAAGACAGGATAGGAGGTGGACATGGCAGGACCCACTGCAAGTGGTCAGTCAGCTGGAATTGGTGCCTCCAATACCTAGCTCCCGGTGCAGAGCCTAGTGTAATCGTTTCTGCAGCTAGGCCAGCCTGGTCCCCAGCAGGGCTGTGTGTCCAGAGTAACAAAGAGATGGAAGTAAATGCATGGCCACCACACACCAGCATGCGGGATGAGTGTGCCTGTGTGAGTCGACCACACACCAGCATGCAGGATGAGTGTGCCTGTGTGAGTCGACCACACACCAGCATGCGGGATGAGTGTGCCTGTG
>NW_012267237.1:830804-842019 GCF_000151885.1 Dipodomys ordii
TGCGGGATGAGTGTGCCTGTGTGAGTCGACCACACACCAGCATGCGGGATGAGTGTGCCTGTGTGAGTCAAACAGACACCAGCATGCGGGATGAGTGTGGCTGTGTGAGTCGACCACACACCAGCATGCGGGATGAGTGTGCCTGTGTGAGTCGACCACACACCAGCATGCGGGATGAGTGTGGCTGTGTGAGTCAGACACCAGCATGCGGGATGAGTGTGCCTGTGTGAGTCAAACAGACACCAGCATGCGGGATGTGTGCCTGTGTGAGTCGACCAGACACCAGCATGCGGGATGAGTGTGCCTGTGTGAGTCGACCACACACCAGCATGCGGGATGAGTGTGCCTGTGTGAGTCAAACAGACACCAGCATGCGGGATGAGTGTGCCTGTGTGAGTCGACCACACACCAGCATGCGGGATGAGTGTGCCTGTGAGTCAAACAGACACCAGCATGCGGGATGAGTGTGCCTGTGTGAGTAGACCACACACCAGCATGCGGGATGAGTGTGCCTGTGAGTAGACCACACACCAGCTTGCGGGATGAGTGTGCCTGTGTGAGTCGACCAGACACCAGCATGCGGGATGAGTGTGCCTGTGTGAGTCAACCATACACCAGCATGCGGGATGAGTGTGCCTGTGTGAGTCGACCACACACCAGCATGCGGGATGAGTGTGGCTGTGTGAGTCGACCACACACCAGCATGCGGGATGAGTGTGCCTGCGTGGAGTCAACCTGCTTGCACAGCCGGCTCTGACTCCTGTGGACATCAGCCTTGAAAATGAGACCTGTCCAGGCGTCCACAGTGCCAGCCAGGGGGCGGGACATGTGTGTGTAGTCTGGATGGAGCGTGAGTGGCACTGGCGGCAGGACAGCGGGGGTCAGGGAGGGCAGGGCTCCTGAGGTCTGCTGTGTTGGTCCCAGGACATGTCCAGCCTGATGCACACTATCTACGAGGTTGTGGACGCCTCCATCAACCACTGCTCAGGCAGCAGCAAGACTCTCCGAGTGAAGCTGACGGTCAGCCCTGAACCCTCTAGCAAGAGGAAGGAGTGTCCTCCCAGTGGTCAAGGTGAGGGGGCCTGCGCCAAGGAGCACCCTGCTCAGTGCGTTCCCATGCACGGTAGGCCTGGGTTTCCCAAGCACCGTGTTCCAAAGACTGGGGCTGCAGCTGCCCCCGGCCCTGATTCATGGACCATACCCACCTGCGCTTCGCAGAGCTCACCTCTGAGCTCACTTCACCATGCCAGGGCCAGCACCTTCATCCCTTATCCCCTGCCTCCTACACCATCCCCGGGTCTTGTTTCCACAATTCCTCAAGCAACACACGACACCTGGAAGGGCACAGAAACATGCAAGCGGGGCCCTGGATGGATGGATGGGTGGGTGAGTGGATGGATGGGTGGGTGGGTGAGTGGATGGTTGGATGATGGATGGGTGGTTGGGTGGATGGTTAGATGATGGATGGATGGGTGGTTGGGTGGATGGTTGGGTGGATAAATGGGTGGGTGGATAGATGGGTATATAGTTGGATGGATGGTGGATGGGTGAGTGGGTGGTTGGATGATGGATGGATGGGTGGTTGGATGGATGGGTGGTTGGGTGGATGGTTAAATGATGGATGGGGGGTGGGTGGATGGTGGATGGATCGGTGGGTGGATAGATGGGTGGGTAGATGGATGGGCATATAGTTGGATGGATGGTGGATGGATGAATGGATGGATGGTTGGGTGGATGGTGGATGGGTGGGTGGGTGGTTGGATGATGGATGGATGGGTGGTTGGGTGGATGGTCGGGTGGATGGATGGGCATATAGTTGGATGGATGGATGGTTGGGTGGATGGGTGGGTGGTTGGTTAGATGATGGATGGATGGGTGGTTGGGTGGATGGTGGATGGTTGGGTGGATGGATGGGTGGGTGGATAGATGGGTGGGTGGATGGATGGGCATATAGTTGGATGGATGGTGGATGGATGGATGCATTAGTTATGAATGTGGTGGCCATGCTATCATACCAGGGGCAAACATCTGAGAAATGGGTGTGGTGTATTTAGGTCAGCCTTAGCAAGAGAGTAAAGTCATGTCTTACACGTACATATCCTCCTACACCACATATAAATACTTGCACACAAGGGGATGGAAAGGGGAAACAAAGGAGGAAGCAACAATGCTTGATAAGAAATGCATTCATTACCTTGCCCATATAATTGTAACCCCTCTGTATGGTATTTTCACAATAAAAAAAATACTTGCACACATGCCATGCATATACTTGTGCATGTGTGCACATGCACATGCATGCACGCACGTGCGCACGCGTACACACACACACACACACACACACACATAAAGCGGGTGCTGGTAGCTCATGTCTGTAATCCTAGTTACTCTGAATAGCTAGGCCAGCCCAGGCAGAAAAGTCCACCAGGATCTATCTCCAAAATAACCTTTGGAAGGCCCAGATGGAGGCATGGCTCACATAGCAGAGCACCAGCTGAGCAAGCCAGCCAGGCATGAGATCCTGAGTTCAAACTCCAGTGCTGGAAAAATGAATTTGTGGATGAGTAAATTATGAAGACATGAGGAATGAATGGAAACGCGAGTGGGGAGGTCAATGGTGTCTAGAGGAGGGTGGAAGGGCAACAGAACAGAGGCAGGAGAGCGACTGGATGAGGACCCATGAGAGCGCTCAGGGAGCGGACGCATGAGGGGGCAGGGGCGGAGGCAGTGGGTGGGCGAATGCAGGGCTGGGAGGTGGGTGGGCCTCGTGTTCACGGGTACCACCTTTTCAGACCAGGAGCCCCCGCGCAGCAGGACTGAGAGTACCGTCGCAGATGACCCGAGGGTGGCCGACAGGAGGCTGTCCTACCACTGCAGGTAGGGCGGTGCCGGGCGGCCGGCCAGGCAGGCGCTGCAGGCTGCCGGGAGGCCTGGGCAGCGCTGAGCGCCAGGCCTGTCAGGACAGGGAGGCTTTGGTTGGCTGGAGCCACCACCTGAGTGTGCTCCTCCTGCTGGGTGGCTTCGCTCCCCGGCCCTGGAGGGGGCCGCGGGGCTGCAGGCTGGTCACCGTTGGCCACGGGCCTTGCTGTGGCTGACACACAGCCGCATGCTCCTCTCCGGCTCTCCCGGGCAGGGAGTGCCATCCAAGCCTCTGGCCGCCATCCACTCGAGGCTGCTCCTGGTCAGGCCCCACCTCTGTCCCACGCAGGCGGCCCAACGCAGACTCGCAGCCCTGCTCCATGCGGGGACCCTACTGCGTGGACGAGAACACAGAGCGGAGGAACCACTACCTGGACCTTGCCGGAATTGAGAACTACACATCCAGGTTTGGTCCCGGTGGGTATCCGTCTTCACTCACCACTGCCCTGGCGCTGCGGCTGGTGCGCCGCAGCAGGGCCCGGGCACCGTCCTCCCCTCCCGAGTCTCCCTCCGTCCCCCGAGTGGGCCCAAGCCTCACCTCCTGTCCACTGAGGCCTCGAGGTGTGGCCCCGCTAGGGTCCACTCGGGAAGCCCGGCCAGGGCACTGACAGGCTGGGGGGGGGGTGCCCACCTGGCCTCCGAGGCCCCTCAGCCCAGGGCCTAGGAGCAGAGCCCGCCTCTGATGAGGACAGGAATACCATGCCAGAAGGGGGGGTGGCGGCCCCAGATCCCGGTCCCCCACTGGGAGGCTGTCACAGGGCAGGACCCCAGAGCAGCAGCAGAGAAGGGCTACCCCAGGAACCCCACGGGACAGGCCCAAGGCGGCTGTGCCCTCTTCTGGGGCGGTAGCCAGAGTCTCCAGACAGAGCCGCCCCCCAGTCCAGGGCAGGTCCAGGGCTAGGCTGGGCACTCCCTGGAGTGCACTGGGGTGTGGACATCTGATCACGCCTGTGGCCGCCAGGCCACCTCGGACGAGGACACGCTGGGGCCTTGGTGCACCCACCTTTAGGAAAGGGCCCGGAAGGCTTGACTCCAGCCCCGTGTGCCACCACAGGGTCACCTCCAGAGCGAGCCCGACAGGAGCACCACGGCAGGGCCACGCACCCCCAGGGCAGGTGCCGCCCCCAGGAGCCGGGCGCGCACGGCGGGCCACAGCGCAGGTCACAGGTGCTGGCTGACCACACGGTGCCCGCTGCTGAGCCTGCCCTCCGGGGCCCGAAGGGGCTGGAAAAGCAGTTCCCCAGGTCCCCCAAGGGTGGCGGGAAGCCCCCCGGGGGGCCAAGCAGCAGCAAGGCTGGGAGAGCCCCCAGCCACTGCCTGGCAGCCGCCACCCCACCCCAAACTGCGCAGGACGGCCCCCACCTCCCCCCACCCCCGCTCCCGCCACACGGCCAGAAGCGGTACCGGCAAAAGGCCAGGGAAGGCCACTCTCCACTCAAGACTGCGCACGGCCAGCCCACCCTGGCGGAGCACGAGGTGGTGCGGGACCTGCCGCCCGTACTGGGCGTACTGGGCGCCGAGGGCTGCGTGATGCCCGTGACCCAGCAGCACGAGCACCACCACCACCACGAGCATCACCACCACCACCACCACCACCACTTCCACCCGTCCTAGCAGAGTGCTGGGGTCCCGGCCGAGGACTGTGGGCCCGGGGGAGGGGCCCAGAGCAGGGACTCGGCACCAGGAGACAGGCCGGGCCGCTCCTCACCACGCCGACACCAGCACGCCGGCCGCCCCGTGGACATCTCAAGCTATTCTGTGTAACTACTCAAAGCAGCGGGAACTCAGAGCACATTTTAACTGCTTTCCCCGGTGATTCCAGACTCTGTGGGGGCTCTCCCCAGATGCGGCTGGCATCAGCACAGCACTGACCTCTGGGAGCCCCGGGCTGGGCCGGACAAAGAAAAAGCAAAGCTCTGTGGAGGCTGTTCCCATAGTAACCAACACGACCTTGCGTTTCTCCTCCTAGAAAGGGGAAAGGGTGGACCGGGGGCCGCGTGTCCTTGGCCTGCCAAGGCCCCGGCGCACAAGGGTGGCCCAAGACTCAGCAGCAAGTGCAAGCACAGCGCAGCAGCCCTCATCACGGTGCCGGTCACGCAAGCCGGGCAGACTCGGTCTGAACACCACAGACACCCGAGCTGTCCCGTGTGGCCCTGTGCAGGGGTGCGGGAGGCAGCGGCGCAGAGCAGGAGGCCCGGCTGGCTGGCAGGGGCCAGGGGTGGCCCCAGAGCAGGGCCCCCTAGGAGGTGAAGGTTCACATAGTTCGTGTCTCTATGCTGGCCTCTTGAGTCATTCCTAAGGACAAATGGGTGGCCGACTGGAGGCTGAGACATGCTTCTTGTGTAGTAAGAACAGGTGCATTTTATCATATGCTGCACCCTGCATTAACCCACTTTCCAAAGAGCCACAGTGAATTCACTTACACAAGTGGCGACAGGTGTGGCCAGCGGGCGGCCATCACCGAGAAAGCGCGTCTGCCTGTACTACCACCTACAGAGAACGCCAATGCGCACACACAAGCACACACCTTGACTGCACGAAAACTAAAGAGGCGAAACCTCAGGAATAGCGCGCGTGGCCGTGGGCTCTGGGCCCTCCATCCGGGCCGTGGGCTCTGGGCCCTGCATCGTGTGGCCGTGGGCTCTGGGCCCTGCATCGTGTGGCCGTGGGCTCTGGGCCCTGCACCACGTGGCCGTGGGCTCTGGGCCCTGCATCGTGTGGCCGTGGGCTCTGGGCCCTGCACCGCGTGGCCATGGGCTCTGGGCCCTCCATCCGGGCCGCGCCAGGATCATCCAGGGCAGCCCGCCTCACCTGTCCTCACCAGCAAGGCCACATGGCCATGGCTGCCGGGGCTGGCCCGTCAGCCTGCAGGAGGTCAGGAAGGGGATGCGACGTGCATTTTCTCTAGTTGTTTTTAACTTCACAGTAGAAGAGGTGAGTCCGAGTCCTCAGACACTGCAATTTCAGAACTTTATTCTACTAACAAAATCATACAAAGAACCTAAAAATTAAAAAACAAAAACAAAACCCACCATGGATTCACTTCTGCATGGCTCTAGTTACCGGGGTCACGGAGTCTGTCCGGGAGGAGGCCAGGCAGACCTCTACAGTGGGTGAAGACTCGGGACCTGAGCAGCGCTCTGCCGCCTGGGGTCTGTTTCCGGCGCTGGCCAAGGTGCCCTTCCCGTCCCCCCTCCCCCCAGGATGGGGCGCTCAGGACCTGTGGTGGGGGGCAGGGATCTGCTTTAATTCAGACCTAAGTGGGAGGGAGCCAGGAGTCCCAGGACTGGCTAGGCCACAGTGGCATGCTGAGCCTCTCGGAGCCCAGGTCACCCCTAGGGGCCTCTGCCCCGCCCCGAGCTCCACAGGCAACACTGACTCTTGGAAAACCAGATACCCAAGAGCCTGGACATAGGCAGCCCTTCATGGACCACATACCCCCACCAGGGTGCCTTAAATAAATAAATATGCCACAGAGAAGGAGAGGCACGGTTACTCCCACGACCCACAGCTCCAGAACAGAACACGACCTACAAAGCAAGGCTGCAGGGTAAAGTGCAAATCTTGTGTCAGGTCCTTGAACACAGAGAGCTCGGCCTCCCTGCCGTGCCAGGCTTGAGCTGGGCATGGGCGCAGGGCCTCAGGGCGGCCGACCCGAGCTCCGGCCTCTGGCCTGGAGGGTGCCCGGGCTGAGCTGTCTCCCTGAAGCCTGGGGTGGAGAGCCGTGCCACCCCGTGTGGGCAGGCCCGGTGTGAGTGCTGCTCTCAGGGCTGCTGCGTCTGCGGTGGGGGCTGTGGGGGCATCACAACACTTTCTGCCTGTGTCTCCCAGTGCACTCTGGCTGTGACCCACCAGTGCTTTAGAAATGAAGTGGCTGCGTTCCCACAAAAAGGAACACCGCTGGCGTCCCACGTGCCCGACGTGTGGCCATTCTCCCCTGAAACACGAGGCTGCCCTCCAGCTGGCTTGGCCCTCAGCCTTCCAGTGGAGTGTGGCTAGGGCGTGCTCCATGTGGACGGCGTGCTGAGTGGGGTGAGGGGTGGCAGCCCCCGGTGCTCCGCCCGGCCTAGAGGCGATGAGGAGCCGGCACGGCGTGCCTGGCATTCAGCCTGGAGCGCCAAGGGACCGTGTGCTTCCCGTGAAGCAGGGCACAGGGTAGAAGTAAAATGTGACTAATACGGGACTGGACCAGGCCGCTACGGGCGGGCGACCCTGGAGTCCGGGGTGAAGTCTGGGAAGGACCCGTTCCCCAGTGGCTAGGCAGGAACCTCCGTTTTGCCCTAGACGACTAAGTTTGCAGGGAACCCCCAGTCCTGTGCCCGCCTCTCACACTGCTGGGAGCACGTTCTACCCGTAGGAAGCCAGCACCACTTGGTGGCACGCTGGTCAGCGGCAGGTCTGGAGGAAGCAGCCCGGCCCGCACCGGCGTGGCGCCCTGGCGAGTCGGCCTGCCTCCAGGCTGCTGGCACTGTCCTTGGCATCGTCAGGCGTTAGGAGTAGATGGTGATGACCTCCCGGCCACCGCCTCTGACCAGGAGCACCCTGTTCAGCCCCTCAGTCAGGACCTCAAGGAACTCCATATCTGCGAGCAGAGTTAAGGCCACACACCCTCGCCCAGCTGCATGGAGACACCGCTACTTATAACACAGCTTCGGTCCAAGTGGTCTGGGCATCAGAGAGAGAGACACATGGGGTTGGGAGTTGTGGGGGACCCCAGGAAGGGGAGGGCAGCAAGGACAGACACCAGCCCAAATCCTGTCAGCAGACCAGACAGAGCAGGCGCGAGGGACCCTGATGTGCGGCCCACACGGCCGCCTCGCCTCCGCTGCCTGGCCCTGTGAGACCCAGCAGGACACCCCCTCTGCCAAGGCCCGTGGAGCTGCCCTCAAGCCTGGGCCAGGCCCTCATGAAGGGCACCTCAGGACTGCCCTGGTGTGCACGGAGGAGGGGTCCCCACCCCAGCAACAGAACACAGGCTGCACCAGGCTGGGAACTGCCTGGCCCCTGGCCCCTCAACCCACCAACCACGGACAGGGAGGGGCTGAGCTCCTCCCGGAGCAGGGAGAGGGTGCACCAGACCCACCGCGCCATTGGGGAATTCTGTATGGCTGAGAATGGCGTGAGTCGTAAGTACTCAAGCAGTTCGTGGAGAGACAAGGCTCTCCTCCAGCCTGCCCTGCCGGACAGTCTGTGCCCTGCTCCCCGCCCCAGCACCCACCTCCTCCTCAAAGCCGCTTTCCCTCCTATGTCCACAGCACTTCCTCCTGCAGCCGGAGCGCTGACCACCAACACGAGTCAAGCTTGTCCAGGGCTGGTGCTCCATAGCCCAGGCCACACTTCCTGGCCTGCACCGGCTCCAGTGCAGGAAGGGACCCAATTCCCACAGCTCCTGGTCTGCTCCAGGATCCTGGTCTGCCAACTGCAGGGGCCAGGCTCCGCTCCTCCCATCCACACCTTCCCGGGCCTGGGGCGGAGGGTGAGGAGTAGAAACGACCCATAGCGCCTCACCCCCCTCAAGTCACCTGACCTCATGTGGACAGGAGGAACAAGCCCCGCCCAGCCCCCACATCCTAATGCAGAGGCGCCCAGCAGCACCCTACCACCAACCCCCTCCACCAGCAGCTCTGCACGAAGGATACAGTTCTCATCGCCCTGCCGGTTTTTGGGGGGCCCTGGCATGTTCAGCAGGACCAGCTGGGCATCCTGGGACTTGCTGAGTACGACCCCGTTGAGCCTCACAGCCGTGTGCATCCTCCGGACGTTGGACTGATCCCTGCGGGAGGGGTGGCGGCGGTGGGCGGGCGAGGCCTTGGGCCAGCCTGACCTGCCCACCATGCTCGCAAGCGTGAGAGAGGGCCAAGGTCGGACCAGCTTCTGGCCCCAGAAGAGGTCATTCCACCGAGAACCAGCTGAGGACAGCCGCCGAGGCCTAAGGCCTTCTGGAACTGAGCCTCTGACAACTGCACAGGAAAGCACATCCGCTAGACACACCTGCAAACTGGGCCTGCAGAGTGCAAGGCACCGTCAGCTAGACACACCTGCAAACAGCCTGCAGAGTGCAAGGCACCGTCAGCTAGACACACCTGCAAACTGAGCCTGCAGAGTGCAAGGCACCGTCAGCTAGACACACCTGCAAACTGAGCCTGCAGAGTGCAAGGCACCGTCAGCTAGACACACCTGCAAACAGCCTGCAGAGTGCAAGGCACCGTCAGCTAGACACACCTGCAAACTGAGCCTGCAGAGTGCAAGGCACCGTCAGCTAGACACACCTGCAAACTGAGCCTGCAGAGTGCAAGGCACCGTCAGCTAGACACACGTGCAAACTGGGCCTGCAGAGTGCAAGGCACCGTCAGCTAGACACACCTGCAAACTGAGCCTGCAGAGTGCAAGGCACCGTCAGCTTGACACACCTGCAAACTGAGCTTGCAGAGTGCAAGGCACCGTCAGCTAGACATACACAGCAAAGGGTACCTGCAGAGCTACAAAGTAGCTGTCAAAGGGTGGAAGCAGAGTGAGCCACAGCAGCCACAGGGCAAGGGGGTGTGGCATCACTTCCTGACCCTGGTGAAGCACTGTGTGAGCCTGCACACAGGTCTGTGTCTGGAGATTCAGGCCTGGAAAGGAGCTTGGAAGCTCTGCCTGGCCCTGGGGGTCAGAGACCTGGACCTGGTGTACATGCCTAAAGCCAGCTAAGTTCCCTCTGCTCCTATGCCTAGCAGCCTCGATGCTGCTGCACCTGACGGGAGCTGAGGGCCAGGTCTGCAGCCCGTGGAGCAGCGTCCCCGCTGCCCTACACTGTGCTCTGCAGCCCGGGGAGCAGCGTCCCCGCTGACCTACACTGTGCTCTGCAGCCCGGGGAGCAGCGTCCCCGCTGACCTACACTGTGCTCTGCAGCCCGGGGAGCAGCGTCCCCGCTGCCCTACACCGTGTGCTCTGCAGCCCGTGGAGCAGCGTCCCCGCTGACCTACACTGTGTGCTCTGGGCTTCCCAGTGTGCTGGGCGTCTGCCCCAACCACTTAAGTGAGGTAATGCTGAACACCTGCACTCACTGCACACAGAGCTCCGCCGCCCTGGGGGCAGAGGCCCAACCTCCTTGTGTATGGTTCCAGGTCTTCCAGCAGGTGGGCACACTCCGCCTCCCGGGAGCCAGGGAAATCCTATAAAACGTGCTCAGAAAGCCACTCTGGGATGTCTGCCGAGGGTGCTGGCTGCCTGACGCACCGGCACAGCCAGGCAGCCCAGCAAAACATGCCTGCAGGCTGAGGTCGGTCCTGCGATGGACTCTGCTAGCCGGCCAGTTCAACTACCTTATCTCAAACGCAGCTCTGAGTGGGTACTGCCTATGCCCCAAACACAGGGACAAGAGAAAGGCCCTGAGGTCACAGACTCATACCCTTCATCAACTTAAATAAAACAGCATGTAACTAACTGGCAATTACTAAGCAGAGACCAGGACAGTGAGTTCTGCTCTTTCGCTAGTTTAATTTGATGAAATCACAGTTGAGCCTCTACCCATGGCACCATCCAGGAATACAGAACCTGCTGGGCACCAGTGGCTCACGCCTGTAATCCTAGCTACTCAGAAGGCTGAGGTCTGAGGCTTGCAGTTCGAAGCCAGCCTGGGCAGGAAGGTCCATGAAAATCTTATCTCCAATAAACTTCCAAAAGTCTAAAGTGGAGCTGTGACTCAAGCATTAAGAGCGCTAGCCTTGAGCAAAAAAACCTCCGGGGCAGTGCCCAGGCTCCCCACCAAAAAAAAAAAAAAGACAGAGAGAAAAAGGAGGGGAGGGAGAGGGGCATCTAGAAAGGCCAAAGGTCCTGAGTGTGGTCAAACTGATGTGGTTCTAGAACTGCATGTAACCATACAGGTCTGTGGTAAGGAAAGCACAAAACCCCCAGGTCTGGATCTGGCTGCACTGAGGTTCCAAAAGCCACAGGAGGCTGCGTGACTCACTGCCCAGCAGCTCCACAGGCACCAGTAGGGACATTCCCCTGTGGACAGACATTTGCTAGACAAGCTGCTGGGGGCCACTCAAGACAGACCGAGACACACAGGGCAGGGAACACATGCATAACCACGAACACGGATGACCACACATGCATGTTATTGAGTACACGTGCATGCAGGGCACACAAGCATGCACACACAAGCACACGTGCACACCAGCCAGGATACACAAGTGTGAGGAAGCGCATGCACAGGCCCTGTGAGGAAGCGGCAGCACACTCACCAGCTAGCGTCTGGTCTCTGGCCTCCTGAGCTAGCGTCCGTCTGGTCTCTGGCCTCCTGAGCTAG
>NW_012267237.1:843300-847779 GCF_000151885.1 Dipodomys ordii
CGTCTGGTCTCTGGCCTCCTGAGCTAGCGTCCATCTGGTCTCTGGCCTCCTGAGCTAGCGTCCGTCTGGTCTCTGGCCTCCTGAGCTAGCGTCTGGTCTCTGGGCCTCCTGAGCCACGCCAGTCAAGCCCAGACGCTGCCACACTGACGTGTGGGCACGTCCACACCGATGTGTGTGTGTGTGTCCTATGTCTACCTGGGTCTCTCTTCTGTGGTTTTTCAGTTAATAAACCCTTTGGGAGCATGCTCCGATTTACAGAGATGAGCAGAAAGCAGAGCTCCTGCATGCAACAGATTCCTCAGACCCCAGATGGGCCAAACTTCTTGGGGTTTTCTCAGTGTGAGTGAGTCAGGTGCAGTCATGAAGTCACAAGTACCCAACTCCAACAATGCCCTGGTGGCCACCTGCTTGACAGCCAGCAGGGCCAGGGAGGGGAGACAGATGGACAGAGGGCCCAGGGCAGGCAATGCTGTCTTCACGTCTGCCCGGGAGCCACACTGCCCTTGAGACACCCCGGCCGGGACTCCCAGCCCTGAGCTCAGATGCTGACATCGAGACGTGACCCTCCCCCTTTCCACTGGAGGTGGCAGAGGTAGTGTGCTGTGCCCGGGGGCCGTGGGGGGGCATATTCCTTGCCTGCTTCCTGGCAGAGCAGCTGAGGATGTTATCTTAGACAGAGCATCATTTGAGCATCATACACACCCTGGGCCACTTCAAGAGGAAGGAGCAGGACAAACGGGGCACTACACATGTCCAGGGTGCACAGAGCTGTGCACACTCAGAGCTATGCACACACAGAGCTGTGCACACTCAGCTGCACAGGCAGTGCTGCACACGCATACAGTCCACACACGCAAGGCTGCACACACACACACACACACACAGGACCACACACAAGGAGATGCACAGACAAGGCCATGCGCAGAGTTGTGCATGCACAGGGATGAGCATATAGAGAGCTGAACACACATAGGGCTGACAGGCACAGGGCTGCACACAGAAAGGCACGCACAGCAACAAGGCTAGGGGGCAGCTCAGCGATGCAGGTGGACTTACAGGTTTCCCCATTCTCTACACGGAAGAGAAGAACAGAGTGGTTAGTCCCAAGGCCACACACCCCACTGCACACCAGACATACATGGCTGACCACTGCCCTTCTCTGGGGCCCACTGCAACAGCCCCCCCGGATTTCAGGCCTTCAGGGTCAGCCCCCTGCCGAAGACCTGCTGAGGAGGAGCTGCAGCCCTCCGGGGCTCGGTCAGCTGGATCAGGTCCGTCCATGGGCTGTAGCTCAGGGTAGCCAGACCGTAACAGCCTTGGGCCTCCTCAGCACTACAGCCGGGGCACAGCCAGGAAGGGCTGGGAGCGGAGTTGGCCTCAAGGCCTCAGCCTTCAGAGGTGACCAGACTCCACTGTCCCCTCAGCTACGCAACGCTCACCACCAGCATGTCCTAAGCACTGGCCCCACGTCGACAGCACCTTCAGGCTGACTCCCATTCTAATGGGCCTACTGGTTGATGAGCCGCCCCAAAGCCCCCTGTGGGCAGTCAGGGCCTGTCCCCACCGCAGCTGGCCCTCAGTGGGCAGTCAGGGCCTGTCCCCACCGCAGGTCCGCTCTTCCAGGCTCTGTCCCCGAAGGACCCCGCTGGCCACTCACGGCTTCAGGCTGAAGAGGTCTTTGAACCCAGATGCGCCCATGTCCTTGTTCCTGTGCTTCTCCGCAATCAGCTTCTCCTTTGTCCAGGTCATCTGTACTCTGTCGGGGGTAGCGGGGGCCTGGGTCCTGGCGGCCGCCGTGGCATGGGACGCAGTGTTCCTGTCGTGAATCAGCTGGGCCTGGCAGGGGGAGGCAGGACAGGGAGCGTCACTAGTGTGCCAGGCTGGCCACAACCAAGAGATCCTGGTGAGCAGCCAGCCAGGCCTCGGCCCCAGCGCCTCCGTGGGGCCCCCAGGCCTCCAGACAGACCCTTTGCTCCCTTCTGCATGTCTCACCTTCCTACACAGAATGCCCTGGGGAGCAGGTACTGGGGTTGTAGGGACACGAGCGGACGTTGGCAGAGGACCGCTCATTTGACATGGCCCCTTCACCCCTGACAGAGCACCTCACCCGGCTCCCTGCTCTGGGGCAGGGGAAACATGCAATGTCTGAAGCCGGGGGCTGAGGAAAGATGGGCATCGGCGAGAGGACGTGCCTGCACAGACCAGGCCAGAGACGGCAGCAATCGCCAAGCCCCAGCTCTGTGCCAGGCTCCTCCTGCAGCCATATTATAGGCACTCACATGTGTGTGGCCCGGGGACAGCAGGCTGGACTGGGCCTCCCACACCAGGGCCAGGGGCAGCGCCACCTGCCCAGAACAGAAAAAGCGTGAGGAAGCCTCAGTGGATGGAGAGTCCAGTCACAGCCTTACACAAAAGTGCTGCCGCATGCAAGAAGAAAGGAAGCTTCCGATTATGTGCCATAGCTAAGATATGGAAGCAACCCTGATGCCCCTCAGTAGATGAATGGATCAAGAAAATGTGGTATATATACACAATGGAATTCTATGCCCCCATCAGAAAGAATGACATTGCCACATTTGTTAGGAGATGGAAAGACTTGGAAAAAATCATATTAAGTGAAGTAAGCCAGGCCCAAAGAAATATAGGTCCCGTGGTTTCCCTTATTTGCAGTAACTAGTCTATGTCTGAGTCAAGCAGAAAAGGTCAGCTAAGTTGACGTTAGGAAAATGAACCCTAAGGTAAGGACTCAAATGGTCTTTCTTGCTATTGCTTCTATCATATAAGATATTTCTTTGTTGCTTTGTATGTCCCTCCCCCATGGTATAACCCCTGCTTCCACTGTATTTGATGTTTGTATAATTTGTGGAGGGGAAGGGAAAAAACAAATAGTTTAAATAGGGATACAGGAGGACCCATTGCAACAATGAGATGTACAAGTCGTTATGTCGAAAAATGAACTTTACAACTTTGACGTGGGGGGGGGATGGGAAGGGATGGGAAGGGGAAACAAGGAGGAGGCAATAATGCTTGATAAGAAATGTACTCATTACCTTGCCCATGTAATTGTAACCCCTCTGTACAGTATTTTCACAATAAAATTTAAACAAAAAAAGAAAGGAAGCTTCCTGACGCTCACCGTGGTGGGGGCAGAGCAGCGCATCTTCTCTGAGTGTCTGGTCACAGTCCTGGCTGTAACTTCCCCACGAGGGCCACCTCTGTACCCCTAAGTACAGCAGACCTTCCTGCCGGCTCCAGGGTGCCTCTGGGGTGGATCACCCGACTTCACGGCCAGATCCAAAGCCTGGCTACCCGCATAACAAAAGCGCCACTAGAGGGGTGGTGGCAGGACACAGGCAGGGAGGAGGAGCGCACTGGGCAGATGCCGGGTGCCGAAGCTGGTGAGCCTGGTGCTGTGTAGCCTGGCCTGGTGCTCACCTGCCTTGCTAACACCGACATCTGCTGGGCATTCCCTACACCCAGGCAATTCTTGGGCTTTGGACAGTGCACCTGAGAAGCCGATTCGGCAGAGCTGACATGAGCGTGAGGTAACCCACGGGGAAGAGGTGACCTGCTTGCTGCTGTCTGTTTGTGTTCTGATGGGCGGCACCAGCCTCAGAGCCCGTCCCTCCTGTTGACGCTGACTGCCCGAGAGGCCTCTCCCAAACCAGGCTCCCACCACAGCCGGTGACAGCCGAGGCTCAGATCTGTGGTGGGGCCAGGGGCCCATGGAGGCCCTGGGTTCAGGCTGGATGACTGCACCACACGGAGATGTAGGACCTCACAGACAGAAGGCTGCCGCTGGCCCAGCCCGTGCAGCCTGAGCCGGGTGGGTGGGTGCTGCTGTGTGGCGTCCTGGGCAGAGGGTACCAGGCAGGCATGCTCTCGGGCCCCAGTCTCCCCTGGAACAGCACTGCGTGGGCCTCCCAGACCTCAGCACCCTCACCCCACCTCGGCCCGTTCCTTCCCAAGTCCTCCAACTGGGAAGTAGAGACCGAAGACCAGCACCTGTGTCTGGTCCAGCGAAGCTGAGGCCTCCCTCCCACTCACCCCACCAGAGATCAGACTCCATCTCCGCACTCCTTCATGGAGGATTAGTCACTTCCCACATAAACTTGTTTGACCCAGGGTACAGGGCCTCGGGCTGTAACTCAGGCTCCCTAAAGCCCGCAGGATGTGACAGAAATGAAGCCACTGCGTCCCCCGGGCAGTGCTGGCACCCACGGTAAAGGTTCTACTTTTGTGGATGTCCTGGTGTGCCCCTCATCTGCAATGGACCGGGGAAGTGCATCCTCGCAATCCCTGTCTCCCTGGAGTCCAGGGGACCGGTGTGTGCTGTGATCTCTGTCTCCTGGAGCCCAGGGGACCAGTGGGTGCTGTGATCTCTGTCTCCTGGAGCCCAGGGGACCAGTGTGTGCTGTGATCTCTGTCTCCCTGGAGTCCAGGGGACCAGTGTGTGCTGTGATCTCTGTCTCCCTGGAG
>NW_012267237.1:848206-850343 GCF_000151885.1 Dipodomys ordii
TGTGATCTCTGTCTCCCTGGAGCCCAGGGGACCAGTGTGTGCTGTGATCTCTGTCTCCCTGGAGCCCAGGGGACCAGTGTGTCCTGTGATCTCTGCCGGGGATGTGCAGCTGTCCATCGACACAGGCCCACACACTGACCACACACAGCCAGTTTCCACGGACAGTGAGGTCCCATGCTCCTGTGACTGGGTCCACGGAAACCCAGCCCAGCCATGCGGACCCTGTGTCCTGCTAGCCCAGTGAGTCCTAGCCTTCCACACGCTCACCTTCCCCAGGCCACAGCAGCGCCTGTTCTCCTAGCTACGCCACACGACAGCAGCTACAGTGAATGCTGGGGGCACCAGCGCCGGCCCAGAGACAGCGCCGCTCCACCTCCCACGGCTTCCACGGGCACAGACCACGTGCAAACAACATACCAACTGTGCCTGCTTCCTCCCCCAACACGAGACTGCACTGCCTTCCACTCACTCTGGGACAGAGTCTGTTCCGGAACTTGGACACATGCAGTCTGTGTTCTAGAACTTGGACACACACAGTAGTCTGTTCTGGAACTTGGACACAGTCAGCTCTGGAATTTGGACACAGTCTGCTCTGGAACTTGTACATACACAGTCTATGTTCTGGAACTTAGACATAGTCTGTGCTCTGGAACGTGGACACACAGTTCTGGAAGGGCCTGGGGCTCCAGGTCTCTACACACTCACCTCCCTCTCCCGCTCAGTCTTAGACAGCTGCATCTGCTTCAGCATCTGGGATCTCTGCTCCATCATCAGTGTCTTTTCGTAGGTGAACGCAGAAATGTCGTTCTCAACCTAAGAAGTTCCAAAGCAGCGTGTAAACAGTATGGACAGAAAGACTGCTGTGTCGTCACCAGGGATCCTCCACGCAGGGCCACCGGGACTGAGCAGGCAGCCTGCATGTGCCCTGGGCCCCTGCCCCCCGTCACAGAAGTCAGACCCTGGCCCAGAGCAGCCCCAGAGCTCTAACACAGGAGGGTTGGTGTGGCAAGGCCTCCAGTCTCATTGGACACCCCTCCACCACCCCTGACCTCAGGCAGTGTGACGACAACACCGTCACCCTGCACGGGCAAGCACGCTGGGTTGGCGGGTCGCGGGTCGGGCGTGGGTGGGGCGTGCCTGGCTGCAGAAGCTGTGGCTTTGAGGAGCACGTGCTTACATATACCAGGCGTTTTCTGTTTTGGGGTGGGCTCCTCACCCACAGAAGTGAAAGCACAGAAAACATGCTGCGAAGAACAAAAGCATTTAGCACTGTGGACTCTTCTGCCATTCCCTACCCCTGACAACCCACACCTACGATCTACAGTCAGCCGCAGCATCCTGGCTGTGAGCAGAGGCCCGAGGGCAGCAATGACCTGTCCCCCGGCAGGGCTGTTTGTGGGCAGGAGACCTCACCAGCTCTGCTGGACCTGCTCTCCAGCCACAGGGCCATCTGGCAAAGCCTCGTCTCTGCGGGGGAACGTTCCGAGCAGCGTGTCCCCACATCACAAAGATGTTTTCTAATGTTACTTGTGCGAGTCCTCAAGCCGGTCACATCTAGAGAGCAAGTCTGCAGAGGACTGGAGTGGAAGCCACTGAACGCAAGTCCACAGCCTGGAAATGGTGAGGCTGTCCAGACTCGGACCTGCAGGTCCAACTAGCAAGCCTGGGGCTCAAGACCCTTCAACTGTGCATGCTCCAAGTATTTGTGTCCCTCAACTGTGGGTGTTCCCCAACCGTGTCCCTAATCCAAGCCAATTCTAATGCACGGGGGGGGGGAGGAATGGGGGGCGCACAGCCCATAGGACAACCAGGTTCCCTGAGAACTGACACAAAAACACAGAGATTGCCAATAATTAACAGATAGCAACCTGACCACATCTGTGATCCCAGGGACACCACTCCAGACCAGCAGGGGCAAACAACAGCTCTGCAGCCCAGGCCAGGACAGCACACCACACCCCATGGGAATACCTTCCACCTCCTGTTGTGCCCCATCCCACATCCCCAGCAGGCTTGCTCCAGACTGGACCACAGACCCTCCCGCTGGAGTGGACCACAGACCCTCCTGCTGGAGTGGACCACAGACCCTCCTGCTGGAGTGGACCACAGACCCTCCTGCTGGAGTGGACCACAGACC
>NW_012267237.1:852340-867449 GCF_000151885.1 Dipodomys ordii
CCGGGCCCCGCCCCTCCCTCCGGGCCCCGCCCCTCCCTCCGGGCCCCGCCCCCAGCACCCCACCTTGTGCTGGCGCAGCAGGAAGGGCAGCAGCATGAGCATGCCCCCATCGTGCACGATCCACCACACGTCGATGTTCCCCTCGCTGAAACGCTCCTGGTTTTGTGGGAACGTGTCGATGTTCTTGGCCACTAACAGAGCTTGATGGGCCGCGGTAGTGTCTCGGACGGTGTCTGGGAGACAAACGGGCAGATCACACAAGGGCAGGTGTTTGTGGAGAGACAGCAGCAGGCTATGGGGGTGGGGGGGATGGGGGTCCACACAAAGCTCCTTCTATGGGGCAGGAAGATGGAAGGCCCCGTCACCAGCTCCCCCAGACCCAGAGGCCTGCAGGGGGCACCTCCCCAAAAGGCAGAGCAGGAGGGGAGAAGAGGAGGGTTGCAGTCTTTCAAGAGGACATATGTCTGTCTAGCACAGCTGGTCCAGGGCTTTAGCAGCCCTAAACACATTTTTTTTAATTATCCTGTCAGTCATGGGGCTTGAGCTCTGGGCCTGAGCACTGTCCCTCAGCTCTTCAGCTCAAGGTGAGCGCTCTACCACTTCAGCCACAGCACCACTTCCAGTTTTCTTGTGGTTTATTGGAGATGAGTCTCATGGACTTTCCTGCCCAGGCTGGCTTGGAACTGTGATCCTCAGATCTCAGCCTCCTGAGTAGCTAGGATTACAGGTGTGAGCCACCGGCACTCAGTTATAAGCATATACTCTTTTTTTTTTTTTTTTGGTCAATCGTGGAGTTTGAACTCTGGGCCTTGGGTGCTGTCCCAGTGCTCTTCAGCTCAAGGCAAGCGCTCTACCACTTGAGCCACAGTGCCACTTCCAGTTTTCTGGTGGTTTATTGGAGATAAGAGCCTCACAGACTTTCCTGCCCAGGCTGGCTTTGAACCAGAATCTCAGATCTCAGCCTCCTGAGTAGCTACCGGCGCCCGGCTATGAGCACATACTCTTAAGCGGGCACTGGATATAACAGCACACAGGCACAACATTACACCCACAAAGTTCCACTGCACCCACCAACAAAGTTCTTCCAGGAGAAAGGGTTGTCTGCCTGCTTCCAGGACTCGGGCCAGGCCATGAGCACCGTGTTGTGCTTCATGCCTCCAAGTCCGGCTGACTGGATCAGGTGAGATGTGCCATCCCGCAGATTCGAGGACACCACCAGCTGGCAGAAGCCTTTGGTCTTCTCTGCACCCATCAGAGAGCGGATGTTCTGCGGGAGAGGGGCAGAGTCAGTGCATGAAAGGCAAGCAGGCGTACTGCATCCGGGAGAGGGGAGAGGCCACAGGTCCGCGGGTGCCGTGAGCTGTGAGGAGCACCACCAGGTGCAGGAGACAAGCAGAACGCAGCAGGGCGCTGACACCTGGTGCTCTTCACAGCCAACCACCCACTATGGCTGGAGGACATTTTGGGCCATGTGCTAATTCACTTGAAAATATAGCTACAGTGAGTCAAATCCTGCAGCTAAAGAAAGGCTACATTTTGAGGACCAGATAAGCCACAGATAATGCTGGCTGCCAGCCCCCTGTGCGTTTTAGGGCTGCTGGAGAAGCACAGGTTTTAAGGGAAGGCTGGACACACACAACCCGAGGCGTGGAATGCTGGCCTCTAACAGCCGGACTCGCAGGTCTGCTTGGGCACAGGGCCTCTGCCTGCTAGCTTTCCCACTTGCACAGGCTGTGGCCTCCGACCCCCCTTTCAGGACAGGAACAATGCTGCGATTGTTGGGGGGCACATAGACACCTTATTTCCACATCTCCCGGGTGTGCAGGAGTCCCTCTGAGGACAGGACCTGTCAGGTCCCACCAGTGCCTGGCCCTGGGTGAGGGGGTGGGGGATGGAATTGACCCAGAGATGCTGGGGGCTGACCCTTCACAGCATGGTATAATGGGTGCATTTTGCACATAAGGCAGAGTGAGTTTGGGGAGGTGGGTTGTGATCTCAAAGAGGTATGGCCTGAGCGTGCAGCCTGAGGTTAACCCAGGCCTGAGCACATGGCCTTATGTGGACAGAGTCCTGTAGCAAGGGTGCCTGTGAGCAAAGGCTGAGATTTCAGATAGAAGAGGACAGGCTTGGAGCTAAAGGCCACAGAGGGATGCTGCCATTGACCCAGAGACCCCCAGAGACCCAGAACTAGAAGAGGAGGGCTCAGGCACGCGGCCCTGCCCACACCTCCTCCAGAGAGGCTAACGTTGACAATATCAAGTAAGTCTGTTGTTACAAACTGCCTAATCTTGGTGTCCCTCCAAAAGCCACAGGCAGCTTACGCTGAGGGCCAGGGCCACTTCTTCCCTCCTTTTCGTGGTTGCTACCACGCCAACCTTGTGGTGACACAATCACACGGCTCACTTCTGCAGTCTGCCAGACAGACACACACACAGTTCCCAATCTCTCCTCGCCCCTCCGGTCACCTCCAGCCCTTACTCTTACTCCTTGTTACCTCCACCTGCACTCGGGGAAAACACAGGCATGCATGTGCAGTTCAGCACGCAAGAGCCAACAGGAGAGTAGAATGGCATGTCCATAGGAGGAGGAGGAAGGCTGTGTTCAGTTCCCTGGATGTGGCCTTAGGAATAGACCAGCATATCAGGGCTTGGCTAGGGGCAACACAGAGCAAAGGGACTCAGCGCACTTCCTGCCCAGACACAGCAGAGTGATGTCCTTCCTGGAAGGGCAGATGCTGACCTGCCCGGACACGCCCCTGCCTGGACACGCCCCTCCTGGCCATGGGACCACACCCCTGCCTGGACACGCCCTCCCAGCCATGGCACCACACCCCTGCCTGGACACGCCCCTCCCGGCCATGGCACCACACCCCTGCCTGGACACGCCTCTCCCAGCCATGGCACCACACCCTGCCTGGACACGCCCCTCCTGGCCATGGGACCACACCCCTGCCTGGACACGGCCAAGGCCGCAGCCTCCTCACACCACCGGACATAGGCCGGCAAAGTCCACAGAAGCTAAGGTGGCTAAAACACTGACCCTGTCCTCACACAACTGGACAGAGGGAAGGCCCGGAGTCCTGACAAGCTTGGTTTCTTATAGAAGATTTTATGACTTAAAAAGGCTCTGCAATACTGTTCTCATTGTACATTACAAACTTGCAGTTGGATCAGAGGAAATGGCTCCGAGAGAAACGTGGACAGACCTGAGTCTGACGGACAGATGGGCCCCAGGACTCCTCCTGCCTTTGTGGACAGGGAGCTACTACGCCAGAGACATCCAACAGCAGCCTGAGACCTTGAAGCGCATGGCTAGCTCAGCTCAAACACTGAGGTTCAAACTGTCCACTGGAGCGGAGTACAGCTCGGTGGTAGAACACTTGCCTAGCATGCATGAGGTCCTAACTCAAGACTGGAAAAAAAAAAAGGCAATCTGGCTATAAATTAGGTACTATAAAGTAGCTGGGTACCAGTCTTCCTAACTATTTGGAAGGCAGAGAACAAAAGGATAGAAGTTCAAGGCCAGTTTGGGAAGAAAGGTTGAGACCTCTTCTCAACGTGGAGTTGGGTAGAGATAAGCACCCATCCTCCTCGCTATGGGAGAAGCTGAGATCAGGACACTGCAGCCAGAATGGGATGCTGAGGTCACCCCCATGGAAGATGCAGGCATTCACCCCAGCCGTGACAGAAAGCAGAGATCAGGCAGACTGCAGCAGTCCGAGTATCTCCAAGCCAGGAAGTAAACCTTCTCTGACAAATCACCAGTGAACAAGGTGGTCAAGAGTAGAGTGTGTCCTGCAGGAACCCATGGACAGATGGCAAAGTGGTGTCAGGGAGGGCCCGGTCCCCGGGGTCACACAAGCAGGTGCAGTTCGGGCTCCTCACCCCCTCATCCACAGGGCCAGCAGACACAGGGAAGCCCATGACCACCATAGCTACTGAGCTCTAGTACTGGGAGGGGAAAAGCTGAGCACAAGGGGCTGGAGGCAGGTGCTGGCGCTGGGCATGGGTGGCCCTCAGTGGCCCGGTCCCAGGGCCTCCCCATCCCCAAGTGCTGCACACTTAGTCCCACAAGCTGCCTTTGACAGAACCATCCACAGAGCAGTATACAAAGACCCACTTCAACAACTCAAGACGCAGTGGCTCTAGCCGGCCTGCCCGAGGCCTCGGTGGCCAGCGTCCACCCCAGCCCTCCTCATTCAACCCAGAGCTGCGGCCAACCTCCTCTGCCCGCTGCGCCTCGGCGTGCTTGTCCAGGTAGGTGCCCTCCAGCACAGAGCCCACGATGGTCAGCCCCTTGCCAGCCTTCAGCTGAGAGGTGAAGGAGAGCAGGCGGGGGTGCTTCACACCCTGCTCCGCATCCAGGTTCAGCATCACTAGCACCTGGGGCCTGGCGGGGACACCACAGGAGCGACGTTTAGGAGAGTCAGGCCTGGCGTCTGAGGCTCCCGCCCCTCCGCCCCGGCCCAGGCCGCCCAGGAGAGGCAGGGCCCAGCCGCCCCACACCTCGGCACAGGACGCCAAGGCCTGCTGCCTGACAACAATTTCATGGCCAGACCAGGCCCCAGGAGGCTGAGGGCAGAAGACCTTGGCCCCGGGCCCTGTCCCACCAGGGGGCTGTGCCTCAACACCCACCTCCAGTTCTTGGTGTGTGGGGGGCCATGCTCTACCCGCAGCAGGGCGTAGCGGGCAGCATTCAACGACAGGCCCCTGATGCCATCACCCCACTCCTTCTCTGCGCTGTGAGAGAGATGGAGGAAGTGTTACCACGGAGCCCAGCAGCACACAGGAAGGAGGAAGGTGTTACCACGGAGCAGCAGCACACAGGAAGGAGTGTCAGATAGGACATCCAGAGGTTTCTGCAGACCCGAGATAGCGGTGGCTCCTCCTGCAGAGGACTGACCACCAGGGCCACTGTGGGCAGACGGGCAACTCAGGCAAAAGACTTGGTAACTGGGAAAAGCTGTAACTTCAGACAGAGCTGGCCAGAGACCAGACCTCCCAGCAGGGAGTGGCCAGCCCTCCAGGCACGTACCAAGGGATTGCTGGGAGTGCCCCCACCCACCAGGAACTGTGCAGAGGGGGCTTCTGCTGCAGGACAAGCAGGCCGGGTCCTCCAGGAATGTAAACAGCAAGCAGCCCAGGCCATGAAGGTGGGCTCGGGGACAGGAAGCACAAGAGCCAGTCAGCCCCAACTTGATGGGAAGGTACCAAGCCAGGCTGGTCTCAAGCACGCGGGATAGCGGCCGGATAGCCACATGGAGGCAGGGTGGGCAGGCCACAGGGGACAAGGGCTCTGGGGAGGGGGAGGGGGAGCGCGGGGAGAGGGCAGGCGCCATTCGGACGGTGACCATGAGCAGCAGGGTGGCTGTGGGGGCCAGGGCTTCCTCAGAGGTCCGACAGCCCCTGCACACGCCACTCCTGCCCAGCACTTCTCTCTGCAGAGCTGCCAAAGCACAGACTAACAGCCACACATGCTGCATGCAGATGTAGGCGCAATAAATGCTGGAGTCTGTGGCTTGTCTGTGTCTCAGCTCTCAGGCTGCAAATCCAAAATCCAAGCTGGAGGGGGGGAGGGGGAGAGGCTGACCTCACCGAGGGCAGGAAGGAAACAGAGACCTCGAAGCCTGACCACATGACCCAAGGAAGCCCCATCAGTGCTCCCCAGATCAGGCCCAGGCAGGCCCCACGGGAGGGAGCTGCCTGGCCTGGCTGCCAGGTGACGCAGCCTGCCTTCCTGAGTGCACGCCCACTGCCGGCCACTCACCCTCGGTACTCGATGTACTTGTAGATGCAGCCGGCGATGAGCATGGCGAAGAGGGCATAGTACCAGGAGCAGATGAACATGAGAGCCAGGCACAGGCTCATGCCGAGGAACGACAGGGTCCTGCGGGACACGTGGCTCAGACTCTGGCCCACACGCCCTCAGCCCGCACCTACCACGGCCTCGGCCTCGCGAACGCCACTTCTGTCCTTGTGACAATCGTCCTTCAACACCAGGAGATCCGCCTGACTCCTGCCAGTGGGGCTTGTGCCCACTCATCCCTGAGACCTGAGACCTGTGGGGCCTGGGACCCGTGCCCTGCCGTGGGAGCTGCAGCTCCAGGGTGCGAGACACCGCTCCACACCCACACGCTCTCTGTGGCACATGAAACACAGAACAGGCAGCGTCTGCCTAGATGTCTGAGGACGAACCACAGGCCTACTTGGCACTCAGGGCCAGGAACAGATTTACAGCGGACCTCACTGGTCAGCCTGGGGCTTGGGGCTCAGCAACAGCTGGTATCCTGAGTCCCCCCCACACCTGACGGCCAGTACCAGGCGGTCTTACCAGTGGTAGTACTTGAAGCGTGGACGCCAGTTGGGTGTACGCAGGAGAGTCTGCACTGCACAGGCCAGGTTCACGAACATGTAGCACATGAGGAAGAACCTGAGCAGGAGGGGTCCCGTGAGACCCACATGAGGCCAGCACATCACACAGAGACCTCACCTGGAGCCCCGCCACGCCCGCTCCACACGGAGCCCCCTCCCTGCCCACACCCACTCCACAGAGCCCCCTCCCTGCCCACGCCTGCTCCACACGGAGCCCCCCTCCCTGCCCACACCCGCTCCACACGGAGCCCCCTCCCTGCCCACACCTGCTCCACACAGAGCCCCCCTCCCGCCCCCTCCACACCACTGTACCCCTCCATAGGGCTTCCCTGTCCCTCCAGCCTAGCTTCTCCCAGAAGACCCAGGTCCTAGGCCTGCCACCACGGCCACGTGCTACAGACAGCTACAGCCCCAGTGTGAAGACACACCAGCTTCACCTGCTAAGTGACCGACCACCTGGCCTGCAAGACCTGCTCTGCGGCTCTGTGTGTTCACTGGTTCCAAAGAGGAAGTGAGGGCCCCAGAGGGAAGGCCCCGGAGAGAGGATGGCGGCCCTGCCCCCTCCCCCCCACCCCCCGCCACTCACATGGACAGGATGGGGGCCACAGCATCCAGGGAGGCGATGAGGATGCCGATCTCACAGATGAGCGCCGTGAGCAGAAGGGCCCACGTAGGCTCCCCATTGGCCTTCCCGTGGCCGAACACCTGCAGGGTGAAGGGAAGCGGGAGGCCGGGGCAGCAGAGGGGAGCTGCCTGGCCACTCCTGCCCAGAAAAGTCTTTTAAAGATGTGAGACAAGAGCCGGGTGCCGGTGGCTCACGCCTGTCATCCTAGCTACTCAGGAGGCTGAGATCTGAGGACCCTGGTTCAAAGCCAGCCCAGGCAGGAAAGCCCATGAGGCTCTTATCTCCAATAAACCACTAGAAAACCGGAAGTGGCACTGTGGCTCAAGTAGAGCGGTAGAGCACTGGCCTTGAGCTGAAGAGCACAGGAACAGCACCCAGGCCCAGAGTTCAAGCCCCACGACCAACAAAAAAAAAAAAAAAAAGTGAGACAAGCAGACGCCTCTCATCACAGACTCGCACACAGACAGTACCGGGATGAAAACCCAAGAAGGAGGAAGACAGCCCGGGAACCAGCCGCGGCACCGGGTCTGAAGTAGAGAAAATGAATCTCTGCTATTTAAGCATCTGGCCTGCTGCACTATTAGAGCAGCCAAGGAACCCCTGTGTATGTCAACCACCTCCAGGTACGGTCCAGAAACAGGAAGCTGGGTCAAGGGCCCCTTGTTTACAGGCTACAAACCACATGGACAGCAGGGCCACCTCTGCCCATACTCAGCTCAGTGGCCCACACAGGAAGTAGCCGCCAGGAAGTACAGGAACAAAACATGGATCCTGCATCTATACCTGAAGGCCCTCATCTGGGACACAGCCCGGCCAGGCCCTCACACACCCGCCTGGGCCTACCCATCCCCCATCCCCGCTCCCCCTCCCCAACACTTGGCTCAAGCCCCCCCCCCCAGGCCTGCCCATCCCCATGCCCCGCTCCCCCTCCCCAGCACGTGGCTCAGGCTCTGGGTCTCCTCATTCATCTCAGCTGAGAGCTCACAGACTAGATTCTGAAGAGTTAAAAATAAGAAAAAAAATCAAGACCCATGGAGGAGGTCATGGGAAGGCAGATAACACCAGCGATCAAGCCGGCAGAAGACGGGCAGCAGGTGGGGAGAGGGCGGAAGGCTCCATTACAAGATCGCGGGGCACATCCCGGAATGGGGTGGGGTGAAGCCTCCAAGGTCACAAAAGCATGTCTTTGTTTCTATATTCAATGAATACAGAATCAAGTCACTGTTTCTGGATGTTTCTGGAATATACAGGACAGTAGTGATAACTGGTCTTCCTTAGAGATTGCCATAAACACAGGCTGTGCTCTATCAGCAGCAACAGCTGCTGTTTCAGAGCGATCTGTACATAGGGTCTTGAGCACTGAAACAGAACGTTTTTACTGAGCCCCGTCCCTCCAAACCCAGTAATAGGAAAGTACACCATAACCCGCCACTACAGCCTTAGGTAATCTTTGAGCTGTCAACAGCCCAAAGGACACAGGAGACTACAAGTTCCACAAGTGTGATTGCCTCAGTGAGAAATCACAAAATCTGTGAGCAAAGTAGATTGCTTACAAGTTCCTGCTGGGGCTGGTGCCTAGGCCCTTGATTGTTCTATCAAGACCAGATTAGCTACTGCAGAAAGAACAGAGGAGCAGCTTTGGGACCAGGAAGTATTTTTGAAATGTAACGTTTTCTCTTAACTGGTTTTTCCAAGATGGAATTAAAGCACACCTTAGAAGACACTGGTCAGGTGGATCAAGAAATAGCAGAAGGTGCAGGTATGTTTTGAGATTACTTGTGTACTGTTCATCTTATTTTAGTCTTTTAACAACGGTGACCTTATAGAAATACATCTTACCCTATGCAAATTAGCCAATCCGAGCAATTGTGAATGTGAGCTTGGCCAATCTGAGTGGAGGGGTGGGGCCACGTGCATTAGACAGCGGCAGCCGGCCTGATTTGTGTGCACGCGTGCCAGCTTTCCGGCTGATGGTGCATTCTTCTGCAGAAGTTAGTTTTGCCTTGCTGAGACAATTCTTTATTTTTGTGTCTATCATTGTGACTCCACTGGGTCTTGAAGAGCTTATTTATAACAAAACAAAGCAACAAGTCTCCCTCAAAACTAATGGCCCTACCATAGAGAACTTGAGGAGAGGAAGACACTTCAAACAACAAATTCAACAGCCTCTTCAGTAAATGGTGCTGGCAAAATTGGTTAACTACTTGTAGAAAACTAAAGCTAGATCCTTATATATCACCTTGCACCAGAATCAACTCCAAATGGATCAAAGACCTCAGAGTCAAAGCAGACACTCTGAAAACATTACAGGGTGGAATAGGAGAAACCCTAGGTCTCCTTGGCACAGGCCAAAATTTTCTTAAGAGACCCAAAAACATAAGAAATCAAAGAAAGGTTGGACAAATGGGATTACATGAAATCGCAGAGCTTCTGCATGGCAGAGGACATAGCTCCCAAGATCAATAGAAAGCCCACAGATTGGGAGAAGATCTTCACTAGCCATATAACAGACAAGGGTCTCATATCTAAAATATACCTGAACTTAAAAAATTAAATCTCCCAAAAACAAATCTTCAAAGAAACAACTGCCCAATAAATAAGTGGGCGAAAGACTTAAAGAGAAACTTCTCTGAAGAGGAAAGAAGGATGGCCAATAGACACATGAAGAAATGCTCAACCTCCCTAGCCATTAAAAGAAATGCAAATCAAAACAACATTGAGATACCACCTCACCCCAGTTAGAATGGCTATAATCAAGAACTCTAATAACAACAGATGCTGGAGGGGATGCGGACAGAAGGGAACCTTACTGCATTGTTGGTGGGAGTGTAAACTTGTTCAACCACTTTGGAAAGCAGTATGGAGGTTCCTCAAAAGACTCCACATAGAGCTCCCCTATGACCCAGCAATCCCGCTTTTGGGCATTAACCCAAATGATCACAAACAAGACCACACTGTAGCTACCAGCAAGACTATGTTTATTGCAGCATTATTTACCACAGCTAAGATAAGGAACCAACCCAGATGCCCCTCAGTAGATGAATGGATCAAGAAAATGTGGGATATATACACAATGGAATTCTATGCCTCCATCAGAAAGAATGACATTGCCCCATTTGTTAGAAAATGAAGACTTGGAAAAAATTATATTAAGTGAAGTAAGCCAAGACCAAAGAAACATAGGTCCCATGGTTTCCCTTATTTGCAATAACAAGTATATGTCTGAGTCAAGCAGAAAAAGTCAGATAAGTTGATGTTAGGGGAATGAACCCCAAGGTAAGTATTCAAATGTTTTTTTTTCCTTTCATGCAATTGTTTCTATCATATTTATAAGATGATTTCTATGTTGCTTTGTATGTCCCTCCCCCACAGTATAACCCCTGCTATCACTGTATTTGATGTTGGTATAATTTGTGGAGGGGAAGGGAAAAACAAATCATTTAACTAGGGATACAGGAGGACCCATTGCAACAATGAGATGTACAAGTCGTTATGTCGAAAAACGAACTTAACAACTTTGGTGTGGAGTGGGAGGAGGTCCGGGAGGGGGGAGGGGAGGAGTATGGGAAGGGATGGGAAGGGGAAACAACGAGGCTACAATGCTTGATAAGAAATGTACTCGCTATCTTGCCCATGTAATTGTAACCCCTCTGTACGGTATTCTCACAATAAAAAAAAAATTTCAAAAAGACAATGCTAAAATGATCAATGAAAATTAAAGTGATGAATTCAAATGGATACAAACCCACAACTGAGCTCAAAGAGAATTCAGCTGAATGAAACACAGACAAGACAGAGTACAAAAGAGGAATTCAATAAAGATATAAAAAAATATTTAATCAAATTTGTTAAATCTTGAAAATGAAGAGCTCAATAACAAAAACTAAATCTTGAAGATGAAGAGCTTACTAACAAAATTAAAAACTCAAAGTCCTAGCTAGTACAAAGAAGAAGCTAGGGCTGGGAAGGTGGCTCAGGGGTAGAGCGCTTGCCTTGCATGCATGAGGCCCTGGGTTCGATTCCTCAGCATCACATAAGCAAAAAGAAAAAAACCCGGAAGTGGCGCTGTGGCTCAAGTGGTAGAGCGCTAGCCTTGAGCTGCAGAGCTGAGGGACAGCGCCCAGCCCCAGAGTTCAGGCCCCCGACTGGACCCAAAAAAAAGAAAGAAAGAAGAAGCTAAAAATAGGGTATCAGAATAAAAACATAGAAGAATTAGATCATTCAAAGACATTAATAAATCACTAAAATGATACTATTTGAATTTACAAGACACCATCAAAAGACCAAAGTGACAAACCACGAGTACAGAAGAGATATAAATGGAAAGCATCAAAAACCTACTCAATAAAATTATGGCAGAATTCTTCTCCGGCTTTGAGAGCGATGGGCCCTCAGAAATGAATGAGGCTTACAGAACCCAAAACGACAGAAGTAGTACCCCTGGTCGGACTGCAGGTGAAGCAGTAAGCACACAGAACCAAGGAAGTCTGAGATCTGCGCCAGGCCGTGAGGACAGTGTCTGTCAGAGCGGAGAGCTCACCTGCAGGAAGGGGACGATGCCGTCGCGGGCAATGGCCTGCAGGAGGCGAGGCGCTCCCGTCAGACTCTGCAGTCCCGCGCCACAGGTGGAGAAGAAGGAGCCGATGACAATGACCCAGGGGGACGGCCAGGCCAGCATGCCAATGACCAGGTTTCCCTGCAGGGCCTCCCCAAACCTGCGGGTGGGGAGGGCACAGTCAGCCCTTTCTTTGTTCCCATTGCAAACCCCTGGGCCTCGGGAAGGGGACGCGGAGGGGACAGGACCAGAGACGATGCCTGACCATCAGCGTGGTCAACACCCTGTGAAAGGGCTTCGACGTGGCCCTGACCCCACAGGCCCCCTCGGCACAGAAAGCCCAGCCTAGCCCGGAGTGTGAAGCAGCATATCCATGGGTCTCAGGGCCCTGGATCCTCAAAGCCAATCTTCTGGTGGAAAGGACTCCTCTACTACCATAAAAGCCCGACAGTGCCCTCCCTGCCCCTGCCCCCATCAGGCATCGGCTTTGCTTTGACCAGTCCCCCAGGCTCAGGACGAGGGGAGACACCTGATCCCCTCAGTCAGGCAGAGGGCAGCCTGATCCCAGAGCTATCAGCCAAGTCTTGGGGTGATTTTAATTCCAAAGGTGAACTCATCCTCAGGAAAAAGATGGCCCTGAGTACACAGCCCAGCCAGCAGCAACTCTGCACGTACTTGTCTCGCAACACCACTCCTTCGATGCAGGCCCCAAAGAGCACTATGCAGGAGAGATCTGCAGTGTGGGTCAAGGAGCGGTCCGTCCTGGGAGGGAGGGACAGCATGGGAACACTGCAGGGTGGACACAGGGGTCCCATCCTCTAGCTGTGCCCGGCCCGCACTGCGCCGGACTTCCCGCCCCACCGCCTGTCTCCTGTCGTCAGGGGTCCTGGGACACACTCTGTCAACCCCATGTCCTCAGAGCGCCGTCCGACATCTCCACCATCTCCAATGGCTGCAGCAGAGCCTTCGGCAACCAAAGGGGATGTGGCCTGTGGCATGACCCTCGGGGGTCAGTAGGAGCAGCTCGCTGAGACAACACAACACCTCCTGAAATCTCAGCTTCATAAAAGAGACTGTGGCTAGTGTCTGCCACACACTCTGTCACGCTGTACGTCAACTCAGGTGTGGTGTGTGACATACCATCGTATGCCTAACCACAAAGGGCCTGAGTGGTGCCAGGCTCTGCTGCTACGTCACACGCTAGCAGCCCCAGCGTGGAAGGCCTCACAGGCTGAGGGAGGCCCAGCCCTCCAGCACACGCTCCCTTCAAGGATACAAATAAAAGAGGTGGTCACGATGGCCAGGATGGTGCCTGTGGGGATGGACTTCTGGGCATCCTTGAGGTCCCCGGAGCGGTTGGATCCTGCCATGATACCTGCAGAGCAGACAGGAAAACCCACAGTGCATGCTGCACCGCTAGCACCATCATGGAGCTGAGGAGACAGACAGAGACAGAGCTAGGGCAAACACCAGAGATCAGACAAAACGGACACACAGACCGAGGGCACGGATGGAAAAGAGACGGGACAAGACAGACACACAGACTGAGGGCAGATGGAGAAGAGATGGTGTCAGACTGGCACGGGGCGCAGACGGAGAAGAGGCAGGACCAATCAGACCCACAGAGGGCACAGAGAAGAGATGGGATAGGACAGACACAGAGACCCAGGGGGCCAGACAGAAAAGAGACAGAACAAGATGGACACACAGACCAAGGGCACGGACGGAAAAGAGACGGAACAAGACGGACACACAGTCCAAGGGCACAGACAGAGAAGAGATGGGATAAGACAGACACACAGACTGAGGGGACAGGCGAAAGACGGACAAGACGGACACAGACCGAGGGGACAGACGGAGACTGGGGAGAAGGCTCACCTGTCACAGAGGGGAAGTAGATGCCGACCAGCAAGGTGAAGTGCGTCATGATGTCGGTGAGGACGTACGGCAGCCCGCTGGGCCGGCCCTCCTCAGGCACCGGCACAGAGGGGACGCCCTTCTTCTCCACAAAGGCCCCCTTGTCTGAGTAGGTGCCCCAGAGGTTATCTGTGGGGAGAACAGGCCATGCTGGAAGCTTCTTCAAGGGATCCTGAAATCTTCCATCCCAGCCATGTGGCTTGCTCTTCCCCTGAGGCTCAGAGGAGGCCTGCCTGGGGGCGGCGGCATGTGGGAACCTCGGTGTGAGCTCTGGCACTGAGGGACCTCATGCACTGCAGCCACCGTGTCCCGGAGTCCACAGTGCAGGCCCCGGACAGCCTCACACGGCCACCGAGAGGACAGGCCCTGGGCCACCCCCGCCAGACCCGGTGCAGCCTCACACGGCCACAGATGTGGCTCGGGCCTGAACAGGCGCCCCAACACCTCCTCCCATCTACTGCCCTTCGGCTTCCCACCTTCTCCAGCCTTCCCGCCCCGTGGGGGTTCAGGTGCCTGACCCTTCCTGCCCACATAGGCTGGACACAGTCCTCAGCCCCCTACTGATGTCACACCATGCCCTGGGGGACACCCAGTTCACAGCCAGGGGAACAAGCATGTGAGTCCTCTGAGAACGATCCCTTTTCCAAAAATGTCAGAGCAGAGGGAGGCATGGGTGAGCAGGGCCAGCCCCCACCCAAGAGATCCTTTCCTGTTCACATCCCCCGGACAGGTATGGCAGCACGGAAACAAACAGCTCTAACACTGCGGGCTGCCTGGGACCCTGGCCTCCCTAACTCAGGGGCACGGGGCAGGCAGGGCCCACCAGGCTGGTTGGCAGTGCTGGGAAAGGAACCCAGCCTTAGGCCCGGCCGGTCAGGAGCCCGGCCTTCGCCAGGCAGGAGGCAAGGCCCTGGGAGAGGCCGCAGACACAGCTCCCACGCGGACAGCACCCAGCCCTCGCCGGCACTCACCCAGGAAGACGCCGCTGGCCACGCCGGGGATGCCCTGCACCTGGGTGACGTTGTTCTCTACAAAGTACTCGTCACAGACGGCGCTGGAGCCGGAGCCGTTGCAGAAGAGGCCCCAGAGCGCGGTGGTCACCGTCCCGTTGCTGACCACCTCCACCTTGGCACAGACGTCGAAGCTGCGTCGCGACAGCGTGCGGTTCCCCAGCAGACAGACCCTGCGGAGGGGTGCGGCCCACCTCAGCAGCCCAGGCGCGTGGAGCCACCCGCACCCAGGGCCAGCGCCACGCAGGCCCTGCAGCTTCAGGAACCAGCGCCCGCCGCAGCCCACAGCCTCCTCCGCTATCCCACAGCTCGCTCAGCAAGAAGGGGTGGAAGCCCCAGTGGGAGTGCAGAGGGTGAGATCCAGACTCGCTTAGACTTAGCCTGTGCCCAGACACAGCCCTGCCCAGCCCTCAGCCCTGCCCAGCCTTCAGCCCTGTCCAGCCCTCAGCCCTGCCCAGCCCTCAGCCCTGCCCAGCCCTCAGCTCTATGCAGCCCTGCCCAGCCCACAGCTCTATGCAGCCCTGCCCAGCCCACAGCCTGCCCAGCCCACAGCACCTGGCCAGCCCCACAGCTCTATGCAGCCCACAGCCTGCCCAGCCCTCAGCACCTGGCCAGCCCCACAGCTCTATGC
>NW_012267237.1:867544-868719 GCF_000151885.1 Dipodomys ordii
GCAGCCCTGCCCAGCCCACAGCACCTGGCCAGCCCACAGCTCTATGCAGCCCTGCCCAGCCCACAGCACCTGGCCAGCCCCACAGCTCTATGCAGGCCACAGCCTGCCCAGCCCACTCAGAGGGGTCCAGGCCCCTCTTTGGTCCCACTCGCTCACTGAGCAGCCACCTCCTTCTCCACCACAAAACCCACTTGTGGAGCTTCTACAGGATGAAGCGAGCTAAGGCCATGAAGGAGAGCGGGCCGCCCAGAGCTCAGCCACCTGAGCCACAAGATGCGGGGCCTTCACTGGCCTCCCGTCCACACGGACGCACTCAGAAACCCCTCGACAGTCCACACCTCAGAGCTCCAGGAGGGAGCCCTGGAGAGGCGGGACCCTCGGACACCCCAGCCCCTGCCCTGGAGAGGGAGGGAGGGGAGGAGAGGAGAGGCAGCTCACGGGATGTCGGGTGGGGCGAAGGCCGTCTTGATGACGCCAGCGTAGATGGCCAGGATGGACAGCACCACGCAGGCCAGGAAGACCAGGGCCAGCTTGTTGACGTACTTCACCCCCACAAAGACCACCACGGCCATGAGCGCCAGGGTGCAGCTGCCGTAGACGCGCATGTTGTGTAGCATGGCTACCGCATCGCCACCAGCCGTCTCTGCCTGGAAGATGGCTGCACTTGGGGAGATGTAAGTCTACAGGACAAAATCAGCTTGGTCAGCCGGAGGACGCAGCGCCCTGGGGCCTGCATCCGGCCCCGGACACCTGCACGCTGCCCGATCAATCAAGCCGCGGTGAGCGTCTCGGCGCACAACCAGACACTCACAGACACTCAGCATCAACGAAGGAGCCCAGGGCACAGTACCTGCAAGGAGACCACTGCACACACACTCACCAAGAAGATCTCGATGGTGCCCAGGATGTACATGGCTCCTGCAAAGGTTGTACCCAAGTAGAAGCAGAGCCCAACAGCGCCTCCAAATTCAGGCCCCAGGGACCGGGAGATCATGTAGTAGGAGCCGCCGGCTACAAAGCAAGCCAGAGAGAAGCAGATCAGGACAGACTTAGTGCAACCAATACTGTCCACCAACAGGGAGGGGAGCACTGTGTGTCTGTGTGTCTAGGGAAGGGGAGCACTGTGTGTCTGTGTGTCTAGGGAAGGGGAGCACTGTGTGTCTGTGTGTCTAGGG
>NW_012267237.1:869699-869999 GCF_000151885.1 Dipodomys ordii
TGTCTGTGTGTCTAGGGAAGGGGAGCACTGTGTGTCTGTGTGTCTAGGGAAGGGGAGCACTGTGTGTCTGTGTGTGTAGGGAAGGGGAGCACTGTGTGTGTGTGTGTCTAGGGAAGGGGAGCACTGTCTGTGTGTCTAGGGAAGGGGAGCACTGTGTGTCTGTGTGTCTAGGGAAGGGGAGCACTGTGTCTGTGTGTCTAGGGAAGGGAGCACTGTGTGTCTGTGTGTCTAGGGAAGGGGAGCACTGTGTGTCTGTGTGTCTAGGGAAGGGGAGCACTGTGTCTGTGTGTCTAGGGAAGG
>NW_012267237.1:870789-876871 GCF_000151885.1 Dipodomys ordii
TGTCTGTGTGTCTAGGGAAGGGGAGCACTGTGTGTCTGTGTGTCTAGGGAAGGGGAGCACTGTCTGTGTGTCTAGGGAAGGGGAGCACTGTGTGTGTGTGTGTCTAGGGAAGGGGAGCACTGTGTCTGTGTGTCTAGGGAAGGGGAGCACTCTCTCTGTGTGTCTAGTCAAGGGAGCACTGTGTGTGTGTGTGTCTCCGGGAAGAACTCTCAGTTAAGTCTCAGCCCATCCTCAAACACCACTCAGAAAGTGCTTGCGTATGTCTGTGGCTAGCTCTTGCGAGTGAGGCTGAGGCTGGAGAACAGCAGGTCAAGGCCAGCCAGAGCTACATAAGGACACCTTGACTCAGAAATGTAAGGCAGGCAATACTTCTAACCCCACCCGGGAGCCCCAGTGTCCCACTGTGGGGAGCGGCCGGTGCCTGTCATGAAAACGTCACATAGAGAAGGCACGTCTGCAGAGCTCCGCTGACGCACTGGACCAACACTAGAAATCTGCCACCATTTTCAAAAACAGGTGGAGGAGAACGGCAGTTGTTTTGCAGCCGTCTGGAATGTTGTCCTGGGACGGGTGCTCACAGCCACCGTCAGCTGAGCTGACCCTGGGCTCGGATCACAGACCTTGGGGACTCCAGCAGTGCACCCCCTTCCTGAAAGCCAACCATAAGACTGGACCCTGGCTGCTGCATGTCGAACAGCCTTCCAAGCAGGTAGAATATGAACCAACAGGACTCCTGCAGACAGACAGGGCGCCCTGCACAGACAGACAGGACTCCTTGCACAGACAGACAGGGCGCCCTGCACAGACAGACAGGACTCCCTGCACAGACAGACAGGGTGCCCTGCACAGACAGACAGGGTGCCCTGCACAGACAGACAGGGCTGTCTCTCTCTGGGGACTCAACATGCGTGCGACTAGGGGTTCAAGAGGGTTCTGCAGAGTTCCAAAGAAAGAGGACAGCAATTTGGGACTCATGGTGCACAGCAAGCACGGGCTGCTGATCCACACCCAGGACACAGGCAGGGAGCCAGGCGCAGAGCCAGACTTGAGCACACTCAACCCAGCAGCATGCTGACTGCCTTGTGGAGGCTAGTGTGTCATCTGTGCAACGCCACGCTCATCAAGCTAAAGAACATTGGCTTCACCTTTGCTAGGGGTACAGGGTCCACAAACCCGGGCTACAGCCCTCCTCCCCACAGGACCCCAGCTCTTCAGCAGGTGAGGGGTCCATGCTGGGTCAGCTCTGGTTCTACAGGCTCAAGTGCCCATGAGTGCCAGAAACTGAGATGGAGACCCAGAGCCGGTGCCCACATGTCCAGCCCACACCGGCCCCCTCTCCACAGCCCTCCCTCCATAGCCCTCCCCCCTCCACAGCCCCCCTCTCCACCCTCACACCGGCCCCCTCTCCACAGCCCTCCCCTCTCTACAGCCCCCCTCTCCACCCTCACATGCCGACCCGTCTCTCCACACACTGCAGGACCTGGTCTTGGAAATGACTGCACATGTACAGACCACAGTGACTGGCGGAAAAGTGAAGCGCTAGCCTGTGTCCACAGGACTGGACATGACCTCAACAGGAGCACCTTCTGCTCCTCCCCGGTCCCTGCTCCAGGACTACTGGGCAGCAAGTACCTTCCAGGCATTCGGCATGGGCTGCAACCACCACCACACAGGGCTGCCAACCTAGCCTGGAAAAGCCCAACACGCCACTGCAGTGGTCCCGCCCAGGCCCCAAACTGGGCACAGCCCCCACCCTCCAGGGGTCATGTACACACAGCCCCCACCCTCCAGGGGTCATGTCCCCTGCACAGCCCTCACCCTCCAGGGGTCATGTCCACACAGCCCCGCCCTCCAGGGGTCATGTCCCCTGCACAGCCCTCATCCTCCAGGGGTCATGTTCACACAGCCCCGCCCTCCAGGGGTCATGTCCCTCACAGCCCCCCCGCCCTCCAGGGGTCATGTCCCCTGCACAGCCCCCGCCCTCTAGGGGTCATGTCCCCTGCACAGGCCCTGCCCTCCAGGGGTCATGTCCCCTGCACAGCCCCCGCCCTCCAGGGGTCATGTCCCACACAGCCCCCGCCCTCCAGGGGTCATGTCCCACACAGCCCCCGCCCTCCAGGGGTCATGTCCCACACAGCCCCCGCCCTCTAGGGGTCATGTCCCACACAGCCCCTGACCCCCAGGGGTCAAGTCCCACACAGGCCCCGCCCTCCAGGGGTCATGGCTGGACCCCAAACTAAGCACAGCCCTGGACTCCTGTGCAGAGGACAGAACAGCAGTTCTCAGGTGGTCAGGGCGGGCACATGAGTACTGGCTCTGGAGAAGCCCAGACCTTCGGCAGGGCCCGCCGGGCTGCTCCTTGCAGAGGGGACAAGCCTCTCTGCCTCCCCTAGGCAAGGCAGGTGCTCTCCAGTGCCTCTCCTGGATGAAGGGTGAAGGTGCGGGCCACCGTCAGTGGTCAGCAGCCCCGCCGCTCACTCCAGGGCCGCGGGGGCAGGGTCCTCACCTGGGACCACACCGTTGGTGGCAATGGCACTCATGGAGATGGCAGTCAGCATGGTCTGTGAAGAGAAAGGTGGCTCTTCAGGAAGGCACGCCCTGAGGTGTGGGGGCCCGGTCACCGTCCAGGCCAGGCCGCAGCACAGCTGGGTGACCAGACCCCTCCCTACACCGGCATTCGGCCCCGTCCCCCTCAGGCCTCAACACTGGCCCCACAGCCAGCAGGCCCCACCAGGATCTGCCTGTGCCCAGGGGAATTCCAGCCAGGGGTATGACTCAGGAGGCACAGGAGGGCAAGCAAGCAGATCCAAGGGGTCCCTGCGGTTCCCACCTCCCACGGGGCTGGCAGGCCTGCTCCAGCCACCAGCCCTCGGGAACCTTGCAATAACCAGCCGAAGTCCAGACAAGTGCCCTGGGGCAGACACACACCGAGGGACCAGATCAGGGAAAGGCAGGTGGGCAGCGGGTGGGGGCCGCCTGGGACAGTGGTACGGGGTGACCAGCCAGAGGCCAGGCAGGGGGAGCCTCCTGGGACAGTGGTACGGGGTGACCAGCCAGAGGCCAGGCAGGGGGGCCTGGGACAGTGGTACAGGGTGACCAGCCAGAGGCCAGGCAGGGGGGCCTGGGACAGTGGTACGGGGTGACCAGCCAGAGGCCAGGCAGGGGGGCCTGGGACAGTGGTACGGGGTGACCAGCCAGAGGCCAGGCAGGGGGAGCCTCCTGGGACAGTGGTATGGGGTGACCAGCCAGAGGCCAGGCAGGGGGGCCTGGGACAGTGGTATGGGGTGACCAGCCAGAGGCCAGGCAGGGGGGCCTGGGACAGTGGTCCAAAAGGCAGTCCTGTGAAGTTGCACTGTTTGGATTCTTTCCAGAAAACAATCTGCTCTACAGTGGAAGATTCCAGAAAGAATCTTCTATCTGTCCTTCTCAACACACTAGGAGAAACCAAGGAAAGCAAGCTGCTGAAGAGCTGAGGCACAACAGAAAGTACAGCAACCGGGCTCAGGCCTGTCATCCTGGCTACTCACGAGGCTAGGCCTGAGGATCCCAGTTCAAAGCCAGCCCGGGCAGAAAAGTTCATGAGACTCTGAACCACCGAAGAGCTGGAAGTGAAGCTGTGGCTCAGTGGTAGAGCACTGTCTTTGGAAAAAAAGAGCTCAGGGACAACACCCTGGCTGAGTTCAAGCCAAGGACCAGCACACACACACACCAAAAAAGATAAAGCAGACAGAACACAGAGGTAAGAAGGTCTCATGTTGCAGGCACATGGGAGGCCACCTAGGTCTGAGGACGGAGTCTGACGCTGGCTCTTTCTCTAACACCAGTGCTACCTTGCTGTCCCTTGTCACCTGCAGCAGGACCCCGATGAGCAGCCAAAGTGGCCTCTGCCACCCCAGCCCAGTGCCAACCACAAAGCAGCCCACCAGCGGGATGCAGCTAGGAAAGGCCTCCACATCTGTGTGTGGCGGGCTGGTCGGAGCAGCCTCGCCCCCAGCCAACCCGTGTGTGAACAATGAGATAGGGCAGAGCCCGCCCCGCCCCCGCAGCCATCGCGAAGACGGCACCTGGCGCTGCTGGAGAAAGGCCACAGGGCAGCAACGGCAACTCACACAGGTGCAGCACATGGCCACGATGAGGAAGGACTCCAGGACGCCGGCCGCACCCACAATCCAGGTCAGGCGCAGGAAGAGGATCACACCCAGGATATTCTGCAGGCAGGGCAGGTACACGCCAATGAAGGTGCCCATGCGCGGAGCCTGCGAGAGAGCAGGAGGTGTGGACGGTCAGTCCCTCCGCTTGCAGCCCCACAGAGCGAGACCCAGAGGTCCCGGGAACAGGGGCCAGACAGAAGGACGAGGACCGGTGAAGATGCTGACCCATGACTGTGTCCCAGCAGGAACCCAGGTTCCAGGGCTCCAGAACGAGATCTCAGCCACTCAGGGCTGTTTTGCTGCCTGGCTCTGCTCCGAGCTAGCCAGCTCCGCTCTCCATTGGGGAGAGGGCTCTGGTGGGAAGCTTCAGAGGGCAAGACTGGATGTCAGCTGCGCTCAGGAGGTGGCGCGGCCGATCCTGACACCACCGAGGCTGTCTCGATGGAGAGGAGAGTTTGGAAGGAGAGCCAAACACAAGAAAGACACCGCCACGTGAACACAGAAGTCACAGCCACAGCCAGTCCTTGCCCCCACGCAGGAAGAGCTGCCAACGAGGACCTGAACGACCACGTGGAAGGGGTGACACACCTCTCATTCCCAAAATCCTCTCCACAGACAAGCAAACCAATCAAGCTGGAGCTGGCCAGCCTCCGCACGCCGCCTGGCTTGGGCCGGCTGACAGCAGAGGTGTCTGCTGTTGGGGACACGCTTCAGACACCCCCCCCACATGAGGCTGACCACAACAGGGGTCCCAGCAGAGATACATCTCAGCGTAGGCAAGCGCACACTGCTGAGAAGACCTCTCCTGATTGCAGCCCCTGTGGGTGAAGCTGGAGAGGATGTGAAGCCTGAGGGCAGAGAGCAGACACAACAGTATGCTGAGAATTCCACCAGGAAAGGGCAACACGGCCGTGCAGGCTGCACACGGGCCACGCCCCTCACAGCCCAACCAGGTAGCAGACCTCGGAGTTCCGCTGTCTGAATCTCAGGGGTTCCACAAGAAGCTAGCCAGTGTGTGGGGCGGGGTCCAAAGGCCTGGGCTGCCACCATGAGCCCCGCAGCCAGTGTCACGCAGTTCTGAGCAGCCACACACCTCCCAGCCTTGGAACCACCTGGTCGGGATGCCGCACTCTGGGGCAGAGAGGAAAGTCCTTCTAGACTCTGCAAGCTGGGCAGACAGAGAAAGGTCTTCGGGATTTCTCAGTTGCATAGAAGTGTAAGGTGTGTGTACAGTTTCTAAGCCAGAAGCAATGTACAATGTCACAAGTGGACCTGGGAGGCCTCCTGGTGTACACGTGACCTGGGAAGCTCCCCATCTATATGTGACCTGGGAAGGCCCTGTGTACACGTGACCTGGGAAGGCCCTGTGTACACGTGACCTGGGAAGGCCCTGGGTACACGTGACCTGGGAAGTCCCCTGTGTACACGTGACCTGGGAAGGCCCTGTGTACACGTGACCTGGGAAGGCCCCTGTGTACATGTGACCTGGGAAGGCCCTGTGTCCATGTGACCTGGGAGGCCTCCTGTGTACACGTGACCTGGGAAGGCCCCTGTGTACATGTGACCTGGGAAGGACGTGACCTGGGAAGGTCCTGTGTCCATGTGACCTGGGAAGGCCCTGTGTCCATGTGACCTGGGAAGGCCCCTGTGTACACGTGACCTGGGAAGGCCCCTGTGTACACGTGACCTGGGAAGGCCCTGTGTACACGTGACCTGGGAAGTCCCCTGTGTCCATGTGACCTGGGAAGGCCCTGTGTACATGTGACCTGGGAAGGCCCTGGGTACACGTGACCTGGGAAGGCCCCTGTGTACACGTGACCTGGGAAGGCCCCTGTGTACACGTGACCTGGGAAGGCCCTGGGTACACGTGACCTGGGAAGTCCCCTGTGTACACGTGACCTGGGAAGGCCCTGTGTCCATGTGACCTGGGA
>NW_012267237.1:877520-878524 GCF_000151885.1 Dipodomys ordii
CCCTGTGTACACGTGACCTGGGAAGGCCCTGTGTACACGTGACCTGGGAAGGCCCTGTGTACACGTGACCTGGGAAGGTCCTGTGTCCATGTGACCTGGGAAGGCCCTGTGTACACGTGACCTGGGAAGGCCCTGTGTACACGTGACCTGGGAAGGCCCTGTGTACATGTGACCTGGGAGGCCTCCTGGTGTACACATGACCTGGGAAGCTCCCCCTCTACATGTGACCTGGGAAGGCCCTGTGTACACGTGACCTGGGAAGGCCCTGTGTACATGTGACCTGGGAAGGCCCCTGTGTACACGTGACCTGGGAAGGCCCTGTGTACACGTGACCTGGGAAGGCCCTGTGTACATGTGACCTGGGAAGGCCCCTGTGTACACGTGACCTGGGAAGGCCCTGTGTACACGTGACCTGGGAAGGCCCTGTGTACACGTGACCTGGGAAGGCCTCATGTACACGTGACCCTTGTGTACGCGTGACCCTCATGTACATGTGACCGCCTGCTCACCAGGGCCCAGCCTCAGATCCCAGCAGCCCTGGGATGAAAACCTGGCGCTGGCTCTGTCCAGTCCCAGGGACCCTAGGTCCTTCCTAAAGGGCCTGTCTACCCCCAGCCTCACAGCTCCCACTGAGAGCGAGCTCTGAAGGACCAAGTAGACCCAGGACCAGCACAAACGGCAAAGTGCTGGCTGGGAAATCCTGTGCCTGCAGCTGGAAATGAGCTTGTGTGTCAGAGGGGGTGGGGGGACAGTCCTTCTATCCTGGGCGTCACTGCTCCCCCCCCCCCCCCCCGTAGGCCAGCCAAGACCTGCTTACTCATGACTCACAAGATCTGGTTCCTCCACTAACTGAAATCTAGCTCAGAGCGCCAGTGCCACACCCCAGGAGCACAATGACCAAGGAAGTGTGGCCCTGGGGCCTGCTGGGGTGGGCCTAAGGCCCTGGGGCCTGCTGGGGTGGGCCTAAGGCCCTGGGGCCTGCTGGGGTGGGCCTAAGGCCCTGG
>NW_012267237.1:879554-880172 GCF_000151885.1 Dipodomys ordii
GCTGGGGTGGGCCTAAGGCCCTGGGGCCTGCTGGGGTGGGCCTAAGGCCCTGGGGCCTGCTGGGGTGGGCCTAAGGCCCTGGGGCCTGCTGGGGTCCACGGGGCACACCCCTTGGGGGAGGGGCATGACAGTGGGCTCTGTCCCAGGGTGGGGCAGGAGCAGGGTCAGCACTGCAGGCCTGGCCGGGCAGTGCCCTGAGCAGGCCAGAACTGAGCACAGGAACTGAGCAGACAAGCCACTAAAGCTCCAAAAGACAGACAGACACGTGTGCCGTGGGCAGGGAAGGCTTAGCAGGTGCAGGGCCAGGGCAAGAATCTATTGGGCCGTCGCAGCACCCCGGCTCTGGTAGACCTCTAGCAGCACCCGAGCAATGAACCCAGTACCAGGACTGCTCACTCCCCCATGCAGCTCCCACTGCCAGCCCTACCCCAGACGGTCAGCCAGGGAGATGAAGGGCAGCAGCATCCAGACATAACTCCAAGGAAGCCGCTGTGTGGTCTCTTCTGTGCCGGAAGACAGCTAGGGCCACACTGGACCAGACGCCCTGTCAGCCCCAGCCCTGCCCCAGGACCACACTGGACCAGACGCCCTGTCAGCCCCAGCCCTGCCCCAGGACCA
>NW_012267237.1:880222-902169 GCF_000151885.1 Dipodomys ordii
CCACACTGGACCAGACGCCCTGTCAGCCCCAGCCCTGCCCCAGGACCACACTGGACCAGACGCCCTGTCAGCCCCAGCCCTGCCCCAGGACCAGGCCATGGGGCCCATCTCAAGGCATCTCCTAGGACTTCAATCACAAGAGTTTCAAAACTAACGCTGAACATCCCGTGAGTCTCTTAGACACACAGAAGTGTTTGAACTTAGTATTGTGTGTGCCGGTCCGGTGAGCTGAACTCAAGATCTGGGCACTGTCCCTGAGGACATGCTCCACTTGAGCCACAGCTCTATTTCCAGGTTTTTGGTCATTAATTGGAGATAAGAGTCTCATGGACTGTCCTTCCCAGGCTGGCTTTGAACTGCGATCCTCAGATCTCAGCCTCCTCAGTAGCTTCAATTACAGGGGTGAGCCACTGGCTCAACCTGCTGTATGTTTGAGCCGGCTCAAACATACAGCACTAACTGCTATGTTCACAGTAAAAAAAGTGCAGGGGTCAGCCACTTGGTAGCTTGACATCCTAATGGCTGCACAGAGCCAGCGTCAGGCTGGACACTGCTACAGCGGCACCTGGGGCAGCTGGAGGCGTTGTGCAGAGTGGACCGGAGGGAGACACCATGAGACCGGCAGGGAGGCGCAGGTCTCCAGAAGCAGAGCCACCCCTTCTTTCTGCTCCACACATCAGACATCTCGTTCTCCAGAGGAAGCAGAGGCTTCGCAGGCTGGCTGAGAGTGCACACTATCGCGCTCCTCGCCACCACCGCTAAGCTCTGCTGAGCAAAGCGTGCATTTGTGCAGGGGACGTGGAAACACGGACTCTCGTGGAGACCAGGGGAGGGAAACGTGATCCTGCCAATACCTCAGAACCTGGAAAGGGGGCCTGTCTAGTCTCTGTGAGAGCTGGAGTGTTAGGCGCAGATCCAGGAAGGCTGGTTCCTGTGGCTGCCCAGGCCCGAGGGACCGGGCCCAGGTGCCCAGGGCTGCCCTGACCCCCTGGAGCTGCCACACCTGCTGACTCCCACGCAGGGGGCTGGGACACTGTCAGTCGATGGCCAGAGCCCAGTTCCTTTCTCAGCACCCAGACCTGAATGTCATCTGGAGATACAGGACACAGACAAGATGTCTGCTGATAGGACACAGAACAATGAAGAGCTCCCAGGGAGATAAAGAGGGCTGACAACCTGCAAATTCACTGCTTAGAAAGTAATCCTCAGGCCAGGCTGCATCCCTGGGCCCAGAAAGATGCGTGGCGGAGTGGAGAGTGCAGGGGAACATGTGTGACGGAGTGGAGAGCGCACGGGAACATGCGTGGCCGAGTGGAGAGTGCATGGGAACATGCGTGGCAGAGTGGAGAGCACACGGGAACATGCGTGGCGGAGTGGAGAGCACACGGGAACATGTGTGACAGAGTGGAGAGCGCACAGGAACATGCATGACGGAGTGGAGAGTGCACAGGAACATGTGTGACGGAGTGGAGAGCGCACGGGAACATGCGTGACGAAGTGGAGAGCGCACGGGAACATGTGTGACGAAGTGGAGAGCGCATGGGGACACGTGTGATGGAGTGGAGAGTGCACGGGAACATGCGTGACGGAGTGGAGATCGCACGGGGACACACGTGGCGGAGTGGAGAGCACACGGGAACATGCGTGACAGAGTGGAGATCGCACGGGGACACGCGTGACGAAGTGGAGAGCGCACGGGAACATGCGTGATGGAGTGGAGAGAGCACGGGAACATGCGTGACGAAGTGGAGAGCGCACGGGAACATGCGTGACGAAGTGGAGAGCGCACGGGGACACGTGTGATGGAGTGGAGAGTGCACGGGGACATGCGTGACGGAGTGGAGAGTGCACGGGGACACGCGTGGCGGAGTGGAGAGTGCACGGGAACATGCGTGACGGAGTGGAGAGTGCACGGGGACACGCGTGGCGGAGTGGAGAGTGCACGGGAACATGCGTGACGGAGTGGAGAGCGCACGGGAACATGCGTGACGAAGTGGAGAGCGCACGGGAACATGCGTGACGAAGTGGAGAGCGCATGGGGACACATGTGATGGAGTGGAGAGCACACGGGAACATGCGTGACGGAGTGGAGATCGCACGGGGACACGCGTGGCGGAGTGGAGATCGCACGGGGACACGCGTGGCGGAGTGGAGAGTGCACGGGAACATGCGTGACGGAGTGGAGAGCACACAGGGTGGCGCGGCGGTACCTTGGCCTCGCGGCGCCGGCTGTCCTCATCCTCCTCGTGCTCCACCACACCCTGGCTCAGGTTGGTGTAGGTGGCCAGCTTGTTCAACAGTGAGGACACCATGGGGTTGCTGTCCATCTCCTCCTGTGAGCACAGGGTCAGTCTCAGGCAGGCCCTCGGCAGATCGCCGCCAGCCCGCCCTCCCTGGCACGAGGGCCAGCGTGGCGCTGAGCCGAGGCCCCACACACGCATGTGGCCGGTCTGGAGTCAGGGGTGCGAGTGCCAGGCCACGGGGGCCCACAAAGCTGAAGCATCCCCACCTTCGGGGGCCTGTGGAACAGGACCCTGAGGTGCCAGGTGAGTCAGACCACGTGCCCTGCGGTCCTTGGACCCCTCCCCGTCGGGGCCGTGCCCGGCGGCCCTCGAACCCGGTCCTCCGAGGCCAGGCAGGCAGGCTCCCATCACTCCAGGGACCATCCAGCCAAGGAGTCTTGATTTTTCCCCAGGAAAGTCACTGCCCTGCCCCTTCCTCTGAGAGAAAGTAAAATAAAATTACCTCAAACAGGGCCATGTTCTTCCCTTCAAAGTAACTTTCTCTTTCCATCTCCACATTGTTGATGAACGGGCTGATTTCCCTGGGATTCCCATCTCCTGTGGGAAACAGATTTGGGCCAAATTTAGAAGAAAGTTATGGAGGGCAGGCACCGGGCTGGGCTGGCCCCACACCTGTGACCCCAGCTCAGAATGCTTGTGTGCTAATGCACTCTCCTGCTCACCCATCCATGCTAAAAAGGCAACGGTGCATCCCAGAATATGCACAATTTGTTTTAAAATGAAGAAGTCCTACCCTCACCTGCCCAACTGGGACCCCAGGCCAAGGAAGTCTCTCATGCAAATTGCACCGCTAGCCCTCTGCTCCTCACTGCTGCACCGCTGCAGCTAGCCCTCTGCTCCTCACTGCTGCACAACTGCACCGCTAGCCCTCTGCTCCTCACTGCTGCACAGCTGCACCGCTAGCCCTCTGCTCCTCACTGCTGCACAGCTGCACCGCTAGCCCTCTGCTCCTCACTGCTGCACAGCTGCAGCTAGCCCTCTGCTCCTCACTGCTGCACAGCTGCACCTCTAGTCCTCTGCTCCCTCTGTGATTCTGGAAGGATACAGAAAGGAATCTCTGTTTTTCTCCCTGGAGACACAGGAGATCTTTGTCCAGAGACACAGGAGATCCTAGTCCAGAGACACAGGAGATCCTAGTCCAGAGACACAGGAGATCCTAGCCCAGAGACACAGGAGATCCTAGCCAGAGACACAGGAGATCCTAGCCCAGAGACACAGGAGATCCTAGCCCAGAGACACAGGAGATCCTAGCCCAGACACACAGGAGATCCTAGCCCAGAGACACAGGAGATCCTAGCCCAGAGACACAGGAGATCCTAGCCAGAGACACAGAAGATACTAGCTCGGACTTCCCAGCTACAGTCACCCCCATGGGAAAGGTGTTTGATTCTGGGAACTCAAACTAGGGCAGATCACAGGACACCTACCCCATGTCCCCTGGTTCCACCAAATGGTACTGGGCGTCACATCTCTAGAGACTTAGGCCTCAGCACCCCAACCTTGGGAGAGGGCTGTGCTCTCCAGAGAAGGCAGGCACCGCTGTGGGGGAGAGTTGCGGGAGTGCAGGCAGCAGGGTCGAGTCGGGGTGGGGCAGGGCAGATCAGAAACAGCTTGGCAAGCACAGGCACCACGGAGGGTGATGCTAGGGGGCTGGACGCCCCCTCAGCACCCCACAAAGGCTTCCAGTTCGTTTCTGGCTGCAAGTAGACAAAGGTTCTAGCCCCACAGGCCCCAGGCACAGGCCGGGATGTCCATCTGCCACAGGACAGCAGTGCCTGCCCAGCTACACAGCTAGCCACGGGGGCGTTCTGGGAAGTGAGCTCCAGGACCCAACACATGTGCCGGGTCTGCGGGAGGAAGAAGCCTGAGCTGCCCCCTTCCTCCACAACTCTTTCCTCAGCAGAACCCCTTCAGTGTACACTCAAGAGCTCATTCATCCCAACAAACCCAGGAATGCCAGCAGAAGTCAGAGACAAGTCCAGAAATGCCTGAGGCAACACGGGCAGTAGGGTCCCATGGCACAGGCCCGCCAAACCCTGCAGAGCTGGGCTGGGGGCAGGAGCTGGGGGTTGAACTTGAGGCTTCACCCTAGCCAGGAAATGTTCAACCTCTAGAGCCCCACCCCCACCCACCCCCAGCCTCACCCCGAGCCACACCCCAGCCACACCCCCAGCCCCAGGAAAGTCTTCTTCAGTGTGTTTTGACTTTAAATTTGTACACCTTGAATGGGGTGTGTACACCTGAAGGGGCTCAGGTCCCACTAACAGATGAGTTTTCCTGATGCTAAAGTGGACAATGTCAAAAACAAAACAAACCCCCGGTAAGGCCTGCACAGGGACATCCCTCCCTCCTGGCTAAGTTTCCGCCCAGATCTGTTACCTAGGTAACTGGCAGACCTGGAAGCAGTCACGTTCCCCTCCTGCTAGGTCACACCCTGGGCCACCTCTGGTCACATGCCTCCCATCTGACCTTAGGAGGGTCCCAGACCCTGAGGTCAGGTCCAGATCCAGTGTGGCTACACCTTTCCCCGACCTGGCCACACCTCTTCCTGTTTAAGGCCTAACCCAGGGCCAGCAGCATGGAGTGCCAACCTGGCCTGGTCCCAGCAGGGCTACTGAATAAACCTACCCCTTACCTGAATACCACATGTGTGGTGCTGTTCTTACTTGGCAACCTCTTTTTATAAACCTAACATAAGTGGTATTTAATATACCTTACCCCCCCCCACCCCAGCCAGGATCTGAGGTCTGCAGCCAGCCCAGACAGCTCATCTGAGAGACTCTTGTCTCCAATTAACCAGGAAAATGCCTGAAATGGAGATATGTCTCAAGCATCAGTCTAGAGCAGATATAGTGAAGCAAGAGAATGAGGTTCTGAGCTCAAGCCCCAATGGGTATGAAAAATAAATAAGTAGCACATAAAGCAGGCACTGGATCCACAGACAGGCTCCACCCACCCGGGGGAGAGGGCACACAGCACAGCCAGCCATTCGGTTCTGAGATATGGATGCCCATCTGGTCCTCACCGCCACCTCGGAGTCTTAATAGATGGGGCCTCTTCACCCAGTTCCAAGAACTACAGGTGTGTCAAGGGTCCTTAAGCTCCAGGAAAGTCTGGCTCCAGGGAATTCTTGCCCTTGATTGCCCCAGCCGTTCCCTCCAGATAACCTTTAACTAGATTGCTTTTGTAGGATTAGTTCCTCATACCAATCCTCGAGTGGTTTTTGACTTTAGATGTTTCCCACTAACTCTTTATGGGCTGCTGAGTTCTTTGGGCCGGGAACTAGAGTGTGGCGCTGATGGCATTCCAAAGAACACTTCTTGTACCTAAGCTTCGGAGGTTCAAATTCCCCAAATCCTGATGGAGTGTGCTGGCCTTACCGATGGCCCCTGCCTGCTCACAGCACAGATGCCTGCTCTGCCTGCCCACAGCACTGCTGCTCACAGCACAGCTGCTCACTGCACAGCTGCCTGCTCTGCCTGCCCACAGCACAGCTGCCTGCTCTGCCTGCCCACAGCACAGCTGCCTGCTCTGCCTGCTCTGCCTGCTCACAGCACAGCTGCCTGCTCTGCCTGCCCACAGCACAGCTGCTCACAGCACAAGCTGCTTGTGAAGGACGCCAGAGACTCCAGGTGCCTGAACTCCAGGAGCTGACGCACTTCCCTGACCCTTGGCCTCTTCTGTCCTCAGCAGATGTCTGACCCAGGCTTTGATCATGACCTTCATAATCAAGGCCATCGGGCCAGTGTACAAAGGAATACAAAGCACAGCCCTGAATTTGATATGAGCCACTCCTAGGCCCCAATAACGTGGTGCCCAATTACGTGTTCAAAACACAACTGGAGAGAAAGAAATCCATGAGCCCAAAGCCAAGAAATGGCCGAGCTCTAACCAGCACTTCCCTCCCGAGACCAAGCAAGACAGCTCACCTCAGAGACAGAGACCCCACCAAGGCCCCCATGCCCATTGGCAGGTCACACTGCCCTGGGGACAGAAGGACTAAACAGAGCTGCAGGCTGGAGGGGCCAATGGCGGCAGACAACACGGAACCCCTGCTTCCTTCCTGTGGGCAGCACAAGAGGCTACGGGGAACCCTGGGAACTTTAAACTTTCTATGTCGATTCCAAGTTACCTATTCCCTCCTGCAGAGGTGCTGAAAATAAAATGCTCATCCCTAGGAAATGTGCCTAGGAAAGGTCTTGAAATCACTACATACCTACAAACAGGGCGACATGTGTGTGGAGACAACAGAAAGGCAGGTGTGAGGTCTGCACATGGACACCTCCCTCCGGGCCAAGCTCCTGCCCAGATCTGTTACCTAGGTAATGGGCAGACCTGGAAGCAGTCACCTTCCCCTCCTGCTAGGTCATATCCTAGGTCACCTCTGGTCACATGCCTCCCATCTGACCTTAGAGGGTCCCAGGAGCTGAGGTCACGTCCAGATCCAGTGTGTCCACACCTTTCCCCCCGGCCACACCTCTTCCTGTCCCTGGCCTAGCTAAGTCCTGGCCAGGGGTGGGTACCTTCTTTCTTTTCAGCCTTGCCTCTCCTCCATGCACAGCAGGGGGCAGCAGTTCAGAAACTAAACTTCTCCTGCCTGAATAGCAGCATATGGTGTTCTCTTTATCGGCTACCTAATGAAACCTACCTATTTAATACACCTTACATGAGGGAGACAGGAGATGGAGGAATCAGGGAGGAGGCCCAGGGCAAAGGTGGGAAACTAAAGCAGATGAACACGCAAATTCACACGCCTGTAGTTTTCCAGTCTGAAGTCAAATCAAATTCACCTTTAAGGAAGAAATACAAAAACGTTGGCCTTCTTGAAAATGTCGGCTGCAAATCCCAGGTGCTCTGGAGACAAGGCCTCCAAGGTCTGTCTCAAGCTCTCTACTTCTGAGCCAGCCACTCAGCACCCGTCTGTCCCAGTGGCCAGGTACACAGAGATCAGCGGTTCTAAGGTGAAAACTGGAGACCAAAGCACTAGCCAGCCACACGTGAGGCCACACCCCAGCCCCAGGGCTGGCTGTAGGTCACCAGCTCTAAACTAAGGTCATCGAGGACTAGCCAGCGGCCCAGCTGCCCGAGGGAGGGGACAGACACAGGGTTTCAGATTCTCCCCTAGAAGCCAACCCTGCTTACGACCTTGGACAAAGTCACCCCTCCCAGAGAGCCAACACAGGGGATGAGGAAAGGCCAGCCGGCCCACCAGTCACCTGCTGGGTGACTGAACACAGTTAGGACCTTAGCAGCCTGTGGAGAGCCAGCTCAACACTGGCCCTCCACCTTTACAACTCACAAGATGACAAAGAACCAAAGCCCAGAGCGGCCCCACAAGCTGCCTGCCGAAAGGAGAAAACAGCACAAGAAAAGGCTTATCCGGGCATTCATTTCTGTACCTAAGCACCATAAAGCTGGAAATCTGGCCAGGCTCAGGCTTGGAGGCCCGGTGGGGGAGGGAGAGCCTTGCTCAGGAGAGCAAGCAGAAACACAGGCAAGCACAGAAACCAGCAACAACAGAAATCACAGCACAAAGACACCACCATGGCGAGCCTTTACTCTTGTCCTCAGATGGCCAGCTCCAGTCCTTTAAAAAGAAGATGCTTCTCTGTTGACAAAAGTCACCTGGTCACCACGAAAGTGATGTGAAGGTAGGTCTCTCCCAAAGCAAGAGGAGAGGCCTTTCCATGGGTTTCCATGGAGCTGGAGCGCAGAGGAAATGCCCACCAACAACCGCCGCCAGCCCGAGGGGCGTTCAAGTGACATCCTGGAGTCAAGAAATGCTTAATTAAAAACAAAGGCCTCCATCTGAGCAATTCTCCTGCATTTCTAGCGCTCAGAAACTCTTGCAAGCTGTTTTCTTCACTACCTGGAGGATTCATGGTTTTAAGATCTCCCCTGGTTACTTTTAAATCTAAATACACCCAAGTTTCAGTTTATGTTTCCTGAGACACCGTGTTACAATTAAAGTCTGCACTGGAGACATACTGATCTAAGCACACACATGTACATGTACATGCACACACACACACACACCTGTGCACACATGAACACGTCTCAGGAACACCCGGCCTGGGCCGCTCCCTGCCCGTCCGAGCCGTCCCACACACAGAGGCTCTCCCTGGCAGCAAGCATGAGCTCGGAGGGCATCCACATGCAGGACTGGCCTACACACCCGATCTGAATTCATGTCCCCCGCGGGACCAGCCCGGGCCCTGGGCAGCACAGGTGTGCTCCCGCGGAGACCCACAAGGCGCTCACCTACAGTGGCGTCCCCAGAGTCCCCATCCCTGTCCGTCTGCATATTCATGGTGACTGGAAGGATCCAAGGGTAATCCTGGGAAGAGTGCAGGCTGGGTGTGCTGGCAGGGAAGCTGGGTGGACCACCAGCAGGGCCCTCCCAGCACGGGTCGTCCGGGGTGCCACCGCCCAGCCGGCAGCCCCTGCGGTGCTGGGCATTGACCGGGGTGGCTTCTGCCAGCCAAACAAAGCAGAGGGATGGAGAGATAAGGAAGAGCGGTGACCTGGATCAGGTGTCTACCGCCAAGCACTTAAACACAGCCACACGGCTGACAGGCAGAGCAGGAGCCCGATGCCTTCCGGCTCCCGGAGAGAGCCAGCCCTCCCCAGCCAGCAAGGGTGTGTGATGGGCAGGCTGGGGTCAGAAGTTTAATCACAGTCTGGCTAGCAGATCATCATAGCCCAACATCCCCTTCTGATGCACCTTCACATTTAAGGACTAACAACACTCAACTTGCCACACTGACAAACACACTTTTGAAACCCTGATCCCTTCTACATGACACAGGAAATGATCTGCCACTGGCTACATGCACGATTACAAGGGCTGACGTGGAATTCATAGCTCAGGCGGAGCCCACAGCCTCCAAAAGTTGATATGTACTAAAATTCTGAACCAATTCTGAACAGCCCTCCGGAGCCGTGGACAGCCCTCCAGAGCCGTGGACAGCCCTCCGGAGCCGTGGACAGCCCTCCGGAGCCATGGACAGCCCTCCGGAGCCGTGGACAGCCCTCAGGAAGGCCGGGAGAGGCCAGTCCCAGGGGGCCTAGCAACACTGCCTTCTGCTTCACATCGTGATAGTTCCGGGTGCTTCTGTCACTGAGAAATGGTAACGAACAACCTTCAGCCAGTAAAACCCACAACAGAACAGAGAGGCAGCCTCTTTCGTGTCCGTGGTGACACGAGGCTGAGGGCCGTCTGGGTCACATCCCCGCTTCCCAGAGCACCCGGTGCCAGGGTCTAAGGTCCTCAGGACAGAGGACCAAGAGAGCTGAGGGGTTCCGGTGGATCAGAGGGGGGAGGTTGTCCAGGCCTTCCACCAAGGGGCCTGAGTGTCAACCACCCTGACCTTTGGCCTTGGAAGGGCGGAGCCTTGTTTGGGGGAACCTGGTGAGAAAGCTGCTGATTCCCACGGACGGACAGACAGACGGACAGACAGACGCTGGCTGGCTGGAGGCCCTGGGGGGAGGCTGCTGGCCGCGCCCACACCTCACACAGCCACTTCCTGCAGCGAAGTCCTGGACAGCCTCTAAATGCATATTTAATGGTCTCCAGGTAACGTGAGCAGCAGCAGCCCCCAGCAGGCCCGGCCGGCCCCAGGGCACCGGCAGCCTGTGGTGTCTAGGCAAAGCCTGCCTCCTGACCTGGTGCCCGGAAATGGCGCGTCAGAGCAGAAACCAGAGTCTGCGCTAGCTACCACACAGGCAGAGCACAACTGTCCGTTTGTTTCCTGCCACACGTGTTCTAAACAGCTACAGCAGGGGCTGGCTTTACTACAGGTGGCAGGGAGAGGCTGGGAGAGATGCTGCCGAGGCCCCCACCCAGGGCCATGGTAGTGTGTGGCCTGACCGGAGCCACAGGACTGGCACTTTCTCTGGGGTCCTTCCCAACCAGAGGCAAAGTCAGGGTTTCGAGGGGTGCTACGGGAAATGAGGAGACCTCAGGAGCCAAGGCCCCCGACTCCCTGCGCTGAGCAGGGCCCCGCAGCCCCGCCGCCTGTCACCAGACGCTACACGGTGCATTTCCACCCCTAGCCACATAGGTCCAGCCACTCTAAAACCCCTGCAGGCCACAGGCCCTTTGCATCACACAGGAAGCCCCTGCTACCACGCCTTCTGGCCACCCTGAGCAGCCAGAGCTTCATGACGCCGCCTGGGCCAGGACAGGGCCTCGGCGGCGCGGCCACCACTTCTCTCCCTCGCTGAGAAAGCCTGGCAGTTTTGTGAACACAGTGCCCCGGCCGGTCTGCCCTCAGAGGCACGCCACACCAGGTGCTCCTGGTAGAACCAAACCATGTGGTCAGTGGGCCGGCCCTGCCCACAGCCCTGGCTGTAAGAACCCCTGGACAGCACACACGTGCAGGCTGCTGTGTGAGGGCCTGACCTGTGACACAGGACATCTCGGGCATGGGGCCACAGGAGGTACTTCAGCCCGAGAGCCGACTGGTAAAAACCTTGCCATCATTTCCCACTTCTGCATCTTGCAAGGAACACAATCCCAAGGGAGCAAGGGGCAGGCATTCACACGCACTCCAACAGCCGTGAGCTGTGGGCTTGTGCCCCGCCCACCAAGGCTCCGTGCATCTCCACGCACACAGCCACGGCCAACAGGCTTCCGTCTGAGACCCCCAAGGGCAAGCTCCGCAGGCCTACTGTGCTGAGGTCATCAGATGCACCCCCTACCAAGGCTCAGAGACCTCAACCGCCAGCTCTGGAGGTACAGACACCATCCCCACTCTTGGAAGCAGACAGTATACAAAGGCCAGTCCCTCCTACAGTCAGCGGCCTTCTCCAGGCCGGTCCCAGGGAAGGAGGGCTGCGATGCGGGCAGACACCCCCAGCAGATGCGTGCATCAGCCAGAGGGACCGTGACACCCCCGGCAGAGAGCCACAGACAAGCAGTAGGCGTGGGCAGAACTCAGAGGGTCACCCTGCCCGGGCTCTACCTGGACACCACATCAGATCCCTCAGGAAGGGAACTGCCCTTCCCAAGACAGCATCTTGGTGGGGAGAATGTGGGCCAACCAGAAAGGCCCTGGGCTTTCTCTGGGGCTGCCGGACCTCAGCAAGCCTCCAAGCACAGCGCCCACCGCAGGCCACGGCCGGCAGTGCCCCCGCCCTTCCTCCTGGCCCACCACTGCACTCTCAGAATTGCTCCAGGAAGGAGCAGACTTCTGGTGGCTCCCACAACCCCACTCAGCTGTGCAGGTGGCCGGGACGCTGGGCTTGGTGTCCAGCAGCATTGGCTTCTTTCTGTCACCAGCTGTGGCTATCACCACCCATTCGGTAGCATGGGAAGGAATCATGGCCCACAGAGAAGCCATGGATGCGTGGACGCTCACGGCCTGGGGGACCAGCAGCTTAGCTGATGGGAGGTGCAGCTACTGGGCACCACAGCAGAACAGAACCCCACCTGGAAGCTCAAGGAGCCACACCCGGCCTCCCAGGGCAGCTCAGCACCCCACAAGCACACCCCACCCCCACCCCACGCCTCTTCCTGTGAACTGTTAAGTGCCAAAGAAGCATCTGTCAGACACAGGATGCCAAATTCCACACTGTCCTCCTTCCTATCCTTTGCCCTCTATGCGTTCATGCAGCCCGGCAAACACAGACCAGCGGATACAGCACGGAGCATGGCACCCTGGTGCAGGGGAGGGAGGAAGGTCTGCAGCGCCAGGGCCTGGGCTGAGGGCGCCCGGGCTCCCAACAGCAAGTTGCTAGCTGAAACAGTAGCACATTCTAAGCCAAAAACAGAAGAAATAATGAGAAACAAGAACCACCCACAACCTCTCTGGCCTAAGAGGGCCAGTGTGCAGCTGGCCTTTTCTTTTTTTGCCAGTCCTGGGCACTGGACACTGTCCCTGAGTTTCTTTTGCTCAAGGCTAGCACTCCACCACTTAAGCCACAGCGCCACTTGTTTTTTTCTGTGTATGTGGTACTGAGGACTGGAACCAGGGCTTTATGCAGGCTAGCAAGCACTCTACCTCTAACCCACATTCCCAGCTCACATCTGGCCTTTTCTACCCAGCATTCTCTTCTCAAGCAAGTGCACTTGGTCAGGGCCGACCTGGGCTTCTGCCTTGGGTTTCCAGGAGAAAGACGGAGAGCATGCCTGTCCCACGGGACGGGGCCACACAACCAGCCTGCTCACCCCGTCCTGACAGTGAGATGAGTGCAGCAGCCCTGACTGAGGTCTGTGCTGTGGTCCTCCCGAAAGTCACGGGGTCTCTGTGCTGTGGTCCTCTCTAAAGTCACGGGGTCTCTGCTGTGATCCTCTCGAAAGTCACGGGGTCTCTGTGCTGTGGTCCTCTCTAAAGTCACGGGGTCTCTGTGCTGTGGTCCTCTCTAAAGTCACGGGGTCTCTGTGCTGTGGTCCTCTCGAAAGTCACAGGCTCTGTGCTGTGGTTCTCTCTAAAGTCACGGGGTCTCTGTGCTGTGGTTCTCTCTAAAGTCACGGGGTCTCTGTGCTGTGGTCCTCTCGAAAGTCACGGGGTCTCTGTGCTGTGGTCCTCTCGAAAGTCACGGGGTCTCTGTGCTGTGGTCCTCTCAAAGGTCACGGGGTCTCTGTGCTGTGGTTCTCTCTAAAGTCACAGGCTCTGTGCTGTGGTCCTCTCGAAAGTCACAGGCTCTGTGCTGTGGTTCTCTCTAAAGTCACGGGGTCTCTGTGCTGTGGTCCTCTCTAAAGTCACAGGCTCTGTGCTGTGGGCATCTCTTCAGTCATGGGTGAGGGGATCTCTCCTTTGAACTCATGCTTCCCAGCCCAGGCTTTCCTCCACCCAATCACCGTCCTTTACTTCAAATGGGTGTGCAAAGTCACCTGGGAGGCACCGTCCCAGACAGACAGGGCCCGTGAGGTGAGAGCGCTACCCCAGATGACAGCAGCTCTCCCCTAGGGCCAGGCAGACAGACCCAGCTCCCCTCCCTGAGCACAGGCAGGGAGCCAGCCATATGAGTGGGCCGAGGCCACACACACAGACAATGGTCTCATCCACCCAGCCTGCCAGTCCTCCCTCCAGCCTGCCGGTCCTCCCTCCAGCCTGCCGGTCCTCCCCCCAGCCTGCCGGTCCTCCCCCAGCCTGCCAGTCCTCCCCCCAGCCTGCCAGTCCTCCCTCCAGCCTGCCGGTCCTCCCTCCAGCCTGCCATCCAGGGAGCTATTCTCTTGGGAAAGACAGAAAGGATCCACAGACTGGATGAGCAAAGGCCTCCAGACAGGAGGGGTGCTCTACTGTCTCTCCACAGGGAAGACCAGCCCGCCCCCACAGGGAGGACCAGCCCGCCCCCCACAGGGAGGACCGGCCCACCTCCACAGGGAGGAGCGGCCTATCCCCACAGGGAGGACCAGCCTATCCCCACAGGGAGGACCAGCCATCCCCACAGGGAGGACCAGCCTATCCCCACAGGGAGGACCAGCCTATCCCCACAGGGAGGACCAGCCCAACCCCACAGGGAGGAGTGGCCCATCCCCACAGGGAGGACCGGCCCACCTCCACAGGGAGGACCAGCCTATCCCCACAGGGAGGAGCAGCCCAACCCCACAGGGAGGACCAGCCTATCCCCACAGGGAGGACCAGCCTATCCCCACAGGGAGGACCAGCCCGCCCCCACAGGGAGGACCAGCCTATCCCCACAGGGAGGACCAGCCCATCCCCACAGGGAGGATCAGCCCATCCCCACAGGGAGGACCAGCCCAACCCCACAGGGAGGACCAGCCCAACCCCACAGGGAGGATCGACCCGCCCCCACAGGGAGGACCAGCCCGCCCCCACAGGGAGGACCAGCCCGCCCCCACGGGGAGGACCAGCCCAACCCCACAGGGAGGACCAGCCTATCCCCACAGGGAGGACCGGCCCAACCCCACAGGGAGGACCGGCCCATCCCCACAGGGAGGACCGACCCGCCCCCACAGGGAGGACCAGCCCAACCCCACAGGGAGGAGCAGCCCATCCCCACAGGGAGGAGCAGCCCAACCCCACAGGGAGGACCGGCCCAACCCCACAGGGAGGATCAGCCCATCCCCACAGGGAGGACCAGCCCAACCCCACAGGGAGGACCAGCCCAACCCCACAGGGAGGACCGGCCCAACCCCACAGGGAGGACCAGCCCATCCCCACAGGGAGGACCAGCCCATCCCCACAGGGAGGAGCAGCCCATCCCCACAGGGCCCCAGGACCCCACCTTGCACGACTCAAAAGGAGCTCAGGACAGGCTGGGAAAATACATCCTCTAGGTGCATGTCTAATCTGACACTCCCACCAGCCCAGAAGTCCAGAGAGGCTCTGGAGATAAACAGCTCACTGCCTACCAGGCTGCTCTGCAGAAAGTCCTAGCATGGTTAGACATCACACCTCACCAGGCACGGCAAACGCCTGGGTGTACAGACGCCACAGCACACACAGCTACACAAATCTGCAGTCTGTGCACCAGCATATGCACTGCTCATGCATGCTCCCAGAATCATACATGTGCATGTGTTTACCCACTCTGACATGCAGCAGTTGGAAGCACCAATGCAGCATATGCTCACGTGTAGACACCACAGCACACACTCATGTACACACAAATCTGCACATGTATGTGTACGCATAGTGTGTGCACTGTGTATGCAGGTACCTGTGTGTTCATTCACTCATGGCACTCAGTGGCCACCCATGCTCGTGTACACAGACACCACAACACACACAGCACCCACATATGTACACACAAATGTGCACGTCCGTATACATGTATGTGTACACATCGCTCATACATGCTCTTAGAATCACGCATATACACGTGTGCTCATTCACTCATGACATGCAGCTATCAGAAACACATGCTTATGTGTACCTCACATACCACACACAGCAAACACTCGTGTACATAAGATACCACAACATACATCCGTGTACATGCATGTGCATGCACATACATGCACACAGAAGACACACACTCATGTGTAGATACATATACATTTGCACATGTGTACACACTCACCCGTGTACAACATTCAGATACACGCATGATTAATCTACTCAGCAGCACACGCACTTGTGCAAAGCCCCGGGGGCTGTGGCCTCAGACCACACCGTCAGGTGGGCCCTGGCGCCCAGGAACACAGTGCTGTGAGCTGCGTTGGCAGCCGCCGGTGATCTGGAGCTTGCTGTTGACAGGACAGGACCCCTCTGGTGACCTCACTCCTGACGCCCTGTCACAAGGCTGGTGCTGGTCCTGGTCCAGCCTCTCTCCTCCTCAAAGCCCGGAGCAGTGATAGAGCTGGGGGGGGGCAGCAAAGGAGGGGCTGTGAGCAGTGTCAGAGCTGGGGGGGCAAAGGAAGGGCTGTGAGCACAGAGCTGGGGGGCAGCAAAGGAGGGGCTGTGAGCAGTGTCAGAGCTGGGGGGCAGCAAAGGAGGGGCTGTGAGCAGTGTCAGAGCTGGGGGGCAGCAAAGGAGGGGCTGTGAGCAGTGTCAGAGCTGGGGGGGGCGGCAAAGGAGGGCTGTGAGCAGGTCCCAAACAGCCAGGCCCCTGGGCCCAGCCTGCCGCCAGCACCGCCATCCAGGCACCGGTGAGGCCTCCCGGGGTGGCTCCTGTTTCAGCTGTCTGGGCTGCGGTCAAGACCCTCCACTAAATGGAAAAGACACTTTCCCTGCTCTGATTTCCTGCTCACTCAATCCTCCCCGGTGACCTCCAGGCGCGGCCGGCCCGCCGGCGCCACAGCCCCACGGCCAGGGAGCCAGGCGGCGAGACGCCAAGCCCACCTTTGTGACGGCCCAGTTCCTGGTGAGAGCCGAAGCGCAGAGACGCCCGCCGGCCTCGCCCTCCTGCCCACAGGAATGCCTCGTCCTGAGCTGGACAGACATCTCGAGGGGGGCTCGGGCAGCCCCGGGACCGGGCACGCTGCCCACGCACACGGTACGTGGGTCTGAGGCCGGGGGCAGCAGAAAGCTCAGGGAAGCAGAAGTACTCCTCACTGTGCAGACCCAGGCACAGCTGCTCCTCCAGGGCCCCGCCAGCCACCCACAAGGTGCCGTGGGGAGGGGTTAGGACAAAGAAAACACACCAGGAAGGAAACAGCACTGCCAGTCCTCCGGCCCAGCTCCACCCCACCACTTCCTTAAAACAAACCGGCCAGGAAGGAGGAAGCAACCCAGGCCAGGCCAGAAAGCCGCCTTGCTTCTCTCTCACACGTCCAAGGGAGCCCCAAGGCCTCAGGGGCGGCAGCACAGGCCTGCTCACCACCCCTCACCACAGGGGACACCTGGACCCGCTGCTACCAGCAACCCTGTGAAAGGCCTGGAAGAAGTGGACACAGGCTGGCCGGCCCCAGGGGCAGCGCAGCCCCGCCCGGGCCCAGGTGCCCAAGCAGAAGGGCTAGCTACACCTGCAGCCCCCACCCTCCTAGTCCTCCTTTGCAGACAGGGAGCCGCACCCTCCGTGCTCTGCTCGCAGAGGCCGGCTCTGGTGGTGTCCACAGCTGCTTCCATGGCCCAGGCACCTCTACTGCCCAGAGACCACCTGTCTATCTGGAGAGCCATCCCCAGGCCCCACTGGTCACTGGGCTGCCCCAGACTGACTCCCATCCCAGCCACCAGCCCACGCGGGCAGCTGTCAGAGCCCCACGCAGCCACTGCCACGGGCCGAGGTTAATACTTAACTCCCAGCCTCACACTTTGCCCTCGGGGCTTGGCCTCAAAGGGTGGCACTCCCACTGCAGGGGTGTTAGTCTGCGCCAGGAGGGTACAGCCCACCCCTCCACAGTCCCCAGGGCAGAGGCCCTGGCCAGATGCCTCAGGCCATCCCGTGCCAGGAGCCTGGGCCTTCCTGGGAGTCCACGGCTAGGTCCTGCCGTCAATGGAGCGCGGAAGCCCAGTGTCCAGCAGGTCTAGTCCCCGACAAAGCAACTTGGCTCCCTGGTCCACCTCTCTGCCAGGCGGTGGGAAGGGGTGGACATGGCCAAGACCCCAGCTGAGGTCTGAGGTTTCCCCACGCCGTAGCAGACAGGCAGAGGTGGTAGCCCAGGGCCCTGCATGGCTTGGGCGCGGTCAGCTCTGTACCCAGACAGGGCCTCCCTCACCAGGAAGCCCCTTCTCAGACGCCACCCAGGCCACCCCAAAATCCAGTCACCCACAGAAGGTGTTAGGGAAATGAGCTCCCTTCCCATAGCTTAGCACACTCCTTCCCTTCTCTACAGCTTAGCACGCTCCCTTTGTAGGCAGCACTTGGCCCACATAGTAAAGGCAGTAAATAATCAACCTCCAACCCCCTGACCTTGGGATGTCTCTCCTCTGGGGCAGCTGCCACCATAGAAGGCAACAAGAGCCCCTGAGAGTGAGCTTCAGGTCTGGGCAACTGCAGGACCCTTATCTGCTATTTGGACAGAGCCATCCATCCTAGTCCGCCATGATGAAGCCCCTGGCCCGCACGTGGTTCTCTGGCAAAGTCTAAAACTCCAACACAGGGGGCAATGATTCACAGTCCGCCCAGGTCTGGAAGGCTGAAGGGCAAGGGTGTGCTTGAGGCCGTGTGCAAACCCCACCCACGTGGGGCTCCTCAGCCTGGCCCAATGCCCAGAGCAGCTCTCAAGCCACGCACACACCATCACCAGTGGACCGGGACCACAGGTAACCACAGGCCCATCCTCTACGCAGAGATGTGTTAACATGCTAAGGACACACAGCACTGCGGCACTCCACACTGCCTTGTGAAGACCCCACACACACACATACGTGTTCCTGCTAAGGAGCTGTCCTTCCCTCAGAGAGCAGAAGAGGGTCTGGGAGCCCCGCCCTTCCGGAGCCCCCCTCGGCGGGCGCTCCGCCATGACCTGTGCACTTGCTCTGCCAGCTCCCCAGGCAGGAGCCAGGCCCTCTGCACAGAACTGCCCTGAGTCACTAGCCAAGGCCGGCGTACCTTCAAACCACCGCCCGGACGCCCCTCTCCTGCGCTCAGCAGCACTGACAAACCGACCTTCCCAGCCCCGTTTCCCCGCACGCCCTGAGAGACTCAGCCACGCAGAGGACCTTTCTAGCTAGTGACGGCCGTGGTGACCAGTGCCAGCAGACCCAGACCTGTCTGGACCCACGCTGGGGCCTCGCTAACCATTTCTGACCCTCAGTGGCCACCTTGTGGCCCTTCTTTGAGCAGCAACAGCCCTCCACCTACTCACAGCTCAGACCCCCAACCAGGGTGACAGAGAACAGGCCTAGGAGCCTTCCAGAAGGAACCAGGGGATGCAGTGCCAGGGAAGTCCTCTCACTGATGAGGCTCCACCCAAGGCCGCAGCAGGACGGGCGGCCCGAAGCCACTGCTGGACAGCCGCTGTCCCACATTCAACCCCCCGACCCTGTGATGGACCTGTGCACGCACAGAGGACCGAGGCCAGCAGATGGTCCAGTTTCCACAGCTATCTCCCCCTGGGTATCCTGTGCTTCCCTAGGTTGTTCATTTCCTTTGCTGTGGCCTGCTCAGTGTACACCCTTTCTTTCCTCTGGGTTGTTTTCTTTTCGCTTTTGTGCCAGTATGTGTACTTGAACTCAGGGCCTCGAGACCTCACCTGATTATTTGTGCCCAAGGCTGGTGCCTTTCCACTTGAGCCACAGCTCCATTTCTCTTTCCTTTATTTTGTTCTCCGGTACTGGGGATGAAACCCATGGTCCCTAGGCAAGTGGCCAGCACTGAGCAACCCCTCCAGCGGCTCTGGTAAGAAGAATTTAGTGCACAAAACACATTCTGTAACCCGCCCTGGTCCCACACACACTACACATGATGCTCTCCGTAAATGACTCCCAAACCCTCAAGCCCTACTTCCCAAGACTCTGACAAATAGAGCTGGGGTCCCTGCCTGGCCTCTGTGTATGACGCGTCCCTTCCTAACCCTGTGGAGAGCAGTTGTCACAGCCTGTCCTTGATCAGGACAGACTCTGGAAGCCTTGTGTTCCAACGACTTTCCTGACTCCCACATTCCGGCTGGCCAAGGAGCGGCATCCCACCGCCCGTCAGCCACAGCCCTAGAGGCAGTCACAGTGTACCCCAAAATCACAACGGTGGCTAGCACTGACCAGCACCCCACAACTACACGGATGTCTAGGACTGTCTCAGTGAGTAAGTATGTCAGGTCTACAGATGGAGGCAAGCAGCGCCCCCACCCCCAGCCCCACACACAACCCACCACAGAGCACAAGAACGCAGGAAAGGGATCCAAAACAGGACCAGCAACCAGTCCAGGAGGAGGTGTTTCCTCAAAGCCCCAGGATCGGCAGCAGGAGGGCGGTTCAAGAGTGAGGGCCCTGCAGTAAACCTGGGACAGTGTGGACAGGGACAGGCAAGGCTGTGGCCTGGCTGGGGAGAGGAGACCGCCCATCAGTCCAGAAGGATCAGTTCCATACCAACTCTGAAAACATCCCCACCCAGAATCCTCCCCACTTCTAGAGGAATCTCACAATAAACTGAACGCAGGAAACGTTCTGTTCCATACAAGTGTGAAGAGGTGTGGTCCCTGTTCTGGGGCAAGATCCAGGATCCTTCCAGAACAAGGCCATACAGTGAAGGCCCCCCCGGGGCCATGAGCATGTGTAAACCAAGAGCTAAAACTGAGGAAACAGCAGGGTATTGGTGGTGCACAGGCCCTGTCTCAAAACCAAAGGACTCGCACGGCAAGTCCTGAAGGTAACGTAACCCCACTGTAAGGGGGAAGTGCGGAAGCAGGGACGCGGTGCGGGCAGCCCGCACAATCAACTACTTCTCGTCTGGGAGGGAGTCGGCACCCCCAAGGGGCAGAGGGCCCCTGTAAACATACACACTCCACTCGGGTGAAGCGGGGCCTTCAATTCATGGTTCCAACACCAGCACTGGCCGCCTGTGCACTGCAGCAGGGGCAGGTCAACGTTAAGACTCAAAGGCCAGACCGCACTGTGGCCCTAGAACCCCTCTGCCTTCCCACCATCTACCTCCTCAGAACAGGCTACGCGGCAGGCAGCCAGGGGCTGCTGGCTTCTTCCAGCCCGAGCGGTCACAGGTTCAGAAGGCCCCTTCCAGGCCCTGGGTGCACCCCACCCTCCAAGTCCCACTGCTCTGCAGGTTGGGGTGCCTAGCAAACCCGCTTCCCAATAACCTGGTCCTCTTCCTCACACCCGCCACACCTCATGAGGAGAACCTGGCCCGTCCCGCCATTCCTCACGAGGTCTCCCAGGAGGCCTGCCTCTGAGGAGACTCCACTTACTACTGGTCGGGCTCCACCTGGCTTGTGACCACACCCGCGCCTGGGCCCCAGCAGCAGGCCCTTGAACAGGGCTCCAACGTCCTCCTGCTCCAGCAGGGCCCCATCCCAAAGCTACCTATGCGGTCACAGGCAGCTGTGTGTGCCAATGGAGTCCCTGTCAGGACACAACCAATACTTCAAGACCACAGAACTGTCACTGAAAGCACAGAACCAGAGTTCCCCAAACTCTATGACACGCAGGGTGCGGAGCCCAGCCAATGCCCCCCCAAGGGAGTCCCACCTGAACATGGCCCAAGGTCACAAGTTCAAAGCCCACCCTGTGCTCCTCACAGGCTCCGCACAAGGTCCACACCAGTCTGTGCGGTGACACTGGTGGAAGCCTTCCCTCAGACCTGACTTCCGCACAGCTCACAAGGCACAAGAGAGTAAGAGAGAAGTCGCTTCTGGCTAAACACAATCCACACTCCAACGTGTCTGGGTATCCAGGAAGTGTCTGTGGGACCCTCCGTTCCTGCGTGGGGGGGGCACATTTTGACATGCCAGACTCTATCAGAGCCCCTCCAATGAGACACAAGCTGTCCTTGTACAGAGAGCGTGGACAGCCGCTAAGGGAAGTGGGTGGGGCCCTGACCACGTCTGGCTTGTCTCAGAGTTCCCAGTAAGTAGGGAGCTCAGGGGAAGCGCCTGGCCTTGCTTGCCTCTGAAGCGGGCATAGGACCTGATGCTTTCCTTCCAAGCCCGGGGCAGGGAGCCGGGAACTCCAATGAGACCGGGAGGAAGGAGCTGCACCCACACTGGCCACACTGGCCCCTCACCTCCTCAGCACCCCACCAATGCCAGCGTCTGCAGAGAACCAGGCCCAGAGATGAAGCAACGGGCTCAAGGTCACCTGAAAGTCGCAGCCAGGAGGCTGGGGTTGGGAGCTGGGATGGAGATTCTCCACAGAAGGTCAAAGTGTGAGACGCAGAGCCCAGGAACAAAGCTGGCAAGGACTCTGCCAACCAGGCTGGGGCAGCTAGCACTATGCAGGCAGGTAACTGTCCTGGTTGCTCTATGACCCCAGGAGGGGGCTTGTCCCAGCCAGCAGAGGGAGATGAGGGATGCCAGCTCAAATGGGACAGTAGCAGAGCTCAGGTCAGTCAAGGGGGGGACACAACCAAGGGAAACCACCTACCTCAGAGACCACCTACCCCGAAACACCACCTGCCCCAAGGGACCACCTACCCCAAGGGACCACCTACCCCAAGGGAAACCACCTACCCCGAGACCACCTACCCAGAGACACCACCTACCCCTAGACACCACCTACCCCTAGACGCCACCTACCCAGAGACACCACCTACCCAGAGACACCACCTACCCAGAGACACCACCTACCCAGAGACACCACCTACCCAGAGACACCACCTACCCAGAGACGCCACCTACCC
>NW_012267237.1:902219-902766 GCF_000151885.1 Dipodomys ordii
TCCTCCCCCTGCCCAGCCCTGGATCCCGATTACACACGCTGCTCCTCCTTCCTCCCCCTGCCCAGGCCCTGGCTCCTGGTTCTGTCTGAGCGCAGTCTCCGTGTAGTCCTGCACCCCTCCCAGCCTGCACCCCTCACGGCGTACATGAGCCACATGTGGGCCTCCCCCTTCACCAGCAGACAGGAAGGGAGCGGTGTCTGCCTCGGGGCTTTGGGAGAACAACCTGTTTTGTTGAATGACTTTCCCTGTGTGGAGGATGAGGAGCTACGCTAGGAGTCTCTGGACCTACCACCTCTCCACCTATCTACCTTAGCTTATATATTTACATATACCTAGGTCGAGAAGAATAACATGCATATGAAATAATACTATATAATAGTAAGTGTTTAAAGTGTGCCGCTGTTTCTCTAGAGAATCATATCTGTGTCTCTACAACCTATCAGGGAGATAAGATGCATCACATGGATCTACCTACAGGTAAAGGGGCTGCCTCCCATCTGCCCCCCTGCTTCTCCTCTGCCTCCCCCTGCCTCCCTTCTGCCTCCCC
>NW_012267237.1:902816-907043 GCF_000151885.1 Dipodomys ordii
CCCCCACCCCTCCCGCCACCGCCCCAGACCAGGCCCCGCCCACCCAGGCCCCGCCCCCAGCTTCTCCCAGACCTTCGCCCGGAGCCGCGGGGGGTGGTCTGGCCCGCGCCCGGCCCTGGGCCCCTTCCCAGGACGGAGAGGCGGACACGGGGTGTGCCCGGGGCCCCGCCCCGCCAGCGAAGGCCCGGCCCGCGGCCCCCTTGCCCAGGCCGAGCTCTGCCCGCCAAAGGCACTGGCCAGGCCAGTGTGTCCAGTGTGTCTGAGTGTGTCCAGTGTGTCCCAAGTGTGTCCAAGTGTGTCCCAAGTGTCCGAGTGTGTCCCGTGTGTCCCGAGTGTGTCCAGTGTGTCCCGAGTGTGTCCAGTGTGTCTGAGTGTGTCCAGTGTGTCCCAAGTGTGTCCAAGTGTGTCCCAAGTGTCCGAGTGTGTCCCGTGTGTCCAGTGTGTCCAGTGTGTCCCGAGTGTGTCCAGTGTGTCTGAGTGTGTCCAGTGTGTCCCAAGTGTCCGAGTGTGTCCCGAGTGTGTCCGAGTGTGTCTAGTGTGTCCTGAGTGTGTCCCAAGTGCATCCGAGTGTGTCCCGAGTGTCCGAGTATGTCCAGTGTGTCCCAAGGGTGTCCAGTGTGTCCGAGTGCATCCAAGTGTGTCCAGTGTGTCCGAGTGTGTCCAGTGTGTCCGAGTGTGTCTAGTGTGTCCGAGTGTATCTAGTGTGTCCCAAGTGCATCCAAGTGTGTCCCGAGTGTCCAAGTGTGTCCAGTGTGTCCGAGTGTGTCCAGTGTGTCCTGAGTGTCCGAGTGTGTCCAGTGTGTCCGAGTGTGTCCAGTGTGTCCTGAGTGTCCGAGTGTGTCCCGAGTGTCTGAGTGTGTCCAGTTTGTCTGAGTGGGTCCAGTGTGTCCCGAGTGTCCGAGTGTGTCCAGTGTGTCCAAGTGTGTCCAGTGTGTCCAGTGTGTCCCGAGTGTGTCTAGTGTGTCCCAAGTGCATCCGAGTGTGTCCCGAGTGTCCGAGTGTGTCCCGAGTGTGTCGGAGTGTGTCTAGTGTGTCCAGTGTGTCCGAGTGCACGGCCTGCGCAGGGACGCCTGCCTACTTACCCTGGGGTGGGAGGGGACATGTGCAGAAGCCTGGGCAGCTCTGGACAGGTCCAGCTCCAGCCTGACAGAGACCAGGGAGAAACAGGCCAGAGCCTCACCCTTGCCCGGCCCCTTCCACCAGGAGCCAATGCCAGGGACAACACAACATCCCGAACCGGGGACAACACCCCAAGCCAGGGACAACACCCCGAAACACCTAAAATGTTGGGGGGGCTCTGCCAAAAGACCTGGATGTTGCTGGAGGAACAAAGCCTCCTCCACCTGCCCAGGACTTGGGTTCAGCGCAGAGTCTTCCCAAAGGGACCTAATCCCTCCTGGCAGTGGAGTCCCTAGAGAGCACCGGGGTCCCCTGCAGAGAGAAGCCAGGGGCTACGTCCCCCGCCACCAGCGCCCCGCTCCTACCAAAGAGGTCCAGGCAGCGTCCCTCCCTCTGTGATTTCTGTAGGAACACATGGCCCTGGCTGTACTCCAAAGATATCTAGGCATATTACAACCTTGCTCCACTGTGTTCCTTTCAAGCATTTGCCCTAGCTTTGCCCCGCTGGAACTTCTTCAAACGGATCCCACGTCCTCTGATTGACCTCTGGGTTTCCCTGATGGCCTGTTGGCATGTGGCAGACACAAGCCCAGCACACAGCCCCACCCCACCCCCCAGCTGGGAAGGACCCCTCCTTCCAGTCAGGAGGGCACCATGTCTGTGGTTTGGTCTGAAAACAACCTTCCTCTGTCTGAGTGAGGAACCTTCTGTCTGAGGACCAGGGAGGGCAGACACACTGGGGAAGGGTGAGCTCCCGGGCCTGGGATGGGATGGGGGCAGGGAAGGGTGAGCTCCTAGGGAAGGGTGAGCTCCCGGGCCTGGGACCTGGGACAGGGGCAGGGAAGGGTGAGCTCCCGGGCCTGGGACGGGGGCAGGGAGCACTAGGAGTCTATTGGGGAGGCCGAGCACTCACTTCTCACAAGAAGCTGCCTGTCTTTAGCAGCACACGGCACCACGCAGGTCCACCTGTGATGGTGTCGTGGGGGACAGAGGGGGGCAGCCAATTTGACTTCCATGAGCTCCCAGGATGTCTGTCAGCGACTGCTCCAACCCCTGGGACAAAGCCCACCAGAGGGACCGGAATGGGGAGGCCCAGGTGAATGCAAAGAGGGAAAGAGTTTCCTAAAGCTGTCTCTTTCTTTTTTTTTTCAGTTTTAAAAAACAAAGAAGAGGGCTGGGAAGGTGGCTTAGCGGTAGAGTGCTTGCCTTGCATGCACGAGGCCCTGGGTTCTATTCCTCAGCACCATATAAGCAGAAAAAATCTGGAAGTGGTACTGTGGCTCAAGTGGTAGAACACTAGCCTTGAGCTGAAGAGCTGAGGGACAGTGCCCAGGCCCAGAGTTCAGGCCCCATGACCAACCAAAAAAAAAAAAGAAGAGGAGGAGGAGGAGGAGGAAAAGGAAAGAAATAAAAGCAAACATGGGGTAGGCAGCTGGCTGAGGGGACCAAGGGGACAGGGCCTTTACCTGCCCTCTAGGACCTGACCTCTCTGGCCCAAGTTCCTGTCACAGCCAGAGGAGTTTTACCCATCAGGGCTGCCCAAGGCCCCATTGCCACCATGCTGGCCTGTGAGATCTGCCGCAGACAAGGCCCAGAGATGCCCGCCTCAGCCTCCCTCAGTCCCTTGTAGATCCACAGTTACCTCCCACATAAATCCTGGACGGAGGTCTGCAGTAGCTTTGAGAGGGCACAAAGGTCACCAGGGTTCACATCTGTAGCCCCAGCCAATAAGGACAGGGAGGCAGGAAGATCACTTGAGCCAGTGGGCAGGCAGGGGCCTGGGACCTCCCTGGGCCCTGGAATCCTTACTTCTCCTCTGAGCCTCTGGTCCTGAGCAGGCTTTCCAAAGCCCTTCATAGCCATACAAGCTGAGTGCAGAGAATGTGGGGCACAGGTGGAGGGGCCAGCGGGGGCCAAAGCAGTGTCCCGAGGCAGCCAAACCCCGGGAGAGGCAGGCAGCTAGGCAGCCTTCTGCTGGCTGCAGAAATGGGTTGAGTCCTGAACTCCTTGAACACAGAGCTCAGAATCCCCACTGACAACCCGCTGGGGGTAATCAGAACATTGAGGACTTTCTGGGCACATCAGACCCAACAGGTGGCAGTAGTGCCAGAAAAACGTCCAAGCTGTGCACCAGACAACTGGACCTAGAGGGACTGGACCAAGTGGGAGAGAAACAGGAAGCCATTCTAGGGCCAAGGGCCCTGCAGAGTTTTCCATGGGTGACCGGTGGCAAAGGGAAGGGATCCAAGAGGAAAGAAGACATGGGCATGAGGCCACCTCAGCCACACAGTGTGGTCAGCGCCGCTGTGAACTGCAAAACGCAGAACACAGAGCAGCCGCTGAGTGGCTTGAGCAGACACTTGGAGAATGTGCAGTGGGGAGCTGGGCTGGTTTACGGAGGGCAGAGTCCACTGGCAGCGAGCTCTGTGCTCACTGAGCACTGACAAGGCCTTGGAGCTCCAAGGCAGAGCTAGAAGACGCCATCACTCAGGCTCCAGGACCTGGGCCACCACGGCAGGGCCCCTGACAGGAATGTCCAGCCGTTGGCTCCCGGGCACTGACCGCTGTGCAGACTACCTGCCCCCTGCTTCTTTCTCCCTCCAAAGTCATCTGTCCAGGCCACAGGGGAGAATCACCCAAAAGCCAGGCCACAGAACCCTTCCGGCCCAGCCCTGGCCGCAGCTCTAGCGGCCCCAGCTGGCTTCCCCTCCCTGTTCAGATCCCCCTGGGCGGGACAAGAGGCCTCCAGAATGCAGCACGCAGCCTGGCCTCCAGCCAAGATGGACAGGATCACAAGCACAGGGCCCGATGAGACCACCACACGAGCAGTACACTGGCAAAGTGGTCTCCATTGAAACAACACCTCTGTCACCCAAGACTCCACCCAGCAGGGCTGCGAAAGCAAGCCCAGTGTGTGGGACGGCCACTGTGGACAGCAGCAGACTAGAACCAGCCCAGACTCCACCACAGCAGGAGGGAGACCAGAGGAAACTCCTGTGACATCACAGCCCACATCCACACACAGCACCCGACCAGAGGAAACTCCTGTGACATCACAGCCCACAGCCCACCTACAGCACCAGACCAGAGGAAACTCCTGTGACATCA
>NW_012267237.1:913243-916460 GCF_000151885.1 Dipodomys ordii
CTGGGGCTGGGTCAGTGCAGTGGTGATCAGGAGACATGGCTGGGGCTGGGGCTGGGTCAGGGCACTGGTGATCAGGAGACATGGCTGGGGCTGGGGCTGATCAATGCACCATTGATCCAGCCACTCAGGCAGGCACCCACAATCCAAACATACAAACATGAGTGTGCAGATCCAACTGAAGTTTCCAAGTGCATAGCAGACAAGGCCGGTGGAACTGCCACCCATCCAGCAGAGGATAAGAGGCCCGGTCAGGGCCAACCAGAACCAGAAAAGCTGTTCAGGCAAATACTAGGGCCACATCTCCAAGAAACATAGGCTGCATATATAAAAAGTACTTGTTAAATCCCAAAAGCAGAGGGAGCGTCCATGCTAACCCTGCCCTAAAATGCCAGTGCAGTAAATCCCCCAGAACCAGAGAAAACCAGAAACCCCCTCTCCTTTCCCTGTGCTCCCAATGGGCGACCTGAGCACCAGCAGTCACAGCACAGAACCCACCCAACCAGTGTCGGGAAGGCTTAACAGAGAACGTGAACTGTGAGCATAGAGAACGGAGTCAGTCAGCCACAGAGAGACAACCAGAAAATACCCCAGGCTCTGGGAAACCAACCAACACATTCTAGGAGCCTCCTGTGCCAAAGAAGCCAGGACTGAAATCCAACGCGATCTCGATCCAACTGTAATTAAAATGTAACGTAGTAAAACCATGAGACCAAGCTAAGAACCGATTGCTGTGAATCCTGGAAAAATTCCAAGAAGGCAGTAGAGGAAGCTGAGCTGAGAGGAAGCCAGGCCCCAGGCACCTACAGATGTGACCCTGCCTGGAAACAAGGTGCTCAGGAGTGAGCTGGCCCACCCACCAACTGGCACCCGTACGGTGTGAGGCCCGGAGACCCAGGGGGAGGCCTGGGGGACTGCCCCACACAGACAGGGGCAATGCAGCCCGGCAGGAGATCTGAGAGACACTATCTCCAATGAGCCAGGAAAAGGGCCAGCAGTGGAGCTGGGTCAAACACCTACCCGCCTTGAATGAAAAGCTAAGGGACAGTGTCCAGGCCCTGCATGCAAACCCCAGTACTGGCCAAAAGAAGAGAAAAAACAAGACAGGCAATGTGTTCACAGACCAGGAAGGCCTAGAGCCATAGAAGCTTTCACATCTGAAATCTTAGCTACTCAGGAGGCTGAGATCTGAGGATCATGGTTCAAAGCCAGCCCAGGCAGGAAAGTCTGTGAGACGCCTATCTCTAATTAACTACCTACAAGCCAGAAATTGAGCTATGGCTCAAAGTGATAGAGTGCTAGCCTTGAACAAAAAAAGCTCAGGAATAGTGCGAGGGATTGAGTTCAAGCCCCATAACAAAAAAAAAAGGGGGGAAAGAAAGAATAACTTTTTTTCAGTATAGAGATTGAATTCCAGGCCTCGCACTGGCCATCTGAGCCACTCTCTGTTGTGGATGTTGTGCGGGGGCTCACGCCCGGCCTCCTGCTCTGGCCTGGCTTTTCACTCAAGGCTGCCACTCTACCACAGTTCCACTTCTGACTTTCTGCTGCTTCATGGGGCGTAAGGGTCCCCTGGATTCTCCTGCCCGGGCTGGCTTTGAAGCAGCATCCTCACATCTCAGCCTCCTGAGTAGCTAGGATTATAGGCGTGAACCATCAGTGCCCGGCTCAGAACCCATCGTTTTTTAAATGAAGATTAAAAGTAGACTGAATTTGTAGGCTGGAGATGCAGCTCTATGGAATAGGAAACGCTTGCATGTGTGAGGCCCTAGGTTTGATCCCCAGTACAGAAAGAAAGAAAGAAAGGAAGAAAGAAAGAAGGAAAGGAAGAGATTTTGGTAAATATGACCTACCAAAATTCACAGGAGAAGAAGCCGAAGCTTTTACTACGCCGTACCACCGGCACAGGGTAGACCACTGGCACAGTTCCACAAGCCCGGAAGGAAGAAGTAAGGTGGGAATGCACACCTTTGCAAGACCGCCCCCAATGTCCATCATTCTAAATCCTCTGGTGGAGATGGCAGTATCGTGGTTTGAATTCAGGGCCCCACACACTCACGTGCCTTTCTTGCTCTACCACCTGAGCCACACCTCCAGTCTAACATGCTAGTGATCCTATGATCTCAGCTTCTTGAGTAGCTAGGATTACAAATGTGAGCCACCAGCACCTGGCTTACACACACACTTGCAGAACCAGCCTTCATCTGTACGGAACTCCAAGGGCACACAAGTGTGCACACATATGTCACACACACACACACTTGCAAAACCAGCCCAGCTCCTGCCATCTGCCTTCATCTCCACGGAGTTCCAGGGAAGGTGTGTGCACTGTCCTCTCTCCATGGCTGGCAGCACTGCCTGCCCAGGGCTTTTCTTCACTCACGGTGAACACCCTGCAGGACTTGAGCATCAAATATAGTGACTCAGTAGCACCCCCAGCCCCGTAAGCCATAGTCAGAGCTGCCGTCCAGTGTCTGCCCTTCCTGTGCACCCGCCATGCTTCTCCTGGATAGGAGCCGAATGTGCTTCCAGTCATGACAGCTAGATCCTCGGTCTGAGCTCAGGGCCCAGGGGGACACAGGACACACTGCCGCTCACTCCAAGCAAAGCCCCAGTGGCACTGCCCTCCTCCCGGACACTGGGCCCCCCAGCCCTGAGACCCCAGGCTAAGAAGCACCAGAGATTCTTCAGAGCTTATGCTGACATAAGGAGTTAAGCTTGGTCCTGCCCCCCTCACTCTGTTTGTTTATGTGACACACAAGACAATCACCGGAAAGTGCCCTAGGGGACCAAGCCCACAGTGCCCAGATGGCACAGACCAATCTACCCAGGAAGTGTCTGGGACCTGCATGGCCCCCCAAAACAAACACAGGAGGCTCGCAGACACACACTCTCTCAGAGTGTAGCCTGCAGATTCTGCTCTCTAGATATAATTACTGGACACGATTAAATAGGAAGGAAATAAGAGATTCCGGGGTAGATAGCATCAGGATACAAAAGAGCTCTCAAGGCTGTGTATTAGCCTCTGCTGGGAACCATTGAGTCAGTGCGCCTGAGAGGTCAGCCAGAAGAAAACATATTCCACAATCACAGTAAGGGAGGGGGGAACACACTCCATCATCACAGGAGACACACTCCATCATCACAGGAGACACACCCCATCATCACAGGAGACCACACTCCATCATCACAGGAGACACACTCCATCATCACAGGAGAC
>NW_012267237.1:917025-918742 GCF_000151885.1 Dipodomys ordii
ACACTCCATCATCACAGGAGACACACTCCATCATCACAGGAGATCACACTCCATCATCACAGGAGACACACTCCATCATCCTTAGCAAAGGGAAGGCTATCTTCCTGGGACTGTGTCTGTCCACACAGCCATCTGTGTTTCCTCCTTGGTTTTCGTTCTATGTGAGTCAGAAACCACACCAGAATCTCCATGAACTGTTCTTGTTTGGTTGACTCTAGAGTCTATCTGTGGGTGACTTTCTGCTGCCCTGTCAAGGTAGCCGCCAGAACCCTGTACATCTTCAGGAAGCCCCCAGGGAGGGAAGGAGGCCGGCCTCAGTGAGGTTCAGCTGTCTCTTCCTTCTGGCTGAGGGGCTGCAGGATGCTGGGAAAGGGAGTGGAGACATGGGGGCAGTGTGGAGCAGTTCTGGTAGGTCCCCCGGTAGACTCTGAGGGGGTCCACGTGCCGGTATGGGGAGATGGTGGGCAGACTGGGCCTGGACCTTCGGCAGCTCAGACACACCTAACTCTGTCCTCCAGTCTCCAGGGGTTGCCCTGGTGTTTGCTCACGGCCACTGGAAATCCAAAGAGGAGCAGACAAGGAGTTTCCTCCAGCCCAGATTCCCGGGTTCTTAGTCCTGACTCAAATCCCACCACTGTGCGTCTGCCCCGCAGGAAGCCCTCCCAGAGGCTGGGGATGGGGGAGACTAGCAACCACACCACATGCAGAAGCTCTGGAAACTCAAGTCCACCCAGCTACTTTAGACACATGAATCTGCACAATGACCGGCTCTGCCCCACCAGCGGCCACCATGAACCCACCCTGAAGACACAGCTGCACACTTACAGCTGGCCAAACTGACCAGAGGCTTCTCTACTGTATTAGGGCTGCTGTCCTTACTCAGAACTAAAGTCAGTGCCGCAGGTCAGTGGGTAACTGGAGGCTGGACTGGGTCCCCAGCCATAGCTGGCAGGCAGGAACGTGGGATAGATGCCCATGGTGGCCAGTAGGGGGTGTGTGGGTGGATGTCCGCAATGGTCAGGAGGGGTGTGGGGTAGATGTCCGTGGTGGTCAGCAGGGGTGTGGGTAGATGTCCGTGGTGGTCAGGAAAGGTGTGGGGTAGATGTCCGTGGTGGTCAGGAAGGGTGTGGGGTGGATGTCCGTGGTGGTCAGGAGGGGTGTGGGGTGGATGTCCGTGGTGGTCAGCAGGGGTGTGGGGTAGATGTCCGTGGTGGTCAGGAGGGACACCAGGTAAATGTCCGGTGTCCATCAGGCTGGTGTGGGTGGTGCTGTGGGCCCAGGGGCATTTCTAGGGACTAGAGCCTCTGTCTGTAACGAGAACGTTCTGCCCTGGCTCTTCTGTTTCTTCCTTTTCAAAATGAAGCGCAGGCTATCTGCTGTCCCTCCCAGGAGTCCTGGTGGCTGTCATGGATACAGACAGCTTGGCCCTAGAGAACCAACATCCATCAGACCTTCCAGTGCGTTCCAGGCTCTCCACCAGGCTCTCACTCTCCTGCAGGGCCTCGGAATCATCTCCACAACCTCACAGCCACAAGCAGAGGGGGATGGGGTGAGGGCCCTGGACCCCACAGCCACCCCCAGGCAGAGGGGGATGGGGTGAGGACACTGGACCCCACAGCCACCCCCAGGCAGAGGGGGATGGGGTGAGGGCCCTGGACCCCACAGCCACCCCCAGGCAGAGGGGGATGGGGTGAGGGCCCTGGACCCCACAGCCACC
>NW_012267237.1:920167-926924 GCF_000151885.1 Dipodomys ordii
ATTAGAGCGCGTCCTCTGCTTCCTGTCTGGTATTAGAGCGCGTCCTCTGCTTCCTGTCTGGTATTAGAGCGCGTCCTCTGCTTCCTGTCTGGTATGGGTATTTGTGGAGCCTTGAAAGGACCTCAGAGGCCAGGTCAGCCACGGAAGTACCATCAGAGGCCACAGACCACAGCTCTTGGACATTCCAGTTAAACCTGGGGAGTCGATCTGTCCCCCTGCACAGCGGAGGCACAGACACCACGCTCTGCAGGTTGCACAGGGAGGAGGGCCGAGCTCATGATAACCATGAGTTCTTCAAGAAGAGTGCACTACTGCTGGTGGGAATGTACACTTATACCACCACTTTGGAAGGCAGTCTGGAGGGTCCTCAGAAAGCTAACTATTGACCTCCCTTACGACCCAGTCATACCACTTCTAGGCATCTACCCTGAACAACAGGAACCAATATACAAGGACACATGCACCTCCATGTTTATTGCAGCACGGTTCACAATAGCCAGGATATGGAAACAATCCAGAAATCCCACCACAGATGAATGGACCCAAAAATTGTGGTATCTATACACAATGGAATATTATGCAGCCATTAGAAATGACAAAATAATGGCATTTGCAGGGAAATGGATGGAGCTAGAAGAAATCATGTTGAGTGAGGTAAGCCAAGAGCAAAGAGACAAATGGTACATGGTCTCCCTAATAAGTGGATGTTAAATCCAAAATGTTAGGTGATACGATAAAATTAACAGGACTTAAGAAACAAAGAACTCCCAGTCATCTGGTTGAACCACTACTAAATAACCCCATGCTGCTGATCACATATATGGTATATATGTGTACACTGGAGGGAAACCAGGAGGACAACACAAAACTAGAGGGAATCAGGGAAAAACATACAACAACAGGACCCATCAGCTGCACTGGACATTGACCAAAATGAACTAAGCAACTCAATGGCAGCGATGGGAGGGAGGGAACAAGTGGGAAAGAGGGAACAGCTGATGCTATGCAAAACAAAAGAAATGTACATACCACCCAATGTGGAAGAAATAACTGTATCGCAAAACTCATAGAACTCATCAGTGTTATAGACCGTGATAGACAATTTGCTCCAGGAAAGTTAGAATGTGTTTGTGACTTTAACTGAGCATCACTATCCCATAATGCTGTGAAACCTGGGAAATTATGTAACCACTTAATCACAAAAAAAATGTAAAAAAAAAGAACAGTGCACCATGGAGAGTGGGCCTGACAGCACCCCAGGCCCAGGCATGCTCAGGTCCCCTGCCTGCCCCGGGCACCACGTCTGGTCATCCTAGGGGACCCTGCCTGCCCCGGGCGCCATGTCCGGTCATCCTAGGGGACCCTGCCTGCCCCGGGCGCCACGTCTGGTCTGGGCTGAGTTACTTTTAGAGGCTCCTGCGCTCATGGTGAAGCCGTGGGAACCCCAGGGTGCCCTTCCCGCTCCCCCTGGCATGGTGAGGAAGGGTCTGCTGGTCCCCAGAGCACAGGACACCTCGAACGCCACCGTGCCTAGCATGACCAAAACGGGCACCAGTGGTGCGTGAGGGCACCACAGGACGGGAACGTCCAGAGTACATAGATGTCCTCTTCCTCCCTGGTAAGCAGCGGTGCCCGGGGGAACACAGCGAGTCCCTGGGACACGACTTCTACATCTGCCGGGCTTCCCATCAACACTGTGCGTGAGGAGCGGTGTCGGCAGGTCGGGGCCTCGCTCTTGCTGGGAAGTCCCTCCCGTCCCCGCCCTCACCCAGGTCAGCAGGCCTTGGGGACCCCAGCCAGGCTGACACTGGTGGAAACCACTCCAAAACCACCGCCAAAGTCACCCTGGGAGGCCAAGAAAGAACCACATCTACAGCGTGTATGGCCAGAGATGAACCAGCGTGGCCCAGGGCACGTGAGGAGGGCCCGGGGGGCCCTGGGTTCCAGAGGCTGCCGTGGGGCCAGTGTGGGACTGGAGGCTGGGCCGGCCGGGAGCCAGCGCGGAGCGCACCCAGACACCCTGAGAGCAGCGCCCCATGAGGCCACAGCTCCCCAGGCTGCGCTGGGGGCTGGGCTTGGCCATGAGGACTTCTCCCGAAGCTGGTGACAAAGGGAGGTCTGGAGGCCGAGGGCCTCTGGAGCCTCCCAGACACCCAGGGGACACGGCCCCGGGGTAGAGTCAGGGCTCCATGACCACCACTGTGTAGCCTGCCTCAAGTCCAGCCCCAAACCAGCCAGGCAGAGGGAACGGCGTCTGCCACCTAGGAGCCCCTCCAGAGACCAGAGCCTCCTCCGAGTCCAGGACAGAGCCTCTGCCCTGCACCTCACCGCTGTCCTGCAGGACAGAGCTGGCCTGACTCCCGCAGGCCTCCGCAGCACCAGGGGGCTCCGTTCTGCTGGGACAGCCTGGACCCCTGTCCCTACACCAGGGGGCTCCGTTCTGCTGGGACAGCCTGGACCCCTGTCCCTGCACCAGGGGGCTCCATTCCACGGCCCACAGCCAGCCTGCTCACACAGTCCTGGAACCACAAACCGCAACACACTCGCACAGACCCCGGGACCCGTGGTGTCGCAGCCAGGCCCGACCCAGTACAACGTCTGGACTGCTCCTCCTGTCAGCTGCCCATCCAGCTCCTCAGACCACCGGCCTCCCCACCCCCCAGACGCCCCACAGCGAGCGTGCAGACCAGGCGGCTCCACCTCACACTGGGCGACCCTTGCTGACCCCCCAGTGAGGGGCAGCGCACCCTGGCCCCAGCTGGCCGGCACAAAAGACCCTGTCTTCAAAGAAAACCGCAAGACACTCTCTTCCCTTTGGGGTGTCGCCTTCAACCAGGTAATTTATGTCTATATTTGGACAGTGGTGGAGGACCAGGATGAAGGTCCCTGAGGACTGGCTGCTGTGAGTCAGGAGGGTCCCGCAGTGACTGGCGTCCGGGACCCAGCGTCCGGGACCCCAGCGTCTGTGACCCCAGCGTCCGGGACCCCAGCGTCTGTGACCCCACTGTCCATGACCCCGGCAGCTGTGACCCCAGCATCCATGACCCCACTGTCTGTGACCTCAGCACCTGTGACCCCAGCGTCCGGGACCCCAGCGTCTGTGACCCCAGCGTCCGGGACCCCAGCGTCTGTGACCCCAGCGTCCGGGACCCCAGCGTCTGTGACCCCAGCATCCGGGACCCCAGCATCTGTGACCCCACTGTCCATGACCCCGGCAGCTGTGACCCCAGCATCCATGACCCCACTGTCTGTGACCTCAGCACCTGTGACCCCGCGTCTGTGACCCTACAACTGTGACCCTGCATCTGCCTGGCCGAGGGAGGCCCCCAGCATGGTTTCCCCCAGGACACACGTCCCGTTGACCTCCGCGGCCCCCCACGTGTGGGAACACAGCCCCTCCTGTGGCCTGCCCTGCCCACCCGGCCTCCCCCCCAGCCCCCGGCTCCCGACGCCGCGTCTAGAAAAGCACTCACCACAGTTGGGTCTAAGACCACAACCGGCCTCGGAGCGCAGCTGTGCACCAAGTGTGAGCAAAGTGCAAGACGCAAGGGTGAAAAATGCTGGCAGGCAGGTATGGGTAAGAAGGCCAGGGCCGGGTGGACATGGGGAGGAGAGGGTGGACATGGGGAGGAGCAGAGGGTGGACATGGGGAGGAGAGGGTGGACATGGGGAGGAGCAGAGGGTGGACATGGGGAGGAGGTGGTGTCCATCCCTGAGTACGGGGTTTGTTGTCCCGTCCTGAGTGAGGGGCAGAAAGGAGTGAGGGGTCAGGGGACAGGAGAGGCGTGGGGGGTCAGGGGACAGGAGAGGCGTGGGGGGCAGGAGACGCAGGGGACTCAGGAGCTGGGCCTCGGTGAGGGCTCTGGGCTCCCACAGGAGGGCGCTGTAGGGACAGACGTGGGGACTGAGAAGTGTTGCTCCTCCACATGGCCTGGCCCCCAGCAAGGTCAGCCTCTGTGAATGGAGCCCACAGAGCAGTCCCGGTGCCTTCAGCAGCTCAGCCCGGAAGCGGGGGCTGGTGGTGCTGGGGATGAGCGCCACAGGACAGGGGCAAAGTGAGCCTGGCCCTTGGAGGCCTCCTGTCCCCTGCGTCCCCTGCGCCCACACTCCTCAAAACCAGCACTTCTGAGACTTAGCATGCAGGCCTCCGGTCCCAAGAAGAGCTCCAGCCAAGACGCCCGGCTTGCCTGCCGGCTGTGCCTGCAGAGCATCCGCCCCGGTCTCTGACAGCACCGGGAGAGCCCTGCTGCAGTCCGGAACTCCCAGAGATCTCCCAGAAGATCCCAGGGATCTTCTGCATCTCTGCATCCACTGGAATCCCCCAAGATGATTCTGTTCTCAGAGGAAGCTTGGGAGACCAGGGTTCTGCGCAGGGCCGGGCACCTTGCGTGTGAAGGCAGTGAGCTGCAAAGACCCCAGAAGAGCAAGCACTAACCACAGGCCATTACGAGAAGTCGCGTTCTCAGAACGAAGCAGCTGCTGGGAGACCCAGGCCCATGTCCGTTACTCTGGCACGGGGGCCACAAGTCCATGCAGACGTGGGCAACCTCTGCCAGGGAAGGCCGCCCTCACCAGCCAGCCACCCCAGACGATAGAACAGCGGTCCCCGAGGCCCCAGATGATAGAACAGCGGTCCCCGAGGCCCCAGGAAGTCCCACTGCCATCTGCGCCCTCGGAGAAGCCATTATTCCGATCGCCCCGATTGCACGGACCCATCTGCCCTGATGGGGGCAGAGCTCAGCTCACGGTGGCCGGAGTTGCCTGTGCCGTCCACTCTTCCCTCCCACAGCCCCTCAGGGAGCATCGTCCGGTAAACAGCGCCGTGTGCCCGGTGCCTCGGCTCCCGTGAACCCCGTGCTGCACACCGCCGGGCCCAGGGGGGACGGCTGCCGGGCAACAAAGCAGAGGAGCCCAGAGCCCCAGGGAGGGCGCAGGTGGCCAGCGGGGGCGGCAGGTGTGGCTGCAGGAGGGGCCTCCCTGGCGAGCGGCCGAGGGGCCCCTGGGCCGGGAGGGGCCGGGAGGGGCCGGGAGGGGCCGGGAGGGGCCGGGAGGGGCCGGGAGGGGCCGGGAGGGGCCGGGAGGGGCAGTCACAGTGCTGGGCGTGCCAACGCCAAGGGACCTCAGACTGGACCAAGATGGAGACGGCTCAGGGGGCCTGCGTGGGGGTGCGGGCGGGGACCGGCAAGGCTGAGAGTTGGCTGCCCCTGAGGCACCGTCCCCGGGGTGGGGACAGCGCCTCTGTGTCCTCCCAGGGCCCTCCCCGACCCCGCGCCTCCTTCTCTGCGTAAGGCCACAGGCCCTTTGCACCAGATCTCATTCTAACCTTAGCACTAAGTTCTTCCCCCAAAGCCTCACTTGAGAGTCCCCTTGGGTATGGGGGCCTCGATCCATGAATTGGGGGGTCAGGGGGGGACACAATTTAGTTCACATGAGAACTACTGATTCCTGAGGGAGGGGGTCCCCTAACACAGAGGCTCCCATTCTCACGCAGAGCCCCTGCTGGTGCCTGAACCTCAAGAGGCAGGACGGGCACAAAGCGTCTCCTTCAGCAGTGAGGGTCTGGCACGCACCTGCCACCTGCCACGGCGCCACCCAGGGGCAGGGGACTGCCTGCTACCAGCTGACAGGCTCCGCTGCTCCCCGGTGCTTACCCCACACCTGGGGGGCGTGGTGGAACCCCTGGTTCTCAGGCCAGAAGCTGCAGCCAAGCATGGGAGCTGAGCATGAGACACAAAGGGAGAGGAGGCCAGAGCCGGGCTTGAGTCTCGCCCGGGGCCCGCAGCATGGAGGGACGCCGCCACGCTCATCCCGCTACAAGCTATGAGCAGACGGCCCGCCTCCCCTCCAGCCTGGGCCCAGCCCTCCCCATCTGGCCAGACTTTAACCACAGAGAGCTAGGCATCCAGCACTTCCAGCAGCCTTCGGCTGGCCTGGGCCTGCGTGCACGGGCCTCCGTCACAAAGACCGGGCTCCACAGGGCCTGAGCGTTGGGGAAGTGTGGGTCTTTGCTGTGTGCTTTTGTGGATGGCCGGCTGTGAGGGGCTGGACTTCACAGGAGCCCAGCAAGAGGCCGGGCAGCGCCTCCACCACCAGCGTCTGAACCAGACGCCCCATGAAGCCAAGGGCAGCTCAGCTCTGAATCGAGACCCAGAGTCTGTTGTTAAATCATTGCTGCAAAACTAAAACATTTGCTCATCACTCAACACCCGGCGCACAGCCCACAGAGCACAAGCCACAGGCCACAGGCCACAGGCCACAGGGCACGGGGCACAGGACACAGGCCACAGGCCACAGGGCACAGCCCACAGGCCACAGGACACAGGACACAAGCCACAGGCCACAGGCCACAGGGCACAGGACACAGAGCACAAGCCACAGGCCACAGGCCACAGGCCACAGGCCACAGGACACAGGACACAGGGCACAGGGCACAGGACACAGGCCACAGGCCACAGGGCACAGAGCACAAGCCACAGGCCACAGGCCACAGGCCACAGGGCACAGAGCACAAGCCACAGGCCACAGGCCACAGGCCACAGGGCACAGGGCACAGGGCACAGGACACAGGACACATGACACAGGCCACAGGGCACAGGGCACAGGGCACAGGACACAGGACACAGAGCACAGGACACAGGACACAGGACACAGGACACAGGACACAGAGCACAGGGCACAGGACACGGGGCACAGGACACAGGGCACAGGACACAGGACACAGGACACGGGGCACAGGACACGGGGCACAGGACACAGG
>NW_012267237.1:927863-935019 GCF_000151885.1 Dipodomys ordii
CACAGGACACAGGGCACAGGACACAGGACACAGGGCACAGGGCACAGGGCACAGGACACGGGCACAGGACCAGCAAAGGGACACCTGATCCAGAGGGCCAGGCCTCAGTCCACACGGCCGCCTCCACGCAGGCCACAGAGCTCAAGGCCAGAGGCCCACACCAGGGTAGTGTCCATCTGCCTCAGCTCACACCGGAGGAAGCTGGGTCCCACGGGTCCCAACGCGGGGGGGGGGGGCGCATGTCCTGAGGGGTGAGGCGCCGGAGGCGTCAGCAGGAGAGTTCGTTAGGAGGGAGGAGGCACGTGAGCCCCGGAGAGGCCGCGTCTCTGCTCACCCGCCAGGAGCAGTCTGGTGAGGCTGGATGGCAGCCTGGGTTCACCACCACCGTCTCTGCTCACCCGCGAGGAGCAGTCTGGTGAGGCTGGATGGCAGCCTGGGTGCACCACCACCGTCTCTGCTCACCCGCCAGGAGCAGTCTGGTGAGGCTGGATGGCAGCCTGGGTGCACCAGGCCTTGAGTGGAAGATGAGACTCAAGACACAAAATGAATACATGGATTTAAATTTCTGCTAATAGTTGGAGGCTAACACCATGGTCCCATCAGTGTGTACCTGGGGGGGGGGGGTTCACACACGTACACATCCCAGGATGAGGCTTCCGTGGGCACCTCCAGCTGCCCTGCGGGGACACGCTCAGAACTGTGCCCTGCTGTAAACACACCGTGCAGAGGAGGCCGGCTCGAGGCGTCTCCAGGAAGGGATGCCCTGGGGAGGACACGCAGGGCGGCAGGCTGCCCTCTCCTAGATGCTGTCTGGGTAAACTGAGGGGCAGAGGACATGTCCGGTCCACAGAGACCTTAGACCACGGGGAGGCGGCGGTGTGAGTGGTCGGCCTGGTCCCTTCAGGAAGCTCAGGAAACTGGCCCAGCTCTCCTCGGAGGCGGGAAGTGCCCTTGCAGAGACTAATTTAGATGACAAAGGACCCCTCGTAGAGGAGTGAATTGACTTAATTGAATTGGCACCCCTTCCACCTTCCCAGGAAAGGGCCGGCCGGCTCCCCTCCCCTCCCCGCTGGGGATGCTGTTTGTTTCCTGTCCCTCCCTCCCCTGCTTGCATTTCCTTTCGGACGTCTGGTAAAATATAATCCACATAAAATTGACCATTTTAGCCATTTTTAAGTCGCTTTCGGCCCCGGGTGACCGCCCCCTGCAGAAGCTCTGCTTCTTGGAAAACCAAAGCCCCTAGCTCACCCAACAGACCCCGCCCAGCCCCTGCAGCCTCCTGCTCCCCGGGCTGTCCCTGCCGGTCACCCACACACCCGTCCAACAGGCTCCTCCTTTCCTTCCTTCTTAAGGCTGAATGATGTTCGTGTATGTATTATCAAAAGACAGCGAGGAAATGAGCTATACTTGGCTCTTATTCGTGGGTCACAGACAGCAGCCCCCCCGCCCCCCCACACCGTGCAGGCCTTGGGAAGGTGGACACGAGGAAACCCCACTGGCTAACTCAGGTTACTACAGATTCTTTCTGAAGATCTTAAGGCAGCAGAGAAGCAGAAACTTCCTTATAGCCAAGTTGAGGAGACTGGAAGGTCCTGCTTTCAAGAAAAACTGGTCCGTTTGGGATTGACCAGTGCCTGAGCCCTTCCTTTGATCATGTGGTATTTACCACGACCGGCTCCATGTTGGCTGGGCTGGTGTGTGGGCAGTACTGCAGCTCAGCCTGGCACCTGTGCCCATCGGGGGGAGCAACACCTCCACCCTCCACCCATCCGCCACGGACAGCACCTCCGCCCCTGTGGATAGTTCCGTGGGCATGGGTGTGCACAAATGCATCTGGTCCTGCTTCCAACTATGCTGGGTCCTCTTGGAAGTCATGTTGAAGATCATATGACACCACTTCATTTCAAATTTGGAGGAGCTGCCCTTTTGCTTTTAGTGGTGTTTCTGCTAGTGAAGTGGGGGACTGATTTCTCCATATCTGTGCTGACCCTTGCAATGTTCCCTCATTTTTTTTTTGTTGGTGGTGGTGGTGAGGCCTGAACTCTGGGCCTGGGCGCTGTCCCTCAGCTCTTCAGCTCAAAGCAAGCGCTCTGCCACTTGAGCCACAGCGCCACTTCAGGTTTTCTAGTGGTTTATTGGAGATAAGAGTCTTACGGACTTTCCTACCTGGGCAGGTTTTGAACCGCGATCCTCAGATCTCAGCTCCCGAGTAGCTGGGATGACAGGCGGGAGCCGCCGGCGCCTGGCTGCACTCTGGGGTCCCTGGTCACCATGCCATCTTAAGATCTGCTCATGGGCTTCTTCCTCATCTATACACCTTTGCAGACAAAGGTCTAGGCAAGTCCTTTGCCTATTTTGAGTTGGCGTATTTGTTTATTTGGGGGTTTTTAGTTGTTAAGTTCTGGAAGCACTTTATAATCTGGGTGTTCACATTTATTAGACGTATGCGCTGCGCATCCTTCCTCCCACACTCGGGCGATGGTTTTACTCTCTGCCGGTGTCTGCACTTTTCACCCCTGCACCTGTCCTCCCTCCTACATGTCCACACTGGAGCCAAAACTCACACCCACCCAGTCCCCCTTCCTCTGTGCCCCAGTGCGCCTGGCTCAGCCCTCAGCAGAGCCCTCCTGCCGGGGCGGGCCTCAGAGCCACACCACAGGAAACCCCACTGCTCCCCCATCCCCCGCAGGGTCACACCCCCGCCCCCAATCATCACCCAGCGGGAGACCCAGGCCTGAGCCACCCCGCCCCTCGACTCCAGTCAGGCAGGATGCTGCTGTGCTCATTTAGAGAAAATTCTGACGTACGAAGGGAGTTGCGCCAAGGCCAGTATCCCACTCCGGAGGCAAAGAAGCCCAAGGAAACTCCGGAGGCAAAGAAGCCCAAGGAAACATCATGTCGCAAAGGGCAGAAGGGAAGATGTGAATTCCAGCACTTTCTTGTTAGACCAAGTTAACCACCACAAGAAGAGAGTTCTTGGCATGAGGTGACAGAACAGGGCCCCGTGTGAGGACGGGGAGGAAGGCTGTGGCTAATCAGAAGGCTGAGCTCCATGAAATATTTAAGCAAAAAGAAAACAAAGTCTGCCCAGTGTGCCAGCAGCGGGTTGTCAGACACCAGAGCCCTGCCTTCCGCCTGGGATCGGCTCACCGGCCCAGCCAAGGCACGTCCCGAGCTGAGCACACCACACTCCCACCCTGAGCAGAAGCCTACGCCCCGGGGAGAGCTGCCTCCGACCTGTGAAGGTGTGAGGAGAGCAGGTGCGAGGGGGTGAGCCAGGCCCCGGAGCCGTGGCTGGGGCCGCAGCAAGGGGCCCTGAGCTCATCCTGCTGTCAGACGAGGGGCCGCGGTTCCCACCAGGCCCTGTCATTCTCCAGATCCCAGAAGCCTGGATCGGGCGCTCATCTTCCTCACGGGCCTCTCACATGGACTTCTTTCCCACGAGAACCACTTCTGAGAGTCAGGCAACCAGCTGAGCCACAAACACTCAAAACAAACTCCACAGAGACACAGAGCATGAAGAGACACACAGACACACTGCAGATGGCATGAAGTATGTAAGACACAGAGAGACACATACAACATTCACAGAGACTCAGACGTTCACATCCACCACAGACACGCACTGTGGCTATGAGTACACAACACGCACATGCACACGCACACACGCACAGATACACCGAGACACTGTATCCAGCCTGGCCTCACTCACGGAGCACTAGATCAGAGACCCGCGGTGTGGCGGGCGGGCCCTGGGCCCCCGGAGGGCAGGCGCTGCCTTCTGTGAGCACGGCTGCCAGGGCTGCCAGGGCTTCTGCACTGCCCCGGCCAAGGCTGCACCACCAGGCTCCGGGTGTAATTACCACAGTCGGGCAGACCTGTGGGCGACCAGCCATAACAGCAGCAGGAAGCAGGGTGCCCACCCTCAATCAGCATCTCACCTCTGACCTTCGCCTCTGCAGGGGTTGAAACCGCAGAGCCCATAGCCCCCGCTGTGGCCCAGCGCAGGGCCAGGGCAGCCTGGGAGTGACCTCACAGGACACAGAGGGCCGGGCTGTGTGGGCTCCTCTCCGCTGTTATTATAAAGGAGATGTAAGCGACAGGGATGTGAGTCAGGTGAAGAGTGCATTTCTTCCGGACAGTGTCAGCCCTAGCCTCGCGTTCTCCCAGCTTTTCCCTCTCCTCGTCCTTTCTGACCGGAAGGACATTCCAGGGGACTGTTTAGGTCACCCTGGGCCTGGGCCTGGGCCCCGGGCAGCCATGCCGTTCCAGCCTGGCTTTCTCTCCTGTGGTCCCTTGCTGGCAGCCCACCTCCCCCTGCCCTGTGCACCTGTGCCCACAGGTGTGGCGCCTCCAGGAAGCAACAGGTGTGTGGCAGCTCGCCTCTGCGCCTGTCCAAGCAGAGTGGGAAGGCATGTGTGCCCGTGGCCCGCGCGTGCCCCCCACGTGGTGTGTGCGTTCCCTGCTGCCAGTCCTCTTAGAGCACCTTCAGGAGGGGGACCCCACCACAGCCACCCCACACACCCCGTCCAACGCACTCCTGAGGGGCCAAAGGGTCACAACTGAGCTGCCGTCGCCAGGGTAACAGTAACACAGAAAGCGTGGGGGGGAGATGGCAGCCCGGAGTCCGGGTGTCTGGAGGTGTAGCAGGTTCATTCCCACCACTTGCCACACAGGTCAGCTCGGGACAATGCCCCACCCAGGCCTCAGCTCCTGGCACCGCGACTAAAGCAGACCCATAAAATCTTTGTTTGCTTTTTTAAACTTAGTTTACATTGTCTTAATGACAGCATCAAATAATAGATCTTCTGTTCCCAAGTGGTGGACACCGCACAGAGTCATCTGACCGACCGTTGGCTGGAGCCTCCCGGCTGTCAACCGACAGGCGCACCGGCCAGCCGGGCAGTCACTATGCTAAGACCGTGGGGCAGTGCAGGGTCCATGTCGGGGAGGTGAGGCAGACCTGGCCCTACCCTAGTCTTCCAGACTGGGTCTGACCCCGGAGGGCCTGGTCCATGCCAGAGAACTTAGGAGGAGAGGAGAGGGGCTGGGGGTGGACGAGTGTGGCGCGGGAGGCCTCTGGCCTGTCTCAGAACAGCCCCTTCTCTCGCCTACGCCTACCAGGACTCTGGAGCAATGCCTTCCTCCAAGTGCCAGTAGGGATGGACACTTCCTGATGCAGGAGGAAGGGTGAGTCACAGCCACCGCTGGCCCCTGGCCCCCTGTCCCCAGGGGCACGGTGGGGCTCACGGGCACGAAGGCTCTCATGGTAACATTGGTGGTGGACGGTGCTCCTGGACACCCACGTCAATGTCAGCACTGGCCACTCCTGACAGGCCGGCCCTCCGCAGGCTTACCGAGCCCTCTGCTGCCCCTGCCTGGGGACAAGTGGGGCTCACGGCCGCCCCTCAGGAGGCCCGTCGTGGGGGTGACCCCATGTGTCCCCACCCACACTTCTCCCAAGGCCTTGCTGACATCCTTTGTCAACAGTCCACCGGCAGGGCCTGCCTGATCCTCACGGCTCTCATGGTGCTGCTCGGTGGCTGGGTGAGTCACATTCACTTCTTGGGTTCCATAGAGAAACACGCCCCTGGGCAGGCAGGCAGGCAGAGGGCCAGGGCACGGCCCGCTGCCAGAACAAGATCAGGAGTCCAGCCTCTCCTTTCCCTTGGCATCAGGGGAGGGGCCAGAGGCCAGAGGTCAGCTTCCCTCCAGGCCTAGGGTGCAGACCTGGCCTCCACCCAAGTCCTGGAAAGGCTCTGGAGCTGCAGGTGGTGGAAAGCAGGGTCTGAGAACCAGCTGCCCCTGACCCAGACCAGGTCTGACGCATGGACCACTGCTGACCTCCTGCTCCCGGCACGGACGGCAGAGGCTCCGTCATACCCCCCTCACCACACAGCTCAGATGGGGAGGCCACGCACACCGCGCTGCAGGACCTGCGGCCTCTCACGGGCCCCGGGTGCACACACTGGAGACACGCACATGTCCTATATGCACGTGTGTTGTGGCCCTGGAAGCAGTAGAGAACCTGGGTCCAGGAAGGGCAGACAGGCCCTCAGAGGAGCCAGGGAACCTGGGTGGCTGGCCCGGGCGGCCTGACCTCCAGGTGGGTGGGGTGTAAAGCCCAGCCTCGATCCAGCTGTCTTCACTGGAGGGCCAAAGCAGGACTTTCAGACGGGGTGGGGTTCGTACAACGCCTATGCGGCCCCAAGAGTGGCCAGGTGCCCTAGCCCTTGGCAGCTGTCCCTTCTCAGATCTGAGAGGGTCCAATGAGAGCCACAGGAAGCCAGGCGTGAGTGGGCCAGGCCCTAAGCATGGGCAGCAGATGACCAGGGGGTCCAGAGAGCGTCCATCTGCACACCCCTACCTCCCACTCCAAGCCTGGCTGCCCCTGGATGGCCTACCGCGATCGAGTGCTCTGAACAACGTCCCCACTGGCTCCTGTCGGGTCTGAAGCTGGTACCACAGGCAAGGCCCACAGGACGGATCCGCTAAATCACCACGGCTGGCCACAGCCGTCAGCCCTAATGCCAGCTCTGTCCCCAAATTCTGCACAGTGGCCTCTCCTGATACTGGGGCAGCAGCCAGAGAGCTGCGGCCACCTATGTCTACAGATGACCACGCCGACAGGTGACTGTGTCCAGAGGCCCGGGACCCGCCAGGACGTAGCCTGCCCTGCACCCGCCCCGAAGCACACGCCCATGGAAGCAACCCATGTCCACCGTGAGGTGCACCCCCCGTGGAGGTGCACACACACACACACACACACACACGCGCACGCGCACACCCACACACCCATGGGGTGCATGTCCACGGTGGAGGCACACATGCGCGCGCACACACACACACCCATGGGGTGCATGTCCACGGTGGAGGCACACATGCACACACACACACACACCCGTGGCGGTGCATGTCCACCCTGGGGACACACACACACACACCATGGGGGTGCATGTCCGCGGTAGAGACACACATGCACACACACATGCACCCACACACGCGCACACACGGAGGTGCATGTCCGCCGTGGAGGCACACACTCGCTCACCCACCGTAGCGGCTGGGCTCGCGGCAGTAGCGCAGGATGGGCAGCGCGTCTGCCTGGGGCTCCTCCGGCGAGGCCGCGCGGCCGGCGTCGGTGTCGGCGTCGGGG
>NW_012267237.1:935284-946377 GCF_000151885.1 Dipodomys ordii
CAGGAGAAGGGGGCCCGGAGGAGGGTGCGGCCCCCTCCCGCCCGGCCAGCGTGGGGCTTTCCGCGCCCTGACACCCACACGGGGTCCGCAGGGTCTCGGGAGGCTCAAGCAGACCTCGGAGGCTGAAGTCCCCGCTGGGACCCGGAAAACAGGGGAGCCGCTCCGTGCGCCCTCGGCTCCGTGCACCCCCACCCCGTCCGTGCGCTCCCTCTCCGTGAACCCCCGGCTCCGTGCGCCCCCATTCCGTGCACCCCTACCCCGCCCCGTGCGCTCCCTCTCCGTGCGCCCCCTCTCCGTGAACCCCTGCTCCGTGGGCCCCTGCTCCGTGGGCCCCCGCTCTATGCGCCCCCTCTCCGTGAACCCCCGCTCCGTGGGCCCCCACCCCACCCCGTGCGCCCCCTCTCCGTGCGCCCCCACCCCACTCTGTGCGCCCCTGCTCCGTGCACCTCGGCTCCGCACGCCCCTTCTCCGTGGGCCCCCACTCCTTTCCTTGCACACCCACCCCGCTCCGTGCGCCCCCACCCCTTTCCTTGCACCTCCACCCCGCTCCGTGCGCCCCCACCCCGCCCCGTGCGCCCCCTCTCCGCGCGCCCCTTCCCCATGCACCCCCACCCCTTTCCTTGCACCCCCCCCACTCCCTGCGCCCCCGGGCACCACCCTGGCCTTGCGGTTGCTCCTGGGCTCTGGTCCTTATTTAACGGGTTCTGCTCATCCGTCCACCTGTGCTCCTTCACGCCTGCCCCACAGGGGCTGCAGGTGACCGGAGGAGGCCAAAGTCCCTGTCCTTGGAAGAATCTTCTAGGGGGAGGAGTGCACAGAGGGGCTGGGGAGGACTGGAATGAATTCAGTGAGGTGAGGGTCAGCTGAGCGGCTCTGCCCCTGCCCACCCCCCCCAACCCCCGGCTGACTGCTCCTCCAGGCCCAGCCCCACCTCTGTGCTCCCCGGGGAGGGGACGGGAGGCCCGAGGGTGACCTGGAGGTTTACCTGTGCTCTGGCACAGCCAGGCTAGGTCAGGGTCTGGGCCGTGCTGCTCAGGAGTGCACCCGCAGGAAGGAAGACCTGGGGCTTGGGGTGGAGAAGCAGAGAGTGTCCACAGCCTCAGAACAGGGTTGCACCCTCGCAGTCTCCACCCCCACCTCCATTCACCTGGCAGCCAGACCAGGGGCAAACTGCTGCCTGTCCACAGCGGCCCTGACCCACTCAGACTGTCCTGGGCCTGCTGGGTTGCCTGGCCGGCGGGAGGGGAATCTCCAGGAGCTCTGTCCTCCTCCAGTCTTCCTGGACATTTTCCAGGCTCTCCTGGTCCCCTCCAAGATGGACCTTAAGTGTTTCCCTTCAGTAATGCACTTATAAATCTGCAGAGCCGTGGCATTTACATTGGCCAGTCACTTTTTTTTTTTTATTTAGTGACACCTTTCTGTTACTGCTGTAATGGATCTTACCCAGTGATGGGAGGTAAACGCAGAGTAAGACATGATTGGCACTCTCTAGTTCTCTTTTAACCTGTCACCACACAGAACTCCAAGTTCTGCTATGCAAATGTCCTTCCAGTTCAACCTATAAATAATGACAGCATTGTCCTTTTTATTTATTTAATTAATTAATTTCCTGTCCTGGGGCTTGAACTTAGGGCCTGGGCACCGTCCCTGAGCTTTTGTGCTCAAGGCTACTGTTCTATCACTTGAGCCACAGCTCCACTTCTTGCTTTTGGTGGTTAATTGGAAATAAGAGTCTCGTGTACATTCCTGCCCAGCTGTCTTTGAACCAAGATCCTCAGATCTCAGCCTCCTGAGTAGCTAAGATTACAGGCGTGAGCCATTGGTGCCAGGCTCCCTTTTTAATCTTTAACCTCTTCTCTTCTTTTTTCTTGTGACCCCTTTGTTCTCAACTTGGAATTTTCTAGAAATTCCAGAATACTACTCAACACTGTTCACTCAAGTCGCTGCTTCGCTGCTGGGGCCCTAGGTGAGGATGTTCTGAAGTCTGCTATGAGCCAGGACCTGGGGTGAATAACAATGCTCCCTGAAACAGCTCTAGGTTCCACCTTTCAGACCCAGAGGAAACCCCAGAGCAACTCTGCTGGGAAAAGGCTGCCCACGGCCGGACTCCTGCTACGCCTCAGCCTCCCCCTCCAGCTCAGGTCTGATCCGGTGAGGGGCCTTCCAGGTGTCGGCCCAAATCTGTGCCACGGCCCTTCGCCCACTCCCCCACTCACTTCAAGTCCTCCTAGGAAGTCAGAGCATCTGAAGCAGCATAACAGCCTCCAGCCAGGCTGACCTTCGCTGACCTTGGCCCGATGGACTCCTTACAGGGGTTGTGTCTTCAACCTAGGGTCCCTGGAAACCTATCCTGGGCCTCGACTTCTCTCAGGCTGAGGTGGATGGAACCTGGCATCCCTGTTGACTGACCATCACTACTCATCTGCACAGAAAGAAAGAGAGGCAGAGGCAGAGGCAGATAGAAAAAGGAGGTAGCTCAGTGACCCTGGGCCCTCTGCACGCTGTTTAAGGAATTGGACATGGGACCCCTCCCTGCCACAGGTCACCAAGCCCTGTCTCAGATTTAGGCTCTCCAAGACCCATGGAGCCTGCTGTTTCTGAAAAGATGTGGGGTGGAGGCAGGAGGCAGGAGATGACCCCTAGTGGACAGGGCCATTGCCTGCGATGTGAGACTCTGGTTCTCAGAACCCTAGTGGTCCATGAAAGTCCTAAGAGAGTGAAAATCAGTGGTCGTTCCTGGCCGTGGGTCACCTCTGTATTTCAGTGCCGGCTCCTGTGAGCATTGATCATTTTTAAGGCTGGGAACTCTGATGGCCACTGCCACTGGTCTTCCTACCACCACGCCAGAGCAGGCTTTCATGCAGCCTCTGTCTAGATGGGGACTGTGGTATACAGACTGTGAGGGGTTCGCAGCCTGGGTCCACTCCAGCTCTTCCCATCAGGAATAGCCAAAGGAGGCCCCCCTGGTGTCCAGGCAGAGCGGGTGGACACTGTCTCATCTGAGCTGTTCTGCAGTCACTGCAGCTAATGCCTGAGGCCAGTGTCAGCTCCGTGTCCAGCCCAGGGACACACACAAGTGAGAGGAGGCCAGGAGCAGGGAGAGGGTGTCCAGGGTCTCTGCAGTCTGCCCTGACGGCACTGGTGCCAGCCATGCGTGGCTCCTTCCTACCCCCTCGTTCCCACTTCCCGGACGGAATTCCACAGTCCCGGGACCAGGGGCACCAGGCAGATGCAGCTGTGGTTTCAGAGACTGCCCAGAATAACATGCGTGGCCTTTGTGAGAAGTGCCGGGTCTGTGAGGAGAGAGGGGAGAGGGCATCTTGGGGTGCTCTACACAATGAGCCCGTGACCCAGAGGCAACTCCTGGGAAAAGAGCAGGCGGCCCTGGCCTCCCCTCTTTCTCTTTGATGACCATAGTAGTTTGTTCCTGGGAGACTCGGTAACAAGAGCGCACAAGGCATCCCACGCTGGCCATTGCCAGGGAAAGCTGACCCGCTGTCCTCCACGGCCAGCGTCGGGCCCCCATCACCCCTCCCCTGTGTCCTCTACCCTGTCCTTCTGCACTGCTGACCCAAGCAGCCCGGTGGGTCAGCGCCTGCCCCTTGGGGACAGTGGATGTCTGTAGCGGTAGGATGAGGCTCCGTCCAGGGCCTGTGCGCTAAACAAGCACATGGCAGCTCCCACAGGCTGGGTGGCGATGCGGGCAGAGGTCCCTGGGGCAGAGGACTGTCACTCCTGCCTCCCGGCGGTGTGCTCAGGCCCCCGTGGGCATGGGTGTTACTCTCCAGCGCACTGGGGTTCAGACCCTTCTCTGTCCCATTGCTCTGCGGGGTTCCCAGCTGCCCCAGCTCCTGGCAGCGCCTTCATTGTCATGGTGCTCATCACCGCAGGGCCCCTCCGCCCCTCCTCCCCTCCCACCCCCCTCCCCGCCCCGTGACACACATTTCGACTGGGAAGACAACAGTCTTTCTTTGTGACTCCAGCGGCCAGCACTCACCCACGCGTCCCCGCCAGTGCCGTCCCTCCTGGGCCTCTGAAATTTCCACACACAGTTCCATGCAAGGTCACCGCCTCACCTGGCTGGGAAGAAAGCATCACTTCTGCAGCTTGCCTGCAAGATTTGGCCACAGCTCATCCATGGCTGGTGACTCCACGATACTCAGGATGAGCTGCCCAGCATCCAGTGTGTCGCCAGCTACGTCCGGGGAGACGGACCCAGCTGCCCCCCATGCCGGGCGTCTCTCCTGCCACCCTCCCCAGAACAGGCTGGGAGGAGACCTGCCAGCGATCATCCTGGTTTTCCTGCCCACAGCGCCCCTCTGCCCTCAGTGCTCACTTTCTGGCCAACTTGGTCACAGCCTTCTGCCACCACAAGAACAAAGGAGGGGCCCAGGCAAGGGGGTCAGGGGGTGAGTCTGGGCCGTGTGGGCCTGGGTGGCGCGTGCGTGCCGGACAGAGGAGCTACAACCACACGGCGTGGTTCACAGGCTCAGTGTCGCCCACACACACTCCGGAAGACACTGTCCACGTGGCGGCTTCCCCTGGGCCTATCTGGACAGCAGCAGCATTGCAGATGACCGGGGCTCCGCCTGGCGATCAGTCACAAGCACTTAGACACCCTCGTGAGACCTGCCCTTCCCTGGCCAAGCAGCTCTCGGGCCCTGGTCAGCCCCTGGCCAGGGCTTCCCCAAGTGAACGAGCAAGCAGGCGAGCGAGGCCTGCTCCACTTTGAACGGATAGCATGGAAACTTGGCCACTCGACCCGCCCCACTGGCCGGCGACCAGATCCCTTGCTCTGCTGGGGCCCTGCCAGGTCGGGTTTCTTGCCACGGCCTGTTGGAGTGAGGGCCCTCAGACAGCTCTGCTCCCAGTTCTTCTCTAAGTCCACCCACAGTGCGCAGCACACAGCATAGGGCACACGCAGGATGGGGGGTGATGGGTGTGGGCCGTGGGGCCTCTCTAGGGAGAGAAGCCCTGGCCAGTGTGGATGCTTGGGCTCAGAGTACAGTGGGGCACATTCATGGCAGGGGCTGGACAGGGCAGCAAGACTGTGCTGGGGACAGGCCCAGGACCCAGGGGCCATCAGCTGCCCAAGCTGCCGGACAACTGGGGACCCGACAGTGTTCTTGCCTCACATTTCATGTCTCAGTATGGTTTGTAACCACATGGACAAACCTCCCCCCCCCCACACACAACTGACATCCTCTACAGACATACAGACACACACAGGGATGCAAACACACATGAATGTGCACACACCACACAGGCTGTACACACACAGGCGAGGGATCTGCACAGAGGGATGCACACACAGAGGATGTACACAAGGGCATGTACACACAGGAGATATGCACATAAGGATGTACACACAGAGGGATGTTCACAGGAGGGTGTACACACAGAAGAATGTACACACATGAGCATATACACACGAGAATGTACACACAGGTGATGTACACACAGAGGGATGTACATACAAGGCTATACACACACAGGGTTAAACACACAGAGGGTTATGCACCAGAGGATGTACGCACAGGAGGATGTACGCACAGGGGGATGTACACACAGGGGGATGTACACATGGGTGAATATCGATGCACAGAGACACACATACAAACACACCCAGGGACCTGTGTACCGACGTTCACATGGACATAGAGGCACAGACAGGAATATAGACGCAAAGACATTTCCAGGAACATAGACAGGGACATGGAGAGTCTCTAGCCTGCATACCCAGGTGTGCACACGCCGGTCCTGAGACCCGTCACGCCTTGAGGGGTTCACAGTGCTGTGCACAGTTGGAGCCTGTGTGGTGGGAGCTGGGCCTGGCCCTCACACCGGACCGTCAGGGGCTCAGCTCCGAGCTCACGGATGAGGACTCCATGTCCGGAAGACACAGGGACCCGCTCACACCAGGGCCCAGCTCACACCAGCGCCCAGCTCACACCAGTACCCAGCTCACACCAGGGCCCAGCTCAGACCAGGGCCCACTCAAACCAGCGCCCAGCTCACACCGGGGCCGGCTCACACTGGGGCCCAACTCACACCAGGGCCCGCTCACACCGGGGCCCGCTCACACCAGGGCCCGCTCACACCGGAGCCCACTCACACCAGCGCCCAGCTCACAGTGGGGCCGGCTCACACTGGGGCCCGCTCACACTGGGGCCCAACTCACACCGGGACCCGCTCACACCGGGGCCCGCTCACACCAGGGCCCGCTCACACCGGAGCCCACACACACCAGCGCCCAGCTCACACCGGGGCCGGCTCACACTGGGGCCTGCTTACACTGGGGCCCAACTCACACCGGGCCCGCACACACCGGGACCCGCTCACACCGGGGCCCGCTCACATCGGGGCCCGCTCACACCAGGGCTCAGCTCAGACCGGGGCCCACTCACACCAGCACCCAGCTCACACCAGGGCCGGCTCACACTGGGGCCTGCTCACACCGGGGCCCAACTCACACCGGGGCCCGCTCACACTGGACCTGATCACACAGGGCCCGCTCACACCGGAGCCCACTCACACCAGCGCCCAGCTCACACCGGGGCTGGCTCACACTGGACCTGCTCACACAGGGCCCACTCACATTAGGGCCCAACTCACATCGGGGCCCACTCACACAGGGGCCCACTCATACAGGGCCTGCTCACACTAGGGCCCGCTCACACGTGGCCCAACTCACACCGGGCCCGCTCACACCAGGGCCCAACTCACATCAGGGCTTGCTCACACCAGGGCCCGCTCACACGTGGCCCAACTCACACCGGGCCCGCTCACACCAGGGCCCAACTCACACCAGGGCTTGCTCACACCGGGGCCCGCTCACACAGGGGCCCACTCACATAGGGCCTGCTCACACGGGGTCCCACTCACATAGGGCCTGCTCACACTAGGGTCCGCTCACACGGGGGCTGCTCACACCAGGGCCCACTCACACTGGGGCCCATTCACACCAGGGGCCCACTCACACCAGGGCCCAACTCATACTGGGGCCCGCTCACACCGGGGTCCGCTCACACCGGGGTCCTCTCACACAGGGCCCACTCACACTAGGGCCCGCTCACACCAGGGTCCTCTCACACCGGGGCCCGCTCACACCCGGGCCCGCTCACACCCGGGCCCGCTCACACGGGGTCCACTCACACTGGGGCCTGCTCACACCGGGTTCCTCTCACACCGGGGCCCGCTCACACAGGGACCAGCTCACACTGGGACCCGCTCACACAGGGACAAGCACACACGGGGAGCAGCTCACACTGGGATCTGCTCACACTGGCCAGGCCAGGAGAAGCCAGGCCTTGCCTTCCATAGCCCTGGCAGCAGAGAAAGGCTGATGAGTGGTAGAGGGAGGAGGTGGAGCAAGACCAGCACTATGGACAGGCCATGGTGACTCTGCCTGGGAAGCGGTTATGGCCTGGTCTGTGCAGTCCTGTTGGTGGTGGAAACAGCTTGTTTCCCCTCGCTGCTCCTGGAGATGCTGGCAAGGTGCCTGGCTCAGCACAGCAGGACACAAGGGGCTGGACCTCCTAGGAGATGCCCGGAGGAGGGAGGGGCTGGACCTCCTAGGAGATGCCCAGAGGAGGGAGCAAAGATACCCTGGGCTGGACAAATGGAGCTTTCCTGCCGAGGCTGTATTTACAATGAGCTCTTTGTGATCCCAGTGGACACTCTGAGCCGTGATTCGCTCTCTCCAAAGTCAGGTTCCTCTACGTCTGGAGTCGTCCATGGAGAGGCTGGGTTATAGGACACAGGACACTCAGAGACACAGGGTCTATTCAGCTTCAGCGCCTACCTCATTTATTCACTAACCCATCTACCCACCACTCGTCTATACCTCCATGAATACATCCATCCATCCACACAACCATTATCTCTCTATCCATCCTTCTATCCATTATCCATCTCTTTATCCACTCATTATCCATCTACCCAGCCACTCAGCCACTTAACACCCATCCATCTATATATACCTCCATGCATGTATATTCATCCATTCATCCATCCATCCATCATCTCTCTATCATCCATCCACCCAGCCACCCAACACCCACCCATCTATATATACCTCCATGCATGTATGCATCCTTCTATCATCCATCCATCCATCCATCCATCATCTCTCTATCATCCATCCACCCAGCCACCCAACACCCGCCCATCTATATATACCTCCATGCATGTATGCATCCTTCTATCATCCATCCATCCATCCATCCATCATCTCTCCATCTATTCATCCACCCAACATCCATCTATCCATTTATATCTCCATACATGTGTCCATCCATCCACATTTCTATCTTCCATCTATTCATCCAATCATCATCCGTTATCCATCTTTCTATCCACATAACCGCCTAACACTCATCCATCTATATCTCCATCCATTCATCCACCCATTATCTATGTGCCTGTCCACCCATTCCTTCATCCATCAATACCTTCATGCCTGTATCCATCCTTTCACTCATTATCCATGCACCCATTCACCTGTCATCCACCCCTCATCCATCCACTCATTCATCCATCCACTCTAGCTTTCTCTCCATCCATCTATTCATTGCATCCATATCCACATACATGCACCATCCATCCATGATTATCCACCCCACCTTCTATCCACTGCTCTGTCCATCCATATATCCATTAGCCCTCCACTCATTCATCCATCTAGTCATCCAACCCAAGGATTATGTACATACAAAGAACAAGACAGACCGTGCATGGGTGTTAGAGGGTGTGGCCTAGGATGGCTGTCCTAGGATGGCTCTGCCACTGGAGGGAGGATGAGGAGCCTGGGGAGGTTGCGGAGGGGGTGGGGTGGGAGGGCCTGCAGGGGAGGCAGACGTTCGGGACGTTGGTCAGAGGCAGGGGCATCAGGGCAGAGAGCCCCTGGCTACACACATCAGGGCAAACATGAGAGAGGTTGGAAGGTGAGTGGTCAGGAAGAAAGGAGGGGCAATGCTCCACTGGCCCAGCAGCTTCCTCCTGCCTCTGATCGGCTGCCCTCAACCTGGGCTCCTCAGCACCCCGTCACCCACCGAGCCCTGGGAGTCTCGCAGCTATTCGTGGCTCTGCTCCCTCCTGCAGAGCCTCAGCACCCCCTGACCTGGCCCTGACCTTGTCCATGGGCACCCCAGAACAGATTCATCCATAGGGTTGGCTCAGACCCCGACTCCCCGTCCCTGGTCCCTCCTCTGGCCTCTCCGCCTCTGCTAGCTCCAAGTTCCCGCACCAGACCGGGAGATATTGGCCAGTGTGTGTGGCCCGGCCTCCGGCTGGAACTTCCCTAAGACACCTCCAGGTCTTAGCCCCACACAGCACTTCTTAGGAGCCACATGAGAAAAGTTTTTCTTCATAGTTTTTGTTGTGGTTTGGTGCTGCTCCTGGCCCAGGCCGTGGTCAGATTCTGTGGACTGCAAGCCTGGCTGTGCATGCCGGTACCCTAGCTCGTGACCCTGAGGGCTGGCATTCAGCTGAGATGTCCCTGGGTCCAAAATCTCAATGCTCTTGGCATTGGGTAAGAAAGTAGCTCTCAGGCTGGGTGTGGTGGCCTAAGTCTATAACTCCAGTCAGTTGGGAGGTAAGGATTGGGAGGATCGGGATTTGAACTTGCCCAAAGAAAAACTTAGCAAGACCTCATCTCAGTGAAAAGAACTGGCTCTGCAAATGTATTCAGTGGGGAGAAGACGCCTCTTCAATAAGAGGTAGAGGGAAAACTGGACAGCCAAATATAGAACCTAAAATTGGATCCCTGTTTGTCACCATGCACAAATATCAATTCAAAGTGGATCGCAGACCTCACCATCAGACCCGAAACACCGACTATTGCAGGAGGAACACCAGAACTCACAGGCATAGACAGTCCCTTTTTGAAAAGAGCCCAGAGGCACAGTGAATAGGAGAAAGACTGGACAATAGCATTACATCAAAATAAAAAGCTTGTGCACAGTAAAGGACAGTTACTAAACTGGACAGAGCCAACAGAGAGAGATCCTTGCCAGCAAAACACCCAACAAAAGCCTAATAGCCAGCCGGGCACCGGTGGCTCATGCCTGTAATCCTCAGGAGGCTGAAATCTGAGGATCACGGTTCAAAGCCAGCCTGGACAGGAAAGTCTTTTGATACTCTTGTCTCTAACTACAAAAGGCTGGAAGGGGAGCAGTGCTTAAGAGAGCTAGTCTAGAGAGCTAGTCTTGCACACAAAAGGTCAGAGACAGCACCCTAGCCTAGGGTTCAAGCCCCAGGACCAGTGTACATAAACATGCTGTTTATTGAACTGAATTCTGGGAAATGGAAACAGGGGTTATTTGTGTTGTTGACGGTGGTGATAGTGGTTTGTGTGTGCTTTTTTTCCTTTTTCTTTTCCTACCTCTTAGGAGGGACAAAGGGAGGAAGGAGGGATGACCACAGACACCCGTGGAAAATCAACTCTGCAACTTGTGGGCAGGCATGGGAGGGGCTGCCGAGGGAAAGCAAGGGAGGGTGACCTGTCGGAACGGGAAGTGTACTCCACCTGACCTACACCATGCCGACCCTCTGTACAACACCTTAACAACAACAACAAGGAAGTGGTATCTGTCTCCAAAGAGCTGGCTCTGGTGGCACACGCCTGCCATCCAAGCCACGTGAGAACCACAGCCAGGCTGCCCATGGCAGGTGTGAGACCTGGTGGCTAGCCATGGACGTGGCTCAAGCGGCAGGGCACAGGTCCAGCAGGCACCAGGTCCTGAGTTCAAGCAACAGTACCACCAAATAGAAAGAAATGGGGGGAGGGAGGGAGGGAAGGAGGGAGGGAGGAAGGGAGGGAGGGAGAAGGAAGAGAGAGGGAGGGAAAAGGAAAGAAGGGAGGGAGGGAGGAAGGAAGGAAGGAAGAAGGAATGGAGGGAGGGAGGGAAAGAGGGAAGGAAGGAGGAAGGGAAGGATGGAGGGAGGGAAGGAAGGAAGGAAGGAAGGAAGGGAAGGAGGGAAGGAAGAAGGGAAGGAAGGAGGGAGGAAGGGAGGAAGGGAAGGATGGAGGGAGGGAAGGAAGGAAGGAAGGAAGGAAGGAAGGAAGGGAAGGAGGGAAGGAAGGAAGGAAG
>NW_012267237.1:946442-954444 GCF_000151885.1 Dipodomys ordii
AAGAAGGGAGGAAGGAAGGAAGGAAGGAAGGGAAGGGAAGGAGGGAGGGAGGAAGGAAGGAAGGAAGGAAGGGAGGGAGGGAGGGAGGAAGGAAGGAAAGAAGGAAGGAAGGGAGGGAGGGAGGGAGGGAGGCAGGCAGGCAGGCAGGCATTTCTTACTTAAGCAAAGGCCCGAGGTACAGAGGCAGAGGCTGCGGCTGAGTCCTGTGGTTGCCCAGTGTCCCCCGTGGGCTCCACCCAGTGGGCCAAGCAGCGGCTACAAAGCTTCACTTGGCCACAGGCCTCGGGGTCCTGTCTGGTTCGCCTGTGTGCAGCTCTTTACTGCTTAGGCTGGCGGGGGCTGCTCACACCCCAGGTCCAGAGAGCTTCCTTTCTTCCGCCAGGCACCAAGTGCAAGCATTGCTGAAGCAGAGTGCTGGCCGGAGGGCCCGGGGCAGCAGCCTGAGCTGGCCTGGGTCCCCTGACCCTCAGAGGACGGAGGGCCTCTGTGCCGCACGGCGCCCAGCCCACCGGCTTTCTGCAGGAGCGGGCAGGGTCTGCAGCTGCTGCAGAAAGGCAGGTGGGAGAGCTCAGCTCGCCGTGCGAGTAGCGTCAGCCCAAGGCCAGGCCCTGGCAGGAGCTGCCTTGCACAGGGCCACCGCCACGCTGTGGGCACGGCGGCCCCTAGCAAGCACAGGGGGAGGTGGGTGCGCTCAGAGAGCGGGAGACGTCACATCTAACCAGACGAGGCCAGTGACAGTGGCCTTGGCTCAAAGGTGGCCTTGGGGACTCCTGGCTACCTGGACAGTGCCAGCCACGCCTCCATGGTGTCTCCACTCTTCCACACGGCCACGGCCACTGTGTGGCTCCCCCGGCCCTCCAAGGCCAGAACAGAACAGAGTGCGCGCCCGGCCTCAGCTGGGACACGCCAACTGTTCATTCCCTCTTTTAAACAGAGAAGAAAGGAAACATTCCCAGGCAGGACCCCCTGGGAGCCAGCCTGTCTCCGACTGCTGGCTTACCTCTCAGCCCGCCCAGGGCCCTGCCAGAGCCCGGCCCGAGGCCCGGCCTCCAGCTGTGACACTCACACGTGGCAGACGCAGTGTGACAGACCCAACGTGACACAATGTGGCGACAGACGCACAGCAGACACAACGTGACCGCGTGGCAGACGGTGTGATGACAGACAGACACAGTGCGACACGGACACCGTGTGACAGACACTCAGAGCTCCCGCCCAAGCCAGGGCTGGCTGCAGTGGGAGTTTGGGGAGTGGGACGCTCAGGATGAAGGCGGACAGACCCTGTGCCCAGCCACCCTCCACCAGCTCTAGAGGAGGAGCCGGTGGGCAGGCCCATGAGAGCAGCTGGACAGCCAGACATGTGCCGGACGCCCCTGAGCTCGAGGGGTTTGCTACCCTCGCCCAGGACACTGGGAGAGCAAAACTGGGCAGAGCCGGAAGGAAGGACGGAGGGTGAGGACGGCATGGACGTGGGGAGGGGAGGAGGAGTAGAGGGGAGGCTGCGGCCAGGCCGGGGAGCGAGAGCACCGGCCAGGCACTAGGGCAAGGGGCTCGTCCTCAACCCCATCTCGTGTCGCTCACGTTGGGTCACGCCCACAGGGCTGCACACTGAGGTGGCCGGTGCCTCCGGGGTTCGTGCCCATGGACCACCTCTCTGACCCCCACCTCCAGCCCCTTTTCCATGGCTGACCTTCCACTGAACCACCGCGACCCCTGACTGTCTGCCATCCCCCATCTTCCAACCTGTCCTGAATGCCCGAGCCGGCCCTGGATTCAGCCTGGTCCCAGCCTGGGCCCTTTCCCACCCTCGGTGTCCAGCCTGGGCCCCTTTCCCCCTCGGTGTCCAGCCTGGGCCCTTTCCCCCTCGGTGTCCAGCCTGGGCCCTTTCCCACCCTCAGTGTCCAGCCTGGGCCCTTTCCCACCCTCGGTGTCCAGCCTGGGCCCTTTCCCCCTCGGTGTCCAGCCTGGGCCCCTTCCACCCTCGGTGTCCAGCCTGGGCCCCTTCCACCCTCGGTGTCCAGCCTGGGCCCCTTCCACCCTCGGTGTCCAGCCTGGGCCCCTTTCCCCCTCGGTGTCCAGCCTGGGCCCTTTCCCACCCTCGGTGTCCAGCCTGGGCCCTTTCCCCCTCGGTGTCCAGCCTGGGCCCCTTCCACCCTCGGTGTCCTCCTCTCAGCCTCTGCCCACGGCTGGCTCCGGGGCCTGGTGGCACCTTGCTCCTGGGCTCCACAGGCACCCTCTGTCCCATGTCCACTTGTACTGAGCAGTCCCTGTGACGCTGGCAGCTCGCCCCATGGATGGAGCAGCTACTGATTGCTGGAGGGGGTGGGGAGGCTGGGAAGAGCAGGAGTGCTGCACTGATGGGCTCTTCCCCTTAGGCCCTCAAGGGACTCACATTGCTGGTCTGCGGCCATTCTCCAAGGCCCTAGAGACACACCACCGGGACAGAGAGGCAGCACCAACACCTAGGTCAGAGGCAGCAATGACAAGAATGTCACCTAGCTGGTGACAGCCACGTCACCGATGGCGGCGGTGCCAGCCCAGGCCGGCAAAGCACGGAGCTTTTGTGGGGTGAATCAGGTGGGACTTCAGCAAGAATAAACATCTAAGGGTCTCACCACCCCAGGAGGCACGGGGCTGCTCAGCAAGCAGCATGGTTCTCCAGGGCCCCACGGAGCCCCAGGTCCTGACAGAGAGCGTGAGAGTCTGGGGAAGGCTGCAGCAGCACGCCTACTGGCAGCCTCCGGCAAGGCCGTGGGCCTTGACACGAGGCTCAGGGATGTAGAAAACAAGACAGTCAGAGCAACCCCAGCACAGGAGGTAGTGGGGCTGAGCCATGAACAAGGGGCCAGGGCGTGGGTGAGGGAGGCACTGGGCACAGCACATGAGCCTGCGGTGACCGATCCTGCCCAGGGGAGTCCGCCTGCTCACAAGGCCCAGTCCCACGGTGTCCTCCTCCTGCTCACAAGGCCCAGTCCCCATGGTATACTCCTCCTGCTCACAAGGCCCAGTCCCCACGGTGTCCTCCTCCTGCTCACAAGGCCCAGTCCCCGTGGTGTCCTCCTGCACACGAGTTCCAGTCCCCGTGGTGTCCTCCTCCTGCACACAAGGTCCAGTCCCCATGGTGTCCTTCTCCTGCACACGAGGTCCAGTCCCCGTGATGTCCTCCTACACACGAGGTCCAGTCCCCGTGATGTCCTCCTGCATACGAGGTCCAGTCCCCGTGATGTCCTCCTGCACACGAGGTCCAGTCCCCATGGTGTCCTCCTGCACACGAAGTCCAGTCCCTGTGGTGTCCTCCTTCTGCACACGAGGTCCAGTCCCCATGGTGTCCTCCTCCTGCACACGAGGTCCAGTCCCCGTGATGTCCTCCTGCACACGAGGTTCAGTCCCCGTGGTGTCCTCCTGCACACGAGGTCCAGTCCCCGTGGTGTCCTCCTCCTGCACACGAGGTCCAGTCCTCCTGCACACGAGGTCCAGTCCCCGTGGTGTCCTCCTCCTGCACACGAGGTCCAGTCCCCGTGGTGTCCTCCTCCTGCACACGAGGTCCAGTCCCTGTGGTGTCCTCCTCCTGCACACGAGGTCCTGTCCCCATGATGTCCTCCTGCACACGAGGTCCAGTCCCCGTGATGTCCTCCTGCATACGAGGTCCAGTCCCCGTGGTGTCCTCCTGCACACGAGGTTCAGTCCCCGTGGTGTCCTCCTGCACACGAGGTCCAGTCCCGTGGTGTCCTCCTGCACACGAGGTCCAGTCCCTGTAGTGTCCTCCTCCTGCACACGAGTTCCAGACCCACAGTGTCCTCCTATTGCACATGAGGTCCAGTCCCCATGGTGTCCTCCTCCTGCACACGAGTTCCAGTCCCCGTGATGTCCTCTTGCACATGAGGTCCAGTCCCCGTGTCCTCCTCCTGCACACGAGGTCCAGTCCCCATGGTGTCCTCCTCCTGCACACGAGGTCCAGTCCGATGGTGTCCTCCTCTTGGACCTGAGGTCCAGTCCCCGTGGTGTCCTCCTCCTGCACACGAGGTCCAGTCCCCGCGGTGTCCTCCTGCACACGAGGTCCAGTCCCCGTGGTGTCCTCCTCCTGCACACGAGGTCCAGTCCCCGTGGTGTCCTCCTCCTGCACACGAGGTCCCAGTCCCTGTGATGTCCTCCTGCACATGAGGTTCAGTCCCCGTGGTGTCCTCCTGCACATGAGGTCCAGTCCCCGTGATGTCCTCCTCCTGCACACGAGGTCCAGTCCCCGTGGTGTCCTCCTGCACACGAGGTCCAGTCCCCGTGGTGTCCTCCTCCTGCACACGAGGTCCAGTCCCCCTGGTGTCCTCCTCCTGCACACGAGGTCCAGTCCCCCTGGTGTCCTCCTCCTGCACACGAGGTCCAGTCCCCGTGGTGTCCTCCTCCTGCACACGAGGCCCAGTCCCCATGGTGTCCTCCTCCTGCACACGAGGTCCAGTCCCCATGGTGTCCTCCTCCTGCACACGAGGTCCAGTCCCCGTGATGTCCTCCTGCACACGAGGTCCAGTCCCCGTGATGTCCTCCTGCACACGAGGTCCAGTCCCCGTGATGTCCTCCTGCACATGAGGTCCAGTCCCCATGGTGTCCTCCTCCTGCACACGAGGTCCAGTCCCCATGGTGTCCTCCTCCTGCACACGAAGTCCAGTCCCCGTGGTGTCCTCCTGCACACGAGGTCCAGTCCCCGTGATGTCCTCGTGCACATGATGTCCAGTCCCCGCGATGTCCTCCTGCACACGAGGTCCAGTCACCGTGATGTCCTCCTGCACACGAGGTCCAGTCCCCGCGGTGTCCTCCTGCACACGATGTTCAGTCCCCGTGGTGTCCTCCTGCACACGAGGTCCAGTCCCCGCGATGTCCTCCTGCACACGAGGTCCAGTCCCCATTGTGTCCTCCTCCTGCACACGAGTTCCAGTCCCCGTGATGTCCTCCTGCACACGAGGTCCAGTCCCCGTGGTGTCCTCCTGCACACGAGGTCCAGTCCCCGTGATGTCCTCCTGCACACGAGGTCCAGTCCCCGTGATGTCCGCCTGCACATGAGATCCAGTCCCTGTAGTTTCCTCCTCCTGCACATGAGGCCCAGTCCCTGTAGTGTCCTCCTCCTGCACACGAGTTCCAGTCCCCAGAGTGTCCTCCCCTTGCACATGAGGTCCAGTCCCCATGGTGTCCTCCTCCTGCACACGAGGCCCAGTCCCAGTGATATCCTCCTGCACAAGAGGTCCAGTCCCCGTGATGTCCTCCTGCACACGAGGTCCAGTCCCCGTGATGTCCTCCTGTACACGAGATCCAGTCCCCGTGATGTCCTCCTGCACATGAGGTCCAGTCCCCGTGGTGTCCTCCTGCACACGAGGTTCAGTCCCTGTAGTGTCCTCCTCCTGCACACGAGGTCCAGTCCCCACAGTGTCCTCCTCCTGCACACGAGGTCCAGTACCCAAGGTGTCCTTCTCCTGCACACGAGGTCCAGTCCCCATGGTGTCCTCCTCCTGCACACGCGGTCCAGTCCCCACAGTGTCCTCCTCCTGCACACGAGGTCCAGTCCCCATGGTGTCCTCCTCCTGCACACGAGGTCCAGTCCCCATGGTGTCCTCCTCCTGCACACGAGGCCCAGTCCCCGTGATGTCCTCCTGCACACGAGGTCCAGTACCCGTGATGTCCTCCTGCACACGAGGTCCAGTCCCCGTGATGTCCTTCTGCACATGAGGTCCAGTCCCCGTGATGTCCTCCTGCACACGAGTTCCAGTCCTCGTGATGTCCTCCTGCACACGAGGTTCAGTCCTCGTGGTGTCCTCCTGCACATGAGGTCCAGTCCCCGTGATGTCCTCCTCCTGCACACGAGGTCCAGTCCCCATGGTGTCCTCCTGCACACAAGGCCCAGTCCCCGTGATGTCCTCCTGCACACGAGGTCCAGTCCCCGTGGTGTCCTCCTGCACACGAGGTCCAGTCCCCGTGGTGTCCTCCTCCTGCACACGGAGTCCAGTCCCCGTGGTGTCCTCCTCCTGCACACGAGGTCCAGTCCCCGTGATGTCCTCCTCCTGCACACGAGGTCCAGTCCCCACAGTGTCCTCCTCCTGCACATGAGGCCCAGTCCCCATGGTGTCCTCCTCTTGCACACGAGGTCCAGTCCCCGTGGTTTCCTCCTGCACACGAGGTCCAGTCCCCATGGTGTCCTCCTGCACATGAGGCCCAGTCCCTGTAGTGTCGTCCTCCTGCACACGAGGTGCAGACCCACAGTGTCCTCCTCCTGCACACGAGGTCCAGTCCCCGTGGTGTCCTCCTCCTGCACACGAGGTCCAGTCTCCGTGGTGTCCTCCTCCTGCAAACGAGGTCCAGTCCCCATGGTATCCTCCTGCACATGAGGTCCAGTCACCATGGTGTCCTCCTGCACACGAGGTCTAGTCCCCATGGTGTCCTCCTCCTGCACACGAGGTCCAGTCCCCGTGGTGTCCTCCTCCTGCATACGAGGTCCAGTCCCCGTGGTGTCCTCCTCCTGCACACGATGTCCAGTCCCCATGGTATCCTCCTGCACACGAGGTCCAGTCCCCGTGGTGTCCTCCTGCACACGAGGTCCAGTCCCCGTGGTGTCCTCCTCCTGCACACGGAGTCCAGTCCCCGTGGTGTCCTCCTCCTGCACACGATGTCCAGTCCCCATGGTATCCTCCTGCACACGAGGTCCAGTCCCCGTGGTGTCCTCCTGCACACGAGGTCCAGTCCCCGTGGTGTCCTCCTCCTGCACACGGAGTCCAGTCCCCGTGGTGTCCTCCTCCTGCACACGAGGTCCAGTCCCCGCGATGTCCTCCTGCACACGAAGCCCAGTCCCCATGGTGTCCTCCTCCTGCACACGAGGTCCAGTCCCAATGGTGTCCTCCTCCTGCACACGAGGTCCAGTCCCCGTGATGTCCTCCTGCACACGAGGTCCAGTCCCCGTGATGTCCTCCTGCACATGAGGTCCAGTCCCCATGGTGTCCTCCTCCTGCACACGAGGTCCAGTCCCCGTGATGTCCTCCAGCACACGAGGTCCAGTCCCCGTGATGTCCTCCTGCACATGAGGTCCAGTGCCTATAGTGTCCTCCTCCTGCACACGAGTTCCAGTCCCCGTGGTGTCCTCCTGCACACGAAGTCCAGTCCCCACAGTGTCCTCCTCCTGCACACGAGGTACAGTCCCCGTGATGTCCTCCTGCACACGAGGTCCAGTCCCCGTGGTGTCCTCCTGCACACGAGGCCCAGTCCCCGTGATGTCCTCCTGCACATGAGGTCCAGTCCCCGTGGTGTCCTCCTGCACACGAGGTCCAGTCCCTGTAGTGTCCTCCTCCTGCACACGAGGTCCAGACCCCACAGTGTCCTCCTCCTGCACACGAGGTCCAGTACCCAAGGTGTCCTTCTCCTGCACACGAGGTCCAGTCCCTGTAGTGTCCTCCTCCTGCACACGAGGTCCAGACCCCACAGTGTCCTCCTCCTGCACATGAGGTCCAGTCCCCGTGATGTTCTCCTGCACATGAGGTCTAGTCCCCGTGATGTCCTCCTGCAAATGAGGTCCAGTCCCCGTGGTGTCCTCCTGCACACGAGGTCCAGTCCCCATGGTGTCCTCCTGCACACGAGGTCCAGTCCCCGTGGTGTCCTCCCGCACATGAGGTACAGTCCCCGTGATGTCCTCCTGCACATGAGGTCCAGTCCCCGCGGTGTCCTCCTCCTGCACACGAGGTCCAGTCCCCGCGGTGTCCTCCTCCTGCACACGAGGTCCAGTCCCTATGGTGTCCTCCTCCTGCACACGAGGTCCAGTCCCCGCGGTGTCCTCCTCCTGCACACGAGGTCCAGTCCCCGTGATGTCCTGCACACAAGGCCCAGTCCCCGTGATGTCCTCCTGCACATGAGGTCCAGTCCCCTGATGTCCTCCTGCACATGAGGTCCAGTCCCCGTGATGTCCTCCTGCACATGAGGTCCAGTCCCCCTGGTGTCCTCCTCTTGCACATGAGGTCCAGTCCCCATGGTGTCCTCC
>NW_012267237.1:959924-960682 GCF_000151885.1 Dipodomys ordii
GAGGTCCAGTCCCCGTGATGTCCTCCTGCACATGAGGTCCAGTCCCCCTGGTGTCCTCCTCTTGCACATGAGGTCCAGTCCCCATGGTGTCCTCCTGCACACGAGGTTCAGTCCCCGTGGTGTCTTCCTGCACACGAGGTCCAGTCCGTGGTGTCCTCCTCCTGCACACGAGGCCCAGTCCCCGTGGTGTCCTCCTCCTGCACACGAGTTCCAGTCCCTACAGTGTCCTCCTCTTGCACATGAGGTCCAGTCCCCATGGTGTCCTCCTCCTGCACACGAGGTCCAGTCCCCGTGATGTCCTCCTGCACACGAGGTCCAGTCCCCGTGATGTCCTCCTGCACACGAGGTCTAGTCCCCATTGTGTCATCCTGCACACGAGGTCCAGTCCCTGTAGTGTCCTCCTCCTGCACACGAGGTCCAGACCCCACAGTGTCCTCCTCTTGCAAACGAGGTCTAGTCCCTATGGTGTCCTCCTCCTGCACATGAGGTCCAGTCCCCGTGGTGTCCTCCTGCACACGAGGCCCAGTCCCTGTAGTGTCCTCCTCCTGCACACGAGGTCCAGACCCCACAGTGTCCTCCTCTTGCAAACGAGGTCCAGTCCCCATGGTGTCCTCCTCCTGCACACGAGGTCCAGTCCCCGTGGTGTCCTCCTCCTGCACACGAGGCCCAGTCCCCGTGGTGTCCTCCTGCACACGAGGTCCAGTCCCTGTAGTGTCCTCCTCCTGCACACGAGGTCCAGACCCCACAGTGTCCTCCTC
>NW_012267237.1:961647-963765 GCF_000151885.1 Dipodomys ordii
GGCCCAGTCCCCGTGGTGTCCTCCTGCACACGAGGTCCAGTCCCTGTAGTGTCCTCCTCCTGCACACGAGGTCCAGACCCCACAGTGTCCTCCTCTTGCAGATGAGGTCCAGTCCCCATGGTGTCCTCCTCCTGCACACGAGGTCCAGTCCCCGTGATATCCTCCTGCACACGAGGTCCAGTCCCCGTGATGTCCTCCTGCACACGAGGTCCAGTCCCCGTGGTGTCCTCCTCCTGCACATGAGGCCCAGTCCCCGTGATGTCCTCCTCCTGCACACGAGTTCCAGTCCCCGCGGTGTCCTCCTGCACACGAGGCCCAGTCCCCGTGGTGTCCTCCTGTACTTGAGGTCCAGTCCCCGCGGTGTCCTCCTGTACTCGAGGTTCAGTCCCCGTGGTGTCCTCCTGCAAATGAGGTCCAGTCCCTATGGTGTCCTCCTGCACACGAGGTCCAGTCCCCGTGGTGTCCTCCTCCTGCACACGAGGTCCAGTCCCCGTGGTGTCCTCCTCCTGCACACGAGGCCCAGTCCCCGTGGTGTCCTCCTCCTGCACACGAGGTCCAGTCCCCATGGTGTCCTCCTCCTGCACATGAGGTCCAGTCCCCGTGGTGTCCTCCTCCTGCACACGAGGTCCATTCCCCATGGTGTCCTCCTGCACACGAGGTCCAGTCCCCGTGGTGTCCTCCTCCTGCACACGAGTCCAGTCCCCGTGGTGTCCTCCTGCACATGAGGCCCAGTCCCTGTAGTGTCCTCCTCCTGCACACGAGTTCCAGTCCCCACAGTGTCCTCCTCTTGCACATGAGGTCCAGTCCCCATGGTGTCCTCCTCCTGCACACGAGGCCCAGTCCCCGTGATGTCCTCCTGCACAAGAGGTCCAGTCCCCGTGATGTCCTCCTGCACACGAAGTCCAGTCCCCGTGGTGTCCTCCTGCACACGAGGTCCAGTCCGATGGTGTCCTCCTCTTGGACCTGAGGTCCAGTCCCCGTGGTGTCCTCCTCCTGCACACGAGGCCCAGTCCCCATGGTGTCCTCCTGGGCACGAGGCCCAGTCCTTTCCAGGAAAGCCCACTTGCCCCCCTCTAATGGCCCAGGGTTGCTCTGCACCATCTTCTCCTCCCCCAGGGCCTAGACCCAGTGTTGTCCACATCGCTGGCCCCTCACAGGACAGCATCACAGTCCACGCCCTAGGTTGGTGGTCCCCAGCCCTGAGTCACTGTCCTTTGGGGCTGTGCCCAACCTCTCTAGCTGCTTTCCTCCTTCTGCCTACACACCTCAGGAACTTCTGGATATGAGGCTGTACATCATGTCCTCTGCCAGCATACTGCCCACAGCCCATGCTCTCTGTGAGAGGAAGGGTCTAACCAACAGCAGGGCCTGTGTCTGTGCTGGCCCAGGCTAGTTCCAGCCGTTCCCCAAGGCTGGTCCACCCAGCCACTCAAGCGCTGTGTCCCAAGGACAATCCCCTGGCTGGCACAAACTTGGGCTGAGGTGCTAGGGATGCTAGAGGGTTGGTGTCATTGTCCCTGCATTATGGCCACCAGGTGTCTTCCTGCAGCCCCAGTGAGCTCACCAAATGTCCAGGCCAGTCTTTGCTCCTGGTGGGAGAGGGTCAAAGGCCTCGGGGCCTGTGTGTGATTACTGCAGAGTAGGCACAAGGTGATGGGCCTGGAGTGGTTCAGTGTCACGGCCGTGCTCCAGGAACCTGTGGACTGGTGACTTGCACCCTCTCTGGGCCTCCCTGAGCTGCCTGCAGCCTCTCGAGCCACGCTTAGCCGTGCTGTCCGTCCTCTATGATCCCCCCTGCTGCCCCAAGTCAGAAAATATTGCCAGATTCCTGAATCAGCAGCCTGTCCTGCAGGACTGCCAGGCCTCCGTCATGAGCTGTGACTGACAGTCCTCTATCCCTGAGCTGTGACTGACAGGTCTCCATCCTGAGCTGTGACTGACAGTCCTCTATCCCTGAGCTGTGACTGACAGTCCTCTGTCCTGAGCTGTGACTGACAGGTCTCCATCCTGACCTGTGACTGACAGTCCTCTGTCCTGAGCTGTGGCTGACAGTCCTCCATCCTGACCTGTGACTGACAGGTTCCATCCTGAGCTGTGACTGACAGTCCTCTGTCCTGA
>NW_012267237.1:964076-966150 GCF_000151885.1 Dipodomys ordii
GTCCTCTGTCCTGAGCTGTGGCTGACAGTCCTCCATCCTGACCTGTGACTGACAGGTTCCATCCTGAGCTGTGACTGACAGTCCTCTGTCCTGAGCTGTGACTGACAGTTCTCCATCCTGAGCTGTGACTGACAGTCCTCTATCCCTGAGCTATGACTGACAATCCTCTGTCCTCCATCCTGAGCTGTGATTGGCAGTACTCTGTCCCTGAGCTGTGACTGATATTCCTCCATCCTGAGCTGTGACTGACAGGTCTCCATCCTGAGCTGTGACTGACAGGCCTCCATCCCTTACTCAGCCCCGCAAGCCCCACAAAGGAGCCCAGGTTGCTTTACCTCCACACTACGATCCTACAAGAAGTGTCGCTGAGGTAGGGAGCACAGAGCCAGCCTTCCACCAGCCAGAGCATTGCCTGCGGAGCCCACGGTGGCTGCTCCAACTCCAGGGAATGGGGACCACTGGTCCCTTTCATTCCGCTCCTTCCCCGAGGCCTGTTCTGTAGGAAGAGCTTCTGGACTCCCCTGGCCAGGCCTCCTGTCCTGCTGGGCGGCCTCTGCCCTCTGCAGAGCCCTGGGACCAGCCCATTCTCTCCTCAGGCTCCACCCAGAGGGGCCATGGAGGCTCCCGACGTGCCATCCTGGAAGACGGTTGCCAGCTGCAGGTCCTGCCTGACTGGTGCTGCCCCAGCCCCAGGTGGCACAGCCCTGCCTGCAGCATCCCTGGCCTGGGGCGCACCCGACCCCTGTGCGGGCATGGAGCTACAGAGGCAGGCCAGGGCTCACGCACATCCATCAGCCGCAGGGTTGTGTGGTCCACACATTCTTATGAGCTTCCACCCCATTCTGGTGAGGGACACGGGTCCCAGGTGAGATTGAACCTGCGGGCCTTGGCATCTTCATTCACAGCTCGAGAGGCTGGTCATGGGAGGCCGTGTTAGGGGAGGCTGGCTTAGAGGGAGGCTAGGTCAAGGGAGGCTGGGTGCAGGAGGCTGGGAAGGCCTTCTTTAGTCCCAGGCAGTCCCCCCCTCTGTGGGGAGGAGGGCTTTGTGTTTCCGTGGCTGTGCTATGAGGTAGTAGCCTTCTCAATCAAGAGTAAACAGAATGTGACATCTGTAAACGTGGTCTAGAAACTCAGACAGAGGCTTTCCCAAGCAAAAGTGTTTCCTGGCCTGGTTCATGGACGATCGCTTGAGCAGAGGGACAGGCACGGAGGCTTGGGAGCGCCGGCCCGGCAGATGGAAGGCCCCTGGGTCCCGATGTCAGGCGCTGAGCACACACAGCCAGGAAAGGCCGCGTGGTGTTGAGGGGAGGACGCATCTGAGGTGGGCGTCCCGTGGAGGGGCGGGAAGCATTGTTCTGTCTGCACCACATCTGTTCACTGGCCCAGGAACTATGGGACTGGAACCACAAAAGCCAGACCCACACCCCTGAGACTCAAGCGGCTCACGGCCGGCCACACACTCAGGCTTCCCACAGTGCTGTTTCCAGGACCTGCTGCCCAGGAAAATGCCCTCTCCAGAAACTGACCAGGGCGGGCCCCTGGCCTTGGCCAGAACTGTGAGAAGTGGCAGTTGTCCCAGCGATTGCTGCCTGCCGGCTGGCCCACAGCCACTCTGCCCCTTAGGCTGTGGACACCAGGGCCCAGGCTCCAGCCCGAGGGGGGGCACCAGGCCCCGCCGGGTGCTCTGGCCTTCCAGCCTTCTGACAACTGCCACCAGGGGGCTACCGTGTCCTGCAGGAAAGCTCTGCAGGTGTTGGCATTTGGACAGTGAGGCCCATGTGGGGGGTGGATGTCCAAGGGATGTTGGCCAGTGCATCGCAGTGACCCCAGGTCCAGACTGTGGAGCCTCCTTGGCCTCACTGCTCTTTGGGTATTTGCGCCTGAACTCAGGGAGAGTGCAGCAGGGAAAAGAAGACGCTGCCAGAGTTGGGCACCTTCCCCGTGATCTATCCCCCATCCATCCCCCTCCTCGCCATCCATCCCCCATCCATCCCCCTCCTCCCCATCCATCCCCCATCCATCCCCCTCCTCGCCATCCATCCCCCATCCATCCACTCTCTTCCCATCCATCCCC
>NW_012267237.1:966792-967621 GCF_000151885.1 Dipodomys ordii
TTCCCCATCCTTCCTTCCCCCCTCCTCCCCATCCATCCTCCCATCCATCCACCTGCTATCTGCCCATCCACTGTCCACTCTCTCCATCATCTGTCTACCTCCCCATCCATCTACCTCCTCATCTACCCATCCATCCTCCCATCCTTCCACACCCCCTCCCCATCCATCCACCCACCTCCTTATCCACCCTCCCCTCTATCCACCCTCCTTATCCACCCTCCCTTCTATCCACTCACCTCTCCGTCCATCCCCCTTCTACCCACCCCCTCCCATCCATCCTCCTGCATCTGCCTAACCATCTTCCCCACTCCCCCTGCCGCCTCCTCATGCTTCCCCCTCTCCATCTGTGCGTTCATTCAGTCATGCCTCCACCTGCCCTTCCTCCCACCGTGTGGCTAGGGAGCCTGTGTGAACGGGGACCTTGTCCTTTGCGCCCCGTTGAGGAAGCAGGTCTGCACCATGACCCCGGGGAGTGGTGTCATCTGCCAGGACCAAGGAGGCCTGCTCATCCTGAGTCACTGAGGTTGGCAGGCACCCGGCAAGGCCGGGCTGGGGCCTGCATGCCTGAGAGCTCCCTGTGGTGCCTGGGGACCAAGCTGAACTAGAAGGGACACAGACTCCAGGCAAGGTCCCAGGGAGAAGGGCCACATCCGCACCCATCCCACCTGCCCCACCTGCCATTGGAGGGTAGGGATGGGGGGACGGGGGGAGGGAGGGGAGAAGGGGAGGAGTGTGAGAGGAGGGAGAAGGGAGAAGGTAGAAAAGGAAGAGGAAGAAAAGGAAGAAGGAAATACAGCAGCGGGGAGAGAGAGTGGGGGAGGGGGAGGAG
>NW_012267237.1:968454-979080 GCF_000151885.1 Dipodomys ordii
CCCTCCCCCCTTCCTCCCGTCCTCCTCTCTCATCTGGACGCTATCCCTCCCCCAGCCTCTGGTGACCACTGAAGTACTCCAACCTCCCTGGGCCGTTGGGACTCAAACCTATGATTGGTGAGAGGAGCCACCAACACTTGGAATCTTTATTAGCCATGGGGACTGCTCCCCTCTTTATCAGCACAGTGAAGAACAGAAGAAAGTCAGATAGCTGAGGGTATTCAAGGCAAGGTCCACGGCGGGGGGGGGGGGCACTCGCAGGTGGCATTTTGATAACAAGTTACAAAAGCATATCAGTTAGTGGTTACAGATGGCATCAAAGCGAAGCAAGAAGGCTGAGCCCAAACAACTTCCTGCAGACCTCCTGGTGCTTAGGCAGGAGCCGGTGCTGTGCTTCCCCAGAATGCAGACACCTGGCTCAGTGGGGTGAGCTAGGAGGCTCCTCACTGCAGAATGCAGATGCCACAGCCGGGAAAGCATGGATTAGAAATGCAGATCCCACAGCCCGGGAAAGCATGGTTAGAAATGCAGATGCTTGGCACTGCTGCCTGGTGCTTAACTTATTTCACTCAAGCCTTCATCTTTGAAATTTACATTGGCCCTATTCTTAATCAATAATTTTGTTCTGTGTCTGGTTGCGCACTTTATATTCTGTTTAGGGGGGTCATCACAACCATGGCTTCAATTTCTCCTCTGTTCAGGCTCTGAAGGGACTCAACAAGCCCCGCCCTGATCCTCTGCCCCTGGCGGTGTCCTCTGCCCCTGGCGGTGTCCTCTGCCCCTGGCGGTGTCCTCTGGGCCTGGCGGTGGATCCTAAGATGGGTGTCCTGTCCCTGGCAGTCCCCTGCTGACCTCAAGCTAAGTCTGCTCAGACCTCTCTCTCCTGGCCTCCACTCTGGCTTCTGCAGGGCACTCCCCCATGCTGCCTGGGAGCCCCCACAGCCGGAGAACTCACCCTGGACTGGACTGGAAGCCCCCATAGCTCAGGGGAGGGCCACGGCCCTGTCCTCTTTGGGGCCCTGAATCCTCCCCAGAGACCAGGCTCTGCCTGCTGCGCACCCCTGTCTGTTGTAATCATGATGAACCCCAGGAGGCCACCATGTTTGGGGTCTCCTTGTCCCCACCCAGCCTCGGGCTTGCGTCCTGTGTGGAGTCAGGTGTGGACCTGAGTGCCTCTCCCCTACTGGGTTGTAAACTTGGGGGCAGAGGCTCTGTGTGCCTCTGAGGCCTGGCAGCTGGGGTCCCCACTCCCCACCGCCCGCCACCTGCTGCAGGTCAGATGACACAATGGGACAAGTAGCTTACGGCTCCCCTTTGTGCATGTGTGCATTTATTAGAGGAAAAGAAAGCGAAGTTCAGTGCTCACACCAGCACCAGCTGGGGGACCCTCCATGGAGTCTGAAAGGAGATAGAGAATTTGGGGAGGGGCTGACGGGGCTGCAAAATCAGGCTAGTTTGGCTCATGGCAAACTCCACTTCCAGTGACTGTTGGGGGCCTGTGTGCGGCGCACGCGGTGGGAAGAGGCCTGCATCCGGCTCTCGTGGGCTGTGGGCTCTGCTCCTGAGAAGCTGATACTCCTTCCGTGTTCCCTTCAGCTCACTTTCCTCTCAAAGCGCAGCTGCATGTGGCCACACATGGCCTGCAAAAGGTCAGCGAGCCCACGGAGGGGCCGAGCCTTTTAATGAGGTCCCGCCCACAGCCGCCGCAGGCTTCATCAGCACTTCGGCCGCATTCCGACGTCCCCACGGCGCCGGCATGTTGCAATCACACGAGGTCAGCTATGTAATTACCCAGAGGCCAACTTCCAAAGCCAGGGGAAACCACAAATGCCCAGATGCACAGACTCCGGGTGCCCTTTGCACCGGCAGAGGACAAAATCCCTGGGGAGCTGTAGGCAGAGGCGGGGCCGGGCTGGCCACACAGAAGAACAACACCCCAGAAGCTGCGCCGCTGAACAGGGTGCCCAAGGACCAGCGGGAAACGCTGGCCAGAGCGAGCGGGAAGAGCAGGGCAAGGGAGAGCAGAGCCGGCTGGCCAGGCTGGGCAGAGGCAGTGCGTGCCTCTGGGAATGGCGAGCTCCTGCAATCCCCGGGAGAGCTGCAGGGAGGGTGGGGTGGAGGGGGAGGAGGGAGGGCAGGGGGTGGGGTGCACTCAGGGGCTGGTGGCTGGACCTTCTCCGACAGCTCAGGCCTCCGTGGCTGACCATTCACGTGGCAGCTCCTGCCGCACACAGCAGAGATCTCAGGAGGCAGCGGGGCTGGGCACTGGTTGCTGCTCAGGAGGCTGAGATCTGAGGATCATGGTTCAAAGCCATCCTGGACCAGAAAGTCCATGAGACTCTTGTCTCCAATGAACCACCAGAAAACCGGAAGTGGCGCCATGGTTCAAGTGGTAGAGCGCTAGCCTTGAGCAAAAAAGCTCAGGGACAGAGCCCAGGCCTTGAGTTCAAGCCCCACAACCGACAAAACAAAACAAAACCAATGAGGCAGCTGGGCCAGGAGGGGCAGAGAAGAGGAACTAGGGCCGAGTGGGTGGTTGGGCTGGGGCAGGAAGGCACCTGTGGGACATCTCAGGAGGTTTGCAAAGAGCTGAGAGTCAGGACAAGGCACCTGCACCATGGACAGGCACCAGGTGACTTCAGAGCGGCCGCCCAGGGACCCTGACCGGGTGTGGGCCACTGTCACCCGGCCCCATCTCCTCCCCACCTTGTCTTGTGGACCCTGGGTGGAGGGGAAATGGAGCTTCCTGGAAAAGTACTGACTGCAGAGCTTACCGGAGAGCTTACCTCAACAGCTCCCGGGTTGATGGTTAATCTGGCACGGGCCATTTACCCAAAGGCCACTCCACAGCTTCCAAGCAAGCTTTCCGCCGGAGCCGGGCAGGCCAGGGATCCGCCTGTGGTGGTGGATGCTGCTGCAGTGGGTGCTCCAGCTGCGTGTGGCCTGCCACACAGCCCTCTAGTCTCTGGGGCCAGCAGATGCACAGGACGCTCCCCCTCTGCAGCGGGAAGCATCCCCTCAGTCACACTCTGCTTCCACAAGGACCAATTCCAGGGTGGGCTGGGGTCAGGCCCTGGTACTAGAGGACTTCTCAGCAAAGGCCCCAGGGCCCTGGGTCAGCCCTGGGACTCCTAGAGGCCGCGGGGCCCTGGGTCAGCCCTGGGGTCTCCTAGAGGCTGTGGGGCCCTGGGTCAGCCCTGGGACTCCTAGAGGCCGCGGGGCCCTGGGTCAGCCCTGGGGTCTCCTAGAGGCCGTGGGGCCCTGGGTCAGCCCTGGGGTCTCCTAGAGGCCCCGGGGCCCTGGGTCAGCCCTGGGGTCTCCTAGAGGCCCCGGGGCCCTGGGTCAGCCTCTCCCACAGGGGATCGCTAGCCCTCCCCCTCCTTAGCAGTAAGTCTCAATGGCTGTAGCTTGATCCACGATGCCCAGTGGACACGGGTGCGTACATGCACATATAAAACATATATATATATATATATTATATATGCGTATATAATGATATAAAACCATACAAACTATGTAAATATATATTTAAATGTGCCAGAACCTTGTGACTCAAGTCTATGCTCATGGCTGGTGCTCTGCCACTTGAGCCACGTCTCCAGTTCTGACTGGCTCGTTGGAGACAAGAGTCTCTCAGATGTGTCTGTCTGACCTGGCTGTGACCTCAATCTTCAGATCTCAGCCTCCTGACCCGCTAGGACTCTAGATATGAGGCGCTGGCACAGGCTATGAATTACTGTCACCATCATAGAAGTTTAAAAACATAACCTCGGGACTGGGAAGGTGGCTCAGTGGTAGAGCGCTGGCCTTGCATGCATGAGGCCCTGGGTTCGATTCCTCAGCACCACATAAGCAGAAAAAGCTGGAAGTGGTGCTGTAGCTCAAGTGGTAGATCACTGGCCTTGAGCTGAAGAGCTGAGGGACAGCGCCCAGGCCCAGAGTTCAGGCCCCACGACCCGCCAAAAAAAAAATGTTAAAAACATAACCTCCCTGTTTATTGTATTTTTTGGGTTGGAATCTGCAATATTATCCAGACAGAGACATCTCCCCACCTCAGCCTCCAATGCTAGGACTATAGGACTAAGCCACAGCACCCAGATCACTGGTTTTTGATTAGTTGGTTGATTGCCAGTACTGGAGCATGAATTCAGGGCCTGGGCACTGTCCTTTGGGTTTTCCTGCTCAAGGCTGAATTTCTACCACTTGAGCCACAGCTCCACTTGCTTGTCATTGGTCTAAAACAATGTCCACCTATGACCTTTTGCCTAACCAACGAGACTGCTCTGGTCTGCTCCTCCCATGTGCGGGTCCTGGCCTTCCGGTTCGTGTCCACTACCCCCACCCCAGCCCCCTGCCCACACAGTGCAGGACAGCAAAGTCCCTGTTGGACGCTCAGGGAGGGAGTGCTGGGCACTCTCTCTGACTGTCCCTGCTTCCTTCTTGACCCCAGGGCTCAGCTGTGTGCTAAGTCAGAGCCAGAGCCTGGCTGCACCTGACCTCCACTCAGCTGGGATATTTCTGCTCTCCAGATAACTCATGGTAAACACCCCTGGAGCTGGGCCACACCTGGCCAGAGCACTGGGTAGCATCCTGGAGTCCCGCTGACCAGGGCACCTGGGTCTGGACTCCCTGGAGGTGCAGCGCCCCCAGCGGCCTCCCCCTCCCCCACACCAACTGCCCACGGCTGAGACCACTCCCCACCCCCGTGACCTCTGTCTCCCAGTCTCTGTCTCTCCTCCCTTTCTTCCCCTCAGCTCCTTTTGCAGGGCTCAGGGCAGACACAAGTGAGTGGTCAGGGGAGGCTGGGGCTGCGGCCTGCCCTGCGGCCTGCCCTGCGGCTCCCTCGGCTGAGTCAACAGCTGGCGGACAGGAGTCAGCACAGCACGCCAATCCCGTGACTCCTCTAGCTGCTGCTCAGCAACCTCCGTTTCCAAACACTCAGCCACGAAAACAAGCTGCTGTGGAGACAAAGGAGAGCACCCGCCAGGCACCAGCCCGCGCTGTGCTCTGCGGCCCAGCTTGAGCGCGCTCAGGAGGTCACCAGCCCGCGCTGTGCTCTGCGGCCCAGCTTGAGCGCGCTCCGGAGCTCACCAGCCTCTCTATGCCTCTCTGGTGCCAACCTTGGGTGACATTGGTGTCTCGTCCTGTGGTGGACACCTGGGCTGGACGCCTTGCTTGGCCCTGGCTCTGCTCGTCCAAGGCTGAACGGGACAGACGCCACAATGAAGTCACGGTGGGCTGCGGCTGCTGTCTCCACGCCTCTGGGCATCGGAGGGGCCTCCATGGGTTCCTGTGCCCTGGAGGCTGTGGACGGGGAGCTGAGCCGCCCCGTGTCACCACAGCTAAGGGCAGCTCAGACCCAGGTGTCGCCGCCATGGTCTGGGGGGGGTCCCTGGGACGCTTCTCTGGTCTGCCACGCGGCCGGCAGAGCTGGAACGCCACGCCCAGGGCTGCTCACTCGTTAGTGAGTGCACAGCCCCTGTGTGACCCCGGCCCAGGAGTGCGGGGCCCTGCGGCAGCAGCAACAGCGAGCGCTTGCAGGTACTTGCTCTGGGCCGGAGGCTGCCCTGCTCTGGCTCCATGGGGCGTGGGTGGACGGGCAGCCGGGCCGGATTCCCACCACACTCATCCCCCCTAAAAGGGCCACCGCCCTGCCCGGCGCCCTGCCCAGGGGGGGAGTCATTCCTTCTGGAGGGGGCGGACAGGGACAATGGAGCAAGAGCTCCGGGGCTCAGGCAGGTGCCCAGAACAATGGTCCACTGTCTCCACGGTGCCTGCCTAGAGGGCAGCTGGGCCCTGCTGCCCCCATGGGCCCTGCCACCACTCAGTGGGGCCTGCCACCACCCCGTGGGCCCTGCCACCACCCCGTGGGCCCTGCCACCACCCCGTGGGCCCTGCCACCACCCCGTGGGCCCTGCCACCACCCCGTGGGGCCTGCCACCACCCCGTGGGGCCTGCCACCACCCCGTGGGCCCTGCCACCACCCTGTGGGCCCTGTCACCACCCCATGGGCCCTGTCACCACCCCATGGGGCCTGCCACCACCCCATGGGCCCTACCACCACCCCGTGGGGCCTGCCACCACCCCGTGGGCCCTGCCACCACCCCGTGGGGCCCTGCCACCACCCCGTGGGCCCTGCCACCACCCCGTGGGCCCTGCCACCACCCCGTGGGCCCTGCCACCACCCTGTGGGCCCTGTCACCACCCCATGGGCCCTGTCACCACCCCATGGGGCCTGCCACCACCCCATGGGCCCTACCACCACCCCGTGGGGCCTGCCACCACCCCGTGGGCCCTGCCACCACCCCATGGGCCCTGCCACCACCCCGTGGGGCCTGCCACCACCCCGTGGGCCCTGCGGCCCCCCAGGCACGTGCGGCAGCCCCTCTGGGGCCCAGACCACACGGTCTGATCTTACTCAGCCTGCGGTGACAGGGCAACTGCTCCAGACCTTGGGGTCCTGCTGCAGTGGGCGGTCTGAGCGGACGCTGTCCTCTGACACAGATAGGTCCTGCCTGTGTGCCTGCGCCCTTCCCATGGCTGAGGGCGGGGGAGGGGCGCACCGGCTGCCGCCTGGCTTTCCGGAGCCTGCCCGCACTGCAGCCCCACGGGACGGCCCCCTCGTCTCCTCGGAGGGGCTGGGGGGCCTCCCGCTCACTTTGGCCAGTGGAATGTCCCCGTCTCGGTCCTGGAGACAGAACAAAAGGCAGCCAGCTCCCCGGTAGCCTTCCTGGCCCAAGGCACTCGGCCTCAACAAGAAACCATGGACCGTGGGGAGTATTTGTTACTGCAGCACGCCCCAGCAGATACTGACTTTACAATACGAAGAAGTAAATAGCTGTACCAGTCAGCTTTCCATCACTGTAATAAAACACCTGAGACAAGAGGCTTAAGGTAGGGAAGATTGGCTGTGGCTGACAGCTTCAGAGGTTCCGATCGCTTTGGGCCTGTGGTGTGAGGGCCAAAGCCCTCAGTCACGCTGGGGCATGCTGGGGGTTGGGAGAGGCCAGTGCCCCTTCCAGGGCACGACCCCACCCCCATCCTGGGACATAACTTCCTTCCATAGCTCAACCACATTTTTTCTCATCTCAGAAATGATCAAGGCGGAGGCATAGCTCAAGGCTCAGTGGTAAGGACTTCCCTAGCACACACAAGTCTTTAGGTTTGCCCTAGCACAGAAAACAGAGAGAGAGATGGGGAGGGAGGGGACGGAGGGAGGGAAAAAGAGACAGAGACAGAGAAAGACAGAGGCAGAGACAGAGATAGAGACACAGAGAGAGTGGGAGGAAAGGGGAAAGAAGAAGGAAGGAAACTGGCAGATATGAAAGGGAACCCTTCCTAGTCAAAGTACAATGAACAGGTGCTGGGCTCTGATGTTCTGCCAGGGCTGAGAGGACACAGCATTGCATGCCGTAATGCATGCCGTAATGCGCGACGCATGTGCCGCCTGGCCAGCCACTGACCTCCTGAGAGGAGGACTCAGCCTCTCACACTGGCTGCTCAGATGCAAAGCTCCTAACTTGATTTTGACTTGTGGTGAGCCAAATGCAGGGCTTGGGCAATCTTTGCACCCTGGACAAGTCGTAATTATTCTAGGAGACTAAGGTCTGCTGCGTGGTCACGCTGTGTAATCACCACATTGAGGGAACGAGGGGGGAAGTCTTCTTTATCCCCAGTGTGAGGCACCTCGCACTCAGACCCGCGGGAGGTGGGAGCTCTCTGTGGTGATGACCGGAAGACCGCCCACCGGATCTCAAAACTCCAAAGCCACAGGGGGTGAGCGGTTGTCGAGCAGACAGAAGCCCTGCAGGATCAAAGGCTCCCTGCCGGCCAGGGAGGTCTGCAGCTCGTGACCTTGGGCTGCAGCTCATGACCTTGGGCAGCAAAGGCTTTCCTCACAGTGGCCCCCAACACTGCCGAGAAACCTTAACCAAACTCGCTTCCCACAGCGAAGACACGGAGGGGTGAGCAAGGGGACCCCACCCCGCTCTGCGGCGTCTGAGGGACCAGTGGAAGGGCCGCGCTCGGCTCCTCTCGAAGCTTGCTAGCGGCTCGTCTACATCAGACACCTGCCGGGGGGCAGCCACGGAACTCAGCGGCGAGTGTGATGGCTCTCGTGCGACGTCACACAGGCTAGACGCGCCACCGCCGGAGAATGGACAGTGTGTGGCGTCACGTCTGCTCCACAGCCAGGCCGCACACACGCAGTCACAGCCAGGCCGCACACACGCACGGCCACGCACACGCACGGCCACGCACACGCACGGCCACACACATGCACACACGCACGGCCACGCACACGCACGGCCACACACATGCACACACGCACGGCCACGCACACACACACACGCACAGCCACACACACACACACACGGCCACACACATGCACACATGCACGGCCACGCACACTCACACACGCACAGCCACACACACGCACAGCCATGCACACGCACGGCCGCACACATGCACACACACACGGCCACGCACACGCACGGCCACGCACACGCACGGCTGCGCACATGCACACACACACGGCCACACACACACGGCCACGCACATGCACACACGCACGGCCACGCACACACACACGGCCACGCACACGCACGGCTGCGCACACACACGCACGGCTGCACACACGCACACACACATGGCCACGCACATGCACACACACACATGGCCACGCACACGCACACACACATGGCCACGCACACACGCACGGCTGCACACACGCACACACACATGGCCACGCACACGCACACATGCACAGCCACACACACGCACAGCCATGCACATGCACACACACACGGCTACACACACACGGCCACACACACACACACATGGCCACGCACACGCACACACACATGGCCACGCACACACACACGCACGGCCACACACACGCACAGCCGTGCACATGCACACACACGGCTACACACACACGCACACACGCACACACACATGGCCACACACACGCACACACGCACGGCTGCACAAACACACACACATGGCCACGCACACGCACACACGCACGGCCACACACACGCGCAGCCGTGCACATGCACACACACATGGCTACACACACACGGCCACACACACGCACACACATGGCCACGCACATGCACGGCCGCGCACACGCACACACGCATGGCCATGCACACACACGGCCACGCACACGCACAGCCACGCAACGCACACATGCATGGCTGCACACACGCACGGCCACGCACAAGCACACACGCACGGCCGCACATATGCACACACGCACGGCCTCGCACACGCACGGCCACGCACACGCACGGCTGCACACACACACACACGGCTGCACACACGCACACACACATGGCCACGCACACGCACACACACATGGCCACGCACACACACACGCACGGCCACACACACGCACAGCCGTGCACATGCACACACATGGCTACACACACACGGCCACACACACACACACATGGCCACACACACGCACACACGCACGGCTGCACAAACACACACACACATGGCCACGCACACGCACACACGCACGGCCACACACACGCGCAGCCGTGCACATGCACACACACATGGCTACACACACATGGCCACACACACGCACACACACATGGCCACGCACATGCACGGCCGCGCACATGCACACATGCATGGCCACGCACACGCACGGCCACACACACACACAGCCACGCACACGCACACATGCACGGCTGCACACACGCACGGCCACACACACAGACACGCATGGCCACGCACACGCACACATGCACGGCCGCACATATGCACACACACATGGCCACGCACACGCACACACACATGGCCACGCACACACACACACGCACACACGCACACACACGCACGGCCACACACACGCACACACGCACGACCGCACATATGCACACACACACGGCCACGCACACGCACACACACATGGCCACGCACACACGCACACACGCACGGCCACGCACACGCACACACGCACGGCCGCACGGCTGGAGGCAGGCCAGACACTGCGGTGCCCCAGTGTCCGCCAAACGAAGCCACACTCTCAGGAGCTGAGGGCAGGCCTCAGAGAGCAGGGCCTTTGGGGTTCTAGAATATTCCGGGTACCTCCAAAAAGATGTCTGTGTCCGGCAGGCTGCTGTCCCTGTAACAAATCCTGGAGGTTGTCAACCGATAAGGACAAAAGTTGTCTTTCCACGCCTAGCTTCGGACCTGCTGTGCTGTGGGTGTGTGCGGGACTTGAACTCTGGGCCTGGGCGCTGTCCTCAGCTCTTCAGCTCAAGGCTAGCGCTCTACCACTTGAGCCACAGCACCACTTCCAGCTTTTCAGTGGTTAAGTTGGAGATGAGTCTCACAGACTTTCCTGCACAGGCTGGCTTTGGACAGTGATCTTATCTTCGAGGATTATAGGTGTGAGCCCTCGGTGTCTGGCTTTTGATCCACACTCTGGGAGTGAGGGACGTGTGGCTCACCTGTGGCTCAGAACAAAAGGGAGAAAAGAAGAGGCTGCTCCACAATCCCCCAGCGGGCCGGACCTCCCAGCGGGCCGGGCCCCAGGGGCTGGACCCCCCAGCGGGCTGGACCCCCCAGCGGGCCGGACCCCCCCAGTGGGCCGGACCCCCCAGCAGG
>NW_012267237.1:979695-980162 GCF_000151885.1 Dipodomys ordii
CAGGCTGGGCTCCAGGGGCCGGACCCCCCAGCGGGCCGGACCCCCCAGCGGGCCGGACCTCCCAGCGGACCGAGCCCCAGGGGCCCACCGCCCCCAGCAACGGCCCTGGGGCCAGCCTGTACCACACGGGCCTCGGGGGACAAGCAGTTAGAAGAACAGCAGGGGGGTCCAAACACGGGCACCACAGCTCTACAGGAGCACCAGTGAGTGTTCAATCACAAGCACTACCACTCACCACAGTGAGGAAAAGCTGTGAAGTGTGCAGGTGTGACAGCTCCGCAGCTCCCACCACCCATCACAGAGTGTGTGTGACAGCTCCCCAGCTCCCACCTCCGCAGCGCCCACCGCCCCTCACAGTGCAGGTGTGACAGCTCCGCAGCTCCCACCACCCATCAGAGTGTGTGTGACAGCTCCCCAGCTCCCACCGCCCCTCACAGTGCAGGTGTGACAGCTCCCCAGCTCCCACC
>NW_012267237.1:980622-998586 GCF_000151885.1 Dipodomys ordii
GAAGTGGCGCTGTGGCTCAAGTGGTAGAGCACTAGCCTTGAGCTGAAGAGCTGAGGGACAGTGCCCAGGCCCAGAGTTCAGGTCCCACACCGGACCCCCCCCCAAAAAAAAAGAAAGTTTAATTTTGAAAATTAAATAAATAAGAGCTTTAATTAGACAATTAAATTTTGTCATCTTTTGCACTTTTGTTGTTATTATTTAGTAGTTGCACAAAGGGATTACCATCCCATAAGTCAGGAAGGGAGGGAAGGGAGGAGGGAGGGAGGGAAAGCCGGAGGGAGGGATGGAGGAGGGCCTCACACAGGCGAAGGCACCGCATGTCTGGGCTGTGTAGAAGTGTCCTCCTTTCTACAGAGTACACATTGGGTTTGAAGTAAAAAGTGTTACTGTGAAGCCAGGTGCTGAAGGCTCACATCTGTAACCCACGCTGCTCAGGAGACTGAGGTCTGAGGATCACAGTTCAAAGCCAGCTGGGCCAGGAAAGTCTACGATACTTCTATTTCCAATTAACCACCAAAAGGCCAGAAATGGAGCTGTGGCTCAAGTGGTAGAGGGCCAGCCTTGAGCAATAAAGCTAAGGGACAGTGCCCAGGTCCTGATTTTAAGCCCCAGGATTGGTGTGTGCTTGCGCACACACAGACACACAGACACACAGACAGACAGACAGACACACACATATCCCACACATCCCACCATGAATGCAAACTTGCAAACCTGTTCCCCATGTGGGCTCCTGGGCGTCTCTGAGTGGACAGGCGTATGAGCTATGCGGTGGTGACCACACCGCAGGGGTGGGAAGGTCCTTCACTGAAGGACCCTGGACCCGCGGCAGAGAGCCCCTCCTGAGCACCAGCAGGGCGGGCCTGGCCCTCCGGCAGGGAGGCCAGTGGGCCCCGGACGCCCTAGGGCACTCAGGATTTGAGGACAGAGGTAGGCATGGGCAGTTATTTTTTTGCAGGTTCTCTTCTTTCTGATGATTTGCTCCTGGAGACATTTGCCCACTTTGCTGAGCTGCCCAGCTCTGGGGCCCGGCCCGTCTGTCCGGAAGCCCTGTGTGGCACCTCCATGATGCACTGCTGGGAAGCGAGGGGCAGAGGCGGAGCAGCGCCACCGGGGAGGGGCTCCACTGAGGCCCCAGTCGGGGGGGCAGCCGGTGAAGGGGGTGCTGGCGGAGGACTGCGGTGGGGCTGTGGTCCCGAGGCACCCCTGCCGGGGGCCTGGGAGGCAGTGGCCCAGAGCAGGGCTGACCAAGGCCTGGACCACCGCCCAGGAGAGGCTCTGGTCCAGCCTGCTGCTCCCTGCCCTGGGCCCCACAGCCACATGTGGGTGCTGACCGGTTCCTGGGACAAGAGGGACATCCCGATGGCCCACCGGACCCTCCGCATGGGATGGGCAGAAACGCTGGGAGCCTCCGGGCTTGTAGGAAAGTTCTAGGCGGGGCAGCTGTGCTGGGGAGTCCCCGCCCATCCAGCTGGCAGCAGCCATCCATCCTGCAAGAGCCATCCGTGGGGTGTCTGGGGACGCAGCCCAGAACGAGCGTGACAGATGTGACAGAGGACGGCTGCGGCTGAGGGAACGCCACCGGCCAGGGGGCTGTGGCCCCCCAGCTCTGCTGCCACCCACTGCCTTGGTGGAAGCTTCCAGAGAGTTGGTTGGAAGCGAAGAGGCCTCGGGGTCCCAGGGGGGCCCCCACCTCCACACTGTCCTGCCCTTCCTGCCCACCGTCCACTCTGCCTCTCAGCCTCTGCTTTGTTTCTGTTTCTCTTTGTGTGACTCTCTGTCTCCATCTCCACGTCTTTGTCTCCTGTCTCTGTCCCTGTGTCTGTCTGTATCTTTGAGGTTTTCTGTTTCTGTCTCTCTTCTCCATCTTTTCCTGCAGCAGTTTTTTTTTTTTACAGCCCCACCTTCTGTCCACTCAGCTCCTCTGGGCGGCAGAGCCGATGTCCCCTCCGGACTCCACCCTCAGTGCTCCCGGGCTCAGAGGACGAAGGTCAGGCCCTGAACTTGCTCCTCCCGAAGATGCCCCTCTCACCTGGCTGTGGAGTGAGGTCAAGTGAGCCCGGCCCAGGGTACAGGGCGTGGCCATCACTGGTGTTGACCGCTGATGAAATAAAGAGACATGGAGTCCCATAACAGGTCCAGATAACAGGTCCCACCGACCCAGGCAAGGCTGGGGATGGAGGCCTGGTGGGTAGCGTTGGAAGCTGACCAGGGCAGACTGGGAGAAGTACTGGGGAGGGGAGGCCACACTCGGGCTCAGGAAGCCGGGCGGTGGGGTCTTGGGGCTCAGAGGACCTGAGGATGGGGAAGTCATGAGAGAGGCCTGGGATTCTGGGCCCAAACTCAATGTAGAGACCCCTCTCTCTCACACCCCTGTCCTGCAGACCCCTCCTCAAACAAGCAGCCCCTCTGCTTCTGTGGGGGCTTCGCCCCCAGGGGAAGGCCCCTGCTGTCCCCCTCAGCGGTCAGCCCCAGCAGCCCCATGGCTGGCCACGTTGATGCCAGCGTCCCTGTCTCCCCATCTGGGCACACTCTGGTGCGCAGACCCCATCTCGTCACCCGTCCACAGCTCCAGCAGCTCCCCAGCCCCTCCCAGTGCTCCCTGAGGGACAGACCCTGCGGGGGCTCCATGCTGAGGCCCCCCGCTCTCAGCGGGGTGTTTAGAGCCCAGAGCTAGGGAGGGGGGCACTCAGGCCACACCGGTCCAGGTGGGGCGGACTGTGCTCAGCACACAGCTAAGCGGGCTGGGGGGAGGGTGCTTCCGGATCTCCTGGAGGTGGGACTGAGCCCTATCCTTCAGGACTCCAAGGTTCTGGGGAGCGGCAGCTTCCCGTGTGGCCAGTCAGCACCACCAGATACCATCAATCTGCTTGGATTCCTCCTTGGAGAGGGGCCAGAGCCTGACCCCCACGATCAATGGAGGGCACAGCCTGCGGGGCTCCCGTGGGGGGCTCAGCCTGCGTCTGCACAGGGGCGGGGCAGCCTGCCTGTGGGGGGACCCTGGCTCCCGTGGGGGGCTCAGCCTGCGTCTGCACAGGGGCAGGGCAGCCTGCCTGTGGGGGACCCTGGCTGCAGCGGAGGTGACTCCCTGGCCCCGGGCTGGGCGTCTCAGCAGATAAGGCATTAACAGTGCCGTGTGGACCGCCCTGAGGATCTGCTGACGCCTCCTCTCAGCCCAGGTGCACAGGGTGAGGTGCCAAAGGTTCTCTATAAAGCTCTGGGGCTGCTGGTCACCACCACTTGCCTGCCAGCGCCGGTCCTGCCAGTGCCAGGCCTGCCGTGTGTGCCAGGCCTACCCGGAGACCACCATGGTAAAGCTGGTGTTGCCCAACCCGGGCCTGGATGACCGGGTCCCGTCCCTGGACCAGCTGGAGATCATCGAGCAGAAGGAGGCCAGCTCCCGGCCCAAGTGGGACAACAAAGCCCAGTACATGCTCACCTGCGTGGGCTTCTGTGTGGGGCTGGGCAACGTGTGGCGCTTCCCCTACCTGTGCCAGAGCCACGGAGGAGGTAGAGTTCCGGGGACTGTGGCGGGGCCGGGCGGGCCAGGGGCGAACACCACCACAAAGAGCTCACAGCCCTCCGCCTCCTCCACGGCCCTGGGCACCCTGCTCCCCAAGGGGCCGGGCGGGCCAGGGGCGAACACCACCACAAAGAGCTCACAGCCCTCAGCCTCCTCCACGGCCCTGGGCACCCTGCTCCCCAAGGGGCCGGGCGGGGAGCAGACCCTCCACTCCCGGGCTCTGCGTTGGAGAGGGAGACGCACTGGGCCCAGCCAGCAGGCACAGGTGCTGTGGGGGGCTGAGGGGGGGCAGAGGAGCAGCTAGCGTCTCCAGGGGAGCCCTCCAGGGGAGCCCTCCAGGGGGCCGGGGCTCAGGCTGGGCCCACCCTGTGGGCGAGCACCACATGACCCCCAAAGCAGAGGCTGGAGTGAGGCAGGTGGGCAGAGCCCCTGCTGCAAGCTCCCGGCCTGGCCCGGGACCAGCTGGCACCCAGGCCCTGAGAGCCCAGCCTCCACCCTCACCGGCCGGCCCGCCCGGGCCTGTGGAGCCGGCTCTGGGGAACGCGGCTTCACAATGGGCCCCTCCTCTTCTCCACAAAGGCCCCTGCTCTCCCGGGGAGCTGGGTCTGAGCCCCGCGCCTCTCCCGGGATCTACCTCTCAGGGGTCCAGGTGTGCGCGGCTGCAGGGAAATGGGAGGGCAGGCGCAGCCCTGGCCAGAGGCTCTGCACACCGGGCCTGACTCCACAGAGCTGTGCCCCAGGACCTCTGGTCAGCCTGGACCCCTGGGCGGATTTCCATCACCACTTGGAACCCTGGAACCCGGGCGCGCCTCTCCGCCAGGGGCCTCTGGGCCCAGAACAGGCTAGGCTGGGTGCCGGGTGTGCCCAGGGGTGGAGTCGCGTGGGCTCCAAGTATTCTCCTTGTAAGTGACTTTCTCTCTGACTCAGGGAGCTCGTCTCTGAAGAGGGCCTGTCCCACACAGGCCTTCTCGTGTTAAAGTCCTGAAGCAAGGCTGCTCACCTTCATGTCATCTGGTCCTTTGTTAGGGAGCTGTGCTGGCTGGCTGCTGTGTCTCTGGTCCAGCCAGCACTGCCCACCAGGGACAGCAGGGGCCCTGGGACCAAGGGTCAGGACCACAGCAGGCCAGGGCACTGACAATCTCTAGGTCCCGCTGCCCAACTCCCCTGAGCAGAGCTGGTTGAGGCTTCAGCAAGCCCAGCTGGCTGCCGCGGCCCGTGCCCTGGGACAGGAGGGGAAGCAGGCCCCGGGCCCCCCCTGCGGTCAGGATCCCTGTGGGAAGCCACACTGGCGCGTGACGGGTGCCATGCAGGTGAGGGCTGGGGGCCGCGCCCTGCCACCAGCACAGAGACCCAGCCTCCCCCGGGAGGGCTGTCTGTAGGATTCGGGCGCAGGTGGAAACCTCCCGGGCTCCCCTGGGGACTCGGCGTTGCCTGTCTCCCCCCAGCGTCCTCTGCCTGACATCCAGGCCAGACACTGTAAGGTCCCTCCATGGGGTCAGGCCCAAATGACTGACCCTGCATCTGGAGCCTGCCCAGCCCCTTCCCTGCCCACCCCGTGAGGGTCCCCTGCCCTTGCAGGGGGGTTCCTCCATAGGCAGAGCTGAGACAAGAAGTCGTCAGGATGGGCAGACTCTTCTGAAGCAGACATGAGCAGGCCCTCCTCGCCCCTGCGCTGCCCATCCACCTCCTGGGCACACCTCACAGCTCACTTCGTCCCCCATCAACAGTGTCACAGGTGGCCAAGGACCTGGCTGTCCTTGAGAGGGGGCAGCCTTCTGGTCACTGGGCTCTGGGCTGGACAGGTGCCCTGTGAGTAGGGCCCAGACCTGCTCAGCAGCAGCGGAACAGGCCCTGGGCTGCCTCTCCCGCTCAGGGGTGGTCTGTGCTCCTCTCACGATTTCACGCCGGTGTGGACTGGCGTAGAAGGCTGCTGTTGAGGCTTCTCTACTCATTTGGCCTCCAGACAGCTCAGTGGATCTGGGGAACCGGGTCTCCCCAGGCCCTGGGGGCCCGCTAGGCAGTGGCAGGTGCGGGCAGGGGCCGGGCGGTGTCCGGGGAGGCAGAGCACCAGGGCTGCACCCCTGCCCTCCTGTAGGCCGACCAAGCCCACGCTGCCCGGCCCGGCCGTGTGGATCATGGCGTCTGGGAGGCACAGGCAGGCGCACAGGCAGGCGGCCTGAGCTCCTGGTGGGAGGGGGGAGGACGGGGGGGGGGAAGGGGGGAGGGAGGACCTACTTCTCTCCTGGAGCTTGGACTGCACTCTCAGCGGTGCAAATTTCACTCCCCGTCACTAGCCTCAGCCTCTGCAGTGAGTGTGTCCAGGTGGACGGCTCTAGGGCCCTTCCCAAGGTCAGGAGCCCAGGGTCAGGGCCACCTCAAGAGGAGCACTTGCCTGGGAGCGGGGTGCAGCCAGGGCCTGAGAACAGGAAGGGAAGTGCTCGCAGCTCCCGCCTCCTGGGACGCCCCCTCTTCTCTTTCCTCCTCCCTCCTCCTCTCTCCCTCTCCCTCCCTCCGCACTCCTCCCTCCTCTCCTCCCGTGCCCTCTGCCCTCCTCCTCTTTCCTTCTGCTCCCTTCCCACTCCGTGCCCCTTCCCCTTCCCTCCTCTTTTTCTCCCCTTTCTCTCCTCCCTCCCCCGTCCTCCTCTCTCTCAGAGCGCTGGTGCCCAGAGCACTTCCTGTTGCCTCACACTTGGTGCCCCATGCCCTGATCTCTGAGTCTGTGTGAAGAGCAGATGCCAACAGCTCCAGGGAGCACGCGAAGGCCCGTCTCTAAGGACCTTTGGCTGTCTGTGATGCCCCATCTGGCAGAAACGGCTTCCCCAGGCTGGAGGAGCAGCGACTCTGACAGGAAGCCCCTGGCCCCGGGCCTGGTTCTAATGGACACTTGGCACTGTGTCTGTGTCCGGCACAGGTGCTGGAGACCTCTGGTCTCCCCCACCGTCTTGAGCTGGGGATGCAGCCAGGCCACGGGGCCCAAGGGCGTCTGTGGAAGGAGCGCGCCTCTCCGCCTCTGTCTCTTCTTGTCCCTCTGCTTGTCCCTCTGCTTGCCCCTTTCTCTCCTTATTTGGTTATCCTTGTCTGCCTCTCCTCGTCAGTTTGTCCTTCCTGTGTCTCTCATCTCTTTCTCTGTCTCTCTGTCTCACCTTGTCTCCGTCCACCCGTCTGTCCTACCAGGCAGGGCCCTGGCTGTGCCCAGCAGCTGAAGCCACTCTTGGGCAGACACTGGATTCCGGCCCACACTTAGGGGACACCAAGATGGTAATGAGGCAGGGACTGTGGGCCCCGCCATCCGGGGCCACAGCTGTCCTACTCGGAGCCCAGCAGCGCTCCAGGACAGAGCTGCAGGTCAGTGGCAGGTGGCTCCTGGGAACCAAGGAAGCCCAGACCCCAGGCTGGGCCTGGATTTCTCACCACTTCCGCCATCAGCTCCCTTCCCACAGGCGGTGGGCGGATGCCACCATGCCAGTTTGCCAGCTGACCCGAAGGATGGCCAACCCCATGCCGTCCCCTGCACTGGGGCAGAACGTGGCACGGCCCCGTGGGGTGCCCCGCGGCACATGGGATCCCATCTACATGGGGACAGCGGTGAAGTTGGAGGTGGAGGTATGGCTCACGTGGTTGATGCCAGCCTCGGATGGAAATAACGGGCTTCTGAGAAGAGCCCTTCGAGGAGGGACCTGGGCCAGCTCCAAAAGAGGGGGAGAAAACAGGAAGACCGGCTTTCTAACGGCGAACATGGTCAGGGCTGATGAGGTCGCCAGCGTGAACAGGTGAACACGACATGAGAATTAAGCTGTTAGAGGCCACGACTGCTAGCACAGCTCAAATATAGGACACGTGAGCCGGGCGCCCGCGGCGGATGCCTGGAGCCCTAGCTGCTCAGGAGGCTGAGATCTGAGGATCGCAGTTCAGACAGCCTGGGAAGGAAAGTCTGTGAGACTCTTATCTCCAATAAACTACCAAAAACCCAGTAGTGGCCGCTGTGGCTCAAGTGGTAGAGCACTATCCTTGAGCTGAAGAGCAGAGGGACAACACCCAGGCCCAGAGTTCAAGCCCCACGACCAACAGAAAAACAGCAAACACGCAATGTTGCCCAGGGAGCCACTGAAGCCCAGGGCCCGGCTGCCTTCGGGCAGCAGAGAGGTCAGAGGATGCGGTGTCCAGGATCACCAGCAGTGTGGGGACAAGAACTCTGCTCCTTGGCAGTCAGCACCTGGCAGGCAAGGACAGCAGCTGGAGCTCAGTCCCCCCCCACCACCCCAGGGCTCTGAGCAGCGAGGGTCTGGCATCAACTCAGCCCTGGGCCGGAGCCCCACGGCTGTCCACGTCACTGTCACTACGCTGCGCACATGGGGCACTGCTACGCCTCTTGTTTAATGACCACACTCCCTAAGTCAACAGGCCATGTCAGCCATGAGCATGGGGACTGTCCAGTCCAGCAGGCTGTGGTCAGCCATGAGTATGAGGACTGTCCAGTCCAGCAGGCTGTGACAGCCATGTGCATGGGGACTGTCCAGTCCAGCAGGCTGTGGTCAGCCATGAGTATGAGGACTGTCCAGTCCAGCAAGCTGTCAGCCGTGTGAATGGGGACTATCCAGTCCAGCAGATGGTGTCAGCCGTGTGCACGGGGACTGTCCAATCCAGCAGGCTGTGGTCAGTCATGTGCATGGGGACTGTCCAGTCCAGCAGATGGTGTCAGCCGTGTGCATGGGGACTGTCCAGTCCAGCAGATGGTGTCAGCTGTGTGCATGGGGACTGTCCAGTCCAGCAGGCTGTGGTCAGCCATGAGTATGAGGACTGTCCAGTCCAGCAGGCTGTCAGCCGTGTGAATGGGTACTATCCAGTCCAGCAGATGGTGTCAGCTGTGTGCATGGGGACTGTCCAGTCCAGCAGGCTGTGGTCAGCCTGTGTGCATGGGGACTGTCCAGTCCAGCAGATGGTGTCAGCCGTGTGCATGGGGACTGTCCAGTCCAGCAGACTGTGGTCAGCCGTGTGCATGGGGACTGTCCAGTCCAGCAGGTGGTGTCAGCCGTGTGCATGGGGACTGTCCAGTCCAGCAGGCTGTGGTCAGCTGTGTGCATGGGGACTGTCCAGTCCAGCAGGCTGTGTCAGCCATGTGCATGGAGACTGTCCAGTCCAGCAGGCTGTGTCAGCCATGTGCATGGAGACTGTCCAGTCCAGCAGGCTGTGTCAGCTGTATGCATGGGACTGTCCAGTCCAGCAGATGGTGTCAACTGTGTGCATGGGGACTGTCCAGTCCAGCAGACTGTGGTCAGCCTGTGTGCATGGGGACTGTCCAGTCCAGCAGATGGTGTCAGCTGTGTGCATGGGGACTGTCAAGTCCAGCAGATGGTGTCAGCCTGTGTGCATGGGGACTGTCCAGTCCAGCAGGCTGTGGTCAGCCATGTGCATGGGGACTGTCCAGTCCAGCAGATGGTGTCAGCCATGTACATGGGGACTGTCCAGTCCAGCAGGCTGTGTCAGCTGTGTGCATGGGGACTATCCAGTCCAGCAGGCTGTGGTCAGCTGTGTGCATGGGGACTGTCCAGTCCAGCAAGTGGTGTCAGCTTGTGTGCATGGGGACTGTCCAGTCCAGCAGGCTGTGGTCAGCTGTGTGCATGGGGACTGTCCAGTCCAGCAGGCTGTGGTCAGCCTATGTGCATGGGGACTGTCCAGTCCAGCAGGGTGTGGTCAGCCTGTATGCATGGGGACTGTCCAGTCCAGCAGGCTGTGTCAGCCTGTGTGCATGGGGACTGTCCAGTCCAGCAGGCTGTGGTCAGCCTGTGTACATGAGGACTGTCCAGTCCAGCAGATGGTGTCAGCCATGTGCATGGGGACTGTCCAGTCCAGCAGATGGTGTCAGCTGTGTGCATGGAGACTGTCCAGTCCATCAGGCTGTGGTCAGCCTGTGTGCATGGGGACTGTCCAGCAGGTGGTGTCAGCCTGTGTGGCCATGTAGACTAGTCACCTACAAAGAAATCCTTCTAGAACGTGCAGCTTGCTCTGACCCCTCTACTGTGGCTTGCTGGTGCACCCCGGCTCCATCTCAGTCCAGCAGGAGTCTTGATGGCATTCTCGTTTGCACTTATGACAAAATCCTGCACAGTCCCCGTGTGCACCTGGCCCCGGTAGCCTTCCACTCTGCATCTTCCCATGCCAGGGGCCTTCATGATCCCGTTCCTCATCCTGCTGGTCCTGGAGGGTGCGCCTCTGCTGTACATGGAGTTCGCCATCGGCCAGCGGCTGCGCAGGGGCAGTGTGGGCGTGTGGAGCTCCATAAATCCAGCCCTGAAGGGCATAGGTCTGTATCGGTATGCCTTCCCTGGGGCCCGCGGTCCACCTCGCAAGCCTTGCTTCCCCTCTGCTGGGCAGGATAGACCCCCAGCTCCCTCCTGCCAGAGGTCTTGGGCAATGCTTCCTTAGAATCTTGAGCGTCTAGGTTGCAGTGTCCAGGCCAGGCCAATCCTGGCCACTAAGACCCAGCTAGAGCCGCAGAGGCCATCTGAAACCAAACAGCCTAGGGGCCCAGACACGGGGAAGAAGGGTGACCCCACCTGCCCAGTGCAGGCTCCAAATGTGTCCAAGGCCCAGAAGGGGGTGCTGCTGGCCGCTAACACAGCCTCCTCCACCACCCCACGTGCCCAGTGGGGAGGCCTCTGGCACTGACCCTGAACCTGAGGCTGATCACTCATTTACACACAACCCAGGAGTGGCTCCAGTGCAGCCTCTGAGACCTCAGAATGTGGTGGGTGGTGAAGGAACAGGGAGGGAAGGGCAGGGTCCACGGACAGAAAGGCATTCTGAGTCCAGGGGACGTTGGTCCCTGGACGCCCGCAGGCCCTGCCACACAGCAAGCTTCCTTTCCTCCTTCCTCTCTCCTCCCTCTCTCTTCTCTCTCTTCCTTCTCTTCCTATCTCCCCTTTCTCTGTCTTCCATGGGTGTGCATGATGTGCACACATGCACGCAACACATACATGTGTGCACTCACACACACATGCACGCACACACACAGAGTTTTAGTTTTAACTTTCAGAAGAGCATGCACATGAAACCTCTTCACAATCCTGCTGGTTTGTCTCCAAACATGGAGGCCACCGTTCACTGATCTGCCTCACAACCCTGCCCAGAAGGAGACCCACCCACTCGGCCCTGGTCTGGGGCTGGGCACCTGTGCAGCCTGCAGACAAGCTCCTTGGAGATTTTTTGCAAGGGCCCTGTGGCCACCTTCATGGACACACCCGTGGGCAGCTGCATGTGCTACAGGTGAAGTGGAGGACAGTGAGACCGGTACCCCACTCCACTCTGTGTGGGCAGGTGATGCGCAGCAGCGTGACATCCCACAGCGCTCCAGCCTCCACCTAGGAGCCCCTTCCAGGATTCCAGCTCTTGTCTGGCATGGCATCAGCTCCAGTGGCTTCCCAGGGATGGGCTAACTGCTCAGGCAGGGCACCAGGGCTCAGCTGGCCCCTGGACACACCCACGTGCACGCCGGTGACGTCTCCCTCCTCTGGCAGGAATCGCCTCCATGATCGTGTCCTTCGTGGTGGGCTTGTACTACAACACCATCATCGCATACATCATGTGGTACTTCTTCAACTCCTTCCAGGAGCCTCTGCCCTGGAGCCAGTGCCCCCTCAACCTGAACCACACAGGTAAACCAGTGCCAGCAGGCTCCACCCTGAGCCACAACCCCTTCCTGAACAGCTAGCTCCCTTCCAGTTACCTCAGAGTCAGGTGGGTAGACCAGGCTGGGGGAAACCCTCAGAGGCTGTGGAACATTTAAAACCTCCCCTGTGCAAAGAAAGAAAAACAAAAACAAAAGCCAAATCCATGGCTCCCACGACTCAGTGTCCAGGGGAGGAGCAGAGCCTCAGGGACCACGCAGGGGCTCCAGCTGGGCCTTGAGAAGTTTCTGGAGAATGCAACCCCTCTGCATCCTACAACGTGACCATGTCAGGACCTTCCGTCCAGCCCATCACACCATGTGCCCCGATTGGCACGCAGGGCCCCCTGCCTTGAGCCTCAGGTGACCTCCCACCCCGAGAGCACCCCCACAGCCCCTCCCCATTCAAGAGGGCGGCAGGTGGCTGCCTGTGTCCGGGAGACCCGCCCCAGCTCACAGCCACACATGCAGCGGGGGGGGGGGGAGAGGGGAGGCTTCTCAGGCTGCCCCTGGTTGGACAGCCCAAGTGATGTGGGGTGCACGTGGACCCTCTACACACGCCAGGCCAGCAGGATGAGCACTGGGGTCAGTGAGGCCTAGCCCAGCCCTCCTGGCTGCACTCATACACACACCATGATTACAGCCAGTCTCTCTTAAACTGCACTGCATGCATACACGTGTGTGTACATGTGCATACGTGTGTGCACGTGTGTGTCTGGGCAGCACATGGTGTGCATGTGTGCTCCTGTACATGAGTCATGCATACATGTGTGTGTGTGTGCCTGGCTGGCTGTGCACTCTGAGTGACTCAGGGCCTCTCTGGGCTTCCCCTCTCTTGCTGACCTTTGCTTTGAACCATGAACAGGGTATATCCCCCACAGGCCGCGTGGATGAGTGCGCCCGGAGTTCCTCTGTGGACTACTTCTGGTACCGAGAGACCCTCAACATCTCCACCTCCATCGACGACTCGGGCTCCATCCAGTGGTGGATCCTGCTGAGCCTGACCTCTGCCTGGAGCGTGCTGTACGTGTGCATCATCCGTGGCATCGAGACCACAGGCAAGGTGAGAGCCGTGCCCGCGGCCGCTCGAGCTGCAGCACGCCTCTGTCTGGGGCCTCTGCCGCCGCTGATCTGCCAGACATGCTCGAGCTGCAGCACGCCTCAGTCGGGGGCCTCTGCCGCCACTGATCTGCCAGACACGCTCGAGCTGCATGCAGCACGCCTCAGTCGGGGGCCTCTGCCGCCACTGATCCACCAGACATGCTTGAGCTGCAGCACACCTCAGTCGGGGGCCTCTGCCACCGCTGATCTGCCAGACACGCTCGAGCTGCAGCACGCCTCAGTCTGGGGCCTCTGCTGCCGCTGATCCACCAGACACGCTTGAGCTGCAGCACGCCTCAGTCGGGGGCCTCTGCCGCCGCTGATCCGCCAGACATGCTCGAGCTGCAGCACGCCTCAGTCAGGGGCCTCTGCCGCCGCTGATCTGCCTGACAGCTCCGCAGAACACATGCTTCACACACACGCCCCAAGAGCTGGGGGCCCCACTGACCTAGCCAACATCTCTCTGGTTGAGAGAAGGCTCGTCAGAGTGCTCCCGGATCATCAGGAAAACCGAGGGAGAGACGAGCAAGGGGCCGAGTGTCCACCCTGTGGACACTCAAGTGTTCTCATCAGAGAAGGGCGCTCAGGGGGTCCTGAGTGGCTGGCCCTTTTCTGCTCTGACCCCTGCCCTGCCCACAGTGCCCTGCTCGCCCACCCCCCCATACCTGTGCAGTGACTCCTCCCTGCCTCTGCTCCCCAGGCCGTGTACATCACCTCCACGCTGCCTTACGTGGTGCTGACCATCTTCCTCATCCGTGGCTTGACGCTGAAGGGGGCCGCTAACGGCCTTGTCTTCCTCTTCACGCCCAACGTGAGTCTCTGCTGCGCACCGCGGGGCTTCAGACCCTGTTTGGGGGCAGGGCCTCCCTTGCTCAGTGACCCCTTTGCCTCAAGACACGCCCCCAAGATACGCACCTGGCAAGCAGGTGGCTGCTGTCCAAGCCAGCCGTGGCTGAGGCCAGCTAGGCCTGTCCAGGGCACAGAAGACACATATGTGGAGAGGGGGGGGAGAGACTTCCAACTGGCTTGACCATGTCTCTCTCTGTGGGGGCCACCGATTGGGAGGCTCCCCAGGCTGGCCACTGGTGCTCACCAGGCGGGGCTCTGATGTGCTCTGGGGGGCTCCCCAGGCTGGCCACTGGTGCTCACCAGGCAGGGCTCTGATGTCCTCTGGGGGGCTCCCCAGGCTGGCCACTGGTGCTCACCAGGCGGGGCTCTGATGTCCTCTGGGGGGCTCCCCAGGCTGGCCACTGGTGCTCACTGGGGGGGGCTCTGATGTGCTCTGGGGGGCTCCCCAGGCTGGCCACTGGTGCTCACCGGGGGGGGGCTCTGATGTGCTCTGGGGGGCTCCCCAGGCTGGCCACTGGTGCTCACCGGGGGGGGGGCTCTGCTGCTGCCTCCTGGGTTCACGCCCCCCCTCCGGGGTCCCCACCGTCCCTCCGTCACAGCTGAGGTCTCTGTCTGGAACAGGTCGCAGAACTGGCCAACCCCAACACCTGGCTGGACGCAGGCGCACAGGTCTTCTTTTCCTTCTCGTTGGCCTTCGGGGGCCTCATCTCCTTCTCCAGCTACAACTCCGTACAGTGAGTAGGGTGAGAGGGTCTCTTCACTGTACCCCAGAAGGGGCTGAACCCCTTCCTGAGCCCCCAGGGCCCCGCAGGGGGCTGCCAGCGGCTCCTGTCTTCATCCAAATTCTTTCAGAGCACTTGCTCTGTGCCAGTCCAGGCACCAGGGTCCACCTTCTGGCTTGTGGTGGATCAGGTGATGCACTCGGCAGACCACTGCAGAAGGGGGGTAGCACCCGGTGGACTGACCACACCTGTGCTGGCAGGGGCAGTTGTAAAGGCTGGGGCAGCAGTGAAGAAGCCCAGGCTTTGGGGGCGTGGCCGAGCGGCCCGGTCTGCGGTGGGAACAAGCAGAGGCAGGGCCCAGCTTCTGGGGGCAGCCCAGGGCCTGTGGGATGGACTTTGGTTGGGACTGTGGGGTGACTTTGGGTGGCCTCAGGCTCCAGATGTCACCCGGCTGGGCTCAGGCTTCAAGGCCTCCCCAACCCGTGGGGAAAGAACCGGAAGGTGTCCTGCAGGCAGAGCCCAAGCAGGATTGCAGGTGAATTTTGCCGTTGTTGCGGGAGCTGGGATTTGAACTCTTGATTTGATGCTTTTGCTCTTTGGCTGCCACTCTACAACCTTAGCCCTACCTCCCACCCCAAGGGTGACTCTTCATCACAGCTTTGCTCAGACAACTCATATGTCAATGGTTTTAGAACTCAGTGACCTTAGCACTGCACTCCAACTAGCCCCAACTGTCCTCAGGAGAAGTCCCCGGAGTCCCCACCCCACCCAGTGTCCTGAGAAGCTCCCCCCCCACAGTCCCCACCCCACCCAGTGTCCAGGGGAGAAGACCCCCCAAGCCCCCACTCCAAGCTCCGAATCCCCACCCAGCCCCCCTGAGAACCCATCCCCAGGTCTGAGACCTCGCCCCACCCCGGATTCCCTGCCCCTGAGTCCCCGCCCCCAGGTCCGAGTCCTCACCCAGCCCCCCTGAGAACCCATCCCCAGGTCTGAGACCCCGCCCAGCCTAAGGCCCCGCCCCCAGGTCTGAGGCCCCGCCCCCATGTCTGAGGCCCCGCCCAGCCCCCCTGGGAACCCATCCCCAGGTCTGAGACCCCGCCCAGCCTGAGGCCCCGCCCCCAGGTTCAAGTCCCCACCCAGCCCCTGAGAACCCACCCCCAGGTCTGAGGCCCCTCCCATCCCATGTCCCCGCCCCCAGGTCCGAGGCCCCGCCCCTGAGGCCCCGCCCCCAGTGTGCAGACGCAGAGGTGCCAGCCTGTCCTTGGATGCGAGCACCCGCGTCCATCTCCGTGATTTGCCGTTTCCTGTGCACAGAATCACGCAGACGCGTGGCCTTTGCAGCTGTCCTCTCCCCAGACAGGCCTTGAGCTGAGGCGGAGGGGGCCGCGCCTCCCCACCCCAGGGCAGCAGGAAGGCGTGTGCTGTGCACTTCTGGGGCTGCTGTGACGTGGCACAAACCCTGGGCCGTTAGCTGTCAGAAGCCCACGGGGCCTTAGCCCAGGGCAGACACCCCACAAGGTGGCTGGTCTGTCCTGCTGGAGGCCAGAACCGCAGAGGGTGGGCACTCTGTGCTCAGCCATGCCCACCTGCCAGGCTGACATGTTTAGCCAGAACATTCTGGACTTGTTTACCCCCTTTTACCCCAGAGAGGTGATCCACCCAGCCCCGGGGCCACTCAGCCCTGGGGACTGTGGGCTGAATTGCTCCCACATTGCATCTAAGTACTGACATCCAGAGAAGCAAGCAAAACTCCATTGGTCAGAGAGACCTGGGAGGACTTGGCCTCTCTCCTTGAGCCCATGGGGCCTCTGAGCCTGGAGGCGAGGACCCAGGGCCCTTCCCTGGCCTGTACCACAAGACTGCCCAGGCCTTCGGAGCATCTCCAGCACCATGGGCAGTCGCTGGGGGAAGACACTGTCAGAGAGAGGAAGGCAACTCCACCAGCCGTGGGGCTCAGGCTTGGACGTGGCCTTGGGGTTCTCAGAGCACCCTGGGCTCTGGGCTCGGCCACTGCTGGGCTCCACTCAGAACCGCGCCTGGGTGCAGTGGTGGGGCCGGGGCCGAGAGTCCTCCCCCCGACACTGACCAGCGGTGACGTCACCCCCTCACAGCAACAACTTCGAGAAGGACTCTGTGATCGTGTCCATCATCAATGGCTTCACATCTGTGTTTGCAGCCACTGTGATCTACTCAGTCATCGGATTCCGGGCCACAGAGCGCTTTGACGACTGCTTCAATGCGTGAGTCGGCCTCCTGGGGCTCAGGCCATGCCACAGCGTGCCTCCCGGGGCCCAGGCTGGGCCACGGCGTGCCGGTGGTGAGGGCCGTGCCGCAGCGCCCTCCTGGGGCCCGGGCCGGGCCGCAGAGCGCGCGTGGTGAGGTGGCCGCGGGCCCCCCCTGCCTGGGCCAGCATCTGCCCCTCTTGCCGCTTCCAGGAACATTCTGACCCTCATTAACGGCTTCGACCTGTCGGAGGGCAGTGTGACCCAGGAGAACTTCGAGTCCATGCAGCAGTGGTGCAACGCCACTAACCCTGCGGCCTACGCACAGCTCAAGTTTCAGACCTGCGACCTGAATTCCTTCCTCTCTGAGGTGGGTTCTGCGGGGCGGGCTCTGCGTGGCGTGGGGCCCCATGCCGCGGGGGGATGGGATGCCCTTTGCCAGACCCCAAGAGTCACGGGCACCGGCTTTGAGAGGTCATGGCTCGGCCTTTGGAGGAGCTGGACAGTGTCTGCAGGAGGCCTGACTCACTGCCCACCCACCTCTGACCCTCAGCCTTCCCCTCCCTGCCCCGTTCCCTGCCTCACGCCTGTACGCCAGTCCAGTACATCAAAAAGCAGAGATAAGTGCTGCGCAGCATGGCTCACGCCTGTCATCTTGGCCGCTCAGGAGCTGAGATCTGAGGCTTGCAGTTCAAAGCCAGCCTGGCCAGGAAAGTCCATGAGGTTCTTATCTCCAATTAACCACCACAAAGCAGGAAGTAGAGTTGTGGCTCAAGTGGCAGAAAGCTAGCCCTGAGTGGCTCAAATAGTAGAAAACTAGCTCTGAGTACAAAAGCTCAGGAACAGCATCCAATACCTGAGTTCAAGACCCGAGACCAGCACAAAAAAGAGAAAAGAAAAACCAGGGATGGGTTACCACGTGACTTTTAACTTCCTGAGCTTTCTCAGCCTCCAGAGGCCATGGCCGCCTCCCCATTGTAGCCTTAGAAACGAAGGCTTCTGAGCCCAGCTCCGGCGATGGGAGCTCACGCGCTCTCACAGGGTATCGATGCCTTCTGTAATGTGGGCCGGCCGTGGCTGCGTGCAACCTTAGCCTTCCCTTACTGGGGCCTCCTCCTGTTTGGAGGCTGCAGGCCATCTTCAGGGCCCAGCTCTGCGTCCGTCCATAGCGGTGGCTGGAGGCAAGGCAGGCACAAGAGCAGAGGGATCCAGAGAGTCGCTCAAGTTGGCTTCGCCACCATCAGGAGCACCTGGCTTGGGCCTGGTTCCTCTCCAGACTCCATTGACTGGGCCCTGCACCCCTGAGCATGTCGGGGCCCACTGCCTTCAGGGGAGGCTTTGGGGGCATGCATCTGGATGACTATCTCCAGGTCCCTCTGCACCCCTGCGCCACCCGCTGTGTGACCCACTGAGCTCCGTGGGGTGCTCAGAGTCCCCCTGTGGCCACACCGTGGCTCATAAAACACAGTTTGGGCTCTGGCCCTAAAATACAAAACTTATTTCACAAAACATCCCAAGTCCTCCCGGTCCTTACTCAGCGTGGGTTTGGTGGGGGGGGGTCTGTCAGGCGACCTCGCCCACCCCTGGTGATTGACAGGCTGGCCTGGGAGGGGTGGAGGGAGGAGACCCCCAGGAACTGTGTGGCCCGCAGGGTGTAGAGGGCACGGGCCTGGCCTTCATCGTCTTCACGGAGGCCATCACCAAGATGCCCGTGGCGCCGCTGTGGTCGGTGCTCTTCTTCCTCATGCTCTTCTGCCTGGGCCTCTCGTCCATGTTCGGAAACATGGAGGGTGTGGTGGTGCCACTGCAGGACCTCAACATCGTTCCCAAAAAGTGGCCCAAAGAGCTAGTGACAGGTGCGTGTGGGGCAGGGGGCTGGGGGGG
>NW_012267237.1:999291-1005223 GCF_000151885.1 Dipodomys ordii
GTGGTGGTGTGTGGAATGGCGTGTGTTCTCATGGTGGTGGTGTGTGGAATGGCGTGTGTTCTCATGGTGGTGGTGTGTGGAATGGCGTGTGTCCTCGTGGTGGTGTGTGGAATGGCGTGTGTCCTCGTGGTGGTGTGTGGAATGGCGTGTGTTCTCGTGGTAGTGTGTGGAATGGCGTGTGTTCTCGTTGTGGTGGTGTGTGGAATGGTGTGTGTTCTCGTGGTGGTGTGTGGAATGGCGTGTGTCCTTGTGGTGGTGTGTGGAATGGCGTGTGTTCTCATGGTGGTGGTGTGTGGAATGGCCCATGTTCTCATGGTGGTAGTGTGTGGAATGGCGTGTGTTCTCATGGTGGTGGTGTGTGGAATGGCGTGTGTTCTCATGGTGGTGGTGTGTGGAATGGCGTGTGTTCTCATGGTGGTGGTGTGTGGAATGGCGTGTGTTCTCATGGTGGTGGTGTGTGGAATGGCGTGTGTTCTCATGGTGGTGGTGTGTGGAATGGCGTGTGTTCTCGTGGTGGTGTGTGGAATGGCGTGTGTTCTCATGGTGGTGGTGCACTGTGGAGCAGGCCGAGCTCCGTTGTGATAGCTCTGTCCCCTCGGTGTCACAGGCCTCGTCTGCCTGGGGACGTACCTCATCGCCTTCATCTTCACGCTGAGGTCTGGCCAGTACTGGCTGTCTCTTCTGGACCAGTATGCCGCCTCCATCCCCTTACTCATCATCGCCTTCTCCGAGATGTTTTCTGTGGTCTACGTGTACGGCATGGACAGGTAGAGGAAATAGCATGGTGGTTATGGCTCATCTTAGTCACAGAATTCCCGCTGAGGATGACCAGTCCAGTTCTGGACATGGGGACAGAGAGCCATGCCCCGCCTCGGGCCTCTGCCCTACAGTACCACCTTCATGGAATGTGCTGGAACCGGCTCAGTTCTGATGCTTTCGTCAGTGAGACAGAGGCCAGGGTGTGGTGTCTTGGCTTGCCCTGAGTATCGCCTCAGTTTCCAATAGGAGCAATCCAACCTTCAGCCTGTAGCATCCACGTGCTCTCAGACTTACCTGGACAGAGACAGGGATTAGCAGCCGAGGAGCCAAGGCCCAGAAACCCGGCTCGTCCAATTAGAACACACAGCAGTCCCGAGGAGCATACAGGCAGTCAGCCTCCGCCCACACCTGCGCAAACCCTCGCTCCCTGCAGGGTGAGGTGTGAGGACCACAGTTCAGGCCAGCCAGGGCAGGGGTGCCGCTCCCCACCCCCAGCCAGTCACCAGAGGTGCCCCTCCCCCTCTGCTTGCAGGTTCAACGGTGACATCAAGTTCATGATCGGCCACAAGCCCAACCTCTTCTGGCAGGCCACCTGGAGGGTCATCAGCCCACTGATCATGCTGGTCATCTTCTTGTTCTTCTTCGTGATCGAGATCAACAAAAAGCTCTCCTACATCGTGTGGGACCCTGACTACGTGAGTGTCCCGTGGGGAGGGCCAGCGGGCTTCCTGGGGGAGGGGACTGGGGGGAGGGGAGGGGGACACGAGAGGGTGGGGCCAGAGGTGGGGCTGGGAGGGCACCGGAAATACTCAGGGAGTGGGAAGGGAGGGGGGGCACCTGCGGGAGGGAGCAAAGCTTCAGGTCCCTGTTACTACATGAACCAGGGAGTGTGTCTGTCTGCTCACCGTGGGCGTCTCCCTGTCTGTCTGCTCACCGTGGGCGTCTCCCTGTTTGTCCGCTCACCGTGGGCGTCTCCCCCCTCCGTGTCTGTCTGCTCACCGTGGGCGTCTCCCTGTCTGTCCACTCACCGTGGGCGTCTATGTGTCTGTCCGCTCACCGTGGGCGTCTATGTGTCTGTCTGCTCACTGTGGGTGTCTCCCTGTCTGTCCGCTCACCGTGGGCGTCTCCCTGTCTGTCCACTCACCGTGGGCGTCTCCCTGTCTGTCTGCTCACTGTGGGTGTCTCCGTGTCTGTCTGCTCACTGTGGGCGTCTCCGTGTCTGTCTGCTCACTGTGGGCATCTCCCTTCCTGTCTATTCATGGAAGACAGCCTTCTCTGTGGCTCTCTCCACAGGAGGACTTCCCTAAGTCCCAGAGGATCACGTATCCGAACTGGGCCTACGCAGTCGTGGTCATTGTGGCTGGGGTGCCCTGCCTCCTCATCCCCTGCTTTGCCATCTACACACTCCTCAGAAACCGTTGTCAGAAGCCAGGGGACCAGCAGGGGCTGGTCAGCATGCCATCCACAGCCTCGGTGAACGGGGACCTGAAGTGCTGAGTGTCCCAGACCACATCAGGCAGCAGGTGGTGTGGGCAGAAAAGGAACCAGCCAGACCCTTGGTGGAGGGGGGCTGCTGGCTGCCATGCCTGAGTACACATGCGTGTTGTTGCAGTGCATGCCTACCATTTGCTTATGTGGAAGTTTTCACATTTGCATGTGTCTACGTGGTGCAGGTGGGCCCCTGTATATGTATGCACTATGGGCATTAGCATGCACTGTGTCTGTTCTGCATGTGTGTGTCTGTGTGTACACACATGTATGTGCATAAGTATTTACAGGAGTGTGTGTCCACATGTTTGAATACAGATATATATATTTGCACTTGTCTTATCTGTCAGTGTGCATGAATGTGCACATGTGTATGCTGCTGTGCATGCATGCACACGTGTACACATTTGGCACATAAATGTGTCCCTGTGTTATGTGAATATCTATGCATGTGGTGTACATGCATGTGAGGGTATGTGTTGTGCATGTAAATGTATGTACACACCCATTGGTGTGTTGTTGCTGACACATGCATGCTTGCACATTGTACAGATGTATGGAAGTGTGCATATATGTTTGTGGCACACATGTATACCACTTGGACCTCAAGCCCTCTGCAGCTGCCCTCAATTGTGGGCGTGGTGGGCAGGGACTGTGACCCGAGGGCCAGGACCCCACACCACCCTGAATGCCGTCCACAGAAGGCGGGAGGCTGCATGGCTCTGAGAGGAGAAAGCCCAGCTCCAGCCCTCCCCCCCTCGCTGCTCACCCCTGCACCTAGGGGCCCCTGCACGGGAGGTCGGGGTCCTCTTGCTCCTCAGTAGGAAGCACATGAGGCCAGCGGAGCAAGGCTGAGAAGCCCTGGTGTCTGTCCCCCGGGTGAGGCTGACCGTGACAGTTCATGGGTGCGAATATGGACCTGCTTAATGATTGCTGTGTGTGGCTGCACAGATCGCTGAGCAGCTGAGAAGCTGAGCTTACCTAAAGGCAGGAGCCAACTTTGTGCTTCCCCGAGGACACGAACCCCGTGAATTTTTAGCCAGATGTTGGGAGAATAGAGTTACTGGGTAACTGAGCCTCCTCCACCAGTGCTGAGGATGCCCGTAAGTTCTGAGCACGTAACGGCGGTGTCGCCTGGCATTCCTGTCCCTTCCCTGTCCCCCCAAGGCAGGCCTCTGCCCTCCCCCTGCCTTCCCCCTGCCCTCCCCCACCCTGGGCAAGTTGCTTCTGGATCTGATACCCTGTACCCGCCAAAGGTACCCAGGGCGTTTGCTCTTTCTGTGGAAAACAGGCCTTTAGGTTGACCTGGATTTTCTCAGAGGTCTCTTGGGCAAGTGGGATGGGGGGCTCTCAGCACACTCAGGCTTCACCCCTCCCTCCCCCACCTCCCCTCCCTCTGCAGGCTTAGCTTACACTGTCAGACCCTCCAGAAACCAAGTCCTCACCCCTGCCCTCTCCTGTGACCACCAGCTGGTCACCTGCAAGATCTTACATGGATACACACCCCACAGACCTGCCCAGGCCAGGAAACGTACAGGGAGGTGGGAGGGCCCATCTTCCCCCTCCACAAAGGGCTTTGGCCCACAAAATGCCGGTTGGTGTCCATCCATGGAGGCATGCCCGGTCCCCGGGGGGCCTGGTCCAGTGCGCCCCGGTCCCTGGAGGCCTCCTGGGTGCGCACACTGGAAAGCTCTGTGGACGCCCACCGTGGCCTTGCTGCAAGCCGGGCTCACCTCCTGGTGTCCCTGATCAGTGTGATGCTTGCCAGTCTTGTGTCTCCATACATGTCACAGCCATGTGGCTGTAACGTGCACCTGTCTAAATAAACACTCCCAGTTAACATCCTTGGCCCCAGCGTTATGTGGATGGAAGGATGGGCCGGGCCACGGCAGACGCCAGAGCCCGGAGGGCAGGTGCGGCCGGGCCACGGCAGACCCCAGAGCCCGGAGGGCAGGTGCGGCCGGGCCACGGCAGACCCCAGAGCCTGGAGGGCAGGTGCGGCTGGCCTCCACCTCCAGGCCAGCCTCTGGTTTGGGGAATGTCTCTGAGGAGGCCTCACGTCCATGGCCTGGGCTCCCACCTTGGGGAACCTGGCAGTTTGGTGGCCAGATGAAGACCAGGATATGGCCAATGGCAGATGCCACACTTTCCTGCCACTGCAGGTGACAGGTGGGCCTTGGCCTCGTGCCATGCCAAGGTCAGCTGGGAGTTGGGGTGGACGGGAAGAACCAGGAAGGACAGGAGAATCCGTGAAAGCGCCGGTAACTGTGCCCAGTACTCTCCTTCTGTGCCCAGTACTCTCCTGCATGCCCAGTCCCCTCCCCCATACCCAGTCCCCTCCTCCGGTGTTTAGTACTCTCCTCCCATGCCCAGTACTCTCCTAACATGCTCAGTACTCTCCTTCTGTGCCCAGTATTCTCCTTCCCATGCCCAGTCCCCTCCCCCATACCCAGTCCCCTCCCCCATACCCAGTCCCCTCCTCCGGTGTTTAGTACTCTCCTCCCATGCCCAGTACTCTCCTAATATGCCCAGTACTCTCCTAATATGCCCAGTACTCTCCTAACATTCTCAGTACTCTCCTCCCATGCCCAGTAGTCTCCTCCCATAACCACTACTCTCCTAACATGCCCAGCACTCTCCTAACATGCTCAGTACTCTCCTAACATGCTCAGTACTCTCCTCCCATGCCCAGTACTCTCCTGTGCCCAGTACTCTCCTGCATGCCCAGTCTCCTCTCTCTATACCCAGTCCCCTCCTCCCATGTCTAGTACTCTCTTCCCATACCCAGTACTCTCCTCTCATGCCCAGTACTCTCCTAACATGCTCAGTACTCTCCTAACATGCTCAGTACTCTCCTAACATGCCCAGTACTCTCCTAACATGCTCAGTACTCTCCTAACATGCCCAGTAGTCTTCTCCCATGTCCAGTACTCTCCTAACATGCTCAGTACTCTCCTAACATGCCCAGTAGTCTCCTCCCATACCCAGTACTCTCCTAACATGCCCAGTACTCTCCTCCAGTGCTTTGTACCCTCTTCCCATGCCCAGTACTCTCCTCCAGTGCCAAGTACCTCATGGGCAACTTTGCCTACCTCTTCTAGTCTCCACTTTTCCCTCTTCCTTAAAAAGGCTCCTCTGCCTGGTGTGAGGTCATATACTTGTAACCCCAGCTATTCAAGAGGTTTAAGGTTTTGCACCTGTGACCCTAGCACTTTGGGAGGTGTGAGGTCATGCACCTGTGACCCCGGTTCTTCGGGAGGTGTGAGGTCACGTACCTGTGACCCCAGCTCTTCGGGAGGTGGAGAAAGAAGGATCCAGGTTGAGCCCAACCTAAACAAAGATAGCACAAGATCTTATCTGAAACACAAACAAAAAATAGGAAAGAACTGGGGTATGGTTCAAGTGCTAGAGTGCTTATCTGAGCCTGAGTTCGTCCCCAGTTTGGGGTGGAGAGAGGAGGTGGAAGAAGAACTAACAACCTGTCCACAAAGTCGGGAGGGAGGACTAACAGCCAGTGTACACACAGTCAGGAGGGAGGGAGGACTAACAGCCTGCGTACACACAGTCAGGAGGGAGGGAGGACTAACAGCCTGTGTACACACAGTCAGGAGGGAGCACTAACAGCCTGGGTACACACAGTCAGGAGGGAGGACTAACAGCCTGTGTACACACAGTCAGGAGGGAG
>NW_012267237.1:1007033-1013805 GCF_000151885.1 Dipodomys ordii
GGACCACACAGGACAGACCTGGACCACACAGGATAGGACAGGACTGCACAGGAAAGGACAGAACACAGGACAGACCTGGACCACACAGGACAGGACAGACCACACAGGACAGACTCAGACCACACAGGACAGACCTGGACCACACAGGACAGACCCGGACCACACAGGAAAGGACAGGACTGCACAGGACAGGACACAACACACAGGACAGACCCAGACCACACAGGACAGACTCAGACCACACAGGACAGACCCGGACCACACAGGACAGGCCCAGACTACACAGGACAGGTCAGGACCACACAGGACAGACCTGGACCACACAGGACAGACTCAGACCACACAGGACAGACTCAGACCACACAGGACAGACTCAGACCACACAGGACAGACCCGGACCACACAGGACAGGCCCAGACTACACAGGACAGGTCAGGACCACACAGGACAGACCTGGACCACACAGGACAGACTCAGACCACACAGGACAGACTCAGACCACACAGGACAGACTCAGACCACACAGGACAGACCCGGACCACACAGGACAGGCCCAGACTACACAGGACAGGTCAGACCACACAGGACAGGCCCGGACCACACAGGACAGGACAGGACTGCACAGGACAGGTCAGACCACACAGGACAGGCCCGGACCACACAGGACAGGACAGGACTGCACAGGACAGGACAGAACACACAGGATAGACCTGGACCACACAGGACAGACTCAGACCACACAGGACAGGACAGGACCACACAGGACAGGACAGACCACACAGGACAGACCCAGACCACACAGGACTGACCCAGACCACACAGGACAGACCTGGACCACACAGGACAGGACAGGACCACATAGGACATGACCACACAGGACAGGACAGGACCACACAGGACAGACCGGACTGCACAGGACCATCCTGGACCACCCAGGACAGGCAGGACACCCAGGACAGGTAGGGACTGCATGGACTGGCAGCTCCCCTGCAGGGGCACCTGTGCAGCCAATGGGCACAGCACCCTTGGCAGACGTGGTGGGACTCATGGCATGTGTGTCCACACCACCCTGTGCTCAGCCCAGCCAGCGGCAGTGACCACCTGGGGCCTCAAGAGGCCAGCGCGGCCCCGCAGACTCTGCCCTGGGACCCCGCCCGTGGACAGCGGGCAGCTGTGGAGGCCAGCTTCTGCGGAAGGCAGTGGACGGCCTGCCAGAGGGTGCGCAAGCCTGGGCCGCGTCCGCGGGCTGCCTGCCAGGCACACAGGTCTTCTGTGGTGTCTCTCACGGAATGTGAATCTGACTACCTGGAACCTGGAAGCTTATTCTTAAAGATCCCAGCCTGGTGCCAGTAATCCTAGCTACTCAGGAGGCTGAGATCTGAGGATCTCGGTTCAAAGCCAGCCCAGGCAGGAAAGTCTATAAGACTCTTATCTCCAATGAACCACCGGAAGACCAGAAGTGGCACTGTGACTCAAGCAGTAGAGCGCTCGCCTTGAGCTGAAGAGCTGAGGGACAGCACCCAGGACTAGAGTTCAAGCCCCATAACTGACAAAAAAAGATCTGCCTCCCAGGAGCCCCCAGGGGGTGGCCTGTTGAGCTGTGTGACAGCAGTAGGCCTGGCCTTCACCTGGACTCCACACCAGGGTGGACGGGGGGGGGGGACACGCACGGGGCCCGGCCTTCACACGGATCCACACCAGGGTGGACAGGAGGAGGATACTGTGTCGGGACCGCTTGGGAACAGGCCTTGGTTATCAATTAACCGACTCCTTTAAATCAGGAAGGAGCTGTCCCCGGAGGAGCGCCCGAGCCGCTCTGCGTCCTGCGGCCAGCCCGCCCCCGGGAGCCCTCTGGCATGGCGCAGGCCGGGGAGCCGGGCCCACCTGCGGAGGACGGCGGGGACGAGAGGCCAAAGTGGGACAACAAGGCCCAGTACCTCCTCAGCTGCATCGGGTTCGCCGTGGGGCTGGGGAACATCTGGAGGTTTCCGTACCTGTGCCAGACCTACGGGGGAGGTAAGCAGGCCCGGCCGGCCGCCGCACCCTGCGGGGAGGACGGCGCCCGCACACCCCTGTCCTGGGTGCAGTCTACTTCACTACTGCACACCGAAGGCCCGCTGCCACTGAGCCCCTCCCAGGCAGCTTTAGGGCCCCGCACTCCCACACGGGCCAGGCAGGACCCCAGGTCTGCCTGCCGGTGCTGCTGCTGCTGGACGCACCGGTGGCCGCCTGCTGACCCCGCGTCCCACGGGGGCCTCCCTCGTCCCCTACCTCACCGCCTGCTGACCCCGCGTCCCACAGGGGCCTTCCTCATCCCCTACCTCATCGCCCTGGCTTTTGAGGGGATCCCGCTCTTCCACATCGAGCTCGCCATCGGCCAGCGCCTGCGGAGGGGCAGTGTCGGGGTGTGGACGGCCATCTCTCCCTACCTTGGTGGAGTAGGTGTGTACCCGCCTCCAAGACCAACGATGGGAACCCCGGGCGGGCAGAGGCCGCGGCACAGACTGCTCGGGAGGACCGCGTGCCCGTCCGGGCGGGGTGTTTGTTTTGCTCTTGCTCTCACTGTGTGGGGCGCCACCGCGTCCGCAGGCTTTGGCTGCTTCACCGTGTCCTTCCTGATCGGCCTGTACTACAACACCGTCCTCGTGTGGGTCCTGTGGTTCTTCCTCAACTCCTTCCAACACCCTTTGCCCTGGAGCACCTGCCCGCCAGACCTCAACAGGACGGGTGAGGCAGGCAGAGCTGGGCGGTCCTGAGCGGCGCGGGCACGTGGCGGGAAGCTGGGCCCTGCGTCCTACTCGCCATCCCGGGGGGAGCTCAGTGTGAAATCCAGCGCCTCTCGTCTGTGCTCAGCCTCTGCTGGGCTCAGGGCCCCCGGACGCCGGCCACTCCCAGGGAGGTGTCTGGCTTCTGGCAGACATTACCGCAGCCTTGGGCCCCGAGAAGGGAGAGGAAGCAGGGGCAGCACCTCCCACGGGCGCCGAGGCTGCTGGGACATGGGACCCGCTGGGGAAGCGGCGGCCTGGGCCTCCTCTGAGCACGGGGCCCCTGGGAAGGCCGGCGGCCTGGGCCTCCTCTGAGCACGGGACTCGCTGGGGAAGTGGCGGCCTGGGCCTCCTCTGAGCACGGGACTCGCTGGGGAAGTGGCGGCCTGGGCCTCCTCTGAGCACGGGACCCGCTGGCGAGGCCGGCAGCCTGGGCCTCCTCTGAGCACGGGACCCGCTGGCGAGGCCGGCAGCCTGGGCCTCTGGGCAGCACAGCTGTGGCGGCAGTGTGGCTACCCTGGCTCCAGGGCCAGCCGGTGACCGCCCGCCTGGCCGCAGGGTTTGTGCAGGAGTGTCAGGCCAGCAGCACCGTGAGCTACTTCTGGTACCGGCAGACGCTGAACATCACAGCCGACATTGGCGACAGCGGCGTGGTCCAGTGGCAGCTGCTCCTCTGCCTGGTCACCTGCTGGATGGTTGTGTACCTGTGTGTCATCAGAGGTATCGAGAGCACTGGGAAGGTGAGCCACGGGCCGGGACCCTTCCCCCCTCCCCAGGACCTTCCCAGGCTGCTCTGAGCTCCGGTGAGGCCTGGCTCAACACACTGCTGTGTCTTTCCAGAGGACCGGTCCTTCCATCCTCCTGGACCCTGTGATGTCCCGCTCTGGGGCTCGTCGATGTTGGCCAGCCCAGCTCTCTTTAAACCACCTTAGCATATCTCCTCACCTAGATACACCATGCTGGAAGTGTGTCTCCTGGAGGCATCATTTAATCACATCTTTTTTTTTTTCTGTCAGTTGAACTCTAGGCCTGGGTGCTGTCCCTCAGCTCTTCAGCTCAAGGCGAGTGCTCTACCACTTGAGCCACAGCGCCACTTCTGGTTTTCTGGTGGTTTACTGGACATAAGAGTCTCGTGGACTTGCCTGCCTGGGCTGGCTCTGAACCGCGATCCTTGGGGCTCCGCCTCCTGGGTAGCTAGGGTGACAGGTGTGGCCACGCTGCCTCTACCAAGAGGTACTTGCACGTCACTCAGCGACCGAGCGCTGACCTGGGGAGAGTTCACTCCAGTGCTGCCTCGAGTTCAGTCTGGCCAGCCTGCTCTGTGTCTCTTTTTCCGGTGTAGGACTCTGTACTGCTGTAGTGGCGGCCGGGGCTCGGGGAGCTGGCGTCCCATCCCATCCCATGCTAACCACTGATCCTTGTGTCTTAAGAAGCTCATTGCTCTCTGCTTTCCTCCCTCCCAGCCTTGGCGGTATTCTCATACATTTTGCTTACAAATAAATGGCAGATGATTTTCTCTGTCTTTGTCCTCTCTTTCCTCTTTGTCTCTCCTCTCCCTCCCCCTCTCTCTCCCTCGTTCTCCTCTCCTTTTTTGTCCTTTCCTCTCTCCTTTTCCTCTTCTCGCCCTCTCTTCCTCCTCTCTCTCCCTTTCTTCCTCTCCCCCTCCTTCCCTCCCCCCCCCCAGCACTAGGCACCGTATGCGAGGCTTCGTGCTTGCTGCACAGGTGCTGTCCCGCCAGTGTGCCCCAGCCCCGTTGGACGGGTGATTTTCGAGGTCTTGCGTTTTGTCAGACCAGCCTGGGTTTTGTCATCTTTCTGCTTGTCTTTGTGTTGCTGGGGGTGACAGGCATGCTGGCAGGGGCAGCCATTGATGGCCCTGGCTGGCCTCAAGCCCCAATCCCTGACCTCTGCCTCCACGCGGCTAGGATTGGAAACCCCGGTCTTGCTCGGGGATTCTTCTTCTATAGCAACTTAAGCAGCAGGAACACCAGCATCGCTCTTGACCGCCGCGTGGCTCCGTGGCACCCAGGCTGACCACATCACTGAGCCTGCGCCCCTGCTTGGATTTTGGCTTGGTGCCCTGGGGCCTCTGCCCAGGACCTGGTCACTCTGTGCATGTGCTCAGCCCGCTGCAGACAGCACCACCCCACACTCAGCTCCCCACAAGGACAGGTGGCTGCCAGGTCCCAGAGCAGAAGCGGTAGGCAGGGCCTCTGCGAAGCCTCCAGGGCGCAGGCCGTGAGGGCAGTGCGTCCACCTGCAAACCTTCACCTGTGGTCCTCAGAGCCCAGACGCTGCCCATGCCCAGGGAGGCGGGCACTGTGTGCAGGGGAGGGTTCACAATGCAGCCAGGGCCCAGCCTGCGGCCAGCGGGTATCGAGATAAAGAGGATGGGAGCCACAAGGTCCTGGCTGGGAACACAGAGAGGAGGCTGGAGAGGAGACCAGTGGGAAAGGTCAGAAACAAAGATGCCCAGGGATACCAGGATACTGGGGGGGGGGGCTGGGAAGAAGGGGAGGCTGCAGTGGAGGATGGAAAGGGGTAGGGGAGGCTGGAGGAAAGGGGGAAGGTGGGAGAAAAGGAGTGGGGGTAGAAGGGGCTGGAATAGAGGCTAAAAAAGAGCACATCTCGGGCATGCACCATGGACTAGCCCCAGTCACGGGGCACTGGCCTGTCCTGGGTGATCAGTGCCTCTCCCAGCTGTCCCCAGCCTGTCCTGGCCAGTCCACGCCTGCCCAGCTGTGCCCGGCCTGTTCTGGCCAGTCCACGCCTGCCCAGCTGTCCCCAGCCTGTCCTGGCCAGTCCACGCCTGCCCAGCTGTCCCCGGCCTGTCCTGGACAGTCCACGCCTGCCCAGCTGTCCCCAGCCTGTCCTGGCCAGTCCACGCCTGCCCAGCTGTCCCCGGCCTGTCCTGGCCAGTCCATGCCTGCCCAGCTGTCCCTGGCCTGTCCTAGCCAGTCCATGCCTGCCCAGCTGTCCCCGGCCTGTCCTGGCCAGTCCACGCCTGCCCAGCTGTCCCCAGCCTGTCCTGGCCAGTCCATGCCTGCCCAGCTGTCCCCGGCCTGTCCTGGCCAGTCCACGCCTGCCTAGCTGTCCCCGGCCTGTCCTGGCCAGTCCACGCCTGCCCAGCTGTCCCCGGCCTGTTCTGGTCAGTCTGTGCCTGTCTAGCTGACCTCACAGAGGCCCAGTGGTGAAAGTGACGGCAAGTGTGATATCCTGAGAAGCCAGAAGCAGGACCCCAACCCAGATGTGCCCCCGACTGCACTCACACACACACATCTGGGTGTGACCCCAGCTGCACACACTCACACACACACATCTGGGTGTGGCCCAGCCTGCACTCACACACACACACACACATACACACACACATCTGGATGTGACCCAGCTGCATACACTCACACACACACACATCTGGATGTGACCCAGCTGCACTCACACACACACACACACATCTGCGTGTGGCCTGGCCTGCACTCACACACACACACACATCTGTGTGTGACCCAGCTGCACTCACACACACACATCTGGGTGTGGCCCAGCCTGCACTCACACACACACACACACATACACACACACATCTGGGTGTGGCCCAGCCTGCACTCACACACACACACACATCTGCGTGTGACCCAGCTGCACTCACACACACACACACACACACATCTGCATGTGGCCCAGCCTGCACTCACACACACACACACACACACATCTGTGTGTGACCCAGCTGTACTCACACACACACACACACATCTGCGTGTGACCCAGCTGCACTCACACACACAAGCACACACACACATCTGGGTGTGGCCCGGCCTGCACTCACACACACACACACATCTGTGTGTGACCCAGCTGCACTCACACACACACACATCTGCGTGTGACCCAGCTGCACTCACACACACTCACACACATCTGCGTGTGACCCAGCTGCACTCACACACACACACATCTGCGTGTGACCCAGCTGCACTCACACACACACACATCTGCGTGTGACC
>NW_012267237.1:1014765-1019209 GCF_000151885.1 Dipodomys ordii
ACACACACACACACACATCTGTGTGTGACCCAGCTGCACTCACACACACACACACATCTGCGTGTGACCCAGCTGCACTCACACACACACACACACACACATCTGCGTGTGGCCGGCCTGCTGCCCACCTGCCCCCTGCCCGCTCCCCTGGCAACAGCTGCCAATGCCTGTGTCCTCCAGGCCATCTACTTCACCGCCTGCTTCCCCTACCTGGTCCTGACCATCTTCCTCATCCGAGGCCTGACCCTGCCCGGGGCCACTGAGGGCCTCACCTACCTCTTCACTCCCAAGGTGAGTGGAGGCTGGCGCAGGATGGCTGCGCTGCCTGGAGCAGATGGGTAGAGGCCAGGCCGGCCAGGCTGTGCAGGGGTGGGGGTGGGGGGAGCCCTGTGCTCTGGGGCAGGTGGATGCAGGCGCTGTGGATGTGGGGTCGCTGCGCTCACCGGGCAGGCTGGAGAGCGGGCGTGGGCACAGCCAAGAAGCTGCCTGGGAGCCCGGGGCCGCTCTCCTCCGGCACGGGCGGCACCCCTGCCTGCCCCTCACCCCGGGCCTGCCTCCAGCAGTGGACACCTTCCAGGCCTCCCCCCCAGTTTGTGCAGGGTCCCAGGGCATGCACACCCCAGTGTGAGGGCGCCAAGGCCCGGGGGCCGCCGCAGAGGCCCGCAGAGCCTACAAGTCTGCCCAAGTCACTGGTGGCAGCCAAACCAACAACTCGTGTGTGAACGCTCCACACCACCACACTCCGCCTGGAAACGGTGCCTCAGCCCAGGCTGCACAGCCTCTTGCGGGCCTAGCAGACCACAAGCCTGTCAGCACACCAGAGACAGGGTCACACCGCACCACCAGACCGCAGAACAGCACCACACCACGCCACAGACCAAACACATCATGCCACAGACCCCAGGACGGGCCAGCTCCCCCACCACACCACAGATAAGAACCACAGAACAGAACCACACCACGCCACAGACCACAGAACAGAACCACACCACGCCACAGACCACAGAACAGAACCACACCACGCCACAGACCACGGAGCAGGGCCAGCTCCCCCACCACACCACAGATAAGAACCACAGAACAGAACCACACCACGCCACAGACCACAGAACAGAACCACACCACGCCACAGACCACAGAACAGAACCACACCACGCCACAGACCACGGAGCAGGGCCAGCTCCCCCACCACACCACAGATAAGAACCACAGAACAGAACCACACCACGCCTCAGACCACAGAACAGAACCACACCACGCCTCAGACCACGGAGCAGGGCCAGCTCCCCCACCACACCACAGATAAGAACCACAGAACAGAACCACACCACGCCACAGACCACAGAACAGAACCACACCACGCCACAGACCCCAGGACAGGGCCAGCTCCCCCACCACACCACAGATAAGAACCACAGAACAGAACCACACCACGCCTCAGACCACAGAACAGAACCACACCACGCCACAGACCACAGAACAGAACCACACCACGCCACAGACCCCAGAACAGAACCACACCACGCCTCAGGCCACGGAGCAGGGCCAGCCCCTGCCCCCTGAGCACCCCTTGAGATCTGTTCTCTGCTGTGTGAAAGCCCCAAAGGAATGCAGAGAAGGTTCTGGAACAGTTGAATGGGCTGGGAGATGGGGCCTGCTGCACAGGCCTCCCGGTCTCGTTCCAGATGCAGACTCTCCAGAATCCCCGGGTGTGGCTGGACGCGGCCACACAGATTTTCTTCTCCCTCTCTCTGGCCTTCGGAGGTCACATTGCTTTCGCAAGCTACAACCCACCCAGGTAGGTGCGGGTGCGCTACAACCCACCCAGGCGAGGTAGGTGTGGGTGAGCTGTAATCCACCCAGGCAGGTGGCCAGCTTGGATGTGGCGCAGAGTCCTCTCCTGAGGCCACGCAAGCCCTTCTTGATGTCGGTGGTCACTCTGGGGGCCAGGGCAATCTGTGTGAACGTGGGGCGGGAACTTGGTGCTGGGCCTGGCACCCCGTGGGGTCCAGCTGTCTCCAAGGACAGCAGGGCGGCCTGGCGGCGTCCAGCATCTCCCGGGGAAAGTCACTCATCAGCCAGGCCCAGGGCTCTGCCCATCCCAGGAAGCCGTCAGAAACACTCTGCAAACAAGAGTGTCCATTTGGAAAGAGCAGTGCCAGGGAAACGTGAGGCCAGGAGCCACCGTGGGCGGGTTCAAAGAGGGCTCCGCAAGGGGAAGTTACTGGAGGCAGACAGTTGACGCAATAATCGCTGGCCACGGTGACTGGTCATCAGGGTGGCACCGGCACGGCCGGCTGCCGGTCGAGGTCCCCCGGGAATGCTTCCTGCCCGGGTTCCAGCGCAGCCTCTGGGGCCCACGGTGCAGCCGGGGTCCTCGCTCTCGCCCTACATGGGCATGACACTCGCAGGAATGCCTCCGCACAAGGGTCACAGCCACGTCCACACAGTGTGCTGACCCTGCTGGCCCCCATCAGAGGCGGGGCTGCTTCCTGGGGCCCACAGGACCCCACATCCCCAGCCAGGAAGCAGGACGGACTTTAAACCCAGGAAGCACCTGCCGTCGGCAGCCTTTCCGTCCACTGAGGGGTGGGTGGGTGCCTGCGGCTGCGGGGAGGACTCTGGCCAGCCGCGTCCCCAGCCATCTTCAGGGACAGATGCAAGGACCAGGGCCTCAGAGCACCTGGGACCACCCCTCGCTAGCCCACACGCAAGGGTGCCCTTCTGAGACAGGACCCAGCCTCAGCCTCCTGCTGCCCTGCCTGGGGCCTCTCCAGTTTCAGACCCTTAGTAGCCTTGAAGTGAGCTGTATGGAGGGAGTACAGGGAGGGGCTGAGGCCTGGGGGCTCAGGTATCACCCACAGACTGTGCTCGGAGTGCGACCGGGCTGGGAGGGGCTGGGAGGGGCTGGGAGGGGCTGGGAACGCTGGGAGGGGCTGGGAACCTGGGAGGGGCTGGGAGGGGCTGGGAGGGGCTGGGAAACCCACAGGCTGAGCTCGGAGTGGGACCCGGCTGGGGGTCGAGGGAAAGGCCCCATGTCTCCGAACGCGGGCGGGCTTGAGCACACTGTGGGTGATGCACTTGCGCTTGTGCCCAGGAACAATTGTGAGAAGGATGCTGTGATCATCAGCCTGGTCAACAGCCTGACTTCCCTGTACGCGTCCCTCACCATCTTCTCCATCATGGGGTTCAAGGCGACCACGGACTACAGGAGGTGCCTGGACAGGTGAGCACAGTGCCAACTGGACAGGTGAGCACAGTGCCAACTGGACAGGTGAGCACAGTGCCAACTGGACAGGTGAGCACAGTGCCAACTGGGCGTCCCAGGGCCCCGCTGGGATGGGGTGGGGGTGGGGCGCACGCCACGGGCGAGGTGGAGCCGTCCTGCGGCAGGGTCCTCAGATCTGGCCGCCAGTGTCCTTGTAAGAGGCAGAAGAGGGCACGGAGGGAGAGCATGTGGGGACACAGGAGAACGCGGCTGTGGCGTGACTGTTACAAGGCTGTGACGTGTGACGTGGCCGTGGGCTGTGGCGTGGCCGTGGGCTGACGTGGCTGTGATGTGGCCGTGGCTGAGGGCGCCAGCGCCTCCGGCACTGGAGGAGGCAGGGACACTTAAACACCCGCGGTTCTGCCCCAGCTTGGACTTTGACGAGATCTGGAGATGGAGCGGCTGGCACTTGCCTGCGATCAGGGAAGAGACGCCGGCATCCGCCGCTCTCGGGCACGCTTCTGCGCCCAGGCCAACCGCACGGGCGTCTGCGGTACTCAGGGGACGGCTCGCTCTAACCCCTCAGGCACAGAGGAGACACAGGACAGAGCGGCCCTGCCACGCGCAGCCTGAGCCCCGAGCCTCAGAAGCTGTGAGAAGGTGCAGCGCCCCAACAAACAGTGTGGACCCTCAGAACAAGAGAATCTTCCAGCACCTGTGGCTGAGAAACAAGACCGGACCCCACTAGAGTCTCCTCCCTCACGACATCAGAAGAGCGTCAAGCGTGTGCTCATGTCCGTGTGAGCCCCACTGCCTGGGGCTGCCGCCCGGCCCCAGCTGGCTCAGCCACCGCGTGGGAGCCTGGGATCTCAGACCCGGAGTCACGGGGCGCCGGGCCACGGCTCCGGGGACACCGGGTCAGGCCCCCGAGAGCCTGCTGCGCCTTCACCACCGGCCCGGCGCGCCTGGCCTGCTCCTGTATTTCCACGGAACGGCTCCGTACCGAATGTTGGCGCCGTGCAGCCTTTGAGTCACAGGCACCTGAAGATCACCTCTCACAGCCTCCACCACGCCTCCACCACGCCTCCACCACACCTCCACCACACCTCCACCACACCTCCACCACGACCTCAACCACACCCTCCACCACACCTCCACCACGCCTCCACCACACCTCCACCACGCCTCCACCACGCCTCCACCACGCCTCCACCACACCCTCCACCACACCTCCAC
>NW_012267237.1:1019856-1020146 GCF_000151885.1 Dipodomys ordii
CCCTCCACCACACCTCCACCACGCCTCCACCACACCTCCACCACGACCTCAACCACGCCCTCAACCACGCCCTCAACCACGCCTCCACCATGCCTCCACCACGCCTCCACCACACCCTCCACCACGCCTCCACCACGCCTCCACCACGCCTCCACCACGCCTCCACCACACCCTCCACCATACCCTCCACCACACCTACACCACAACCTCAACCACACCCTCCACCACGCCTCCACCACGCCCTCCACCACGCCTCCACCACACCTCCACCACACCTCCACCACGACCTC
>NW_012267237.1:1021770-1042028 GCF_000151885.1 Dipodomys ordii
CCCTCCACCACACCTCCACCACACCCTCCACCACACCCTCCACCACGCCTCCGCCACGCCTCCAACACGCCTCCACCACACCCTCCACCACGCCTCCATCACGCCTGCACCACACCTCCACCACGCCTCCACCACGCCTCCACCCCACCCTCCACCACGACTCCATCACGCCTGCACCACGCCTGCACCACGCCTCTACCACACCTGCACCACGCCCTCCACCACACCTCCACCATGCCTCCACCACGCCTCCACCACGCCTCCACCACACCTCCACCACGCCTCCATCACGCCTCCACCACGCCTCCATCACACCTCCACCACGCCTCCACCACACCCTCCACCACGCCTCCATCACGCCTGCACCACGCCTCCACCACACCTCCATCACGCCTGCACCACGCCTCCACCACGCCTCCACCACACCTCCACCACACCTCCACCACGCCTCCATCACGCCTGTACCACGCCTCCACCACGCCTCCACCACACCTCCAGCACGCCTCCACCACACCTCCACCACGGTGCCTCCACCACACCTGCACCACACCCTCCACCACGCCTCCACCAAACCTCCACCACACCTGCACCACGCCCTCCACCACACCTCCACCATGCCTCCACCACGCCTCCATCACGCCTCCACCACGCCTCCACCACGCCTCCATCACGCCTCCACCACGCCTCCACCACACCCTCCACCACGCCTCCATCACGCCTGCACCACGCCTCCACCACGCCTCCATCACGCCTGCACCACGCCTCCACCACGCCTCCACCACGCCTGTACCACGCCTCCACCACGCCTCCACCACGCCTCCAGCACGCCTCCACCACACCTCCACCACGCCTCCACCACACCTGCACCACACCCTCCACCACACCTCCACCAAACCTCCACCACGCCCTCCACCACGCCTCCACCACACCTCCATTACGCCTCCACCACGCCTCCACCACGCCTCCACCACGCCATCCACCACGCCTCCACCACGCCTCCATCACGCCTGCACCACGCCTCCACCACACCTCCACCACGCCTCCACCACACCTCCACCACACCTCCATCACGCCTGCACCACGCCTCCACCACACCTCCACCACGCCTCCATCACACCTGCACCCCCACCACGCGCCGGGACACGAGGCAGCTCCGATGCACTGTGTGAGGTTATTTTAAACAGCAAGATTGCCAGCAAAAATGCGAAGAATGGGGCACTCGATGGGGCACAGAAGAGACATGGGCAGCGGGGCACGAGACGGCGCCAAGTTCTCGCCTGGCTGGAGCCTCGTGGGCCACTGACTAAATTTTGTCACCCCGTGTCTGCCCGGAACCACAAAAGAGCTCAGATACCGGGCCGGGCGTGGCGCAGAGCACCGGCTGGACGGCACTGGCCCCCGGCGCCAGCCCAAGCGTTGCCAGGCTTAGCAGTTGATTCAGCCGGTTGCGGACAGCACAGAGGGCCTGCTGACACAGAGTCCCGCCTGGTGCGCCTCTGCTCCGGAGGGCTCAGCGTGTTTGGAGGTGGAGGGAGGAGGAGGAGCCCTCCCAGCCCAGCCTGAGAAGCCCGGCCTGATGCGGCCTCCACCCGTCAGGAAGCACACATGTCTCCTCCCCATTCTCACTCGGCCCCGAGCGTCTGAGCAGGCCGGCGGACGGGCACCGGGGTTCCTGGGCCCCCGGAGCGGGCGTGCGCGGGGAGTTCGGCCCGACGTGGGGCCATGGCTGCTAGTGTTTGCATGAGCATTTCCTGGGATGTACGCGCCACACCACCCCTTGCTCACCAGCCTCCCTCCCCCCTGCAGAAACATCCTCAGCCTCATCGATGAGTTTGATTTCCCGGAGCAGAGCATCTCCAGGGACGACTACCCAACCGTGCTCACGCACCTGAACGCCACCTGTCCAGAGAGAGTGGCCCGGCTCCACCTGAGGGCCTGCCAGCTGGAGGACTTCCTGGATAAGGTAGTGTTTGGTGGAGAAGGTAGTGGAAGTGGCGTGGAAGGACGGAGGCTGTGTGCGTGGGACGGGCGGGGGCGGGGGAGGGCTGTGCCCGAGACGGGGGCCTGTGCGGGACAGGCGGGGGCAGGGGAGGGCTGTGCCCGAGACGGGGGCCTGTGCGGGACAGGTGGGGGCGGGGGAGGGCTGTGCCCGAGACGGGGGCCTGTGCGGGACAGGTGGGGGTGGGGGAGGGCTGTGCCCGGGATGGGGGCCTGTGCGGGACAGGCGGGGGCGGGGGAGGGCTGTGCCCGGGATGGGGGTCTGTGCGTGGGATGGGCGGGGGCGAGGGAGGGCTGTGCCCGGGATGGGGGTCTGTGCGGGACAGGCGGGGGCGGGGGAGGGCTGTGCCCGGGATGGGGGTTTGTGCGGGACTGGTGGGGGGCGTGGGATGGGGGGGCCATGTGTGGGACGGGAGCCTGCGCGGGACAGATGGGCCATGTGTGGGATGGGGAGCTGCGTGCGGAACGGGGTGGGCCTCGTGCGGGATGGGGGCTGCGTGTGGGACAGGAGCCTGCGCAGGACTAGGGAGCTGTGCACAGGATGGGGCCATGTGTGGGACGGGGGGCCGCGTGTGGGACGGGGGCCGTGTGTGGGACAAGGCGGTGTGCGGGACGGGGGGCTGTGTGCGGGACGGGGGATGGTGTGCGGGACGGGGGGCGGTGAGCGGGATGGGGGGGCTGTGTGCAGGACGGGGGGTGGTGTGCGGGATGGGGGCTGTGTGTGGGATGGGGGGTTGTGCGGTATTGGGGGGGCTGCGTGTGGGACGGGGGGCTGTATGTCAGATGGGGGGCTGCATGTGGGACAGGAGGCTGTGTGCAGGAGGACAGGAAGCACGCAGGGTCAGTCTGGCAGAAAATGACTCAGAGGAACGTTTCTCACAGATCCAAGCCCAGGCTCGGCCGAGAGGTGGTGAACACCATCTGCCTTGAGGCCTAGGCTGGCCGAGGGAGCCAGTGCCACCGGGCACAGACCCCAGGGACAGCCACTGCTCAGGTGGCAGAGCCCCGTGGGCTCCTGGGACCCGGAGCCCCGGGCGGGGACGGCGGCAGGAGGCTGGTCCTCACGCCGTGTGTCACGCTGGCCTCCGTGTGTCACGCTGGCCTCCGGAGTCTGGGAACCACTCACCGGCTCCCGCGCCCCTCGCTCATGCCCCTTCCCCCAGCGCAAACCCGAGGCCAGCTCACTCCTGCAACCCTAGCCTCTCAGGGGATGAGATCTGAGCCAGACCAGGCAGCAAGGCTCCGGAGACTCCGGCCACCACTCAACCAGCACAGAGCTGAAGTGGAGCTGTGGCTCCATGGCCACACACCAGCCTTGAGCATAAAAGCCAAGTGAGAGTGTGAGAGTCTGAGATCTAGCCCCAGAAGAAAGGAAAAAGAAGGAAAGAAAGGAGGGAGGGAGGGGAGGGAAGAAGGGAGGGAGGGAGGGAAGGAGGGAAGGAAGGAAGGAAAGGGAGGGAGGGAGGGAGGACAGATCTGTGGTTTGCCCCAGTGCACGTATGCGGTAAGCAGGAGCCTGTGTGGCTTGGCTGTGTCCGCACACGTGGTCAGGGTGTGTGCATGTGTGCGGTGTGGGAGCCCGTGTGGCGTGGTCAAGGCGTGTGCATGTGTGCAGTGACTAGGTGCCCGTGTGGCATGAGCAGGGTGTGCGCACGTGTGTGGTGAGCAGGTGCCCGTGTGGTGTGGTCATGGTGTGTGCACATGTGTGGGGTGGGAGCCCGTGTGGCGTGGGCAGGGTGTGTGCACGTGTTTGGGGTGGGAGCCCGTGTGGCGTGGTCAGGGCGTGTGCATGCGTGTGGTGAGCAGGAACCCATGTGGCACGGGCAGGGCGTGTGCATGTGTGTGGTGTAGGTGCCGTGAGGCGCGGGCAGGGCATGTGCATGCGTGTGGGGTGGGAGCCCGTGTGCTGTGGTCAGGGCGTGTGCACGCGTGTGGTGTAGGTGCCGTGTGGCACGGGCAGGGCGTGTGCACGCGTGTGGTGTAGGTGCCGTGTGGCGCGGGCAGGGCGTGTGCACGCGTGTGGTGTAGGTGCCGTGAGGCGCGGGCAGGGCGTGTGCACGCGTGTGGTGTAGGTGCCGTGAGGCGCGGCGTGTGCTGTGGTCAGGGCGTGTGCACGCGTGTGGTGTAGGTGCCGTGTGGCGCGGGCAGGGCGTGTGCACGCGTGTGGTGTAGGTGCCGTGAGGCGCGGGCAGGGCGTGTGCACGCGTGTGGTGTAGGTGCCGTGAGGCGCGGGCAGGGCGTGTGCATGCGTGTGGTGTAGGTGCCGTGAGGCGCGGGCAGGGCGTGTGCATGCGTGTGGTGTAGGTGCCGTGAGGCGCGGGCAGGGCATGTGCATGCATGTGGGGTGGGAGCCCGTGTGCTGTGGTCAGGGCGTGTGCACGCGTGTGGTGTAGGTGCCGTGTGGCGCGGGCAGGGCGTGTGCACGCGTGTGGTGTAGGTGCCGTGTGGCACGGGCAGGGCGTGTGCGTCTGAGTGCCCCCTGTGCTGCAGAGTGCGTCAGGCCCGGGCCTGGCCTTCCTGGTCTTCACGGAGGCTGTGCTGCACATGCCGGGCGCCTCTGCCTGGGCCGTGCTCTTCTTCGGCATGCTCTTCACCCTGGGCCTGTCCTCCATGTTCGGGAACATGGAGAGTATCATCACGCCTCTCCTGGACATGGGCATCTTGCCCAGAAGAATCCCAAAGGAGGGCCTGACGGGTGAGTGGAGGCGTGGACGCAGGGGCCTGGCCCCTGGCAGGTTCTTGGCCCGCTGCCCACACGGGGCCTCTAGACACAGAACCCCAGGGGCCTCGCCTGGACCGCGCGGGGGGGGGGGGCTGGGCCGACTGCTCTGTGTGGTGGGGACACCATGGGCCAACTCAGGAGTCCAGGGCAGGGCGGGGGCTTTCCCTCCCACATGCCCATGGGGTCCTTCCTGCCCCAGGAGACAGGGAGCGACGGCCAGAGGCTGGGGTGGCCCCCGGGGGGCATCCCCCAGACCCCGAGCCCCTCACCTGTGACCCCAGCCCACCCCGCACCCACCTCCAGGGCTGGTGTGCCTGGCGTGCTTCCTCTGCTCCACCTGCTTTGTGCTGCAGTCCGGAAGCTACTGGCTGGAGATCTTCGACAACTTTGTGGCATCTCTGAACCTGCTCATCTTCGCCTTCTGCGAGGTGGTCGGCGTCATCTATGTCTACGGGATGAAGCGGTGAGCCGCCCCTCCCCTCGAGCTGCACCCCCCCACGGCTCACACCCCCAAGCACACGGATAGGGTTCCCAGGCCGGGGCTGAGCCGGGCTGGCTTCCCGGGCCTGAGGGCGGCCTGTCGAGCGTCCTGTGTGGCAGGTTCTGTGATGACATCGAGTGGATGACCGGCCGGCGGCCCAACCTGTACTGGCGGGTGACATGGTGGGTGGTGAGCCCCCTCCTGCTGCTCAGCATCTTCCTGTCCTGTGTCGTCCTCCTGGCCCAAAGGCCGCCCCGCTACAAGGCCTGGAACCCCCAATATGTAGGTCTTCTGGTGGAATGTGGGGTTCTTGTGTCCTGGCCCCCACAGGGCCACTCAGGGCTGTATACCCCCACGTGGACAGGCCTCTGACAGCCTGGCCTGGCCACGCGGGGCGAGGGGCGCTGGGGTGGCCTGCCACGCGGGGCGAGGGGCGCTGGGGTGGCCTGGCCACGCGGGGTGACCGGGCGCTTGGGTGTGCACAGCAGGCGTGGCCGAGGCCCAAGGCTGGGGCGCTCCAGCCTGCTCTCATCTCAGGAGTGGGAGTGAAGCTGCAGTGTGCTGCAGCGTGCTTGTGGGCAGCCTCCTCCCAGGGCTGGGGCTGGCTCCTCCCAGGGCCCTCGAGCATGGCGCGCAGTCTCTGCAGGGCAGGTCCGGGCTGGGGCATCCGGCCCAGCCCCACAGTGCCCCTCCTGTCTCTGCAGGTGCAGTTCCCCTTGCGGGAGGAGAAGCTGTACCCAGGCTGGGTGCTGGCTACCTGTGTGCTCCTGGCCTTCCTGCCCATCCTGTGGGTCCCCACCATCGCGCTGGCCCAGCTGCTGGCCAGGCGCCGACAGAGGACGGACACACAGCCAGCCACCAGCCCGAAGCCATAACATGTGGGGCCTGCGGAGGGAGCGGGCTGGGGGGGGGGGGGCGCTCCTGGCGTGTGGTTGCTTAGATCAATACATGTTCTCTACCACCATGCCGTGTTCCCACTGACTCCCCAGCTCACCCTCAGCACACAGCAGTCTCCAGAGATTCACAGGGCCCAGGACACCATGTCCAGCCCTGAGTCCTGAGCATCTGGAGAACCTGGGGGTGGTGGGGCGCTTGCTACCCCTGGGAATCCACGGCAGCTGGGGTGGCACTCACAATGGTGACATGCAGAGCTGGGAACTCATTGTAGGTGTGAGACCTCCATGTCACGAGTCATAGGAATCTGACCCTAGGCTGATCTCCAAGAAAAGGGCTGAGCTAAAATATGTAGGCCCTGGGCACAAAGAAGCCCTGGCAGAGACCCACCTGGGCTCACCACCTCTGAGGGGAGCGAGGTCCAGACGATTCAGACAACCTTCCCACCTTCCCATCAGGAATCAGCCAAGTCGTGAGAGTATGAAGAACAAATGCGGTGGTGCCATTTTTATTTTCTCAATGCTCATTTTAGTCAAGAAAGCATAAAAGGCAGGCAAGGGGGCTTAGGAGGCGTCCGAAGTGAGAAAGACCACTTCTCAACCCACAGCTGGCACCGCGCCATGCGGGGGGCTGACACCGGCAGGATGCGGTCTGAGGTGAACCCCAGAAGAGTCCACGAGACTCCATCTCCACGGAAGGAGAGCTGCACGTGATCCCAAAACACCTGGTGTGGGCAGCCCCTGGCTCTGAGCCATCCTCAGCGGGAGATCCTCGCTAGTGTCCCGTCACCCGAGAAGCTCCAGTCCCTCCAAGAGCAAAAGGCGATGCCGGGTGCCGCTGGTTCATGCCTGAACCCTCTGCTCAGGAGGCTGAGAGCTGAGGCTTGAGGTTCAAAGCCAGCCCGGGAAAGTCCATGAGCCTCCTATCTCCAGTTACCACCTGAAAACTAGAAGTGGCGCTGTGGCTCAAGTGGTAGAGGACCAGCCTTATGTGAAAGAGCTCAGGGACAGCGCCCAGGCCCTGAGTTCAAGTCCCATGACCAACCAAAAAGAAGTCTGTCCAGTCAAGGGGTGACACTGGCTCGCCACGCCAGTCCTCCGCAGTGGACTTCAGACCCCTGCGGAGGCTCAGCCCCCGGGTTGTGTGCCTGGCACCCACACGCCTCCTCCCTTCCCCCACCCCAGCAGCAGTGTGGACCAGCCGCAGCTCTAAAGCAGGGGGTGTTGGACATGGAACCCACATCCACCCATGGCTTCTGGTGGCCAGAAAAGCTTCGAGCAGGCCCTGGTACCTCATAAAAAATGAACTGGTAATGTGGTGCTGGCCATAGTGCTGAACACCCAAGCTAGCTCGGCATCACCATGAGGTGGGATATTGGCTTGGATAGTGTCACCGTGTGGTGGGATATTGGGCTTGCTTCGTGTAGTGAGCCATCCTTGCCACGGACAGCTCAGACCCTAAACAAAGCCAACCGAAGTGCCCTGCAAGTGACCCAGCACTCCAGCTCATGCTCCCCACACCTGTCACAAGGGACAGCAGTGGACGCAGCAGAGGCCCACGTCCATCGAGAGGTGGAGGACAGCAGTGGATGCAGCAGAGGCCACGCCCATCGAGAGCAGAGGCCACGCCCATCGAGAGCAAAGGCCACGCCCATCGAGAGATGGAGGACAGCAGTGGATGCAGCAGAGGCCACGCCCATCGAGAGCAGAGGCCACGCCCATCGAGAGATGGAGGACAGCAGTGGATGCAGCAGAGGCCACGCCCATCGAGAGCAGAGACCACACCCATCGGGAGCAGAGGCCACACCCATCGAGAGGTGGAGCAGAGGCCACGCCCATCGAGAGGTGGAGCAGAGGCCACGCCCATCGAGAGGTGGAGCAGAGGCCACGCCCATCGAGAGATGGAGGACAGCAGTGGATGCAGCAGAGGCCACACCCATCGGGAGCAGAGGCCACGCCCATCGAGAGGTGGAGCAGAGGCCACGCCCATCGAGAGGTGGAGGACAGCAGTGGACACAGCAGAGCCCACTGTACAGTGGATACAGAACGCAGGTGGGTGCGGTGAGCTCAGCCTCTCGGCTGCCCCGCGAGAACTCAGAGACGGCTATCACCACCAGCCCGTCTTTCCTCAGCCACAACCAACTGAAAACGAACTGAAAGCAGAGGACAGCCACTGGCTCTAGGAGCTGGCTACACCCAAAGATGGACTTCAGGCATAGTGAGACCCCGCCCATGGAACTCTCCAGAACCGGCATCCAGGCATCACTCTTGGCTGGGGCTCTCTGTGCTCCCTTCTCTAGTATCTAACCGTAAAACAGGAGCTGGACAGGCTGGTCCAGAACAGGAGGAAGCTCGTACCATGGCTTGCTGCAAGAGGGAGGCCACAGGAAGTGGACACTGTTCCCCCAAGAAAGTTCTAGATGAGGAAGGGCTGCAGGCCCCACCTGTGTGCACGGGTGTGCGGCCCCCTCTGGAGGTGGAGCCTGCATGCGCCCAGCCTGGACACTCTGCTCTGGCCCGACGCCAGGCCGCGGCGTGTGGACGGCTGGGGGCTGAGTGGTGAGCCCAGGTCACAGCCACATCACAAACCAGGACGGGCCTCCTGACACCTGTGTGGCACGCGTGCCCCACGCCAGGCCAGCACGCACCACTCCACAGATTCACCTCCCCGGAAGATGGACAGGAGGTGGCCCCACAGGTGACTGAGACATAGACAGATGGACAGGAGGTGGTCCCATAGGTGACTGAGACACAGAAGTTGGTCCAAAACCCAGCAGATGCCTGCCCACCCAACATGCAAATGGCTCGGGGTCAGTAGCTGACTCCTCAGGAGCTGGGAGCCGGTACCCGGCCACCACTCAGGGAGGTGGACAAGGCTGCCCAGGGAACGGGCCTGAGCCGTGGCCACCCTCATGTGTAAAGCGCCATCAACATGCCCGAGCCGCGGGTCGCTCCGTCCCAGAGCTTCAGTGCCGACTTGGAAACGCACCACTGCAGATGCGTGTTTGCTCAGGACGCACACAGCCCCCCCCGCCCCCCTCCGGCCACACATGCTCTCTCCACCCCGCCAGGTACCTCCCCTCCCCCCAGCTCCGTTCTCTAAGGCTAGCATTGTCTGGAGGTGACTAAACCCAGGGATCACGGGTAACTCCTCGTCCCAGTGTCGAATATGTCCACTGCTGTACGGAAGCGGACTCTTCCCGCCAGGAAGACCTTGGCCCATGGCTGAGAACCGTGAGCCTTGTTAGATGGGCGGCGGACGCCCGACTGCCCTTTGGGCCACACAAGCCCTGTCCTCAGCGGTGTGAGGTTAAGGGCAGACCAAGCTGCAGCGGGCAGCGGCCACACTCGGAAGGCACCAGACGGAAATGGCCCTCCTCCACCCACAGCACGCTCCAGCGGTGGAGGTGTGCCACTGGCCTGGGCCCCCGTCAGACGGCATCCAGCCTGAGGACGGTGCCCAGAAACCCACCCAAGCCAGCAGGAGCCTCTGGCCTCTGCAGGCCACGGCTCAATCGGCATGGGTGACTGGTACGTGGAGTCGTGCCCAGGCCTCTGGCCCCAGTGCTGCCCGGCGGAAGCCACGAGCAGTCCACGCAGGCGTCAGGTCTCGCTCTGAGAACCAGTCCTGTGTTGTCTGCTGCTGCACCGAATCACTGAAACTGGCTTATACCAAGGAGCTCCGGGCTGTGCCCCCACCGGCCGGCATGGGGCGTGGGCAGGCTGACCCCTCACTGTGTCTGCTCACAAGCATCCCTTCACACCCCAAATCGTAGGCTTGGCCCTTCCAAAGACTCCTGGCAGTCTTTCTCATAGCCTAGTTGTCCAACTTCCTTCTCTTCCAGCCCTAGGACACCAGACCCTGCCATGCAATCCAGGATGGCAACTTCATCCATGAGCTGCCTGAACGCCCCTCTGCCCGTCCCCCTCCCCCCACGGGTCCTGGCGTCCGGGGAGCATTGCTCTGCCCAGCTCAGGCTGTGGGAGGCTCAGGAGCTGCTCAGGGTGCACAGCATCGAGCCAGGGGGCTGGCACTGAGCCAGCATCCTTGGCAGGCAGAGGGGAAGGCTACCAAGGACAAGCCTCCTCGCCTGGCACCACTGGGGACTGGGCTCCACCCTTACCCAGTCTGAATTATTGTTCCACACACACATCTGGGGAATCAGCGTGAACAAGCTGCAGCCTACGATGTAGGGGAACACCAAAACCACATTTTCTTTCCTTGCGTGTGGTGAGTTTTTCTGGTGGTTAATTAGAGATTCATCTCCTGGACTTTTCTGCTTTGAATGGGCTTCAAACCCCATCTCTCAGATCTTGGCTCCTCAGCTAGGATTTTTTTTTCCAGGCAGAAGTATTGGGGGAGAGCACACTGCACAAGACGGAATGTGCAGGCGGGCGAGGGAGGAGGAGGAGGAAGGGGAGAGCCCGGCCTGCCAGGTGCGCATGGGATGGAATGTGCAGTGAGGAGGAGGAGGAGGAGGAGAAGGAGGAGGAGGAAGGGGAGAGCCCGGCCTGCCAGGCGTGCATGAGATGGAATGCACAGTGAGGAGGAGGAGGACGAGGACGAGGATGAAGGGGAGAGCCCAGCCTGCCAGGTGCGCATGGGATGGAATGCGCAACGGCTCACAACAAGACTGGGTTTATGTAGGAAGAGGGGGAGTGGCCATGACGGACCTCAGAGCCTGGGAACTTCCATGGCCAAAGGAGGCATGGCCAGGGTGGTCCAGAAGTGACCTCAGAGGAAGCGGCTCCCAAGGAAGTGAGCTCCCTCAGAGCCCGGGAAGGGTGGTCCCGAAGTGAGCTGCCTCAGAGCCCCGGAAGGGTGGTCCAGAAGTGAGCTCCCTCAGAGCCCGGGGCCGCCCACTGTCCCCAGGTGTGCTGTTACCTGGACAGACACGGCACGGACTTCTAGGGAGGGACACGTACATGGAAAGAAAACAAGGGCCCGTTTTCCTGGGCGGAACTAACATTCCAGCCCTTTGACAGTTATAGAGGGGGTGCAGATTCTCCCTGGCTACTTTTGCTGGCAAGGGGCGTCGACATTAGGGGTAGAAGACATAGATGTCACCCATTCCGAAGGCAGCAGTAACAGTTCCTTGGTGGTGAGCGTGGGTATAGATGACATCTGAAAGAAATCTTACAAGGCAGGGGCTGAGCAATAAGAAAAAATGTTATTAGAGGGCGCACTAACGGCAGAAGGAAGGGTTCAGGGAAGAAAATTAGAAATTAGACGGTGCGCTAGTTCCTATCTCCTACATTCCAGGTGGCCCTAGAGTTGGAGGAAAATAACCCTAGCTGACATCTGGGGACTAGATGGGGAGAGCATCAGAGTAACCAGTCAGAAGCTGGGCTGGACTGGAGTGCTTGCAGGCCCGGTGTGCGGCCGGGAGCATTCCCTCCAACGGGACTGTAGATGTCTGGATTAGAGTATGGATGGAGACCCAGAAATGCACCAAGGCAAACTGTCCTGAGGCTAGGACTCACCAGCTTTGACTGTGATCCTCTGATCAAAGGAGCCTTTTAGCACAAGACCCTTTTTATTCCCAACTGAAGCAACAAGATCAACAGAAATAGTTGTTTGTTTTTGGGGGGTCCGGTTGTGGGGCCTAAACACTGGCCTGGGCGCTGTCCCTCAGCTCTTCAGGTCAAGGCTAGCACTCTACCACTTGAGCCACAGCACCACTTCCGGCTTTTTTCTTTTTTCATGTGGTGCTGAGGAATCGAACCCAGGGCCTCAGGCATGCAAGGCAAGTGCTCTACCACTGAGCCACCTTCCCAGCCCCAACAGAAATAGGTTTAAAACAGGGTTTACCTGGAACTTGTTAAGAACAGAAGTTTTCCAATACATACAAGAGTTATTTATCCCTCTGTGGGGCTAAATGCTGCAGAGCACTAAAACCTGTAATGACAAAACTCACTGCATAGAGCACTTTAGGATACTACTTAAGATTGAAGCCAGCGTTGCGTCCAAGCAGCTTGCACACTTGGGAAACAGATGTTAAGACATGTTCGTGTGCACCCAAATCTGATGAGCTTCTTTGTGGCTTGAGTTTAAAACTGCCCTCCCCACCAAAGGCCAGTTACCAAAGGCCTTTAAAACGATTTTGGTAAAGAGACTCACTAGCATATAAACTGGCCTTTGAACACTTACTAGAAGGGTGAGGGTGTGATCATGAAAACTCAACTTGTGGTCAAGATGGAGAACTTCTGGACAAGTCAAGACAGTAAGAAAACCTGGCAGAGCTTCACTAAGTAAGCAAGCAGCAAGGCAGGGGCACACAGTAAGAGTGTGGGCGATCTCCAGGCAAGTTTTAGCTAAGAAAATTCAAGCCCAGGACAGCTAGCCTTCAAGAGGGGGCTCTCTGTGGCTCACCTTCAAAGGCACAAGCAGAGGGGGGAGGGAGGGAGGAAGCTGAACTACAAGACAAGTTACCTCTGGAGAGGAGATGGCCAGGAGGCCTGGGAGGCAGGAGGCAGAGGATGAGCAGGAAAGCCTGAATGTACAGAACCTCTGGCCATCGACCACTGGGCTAGCAGAAACTGCGGCAATAAAAGCAAGGCATTTTGACTTTATGGAGTCCTTGAAAATGTAGGAGACACCTCAAAGGAGTGTCCCAGCTCAATAGGGAACAAGAAACACAGGAGGGAGGCTGGTCAGTGTAGAGGCTATGAATGGAAGGTGTCCCTGTCTACCCAGAATTACACTCAATTTAGACATCCCGGAAATGGGAAGCAACTGGCCAAACATGCATAGGAGATCTTTCTGGCATGGTGCCAGAGAGAGAGAGACAGACAGACAGACAGAGAGAGAGAGTCAGAGGGCCTGTAGGAAGTCACCAGCCAGAAGCAGGGGGATGGTGTGGTGGATACACACCCAGCCAAGGCCAAGGTGATTAGTCCAGTGTGGAGCTCCCTTAGCTTCCAGGCCCGTGGAGGTGTGACCAGGAGGCAAATTAAGTCAGAGACCGTGGAGGGAATTCAGCGACTCCTGGCGCTATCCTATTACTCCGGTGGAGTCTGCTTAGCATGGGAAACCAGCTTTCAGATCAGAGAATGGGGCTTCAGAGACCTATCTCTGAGTATTGGGACTTCACCGAAGTCTACCTCGGAGAATGGGGCTTCACAGAGGCCTACCTCCTGGAAAGGCTGGCAAACCCCTGGGAAAGATGTGTTTCTGCCTTTCTTTTCCTCACTGTATAAGAGTGCCTATTAATCTTTTACTGTTTCTGCTGTTCATCGTACTTACTCATTGTCAACGTTCCCAGCTGGTGACCACCCAAGAATGAAGCCCTGCAGCAAGATTGTGTAAACTTTTGCCCTTTCTTATGGAGACTTTTTGCTATAAAAGTTTGTTATCCTCTACATTAAATCGCACTCAGCATCCACTCCTCTTGTGTGTGAGTTGTCTGTTTGCCATCTCCCCACCTATTCCAGTTCCTCCCCTAGGTGTCCTCCGTCGTCCCGACAGAGCTGGTCCGTGGCACACACCATGATGTAGGTTCGGCCCAAAGGACACCACCATGATCCAGGCAGAAGAGTTTAAGCCGGGTGCCAGTGGCTCACGTCTGTAATCCTAACTGCTTTAGAAGGCTGAAATCTGAGGATGGCAGTGCAAAGCCAGCCTGGGAAGGAAAGTCTGTGAGACTCATGTCCGATAACCATCAGAACACCAGAGGAGGCGCTGGGGCTCAAGTGGTAGAGCGCTCGCCTTGAGCGGAAGAGTGCAGGGACAGTGCCCAGGCCCAGAGTTCAAGCCCCACCACTGACAGAGACAGAGAAAGGGGGGGAGTTTATTGGGGAGAGCATACTGCGGGCCTGCACAGGTGGAGGGTACAGGGTGCAAGGGGGAGGGGAAGAGGGGGAGGGGAAGGGACAAGCCCAGCCTGCTGCTGCGGGAGAGGCCAGCTGTTTTCTTCCTTTTGTTCAGCTTGGCCCTGAGGGCATCTGACAGCTGCCAGAGGTTTAAACACATAACCCAGAGCTTCATACTTTGAGTGATATCAGAGCAAGTTCCCTTTAAGGGCTAAATGCTGCGGTAGACCCACAAGTGGTAAAAACCAGGTAAATCACACTAGGTTAGTCAGGATGTGGGGGCTAGAGCATCACCGCACGCCAGGCCCGACAGAGCGGCTGACTGTGCACCACCGACCCCATCCATCACTGCAAGGCCAGCGGAGGCCCCGCACCACCCACCCCATCCATCTGCAGCCCCAGGGAGGCCCCGCACCACCCACCCCATCCATCTGCAGCCCCAGGGAGGCCCCGCACCACCCACCCCATCCGTCTGCAGCCCCAGGGAGGCCCCGCACCACCCACCCCATCCATCACTGCAGCCCCAGGGAGGCCCCGCACCACCCACCCCATCCATCTGCAGCCCCAGGGAGGCCCCGCACCACCCACTCCATCCATCACTGCAACCCCAGGGAGGCCCCGCACCACCCACCCCATCCGTGTGCAGACCAAGGGAGGCCCCGCACCACCCACCCCATCCATCTGCAGCCCCAGGGAGGCCCCGCACCACCCACCCCATCTGTCTGCAGCCCCAGGGAGGCCCCGCACCACCCACCCCATCTGTCTGCAGCCCCAGGGAGGCCCCGCACCACCCACCCCATCCGTCTGCAGCCCCAGGGAGGCCCCGCACCACCCACCCCATCCGTCTGCAGCCCCAGGGAGGCCCCGCACCACCCACCCCATCTGTTTGCAGACCCAGGGAGGCCCCGCACCACCCACCCCATCCATCTGCAGCCCCAGGGAGGCCCCCGCACCACCCACCCCATCCGGTACTGCAACGGCAGGGAGGCCCGGTGTGCCCCGGCCCACGAGGCAAGGAGGTAGCTTCACCGCTGGTGCAGAGCCCTGGTGCACTCCTGAGAGCCCCGCCCAGTTCTGTTCCCATTGGCACCCTGGCCCGGTGGGTCAGCACCGTCCCGGGCTGTGGGCACCGAGTGTATTTGTGAGTGCTTCCTGGACCTGGGTCTGTTGTGAACGCACCAGGCTTTGTCACTAGGCCGCACCGAAGGCCACCGACACACAAGGCAGTAACACCTGCCATGAACTCTGGGCTCAAGCCTACCGGCAGCATTATGACCAGCCAGTGGACAGTTTCCATGGTTCCACCGGGCACGTCTGTTCTGGAAGCTTCTAGAATGGTTCATGGCTATCTGGATGTCACTTAGGAGCCTCTGCAGCAGCCCAGCTGGTCTTGCCCAAGCCAGCTCCCAAGCCCGGAGGCCAGCAGGCACACAGGCACCAGACGGAACTGGAACTGGGGCTTGAATGCCCAGCCTCTCACTCACATCTGGCTTTTTCCACTCTAGGCTGTACTTTCCCACTTGAGCCACTGCTAACTTTTCTGCCCAAGCTGGCTTCAAACTCAATCCTCAGTCCTCAGCCTCCTGAGGAGCTAGGGTAACAGGTGTGAGCCACGGGCGCTCAGCTCAACCGTGTGCGTTGGTGACTGTACGGTGGCGCTCAAGACGTCTTAGCATACACACCGAGACAGCTGACCTTTAATTGGTTTTGTCTGCTTTGGAGGTAGTCTCACTACAGCCCAGGCTGGCCCTCAGGGCTCGGATTACAGGCCTAGTGTTTCCCTCCTCGGTCCCTGAGCACAGCTGGGGTCTGCTCGGCAGAGGAGGCTGGCAGTGGGCGCGGGGCTCTGTTGTGAGGCTGGGCGTGGGCACCCGTGGGGAGGCTAGCCCCACCCTCCGCTCCCAAGGCAGGCATTAGGGTGGTCCACGTGACGGTGGCGCTTAGGGAGTGCTGCCCACAGGAGGGAGGAGCCCCCACCCACAACCGCACCCCACGCACGGCCTGTCATCCGTCCCACGCCCGTGGAGAGTTCCCGTTGCAAGGAGACCCTCAGCCTGTAACATGCCAGGGCCGCCGCCTCCTCCTCCTCTTCCTCCACCTGCCACACGCCCAGGGCCCGTCCTCCACCCGCCACAGGCCCACTGCACCTCCACATTCCTGGAGGATTACACAGGGGATCTACCTCCTGAGGACACGAGAAGGACACGGAGCCCACCCCGGGAGGACACGGGGAGGACATGGAGCCCACCCCGGGAGGACACAGAGCCCACCCTGGGAGGACACGAGGGAGGACACGGAGCCCACCCCGGGAGGACATGGGGAGGACACGGAGCCCACCCCGGGAGGACACAGGAGAGGACATGGAGCCCACCCTGGGAGGACACGGAGTCCACCCTGGGAGGACACGGGAGAGGACACGGAGCCCACCCCGGGAGGACACGGAGCCCACCCTGGGAGGACACGGAGCCCACCCCAGGAGGACACGGAGCCCACCCCGGGAGGACACGGAGTCCACCCTGGGAGGACACGGAGCCCACCCTGGGAGGACACGGGGGAGGACACAGAGCCCACCCTGGGAGGACACGGGAGAGGACACGGAGCCCACCCCGGGAGGACACGGAGCCCACCCCGGGAGGACACGGAGCCCACCCCGGGAGGACACGGAGCCCACCCCGGGAGGACACGGAGCCCACCCTGGGAGGACACGGGAGAGGACACGAGCCCACCCTGGGAGGACACGGGAGAGGACACGGGGAGGACACGGAGCCCACCCCGGGAGGCGGGGCACAGGGACAGACCTCACACCACCCCAGGGCAGGTGTCAGGGATACCATGAGACTTGTTATGAGCTGGCCTGTGTGGCCACAGCTGGAGGTAGAGCTGGTCCTGCCGGGAGGCCCATCAGTCCAGGATGGTCTTAAAGTCCGTGGCCAGTGCTGGGTCAGCAGCGGCCTGCAGGACAGCCAGCGTGGCCTTGGGGAGCTTCTGGCACAGCTGGGTCTGGGCTGCAGCAGAGGGCAGAGCTCAGATTTTTTCCCAAAGAGGCCAGAGTCCTTCAGCCCAGCACCAAGGATGCGCTGGGGCCCAGTGCCAAGATGGACAAGAGACCTCCTAGCCAAGAGAAGCCAGGGACCCGAAAGAATAGCAGTGGACTGCAGGGGTAGGCAAGGGACAGGAAGGCCGGAGCCAAGACGAGGTCGAGCAGCTCCCCTGGGGTGGGGTGGGGTGGGGTGGGGGAGGCGTGGCCCCAGTGGCCCCTTCTGCTCGAGGCGGCTGAGCTGGAGGACAGCCCCCCAGCTGCCTCACCGCCTGGGGCTGCCCGTGTGGCCGCCCTTCCGGTGGGAGTCAATGGCAGGATACCTGCCGGGAAGGGGGGGCTGGGCCATGCGGGAGTGCTCACTTGCACTCACACCTACCTGTCCTGAGTGGTCCCAGGAGACACTTGTAGGTGCCACGGTGACAGGCCAGCTTGAGCAGGAAGGCCCGGAAGCAGAGCCACTGTGCAGCCTCAGAGGGAAAAGGGCCGCAGGCCCCCTTGGATCCTAGTGAGAGCCCTGCGGAGCAAGCTGGGCTGAGGGCTGGGGAGGACCGCGGCTGGGGAAGACCGGGGGCTGAGGGCTGGGGAGGACCGGGGCTGGGAAGCAAGCTGGGCTGAGCCCTGGGGAGCAAACTGGGCTGGGGGCTGGGGAAGACCGGGGCTGGGGAGGACTGGGGCCGGGGAGGACCGGGGCTGGGGGCTGGGAAGCAAGCTGGGCTGAGCCCTGGGGAGCAAGCTGGGCTGAGGGCTGGGGAGGACCGGGGCTGGGGGCCGGGGAGGACCGGGGCTGGGGGCCGGGGAGGACCGGGGCTGGGGGCCGGGGAGGACCGAGCCTGGGGGCCAGGGAGGACCAGGGCTGGGGAGGACCGGGGCTGGGAAGGACCAGGGCTGGGGAGGACCAGGGCTGGGGAGGACCGGGGCTGGGGAGGACCGGGGCTGGGGAGGACCGGGGCTGGGGAGGACCGGGGCTGGGGAGGACCGGGGCTGGGGAGGACCGGGGCTGGGGACCGGGGTACCACCCAGCCTGCCCCCATGCTCTGCACACACCTGTGTTCCGGGCTTTCAGGATGGAGAAGCAGCAGGCCGCCATGTCAGAGATGATGCTCAGGAAGAATAAGGGGTTCCTCCACACACCCTGGTCAAAGGGGAGCTGCAGCACGCAGGCGTGAAACCTGCAGACATGTGCACATGTGTCCACACGCCCCGGTCAAAGGGGAGCTGCAGCACGCAGGCGTGAGACCTGCAGACATGTGCACATGTGTCCACACGCCCCGGTCAAAGGGGAGCTGCAGCACACAGGCGTGAGACCTGCAGATGTGTGCACACGCGTCCACACCCTGGTCAACGGGGAGCTGCAGCACACAGGCGTGAAGCCTGCAGATGGGGTGGGGAGCTCATAGACATGTGCACACACGTCCACACGCCCCGGTCAAAGGGGAGCTGCAGCACACAGGCATGAAGCCTGGAGACGTGTGCACACGCGTCCACACGCCCCAGTCAAAGGGGAGATGGAGCACACAGGCGTGAGACCTGCAGACATGTGCACACGCGTCCACATGCCCTGGTCAAAGGGGAGATGCAGCACACAGGCGTGAGACCTGCAGACATGTGCACACACGTCCACACGCCCCAGTCAAAGGGGAGATGCAGCACACAGGCGTGAGACCTGCAGACATGTGCACACGCGTCCACATGCCCTGGTCAAAGGGGAGATGCAGCACACAGGCGTGAGACCTGCAGACGTGTGCACACACATCCACACGCCCCGGTCAAAGGGGAGCTGCAGCACACAGGCGTGAAGCCTGCAGATGAGGCGGGGAGCTCATCATGTGTGTGCACTGCTTTAGGTAACATGCAAACAATGGCGTGTGCACAAGTGCTGCACGCTGTACTCTGCAGCATATGTAGTCCATCACCAGCTCTGGTGTGCTGCACAGGGACCCTGTCCATACTCCTGACCCTCTGGAACTTGACAAGCCAGCAAGCACGCAGCCTCGTGGCGCTGCCCAGTGGGAAGGGTCCTACTTGCCACACAGGACAGAGCCCAGAAGCGTTCCTGACAAACGCCAGCCAGGCATCAGCGCTCACCTGTAACCCTAGCTACTCAGCAGACTGAGATTGGAGGATCATGGTTTGAAGCCAGCCTGAGATTTTTTTTTCTGGGGGAGGGGAGGTAGTCCTGGGACTTTGAAATCAGGGCTCCAGGCTGTCCCCGAGCATGACTCCACCACTTTGGCCATAGCTCTACTTTGGCTTATTTGTGCTTAACTAGAGATAAAGAGTCTCAAAGTTTCCTTCCGGGTCTAGCAGTGAAGTAAGGAGGCTGAGCCTAAATCATTTCTTACAGACAGGTGGGAGTTGGGGGCTGTCCACCCAGCTCCCAGGCCTGGAGATGAGACAAGCCATCCTTCAAAATGCAGATGCCCCGTACCAGGTAAGCCAGGAGAGTTCTGACTCATAGACGCAGACGATACCTTCCCGGTGGGGAAGGGTGACCCCCCCTTCTCAGGTGATGGGTGGGGAGATGGGTAGGTGGGCACTTGGCCGATAGGTTGCTGAACCCGTCAGTCTGGGGCCTGGGACTGTTCTGTGACCCGGCCCTGTACCCCGACCTTATTTAGGCCTGGACCAGCCTAGCTGCCCAGTCGCCATGCTATGTCTCTGATCCTGTCCCAAGTTCCGCCCTTGTCTTGTGTCTCTCCATGTTCATGTCCTGCGTCCTGCCTCCTGGCTGTCTTCCACATGTCTCCATGATCACCTCCTGTGTCCTGTTTCCCTGTTCGTCTTCCGTGTGTCTCTGTGATCGCATCCTGCGTCCTGTTTCCCTGTTCATCTTCCATGTGTCTCTGTGATCGTGTCCCGTGTCCTGTCCCCTGGCTCGTCTTCCATGTCTCCGTGATCGCATCCTGCGTCCTGTTTCCCTGTTCATCTTCCATGTGTCTCCGTGATCGCATCCTGCGTCCTGTTTCCCTGTTCATCTTCCATGTGTCTCTGTGATCGTGTCCCGTGTCCTGTCTCCCAGCTCATCTTCCGTGTGTCTCCGTGATCGTGTCCCATGTCCTGTCCCCTGGCTCGTCTTCCATGTCTCCGTGATCATGTCCTATGTCCTATTTCCCTGTTCATCTTCCGTGTGTCTCCGTGATCGTGTCCCGTGTCCCCTGGCTCGTCTTCCGTGTCTCCGTGATCGCATCCTGTGTCCTGTCTCCCAGCTCATCTTCCATGTGTCTCCGTGATCGTGTCCCGTGTCCTGTCCCCTGGCTCGTCTTCCGTGTCTCCGTGATCGCATCCTGTGTCCTGTTTCCCTGTTCGTCTTCT